>NC_133511.1:128685000-129426250 GCF_049354715.1 Callithrix jacchus | reverse complement strand
TGTGAGTGCATGTGTGTGTAGCTGCACTGTGTGTGTGGTGTGTGTATGGCTGTGTGGACACTGTGTGTGTGTCAGTGTGGACACTGTGTGAGTGCATGTGTGTGTAGCTGCACTGTGTGTGTGGTGTGTGTGTGGCTGTGTGGACACTGTGTGTGTCTGTGTGGACACTGTGTGAGTGCATGTGTGTGTAGCTGCACTGTGTGTGTGGTGTGTGTATGGCTGTGTGGACACTGTGTGTGTGTCAGTGTGGACACTGTGTGAGTGCATGTGTGTGTAGCTGCACTGTGTGTGTGGTGTGTGTGTGGCTTTGTGGACACTGTGTGTGTCTGTGTGGACACTGTGTGAGTGCATGTGTGTGTAGCTGCACTGTGTGTGTGGTGTGTGTATGGCTGTGTGGACACTGTGTGTGTGTCACTGTGGACATTGTGTGAGTGCATGTGTGTGTAGCTGCACTGTGTGTGTGGTGTGTGTTTGTCTGTGTGGACACTGTGTGAGTGCATGTGTGTGTAGCTGCACTGTGTGTGTGGTGTGTGTATGGCTGTGTGGACACTGTGTGTGTCTGTGTGGACACTGTGTGAGTGCATGTGTGTGTAGCTGCACTGTGTGTGTGGTGTGTGTATGGCTGTGTGGACACTGTGTGTGTGTCACTGTGGACATTGTGTGAGTGCATGTGTGTGTAGCTGCACCGTGTGTGTGGTGTGTGTATGGCTGTGTGGACACTGTGTGTGTCTGTGTGGACATTGTGTGAGTGCATGTGTGTGTAGCTGCACCGTGTGTGTGGTGTGTGTATGGCTGTGTGGACACTGTGTGTGTCTGTGTGGACACTGTGTGAGTGCATGTGTGTGTCGCTGCATCATGTGTGTGGTGTGTGTATGGCTGTGTGGACACTGTGTGTGTCTGTGTGGACACTGTGTGAGTGCATGTGTGTGTAGCTGCACTGTGTGTGTGGTGTGTGTGTGTGGCTGTGTGGACACTGTGTGAGTGCATGTGTGTGTAGCTGCACTGTGTGTGTGGTGTGTGTATGGCTGTGTGGACACTGTGTGTGTCTGTGTGGACACTGTGTGAGTGCATGTGTGTGTAGCTGCATCATGTGTGTGGTGTGTGTATGGCTGTGTAGACACTGTGTGTGTCTGTGTGGACACTGTGTGAGTGCATGTGTGTGTAGCTGCATCATGTGTGTGGCTGTGCAGACACTGTGTGTGTGTGTGTGTGTGTGTGTGTGTGCAGGCTCTGCAGGTGCAGCTGGAGCTCCAGGGTGTGAGCACTGGTCCAGGAGGACCACAGCCTGGCTGGCCTAGGGGAAAGAAGTCGTGTCTGAGGTTCTGGGAATGGCAGCCACCCGTCCATGAACTCTACCATCAGTCCATGCAGTCACTGGGGACAGATTTATTGTTATTCATTTACCTACTTATTTTTATAGAGATGGGGTCTCACTATGCTTCCCAGACTGGTCTCAAACACCTGGACTCAAGAAATCCTCCCACCTTGGCCTCCCAAAGCACTGGGTTACAGGCATGAGCCACCGCAGCCTGTCTGGGGAGAGATTTATGGAGCAACTTCTATGTCCAGGCGCTGTGTCAGGGGGACTGAGACAACACACAAGGGACAAATGAGAAAGAAGGAAAATCAATCCATGATTAAAATGGCGATGGAGAAAAGTTAAGCATGGGAAGCCCAGGGGCTGTGAGATCTTATTTTTAAATGGGCTGGTTAAGGAAGAACTCATGGAAAAGGTGCCATTTGTGCAAATAGCTGGAGGAAGGATGCCCATCTGCTGGTCTATCCACCCACCCACTCACCCACCCACTCACGCACACATCCATCAGCCGACATGTGCCCGCTCACCACCAGCAGCCACCCAGCCAGCCAGCCTTCCCTGTCATTCACTCATGCGCCCACGGCAATCCATCCCCCTGTCTGTGCATCTGTCCATCTATCCATTCACCTATCCATCTGTCCACCCATCTGTCTGTCCATCCATCCATCTATCCATCTATCTATTCATCTGTCCATCCATCCATCCATCCATCCATCTGCCAATCTGTCTATCCATGCATTCATCTGTCTGTTCATCCATCTGTCCATCCATCCATCCATTCATCCAGCCAGCCATCCATTTGCTAATCTGTCTATCCATGCACCCATCTGTTTATCCATCTTTCCATGTGCATCTGTCAATTTGTCCATCCATCCATCCGCCAATCTGTCTATCCATGTGTGCCTCCATCCACTCTCCCATCTGTCTATCCGTCCATGCATCCATCTATCCATCCACCTATCTGTCTATCCACGTGTCCCTCCATCCACTCGCACATCTGTCCATCCATCCATCCATCCATCTACCCATCCACACCTTCACCCACCCGTTCACTCCTCTCTCCAGTCACCCACTCACCACTTACTACCTTCTCCCCAGTGCCTGGTCTCTCCAGGATGGCAACGCAGTCTCTGGTCTCAGGATGCCCACATGCTGAAGCACAGGCAGTTCTCTCGCAGGTAGCTGTGGGGATGGACCAGCGCACCCCCAGAGTGTGGGCAGTTCTTACGTGCTTTCTCCTCAGCCACGGATCTCACAGAAGAGGTCACTGTCCTCAAGGCCAAGGGCCTTACCTTCCACTCCCCTGGCCTCCCCCATACCATAACCCAGCAAGGCTGGGAATATAGTAGGTGCCCAGTAAATCCTGGAAGGCAGGCCGAGTCATCCCACCTCCTCCTCCCCTGCTCATCACCCGTTCAGCTCCTGGCCCCGTTGCCCAAACCCTGCCAGCCTTTGGGTGACTTACTCAGCCTCCACCTCAAGTCCACTCTCTGCTTGGGGCCAGCTCTGGGCTCCAGCCTGTGATGGGCCATGGTGGGCTTCAGAGGGTGAACCCCCCAGGCCATTGTACTGGTCTGGCAGCATCTGCAAGATGAATGAATGCCCTGGCCAGGAGTGGCCCACCATGGCCTGGAAGGATGTAGTGAAGGTTACCCAACCCGCTTTGCCCTCCTTCTCTGAGTGGCCGGTACTCCCACACCACTCTCAAGGGAGGGGAGGAACTGGCCTGTCACATGCCTGGACAGGCCTGCCTGGGCCCAGGGAAGGGCTGTGTGTGAGGGTGGCAGGCTGCTGTCCTGGGAAGGGGTCCTACCAGGTTTGGGGAGGCCTCAGGCCTTTGGATTGTGGGGCTGGTCCGCAACATCTCACTAAGGGTGGAGGCTTGGCAGCCAGTGACAGGAGGGTCAGTGAAGGGGCCCGTGCTGCTGGCTGAAGCCAACTTCTCACACAAGGCAGTGCGGACAACTTCAAGAATCAAGGCTGTACCAGGAGCACTCTCCGAAAGGGATTTCGGCCAGATGGGCTGGGCCCAGGTGGGAATCCAGGAGCTTCCCCAGAACAGTGAGCATGAGGCCAGCTCAGAGAGTCTGCAATGACATCAGATGACCTAACCTCAGACCAAAGTAAACACAGCCAGAAGCACCCGGCTCACCCACCTGGGCACCGGGCCGAGCCCCTGGGTCTAGGCTGGGAGGAGTAAGTGTGGGTGTGTGACCTGCAGGGAGGACATGGCCACCAGCCATGGCCCAACAGGGCATAGCTCCTGCCTCTCTACTCTGTCCCACTGCTTTCTGTCCTGGGTGCACCTTTCCCACCCTGCCGGATCCGGCTGCTTCAAGGCTGCCTTTCTTAGGAGTGGGGATGGGGGATCCCCAGGTCCTTCATGGTGACAAAAAGGCTCATTGACACGTGTACACCCACACAGACTTGCACATGTGTGGGCAGACACACATACAGCCTCAGTGTTCCCTGGCCACTTCGCAGCTTGGTGTCTTAGAAGAGGAGCAGGTGGTGTGCACCGAAGCTGTGAAGCAGGGGACAGGTGATGACACACCCATCTCCAACATCTCCTGATTTCGCAGGTGAGAAAACTGCCTTGGTGGGGAGCCCTGGCTTCAGTGTGCATGCGAACCTGCTCCTGGGGGCTCTTTCTCTGTGAAGGCGTGTCTGCCCTGCACCACCGTGAGACCCACGAAGGCAAGGCCTCTTATGCAGTGTGTGGGGCACAGTCAGTGCCAGTGCTCCTTGTGGAGTGACCATCCGACATAGCCTGCAGTCAGGAAGGACCAGGACAAGGCAGAACCGAAAGACCCTGGGCAAGTTCTGGCTCTGTCCTGCTGTGGTGCCCAAACCTGGGGACCCTCAGGGTCTCCTGCACAGGAGAGAGGGGAGCACACTAAAATGCAGATTCTTAGGGCCCACGCGGCCCTGCTGCATCTGGGTCTGCATTGGAGGCTGTTTATGGAGCCCCCAGGTGACTGCCCTGGGGTCCCCTCCCAGGCCTGCGGCAGGGGCGGGTCTGAGCTGACCAGTCTTTATGAGCATGGGGTGGCAGGCAGTTAGGGAACAGGTAAGGCAACAATGAACCAGGAACCACCTGTGGGGCCAGGATCAAGAACAGGGGCTTTGCTGATGGGCGTAGACGTAAAAATCCTCAACAAATACTAGCAAACTGCATCCAGAAACACATCCCAAAATTAATTCATCACAATCAAGTAAGCTTCAGTGTATACAAATTGATAAATGTGATTCATTACATAAACAGAACAAAAAACATCCGATCTTCTCGGCAGACGCAGAAAAAGCGTTTGTTCAAAATCCAACGTCTCTTCATGGTAAAAACCCACAACAAACCAGGCATCACGGAACATACCTCAGAATAGTAAGAACCAGCGATGACACGCCCACAGCCGACATCATATTGGATGGGCAAAAGCTGGGAACATTTCCCTTAAGAGCAGGAATAAGACCAGGATGTCCACTCTCACCACACACAAAAATTACCTAGGAATACATCTAACCAAGGAGTTGCAGCATCGCCTTGGTTAGATGAGTGTTTCTCCTGAATGAAACTGGCTGGGTGCAGTGGCTCACACCTGTAATCCCAGCATTCTGGGAGGCTAAGGCGAGTGGATTACTTGATGCTTCTCAAAGGAAGACATGCATGTGGCCAACAACATGGTGAGACCACCCCATCTCTACAAAAATTACAAAATTTAGCCGGGCATGGTGACGTACACTTATAGTCCCAGCTACTAGGGCGGTTGAGGTGGGAGGATGATCTGAGCCCGGGAGGTTGAGGCTGCATGAACCATGATTGTGCCACTACACTCCAGCCTGGGTGACAGAGTGAGACCCTGTCTCAAAAAAAAAAATAATTATAGATGCAAGTGGAAACACATTCCATGCTCATGGATAGGAAGAATCAGTATCCCAACGGTCACATTGCCCAAAGCAATCTACAGATTAAACACTATTCCTATTAAATTACCGATGTCATTTTTCGCAGAATTAGAAAAACCATTCTAAAATTCATATGGAATCAAAAATGAGCCAGAATAGCAAGGTAATCCTAAGCAAAAAGAGCAAAGCCAGAGGCATCACATTACCTGACTCCAAACTAAAGTTTAAGGCTACCGTAATCAAGCCTGTGAAGTATGCACAAAACTAGACACGTAGATCAATGGAACAGAATAGAGAGCGCAGAAATAAAGCCACACACCGACAGCAATCTGAGCCTCAGCAAACTCAACAGAAGTAGGCAACGGGGAAAAGACTCCATATTCAACAAGTGGGACTGGAGTCGCTGGCTAGCCATCTGCAGAAGAATGAAACTGGACCCCTAATTTTCATCATATGCACAAATTAACTTAAGATGGATTAAAGATTTACATGCAAGACCTCGAACTATAAGAATACTAAAAGACAACTTAGGAAATGCCATTCTGGACAGCAGCATTGGGAAAGAATTTATGATTTTCTCAAAAGTCATTGCCACAAAAATAGAAATGGACAAGTGGGACCTAATTAGGCTAAAGAGCTTCTGCACTGCAAAAGAAACTATCGACAGAGGGAACAGGCAGCCTACAGAATGGGAGAAAATATTTGCATCCGAACAACTTCTAATATTGAGAATCTGTAAGGAACTCAAACGATTCAACAAGGAAAAAATAAGTAACCCCGTAAAAAAATTGCTCAAAGAGCACGGACAGATGCTTCTCAAAGGAAGACACGTATGCGGCCAACAAACGTATAAAAAATACTCGACACCACTAGTGATTAGAGAAATGCAAATCAAAACCACAGTGAGATGCCAGCTCACACCAGTCACAGCGGCCTTTGTTAAAATGTCAAAAAACACACATGCTGGCAAGGCTGAGCAGAAAAGGCAACGCTTATACACCGTTGGTGGGAATGTAAATCAGTCTAGTCACGATGGAAAGCAGTTTGGAGATTTCCTAAAGATCTCAAAACAGAACTTCCATTTCACCCAGCAATTCCATTAACTACTGGATACATATATCAAAGAAAAATCATGCTACCAAAAAGACACCCACACTTGGAGGTTCATCTCAGCACTATTCACCCCAGCAAAGACCTGGAATCAACCCAAGGTGCCCCCATCAATGGTAGACTGGATAAAGAAAATGTGGGATATATATACCATGGAATGCTGGGCAGCCATAAAAAAGAATAAAACCATGTCATCTGCAGCAACATGGGTGTAGCTGGACATCATCATCCTAAGCAAATTCACCTGGGAACAGAAAGCCAAATACCGCATGTTCTCACTTACAGGTGGGAACTAAACAATGGGCATTCATGGGCATAGAGATGGCAATGACTGGCACTGGTGACTAGTAGATGGGGGGCAAAGGTTGAAAAACCACTGGGTACTGTTGTGACTATCTGAGTGATGGGATCACCCATACCCCAAACCTCAGCCTCGTGCCACTAACAAACCTGCGCTCATACCCTCTGAATCAAAAAAAGAGCAGTGCCTTGAATGGGGAGATGCCTTATGGGTAAGGGGCATCACATCCATAGGGGACATTCGCCAGCCAGAAGGACCCCTGGAGAGATGCATTGGCTTGAGGAATGCAGGGCGGTGGCTCCGTCCAGCCACCCTCCCCCATTTCCTAGCCACTCATCTATTCTGCGTTGAGTGCCTACTGCATGCAGAGTCCTCCAACAGCAAATACCTCCCAGATTCGCTGAAGGGCCTGCTCCAGGGTCTCTGTGGAGATACCCCCGGGGTCCCTGCTGACCACCCTCCACAGTCTGCACCCCCATCTTGTGCCCCCTTCGTTTTGTCTCACCACTACCTGGCCATCTTGCACACAACTCTGTGGTCTGTGCCTAGAACAGTGTGTAGCACTCAGCCGGTGCTCTGCCGGGATCTGGGGGAATGAATGAATGAATGAATGAATAGGTAGGAAGTTGACCTGAAGGAGGATGTTGGCCAGAAAGCTGCTGTTCCAGCAGCCCAGCCCTGGCCCACAGATGCTGATCTCACAGCATCTCACTGTGGGCCTCTGACCCTGCCGGGGAAACATGAGGTGAGCCTAGTGAGCTGAAGGATGTCGGCAAACAGCCCTGGAAGGTTGGTGTGACGTAGGGTGGGTGCTGTGTTTCCAGGAGGTTCTCAGGCTCTGGGACAGCCTGAGGGCCTGAGGGACTGGAAGAGGGGTGCCTGCCTGTTCATGATGGCTCCATAGGTCTGTCAGCCTTTGCATCCAGGACGGCCAAAACTGGACATGTGCAGCCAGCAGAATGACAGAGGAGGGGCTTTCCTTAGTGGAGCAAGTGTCCTGGAGGGAGCAAGTGGCAGCTGGGAGGCTTGGACCCTGGAGTCCTGCTCCCTCAGCTTATGGGGACCCTCCTCACTACCCAGAGAGCGGCCAATGGGCTGGGTCAGGTCTCACTTGTATTTCCTGCTCCACCGGGCCACCCACCCTTATTCCCCCACCCTCAGCCCTTGGCCTCACCTGAGCCCATACCCAGCCCAGCCCAGCCCTGTCCAGCCCCACCTTACCTCACCTGTGCACCTGGCCTTACTCCCACCTCTCAGTTCTCCTCCCATCCCCCTTCAGCTCCTTGGAGCTTGCAGGGAGCTTGAAGACAACCCCTTGTCCAGCCTCTCTCCTGCCTCAGTGTCCCCAAGCCGATGGGACCCCAGACCCCCAGAGCAGCAGGCTATGGCACAGCTTGGGCCCCAGGAGACAGCCCTGGGTCCTCCAAGAAGCCTCTCCAGTGAGTTATTAGAATTTTTTGTGTGTATTTTTTTTTTGGAGACAGAGTTTCACTCTTGTCGCCCAGGCTGGAGTGCAGTGGCACGATCTCAGCTCACTGCAACCTCTGCCTCCCAGATCCAATTGATTCTCCTGCCTCAGCCTCCCGAGTAGCTGGGATTACATGTGTGTGCCACCACATCTGGCTACTTTTGTATTTTTAGTAGAGATGGGGTTTCACCACGTTGGCCAGGCTTTTCTCACACTCCACCTGCCCTGGCCTCCCAAAGTGCTGGGATTACAGGTGTGAGCCACCACGCCTGCCCTAGAATTTTAAAAATATATACAGGCTCACGCCTATAATCCCAGCAGTTTGGGAGGCCGAGGCAGGTGGATCACTTGAGGTCAGGAGTTCGAGACAAGCCGGGCCAACATGGTGAAATCCCATCTCTACTAAAAATACAAAATTAGCTGGGTGTGGTGGCACACACCTGTAATCCCAGCTACTCGGGAGGCTCAGGCAGGAGAATCACTTGGACCCGGGAGACGGAGGTTACAGTGAGCCGAGATCGTGCCACCGTACTCCAGCCTGGGTGGCAAGAGCGAAACTCCATCTCAAAACACTTTTATTTCATATAGAAATGTACCAAACTAGAGCCCAGCATAATGACTATATCATTTGTCCGGTGGCAGTTTGTTGCGTCTCTACCCCAGCTCCCTCCTGATTGTTTAAAGCAATCCCCCGACATCACATCCTTCGTGCTGCTAGCAGGTATGGCTCTTCCTACCCTGAAGCCCAGTTTGTACAGGGAAGGTGGGTACCCGCCTGACCGCCCTGCCTTTCCACTTGTCTTCAGAATGATGAGTCAAGCAACCTGCAGAGGGCAAAATAGGATTTTTCGGTTTCATGAATGCGTGCGCTTTTCAGCTATTTGATACGTTTTAATCCATGACTCTTTGATGTTCCAATTGTGCTGTTGTTGGTCAGCGCCTTCTCAAACCTGACAATGGACAGCAGTAGGATATACCTTTCTCGTCAGATAAAATAGTGGAGGAGTTTATGCTAATATGATCCATTCACATTTAAGGATTGGTTTGTACTTTTAAAAAATCTGTATCTTGGCCGGGCGCGGTGGCTCAAGCCTGTAATCCCAGCACTTTGGGAGGCCGAGGCGGGTGGATCACGAGGTCAAGAGATTGAGACCATCCTGGTCAACATGGTGAAACCCCATCTCTACTAAAATACAAAAATTAGCTGGGCATGGTGGCGCGTGCCTGTAGTCCCAGCTACTCAGGAGGCTGAGGCAGGAGAATTGCCTGAACCCAGGAGGCGGAGGTTGCGGTGAGCTGAGATGGCACCATTGCACTCCAGCCTGGGTGACAAGAGCGAAACTCTGTCTCAGAAAAGAAAAACAATCTGTATCTCTTTTATACCGAAAATCTTGGCTGCAAAGGAATTTAGCACAATTGTTTTCTGCACATATATGTATATACATTTTATAATTGCAAAATAGCAATACCAATACTATTCCTAAAATGCAGTTCTTTGGGACCCTTTGGTTCTTTGGGTATTAGTGATCATATTGATCGTGGCACTCCATGGTGTGGCTGTACACAGCACAACTGAACCCATTGAAGGGCATTGTGACTGTCTCTGGACTTTTGCTAATATTAAAATGCTGCATTGGGGCCAGGCGCGGTGGCTCACGCCTGTAATCCCAGCACTTTGGGAGGCCGAGGCGGGTGGATCACGAGGTCAAGAGATCGAGACCATCCTGGTCAACATGGTGAAACCCCGTCTCTACTAAAAATACAAAAAATTAGCTGGGCATGGTGGCGCGTGCCTGTAATTCCAGCTACTCGGGAGGCTGAGGCAGGAGAATTGCCTGAACCCAGGAAGCGGAGGTTGCGGTGAGCCGAGATTGCACCATTGCACTCCAGCCTGGGTAACAAGAGTGAGACTCCGTCTCAAAAAAAAAAAAAAAAATATGCTGCATTGACTATCATTATGTATGTGTACTTTTCTATTTTTCCTACATATCTTTGGGTTATTTCCTAGAATTGGGGTTTATGCATCAAATGGTACATTTACTAAAATCATTAGGTCCTTTTTCTACCAGTGATGAGGAGTTCACCTGCTGCCTTTCCCAGAGTTGCCATCAAAGGTCTGGATTTTTGCCAATCTGATAAGCAAGCAGTGGTATCAGAGTGTACTTTTAATTTGCATTTTTCTTGATATGAATGAGGTTGAACATTTTTTCATAAGTGCAAAGGTCATGAACCCTATTTCCTGTGAACTGCTCATGTCTTCTGCTCCCTTTTCCATAGGACTGTCTGGCAGGTTCCTCACCTGAGTTTGGATGTTCTTTTTGTATAGGTAATATTAATCCTTCATCTGTGATAGAAACTGCAGCTACTTTTCCCAGTTGGCCATTTGCCTCCTTTACTTTTCTAACAGTGCTTTTATTTTTATTTTTCTGTTTTTTATCTATTGCTTTTGGATTTCAAGTCATAGTTGGAAATGTGTTCCCGATTCACGGGTTTTTGAGGAACTGACCTGTACGTGCTTGTAGAATGTGCGTGGCTTCATCTCACCTTTTATACTTAAGCCTGTGATCCATCTGAGATTTATTCTTGTGTGTGGTGAGATGAACCCAAGGTATCCTTTTTCTTTCTTTCTTTTTCCCTTCCTTCCTTCTTTTCTCTTTCTTTCTTCTTTCTTTTCTTTTCTTTTTCTTTTTCTTTCTTTCTGGCTGTCCAGTTGTCCCAATGCTGCTCATTCAAACCTCACCTTCCTCCTGCTGCTGTGGGAGGGGAAGGTAGAGACTCCATGCAGGTGTGTGTGTGTTCATCTGGAAAGTACTTACTGAATGTGTGCTGTGTGCCCTGCAGAGCTGACTTACCCCATCTTTGGTCCACTGTCCCTTCTTTTTTTGGGGGAGGGCGGAGTTTCGCTGTTGTTACCCAGACTGGAGTGCAATGGCACAATCTCGGCTCACTGCAACCTCCACCTTCTGGGTTCAAGCAATTCTCCTGCTTCAGCCTCCCGAGTAGCTGGGACTACAGGCGTGCACCACCATGCCCAGCTAATTTTTGTATTTTTAGTAGAGACGGGGTTTCACCTTGTTGACCAGGATGGTCTCAATCTCTTGACCTCGTGATCCACCCACCTCGGCCTCCCAAAGTGCTGGGATTATAGGCGTGAGCCACCGCACCCTTCTGTACCTTCACGGATGTGCTTCCCAGGAAGGTACCCTCCTCTCTGTCCCCTGCGTTATCACGGTGCCCAGCACAAGCTGCGACCCACTGCATCCACTCTTTCTGCAAATACAGACAGTGTATCCGTGTGTGGGTACCACTCTAGGGTGGGGAGTCAGGTGTCAAGGCCTGGGACCCCGTCCATGATAAAAGAGTGGACTTTGGGCAGAGGCATGGTGGATACATCAAATCGGCCCAGGGTGCTTGGCAATGCCCTGGAAGTGTCCCTAAGTTCTGGGACTCCTGGTGGGGCTGAGAGTATCCGCTGAGCTCCACCTCCAGTCCCTGCCTCAGGGTGGTGTGCAACGTCCCGAAAAAAGCTGGTCTTTTCTGTTGGCTGCGCCCCACCCCCCACCACCCCAAGCCTGAGATGGCTGAGGTCCAGATACCAGCAGTGGGAGGGAGGCAGTGCAGAGAGCCGTGAAAACCTTCCGATGTGACCAACACACCCCCACTAGGGGAATCGATGGAGCGCAGCGGCAGCCCGGTCCCGCGGGTGGGGAGGACATGGTGCCTATTCTCCAAGTCCCTAGGGTGGTGCAAGGGCCTCTCCCTTGACCTGCTCAGGCAGCCCCGCCCCCCCATGCCCAGCAGTCAAACCAGGTCCAGACCCTGGGTTGTGCCCTCGCCAGCCAGCAGCCCCCAGTCTCCCCACCCGCACAGTTGCCACTAGGGGGGTGCCTGACAGTTGGTGGTCCTATCTCACTCACCCTCCCGGTCCAAAGGCCCTGGTGGGAAGTGACCCAAGCGCATTCTCCACCCACGGATCGCGCACCCGGGGCACTCACAGTGATCGCGAGGCCAGCACAGCCTCACCCAGGACGCCCGTTTTCTCCCACCACCCCCAACTCCAGAGCGGCTCAGATGGCGGGAAAGTAGATGCCGGCATCCTACCCCGCCCCTCCGGCACGGGCCGTGCAGTTCACCGTCGTGGTATCCGACAGGCCTGCGCCTTCCTCCCGGGCTCGGCTGGGGTCTTGCTCCCGACGGAGCAGGCGGGAGTCACAGGTGGGGGCCAAGCAGGTGGGCGGGGGCAGGGCGGAAGCAAGCTGGGAGATGCACAAGTGGCGGGGATAAGCAGGTGGGTGGGGCGGGGCCCCATAGATGGGCGGGGCCAAACAGGTGGGAGGGAAGGTGATGCTGACAGGGCGGGTGTAACTAGGCAGGTGTGCGCGGGCGGGGGCAGGGACCGGGACAGACCAAGCAAAGGGGTGCGCGGAGTCAGGGCCGAGCCGGTGGGTGCGGAGGAGGGAGAGCCAAGCTGGTGGGCGCGGAAGGGACGCCCTGTGAGCGCGGGCTAGCGGGGGCGGGGCGTGCGGGCGGGGGCGGGACACACCGCCCCGTGGGACCGGCCCTCGGCCACTGCCCCCTCCGGTCCCGCCCCCAGCGCCCGGGCTGGGCGGGCAGCGGCCCCCCGCGGCGGGGCTGGCAGCAGCGGCTGCCCGCACTGTGCCCCGGCGCTCGCCTTCGCTGCAGCTCCCGGTGCCGCCGCCCGGGCCGGCCCCCCGCGGGCCCTCCTCGCTATGGCCGCGGCCTCCTCCCCGCCCAGGGCCGAGAGGAAGCGCTGGGGTTGGGGCCGCCTGCCAGGCGCCCGGCGGGGCAGCGCGGGCCTGGCCAAAAAGTGCCCCTTCTCGCTGGAGCTGGCGGAGGGCGGCCCGGCGGGCGGCGCGCTCTACGCGCCCATCGCGCCCGGCGCCCCAGGGCCCGCGCCCCCTGCGTCCCCGGCCGCCGCACCCACAGTTCCCTCCGACCTTGGCCCGCGGCCGCCGGTGAGCCTAGACCCGCGCGTCTCCATCTACAGCACTCGGCGCCCGCTGCTGGCGCGCACCCACGTCCAGGGCCGCGTCTACAACTTCCTCGAGCGTCCCACGGGCTGGAAATGCTTCGTCTACCACTTCGCTGTGTGAGTATCGCCACCCGCGATGGCCGGCACGAAGCTGTTTCCTGAGAGCTGGTGTGGGGGAGTTCTGTCCCAGCGCCACCTGCCCGGTCGGAGCTGAGACCCCAGAGCAGAGGAGGGAAGGAAGTGGGGAACGCAAAGACACAAGCTCTGCATTGCCCCGTGCAGTTCAGGGGTGCTGCTGTGTCTGGGGGGTGCACAGCGGCTTGCAGGCTCGGCGTGGGGAGAGAGCCAGCTGGGGAGGGGACGCCTGGGGCCCAGAATTTGGTTCCACTTCTCTGGGAGGTTCGGTCCAGGTGTGAGTCGTTCTGGAAAGAGAAGCCTGCTGGGGAGCGCACCTTGAGTGCAGTAAGAGAACTCCTTAAGGTCGGCTGAGACTCCAGAGGCTCAGGAGCCCCCAAGAGGGGAGGGGCCTGACACCCCGCTGGTGCCACATCTCAGAACCCCTGAGGCTTAGGTGGACTCTGGGGCAGGGGGCTGTCCACGATAGGATGGTGACAGTGGTGGTGCTACTGGAGGGCTCAGCATGGCATGGACGTTCCCACCGGCCCCATATTAGCCCAACAAGTTCAGGAAAATCTGGCCTGATGCAGAGTGGAGAGGCAGGTTCGCAGCCCTCATTCAGAGGTCGTTGTTCTCCTGGAGAATGAGATACACCTGGCCCTCCCTATCACCAGGTGGTTCCAGTTCCCAGTACAGCATGCCTGAGTGGGGCTGAGCACTGGGTTTCCCCGGGGATGGGCCGGGAAGTCACCTCCAGGAAGGTCCAGGCTACTCTCCTTGACGCCTGCCTGGGGCCCTCCCCTGCCATCCCAGTGGCCCTACTTCCTGGCTGCCCAGCCAGCAGCCTTTTGGTGTGGTGCCAGCCTCTGGCTCCTCTGGGAGCCCCTACCCAGCCATCCCATGGCTGGCGGCTGTGGGGCTCACCTGAAGGCTGCAAGGGTGGTCTCCCTGAGGGGCCTCATAGGTGGAAGCATCTCCTCTGCCTCAGCCAGGCTCAATAGAGAACTGGCTGGAGGGCATCCAGGGGTCTGTCCCTGCCCTGCCTGCTGGCAGCTGCCACCAGAGCCCTGAAGGGGGGGGGGCAACAGGAGCCAGGCCCCAGCTGGCTTCAAGCATGGCCTCAGGAGAGGGGGTGGGGTAGGGGTCCCAGGGCTACTGCCTTCCTTGCTGAGAGAGGTGGCCTTTCACATCAGGAAGAGGATGTCTCAGCCACCTGTGTCCTCAAAGATGTGGTTGAGGGGTGGTCTAAGAGACTTTTCCCCACCCCAGCTCCCAAGCCTCTGCCTCCTGACATGTCAGCGGGTGCCTGAGCCTCGGCCACTGGTGGTCTGTGAGAGGAGCTGGCTCTGCTCATGGCTGCAGCGGCAGGAGCTTGGCATGGGGTTTGGCAGATGTCTGTGTGCAGTGACACCAGGGCACCCCACCCAAGTCCGATGCCACTGTGCAAATGTCCAGCAGATGCCAGGCTCACAGGTACTGTATGTTGGTGGCCACCTGCCTCCTGGCCCCCAAACTCTCTGAGATACCCAGGGGTGGGAAGACCCCTCAGCCAGATACCAAGGCAAAATGCCCGCAGTCCCCCCTCAATTCTCACTTGCATGCAGGTTTGTGGGCACATGCCTCCCGGGCTCACTGCAGCCGCCCGTGCGGAGGAGGAGGAAGAGGGCTCGCCACGCCCCAGAGGAAGTCTCTGCTTGCACTTGTATTTTCTTCCTGATTCGGATTGTTTAGGTCTCGGAAGTTTGCTCCGCAGAGCTGGCAAGGCAGGGGTGGCTTCTGGGGACAGGGGCAGGACGGCTTCTATGAGAGGGTGGCCAGGAAAGGAATGCTTCTGTGAAATGTCCAGACCTGGGGCTGGTCCTTTCCAGCTCTGGGCCCTGTCCCGGTAAGATGTGTGCCTGGCCCTGGAAAGTGGTCAGGAGCAGCCTCCCACCCAGGTCCCTCCATGTGGGGTGGGACTGGAGGTAGATCCTGGCTGGCAGGGCATGTGGCTTGGCAGGGGCCTGGGAGATGCACCCCCATCCTCAGTGCTCTAGAAGGTTGGCAGGACCAGTCTGGGGAGACCCGGCCATAGAGCCAGGATGGCAGAGTAGCTGGCGGCCACCTGCAGCCTCGCGAAATCGGGCCCAGCCCTGCACCAGTCCAGCCCTGGGGTTGCTGTAAGAAATGTTGGCAATGGTAGCAGAGACAGGGCCCTGTCCTTAGGTGGATTGTGAAATGAGGAATATTGTGGTTTCTGGCCTGAGGGTGACAAACCTGGCCCTGAAAAGCCACCCCCTAAAAAAGTGGGGTGAGGCAGGAGCTGGTGTCCCGCTGACCTGCACGGCTAGGGCGAACTCTCCTGTGTGCAGCTGGGGAGGCCAGCCAGGATATCCTGTCCCCTCCTTGGGGAACCTCCGCCCCCAGGAGAGCAGTTCTTCCTGTGTTCCTTCTGGCCTCCCTGGCTGACTGGGGCGGACATGTCACCTGGGCCATGACCCTTGCCGGCTTTGGCTTCCTGCCCCAACACCCCCAGTTGTCATCTGTGGCTGCTTGCACCCCCCACTGGTGGCAGCTCCCATCTTAGCTGAGGGCACAGGGGTCCATACAGCTCTGCTGTACCCAGACGTCCCAGATCTCTTGCTGAGCCTTGGCCAGGGCTGTGCACATTCAGCCGGCATCTACTCTGGTTGCTGAGACGCTTGGAGATCCTGCTTGTGGCCAAGGAGAGGGATTTGAGGGAGGACCTGGGGTGCATGGAGACTGCCCCAGAGGCTCTCGAACCCAAGCCTGGCTCAGCAGCCCCTGCTCCCCGCTCCCACACCCTGGCTTTCGCTGTTTCCCAAGAACTTTCCAGGGGTGTTGGCAGAACCCTCACGGATGCATGTTAGCCATCGATGGAGCCAGAAGCGGGTCCTGCAGGCAGACTGGGCTGATCTGGCTTCCTCCCCAAAAGACGAGGCCATGCAGAGGCCAGCTCTCAGGCTGCAGCGCCCAACTTTGTGGCCCTTGGTGCCCTCCTGTCTTTGGGCTCCAGCACTGGAGTCCAAAGCAGCTGCTGGGTGGTAGTTCTGCAGCTGGGCAGAAGGCAGGAGGCCGGAAGCCAAGGCAGGTGGCGGAGGCGGGCACAGAGCAGGACGGGGCCCTCTGGGCCACCAGGTCTCTTTCTCTCCATCTTCTTCAAGACTCCTCCACCCACTCCTCAGCCCTAGATTCCCAGTAAAACTGGGAATTCCTTTTGGGGCATTTCCCAGTGCCACCTTCTCTGGGGCCTGAGCCCTGGGTCTCATTTCCTGGCTGTCTGAGATCCCCTCACTGCAGACCCAGCCCAGTGTTTCTGGATCCACCCTTGTCAACATGTTGAGTGCCTAACTGTAGCTTCATATTAGTTGATGGGAACACAGGTATTCTTTACCCCTGGCTGTCAGCTGGGGAGGAGGCAGTCCAGGTGGCAAAAGAGCCTACAGCCTGGGAAAAGGGCCTCCCCCGTCTGTGTGGGGCCAGGGACCAGGAGTGTGGTAGGGACCTGGGTCCTTGCAGGGAGCCCGGGCACTGCCTGCTGGGCGTGGGGCAGGTGGCAGAGCTTTGTGTCTGGACATGGCACTGTGGCTGGGCTGCCTCGGCCAGGGCCCTGGGCTCTCTGAGTCTGTGTCCTGTCCTCTGTGGCAGGCTCCTGGTGTCTGTGTCTCGTCCTTTGTGGCAGGCTCCTGGTGCCAGCACCTTCATGCAGGCTGCCTCTGTTGGAGAGAACAGCCACCTGTGCCTGGCACTGAAGCCACAGTTCCCTGTGGGCATGGTGCTCACAACTTGGGCCTACGCTCCTGGGGTGCTGAGGCAGGTGGAGGGACAGGAGTGTCCCTTTCTCTTGGCAGTTGCAAAGCACTGGAACCTTTGCACATAACGTGCTGGCTGTGTTATGTCGGGGGGCTGGGTCTGAGGGAGAGGCTTTGAGGGGCACTCCTGGGTGCTGATGGGATGAATCTCCACTGGGTGTGAGGGCCTGGGATGCAGCTGGGCCACCTGGTGCGAGGTCAGTTGGTTGGAGCCGGGGAGCTGGCATGTCAGCTGCTGCCGTGAGTTCTGCCACGTGTTGTCCTGGCAAGTGGCATGTCCCACAGAGGACAGGAAGGGTGAGCAGCTCCAAACCCACCCCACGTGTGCCCCAGAGCTGGAAGCAGGCTGTGCGAAGCTGAGTGCCCATGGGGGCAGCTGAGATGGGCAGGAGCACTGTGCCCACCGAGGGCATCAGAGTGACAGGGGTTGGTAGGTGACTCCACCAGGGTGGCTGATGTCCCCGTTTTTAAAGGCATTGGGTGCCAGGAATTCCCCTCCTGCTCTCAGGCTGGTTTCGAGGCTGCTCCTTCTGAGCTCGACGTCCTCACCTGCGTGACCCAGAGCTGCTCAGGTGAGCTAGCATCCTTGAGTCCCAGGGGTGCTGCTAACGGGGCTGTGGCCTGACGCAGCAGATCCTGGGAGCTCATGCCTTCCAGAGACAGGAAAGCCGCCAGTCCCTGTAGCCAAGGTACAGACGCAGAGGTTCTGGTCCTGAGCCCCGTTTGGCCCTGGGCAGGCCCTCGGTTCCCTGCATTCCACCTGCCTTGTCTGGAAAGTGGATGAACCCTCCCTAGCCTTGACATTCCAAAGCAGCTTTTGGCCCCTGCTATATCTCCCTGTGATTCACGACTCTGTCCACGGGCAAGAACAACAAGGCCAGGACAGTCTCACCTCAGGCACCTGCAAGGATGGTAATGCCAGGAGAACATGCCAGGCCCAGGAGGAGCCAAGAGGGCAAATGCCCAAGGCGAGATGCTGGGGTATGGCCAGTGCTGGGAGACCATGGCGTCAGCCCGGGGAGATGCCACAGAGAAGCTTCCAGAAGCCCAATACCTGCTGCTGGAGGGTAGAATGAGGCAATGAATGCCACCATCCTGGGCCACTTTGACCCAGACCCCAAGGTCTGGTTACAGAGCAGTGGGCAGCACGGAATGGCTTCAGTCTCAGGAGGTGCCTTGTGGCTGATCAGTATGAGTTTGCTGTCACTGTGGGTCACTCTAGTGCCCGGGCGCTCCTACACCATGCTCTGCTTGCGCCTGGGGTCCCTGCAGGCACGTCGGTGAGACCATCCTGGCCTCCACACCCCTTCCTGGTGGGCGTCTGTTTCCCTCCATCAGCTCCTCTGAGCACCATGAGAAACCCCAGACTTCACGGATGCAAAATTATCAGGGTTGGCAAGAGAGGCAGCTGATGTCTCTGGCACTAGCTGAGTGACCACAGGGACACCACGTGACCCTCGTCCAGGGGGCCGTTTTTACACGAGGTATCTGACCATGTGATGGAGTCTGGCTCAACTCCTTCTGGGAGCTCAGCGTGGGTAGGTGCTGGCCAGCTGGGGAGGGGCTTTTCTCTGGTGACCCGTCCCTGGCTGGGGTTGGGGCTGTTCCATGGTGGGATCCAGGTGTCTGCCCACTTCTTGACTATCTCCTGTGAAGTTCTAAGATTTAGTTCAGGGTGTGGGGTCCGTCTGAGCAGGCGTGGTGCTTCCAGAAGGATCCTAGATAAGGGTGGTGTGTCCAAGGGGGTGCCTGAGCCCTTTTGCAGAAACACCATTCCCCTTGGAGCATTGGTCCCAAACCTTTTTATACAAGAGACCTGTTTTGTGGAAGAAAGATTTTCCGCCAGGGCGGTGGTGGTTTTGGGATGAAACCGTTCCATCTCCGATCGTCAGGTATTAGATTCTCATCGGAAGCGCACATCCTAGATCCCTCGCATGCACAGTTCACGATAGGATTCGTGCTCCTGTGGGAATCTAATGCTACGGCTGATCCAACAGGCGGCGAAGCTCAGGTGGTAATGCTCACTCGCCTAACGCTCACTTCCTGCTGTGCAACCTGGTTCCTAACAGGCCATGAACCTGGGGCTGGAGATCCCTGTCTTAGAGGATTGAGGCTCGGGGCCATGGGGTCGGCGTTGTCATTGCCCCTGGAGGGCTCTGCACACAGGAAGGACCCGGCGGCGGTCCCAGGCACTGCATGGGATGGACCAGCAGAAAGGCTCCCAGGAGGGTGGTGGCTCCATCGTCGGCACGGGACTCTCAGATGAGATGCCTGGAGTCTGTGTGGCATCTGCCTGGCCACCTCTGGCGGGAACTTCTCCTTGATTGAAGGGCTGGGCTCTGCTCCCTGTTTCACTTATCCACTCACAGATGGGGACATTTGGGTCACCTTACAATCAAGATAACTGGGCCTGGCCATTTCGCTCAGGCCACACCCAGAAAGCTTCTTCCCAGAAGGCCTTAGGATGCTGTGCTCTCAAGTAGGTAATGCACTATTCCTGGCCTTAGGCCCAGTTTGTGTCCATGCCCACCCCCACTCCCACCTGGCACTTGCCCCCAGGAAGCACCCTGATGGCTGTCACCCTTGAGAAGTAGCCCTCAAAGCCTTGCTCTGTGCCTGCATCCTGGCAGCGGGTGAGCTCTGGCTGCCCTTACCGGTAGGGTGCAGTGTCCCTGGGGGGCGGGGGCTCTTGGCTTCCCCTCCATATCTGCCAAGGTGTGTGCCTTTCTCTGCTGCCTCCCCAAATCACACTCTGGGGCACAATGAAAGGGTGCTCTGAATAGCTCTCCCCAGCTCCTGGCTGAATTTGCTCCAGGCAGAGACTTGAAGAGATTGGGAAAGCAAGAACCACAGGCAGGGCATCTGGACAGGGACCCCCCACCCCTCCACTCCCTTCAGCCCTGGAGCACTCCTCTGCACGGAGACGGCCCAGCTGCTCTGGGACCCCTTACCCTACCCTGGGGCCAGGCGCTGCCTCCTCGACTTTTCTACAGAGCAGCCCAGGCAGCTCAGAGGAGGAGCAGAAGGAGCTCTGCCTGAGGGGCGGACCCCTGCCAGAGGCATCCCCACACTGCCCGGCAAAGGGGAGCAGCTGGAGATGGGGGCAGGAACCACCTCTGGCTATGTCTGAGCAGCCCCAGGAAACATGCGCCTCAAGCGTTTGATCTTGGCGGGCCCTGGGCTTGGCATTCTATTCCGTGACGTCTCCAGCTGTTCTCTTGTGAAGAGTCATGTCTGTGCTCTTGGCTAGGACGGCTCGAATATTATAAAACACACAGCCTGGCTAATTAAAACAGCATGACACTTCCTTATAAGCAAGCAGATCACCAGTGGAACAGCTTTTAGAAACTGCATGTCAATCCCATTGTATATGAAGTTTCATAAAAGACAGAGGCAGCATCTCCAGCCAGTGGAACAGATGGGCGGCTCCATGCATGCTGTGGGGTGAGTGGCCACGTGGAAAGGGATCAGACTATACCCACTCGTCACGTCACACACCAGGATGGATGCCCAGTGGGTCAGAAAACCACTTGGGTACCAAAAGAAAGCGCTTGGAATTCTTTAACCTGAGAGTGGAGGAACATTTCTGTGACTTGAAAGCCAGACGTGTGGAGGAGGAGATTTGTGTGTTGGATCACACGAGAAAGAAGCAACCTAAAGAACAGGAAGCAACCAGTGCCAGACGGGGGGCGGGGACAGATGCAGACGGGGGGCGGGGCAGATGCAGACGGGGGCGGGGCAGATGCAGACGGGGGTGGGGACAGATGCAGACGGGGGGCGGGGCTGATGCAGACAGGGGGCGGGGCAGATGCAGATGGAGGCGGGGCAGATGCAGATGGAGGGCGGGGCAGATGCAGACGGGGGGCGGGGACAGATGCAGACGGGGGGCGGGGACAGATGCAGACGGGGGTGGGGACAGATGCAGACGGGGGGCGGGGACAGATGCAGACGGGGGCGGGGACAGATGCAGACGGGGGGCGGGGCAGATGCAGACGGGGGCGGGGCAGATGCAGACGGGGCGGGGCAGATGCAGACGGGGGCGGGGACAGATGCAGATGGGGGCGGGGTAGATGCAGACGGGGGTGGGGACAGATGCAGACGGGGGTGGGGACAGATGCAGACGGGGGTGGGGACAGATGCAGACGGGGGGCAGGGCAGATGCAGACGGGGGGCAGGGCAGATGCAGACGGGGGGCGGGGACAGATGCAGACGGGGGCGGGGAGAGATGCAGACGGGGGGCGGGGAGAGATGCAGACGGGGGGCGGGGAGAGATGCAGACGGGGGCGGGGCAGATGCAGATGGGGAGTGGGGCAGATGCAGACGAGGGGCGGGGGCAGATGTAGATAGGGGAGGGGGGCAGATGTGATGGTTCACGAAGGGTTAACCTCTGTACTATCTGAAGAGTTTCTGAAAACAGAAGAAAACCCAAGGCCAGCAGGAGATGTGAACACGTGTCACTCACAGGACAGCGACCCACAGGAGGCCCCTGAACATGTGAGAAGGTGCCGCCTTCACTCCTGGCGAGAGGGGTGTGGCGCAAAATGTCCCTGAGGTCCTGTCTGGCTGGAGAAATCCTTTGGCATTTTCTGGCGGGCGTGCAAGAGGGTGGACTCTGTGAGGAGGGGATTTGGCACCATCCAGCGAAACTGTCCTCACTGACCTCTGACCCAGCAAACGCCCTCCCTGGAGCCTAACTGAAGGCAAAGGCAGGCAAAGACGCGTGTGCAGCGCCGCTTATGAAAGTGCTGTTTAGAAAAACGCAAATGCATGTTGTAGGACACGGGTCAAATCAGGTGTGGAATATTAGGCAGCTATGAAAAAGAATGCACGTGTGGCTCTTATTATGGAATGGTTATCGGGGTTTAGTTACTTATTTTTTAGACAGGGTCTTGCTGTGTTGGCCAGGGTGGTCTCAAACTCTTTGCCTCAAGCAGTCCTTTCACCTCAGACTCCCAAAGGGCTGAGATTACAGGTATGAGCCACCGTACCTGGCATGCCAGGATACTGTTTAAGTGGAAAAGCACGGTGAATAAAAGCATAACAACTCTTCTTTGTCTGACAAAGGGGAACATGCAAGTGTGCGTGTATTAAAAACGAGCCGTGGAAACCTCCACATCTTAAAGGGTGACCTCAGAAGGAGGGAGGGGCATATGGAATCGAGATGTCTCTGAATGTACCTTGTTTTATAGATTTCACTTTAGAGCCATGTAAATGATAGAATGTATATATTTAACAAGTGATTACTAATTGCTTAATGAAAAAAATCCCTAAATAAATATTAAACAGAAAAAGCGGTCCCTCAAAATTGAAATGAAACAAATAAGCCTAAAACTTTGTGCTGAATTAGTGCCTTAAGCACCCAGAAGGACTAATTTCAGGTGACATATTTCTGGTGACATATTTCTGGTGGCTTACTGCTGACAAGAAGCAGAGCTGCAAGCAGTGGCCACGTCACAGCTGTGACAGTATGTGTTTTATTATTCTAAGACTGCAGCATGGGGATTGCAGCTTCAGGAAAGTAATTGTGTTGGTGTCAGTAAGGATGGAGGTTTTATAAAATACTCACCATATAAACAATTAAAAACAAAAACTGTATGATCATCTCAATAGATGTAGAAAAAGCTTTTGATAAAATTCAACTTCCCGTCATTTAAAAACGCTCAACAAAAATAGGCACCGAAGGAACGTATCTCAAAATAATAGCCATCTATGACAGACTCACGGTCAACATGGTACTGAATGGGTAAAAGCTAGATGCATTCACCTTAAGAACAGGACCAAGAGAAGGATGCCCACTTGCACCACTCCTATTCAAAATAAAACTGGAGGTCCTAGCTGGAAAAATCAGGTGAGAGAAAGAAATAAAAGGGGACCCAAAGAGGAAAAGAGGACCTCAAACTATCTACCTTCACTGATGTTAAGATTCTATATCTAGAGAACCCTAAAGAGTCTGCCAAAAGCCTCCTGGAACTGTAAGTGAAGTCTCAGGACACAAAATCAGCAGCATTCTTATACACCAGTGACATTCAAGCTGACAGCCAAATCGAGAATGCAGTTTCATTTATAATAGACACAAAAAGTATAAAATACCCAGACACACATCTAACCAAGGAGGTGAACGATCTCTACACAAGAGTTACAAAACACTACTGAAAGAAATCATAGATGACAGAAATGGAAACATATTCCATGCTAATGATTTGGAAGAATCAATATTGTTAAAATGGCCATATGGCCCAAAGCAATCTACAGATTCAATGCTATTCCTATCAAACTACCAATGTCAGTTTTCATAGAATTAGAAAAAAAACTAATATTCAGGTGGAACCAAAAAAAGCCCAAATAGCAAAAACAACTAAGCCAGAGGCATCATGTTACCTGACTTGAAACTATACTTCAAGGCTACAGTAATCAAAAGAGCATGGTATGGGTACAAAAACTGACACACAAACCAATGGAACAGAACAGAAAGGAGAACTCAGAAATAAAGCCACATACCTATAGCCATCTGATCTTCAAGAAAGTCAACAAAAATATGCCATGGGGGAAAAGGCTTCATATTCAATAAATAGTGCAGGGATAACTGGCTCCCCCTATGCAGAGAATTGAAGCCAGACTCCTATCTTTTACTATATACAAAAATTATCTAAAGACAGATTAGATGTAAATGTTAGACCACAAACTGAAAAAATCCTAGAAGAACACCTGAGAAATACCCTTCACAATAGTGGTCTTGGCAAATAATTTGTATCTAAGTCCTCAAAAGCAACGGCAACAAAAATAGAAATTCAGATGTGGGACCTAATTAAATGAGCGAGCTTCTGCACAGCAAGAGAGACTGTCAAGGGGATAAACAGACAACCTACAGAATGGGAGAAAATATTCACAAACTTTGCACTGACAAAGGCCTCATTTCCAGAGTCTATAAGGAATTAACAAATCAATAAAAAAAAAAACATTAAAAAGTGGGCCAAAGATATGGTAGATTTTTTCTTAAAAGAAGATCTGCAAGCAGTCAACACATGAAAAAATGCTCATCACTGATTATCAGAGAGATGCCATCTCACGCCAGTCAGAATGGCCTTGGTTCAAAAAGTCTAAACACAAGAGATGCTGGCGAGGCAGCAGAGAAAAGGGAACACTTACACACCGTTGGTGGGAATGGACATGAGTCCAGCCACTGTGGAAAGCAGTTCGGAGATTTCCCAAAGAACTAAGATTACCATTCGATCCAGCAGTCCCATCTGCTGAATGTTCAGCCAAAGAGAGATAAGTTGTTCTACCAAAAAGACACATGCCCCGATAGATTAATGGTGGAAAGACATAGAATTAACCCTGGTGCCTGTCAATGGTAGATCAAATAAAGAAAATGTGGTATATATGCACCATGGAATACTATGCTGCCACGGAAAAGAACAAAATTGTGCCCTTTGCAGCAAATGGATGCAGCTGGAGGTCATTATCCTAAGGGAATTAACGCAGAAACCAAAAACCAGAAACCAGATACTGCATGGTCTCCCTTCTTATAAGTGAGGGCATTGAACACATGCAGACATAAAGATGAGAACAAGAGACACTGGGGAATATAAGAGTGGGGGGGGGGGAGCAAGGGCTGAAACACCACCTGTGGGCTGCTATGCCCACTACATGGAAGACAGGATCGTTTGTACCCAGAACCTCAGCACCATGCAATATACATACCTTTGTAACAAACCTGCGCATGGACTCCCTGAACCTGTAATGAAAGCTGAAAGAAAATGGAGGTATTTGGCATGGGAGAAAGACAAACAGCTGTCAGTTAGAGGAGGTTAAGCAGAAGCCCTCCATCCCTGCCTTCGAATGCCATGTGTCAGTATGCTTCCATGACGATGTTTACTTAAAAAATATCTCTGCTTAGTGGAAAGGCCCAGGACCAAGGGCCACTCAGTAGCTATGCGCATCTCTAGACCTGATTGTGGCTTCCAGGTGCCATTTCTCCCCGAAAGAAACCAGGACCCCTGAGGACATGGCGGAGTCCAGGTCTGCGGCACAAGTTGAGCCCGGAGCATCCATCACAGCAGCAGCCAGCGAAGTTGTCACAGGCACCCTAGAGCCATGCCAGCAGGACTGGAAGATGTCCCTGTCTCCCCCGCTTCTCCCCAAGCCACAGATGCGGTGGGTGAGCCTCACTGAAACCAACAGGAAGTGGATGAGCTGCATCGATGGGGTTCAGATCCCAGGTTCATCTTGATACTGAGAGGCAAAACCAGCGGATACCTTTGGAGATCAATCGGGACGCCACTCACGATTTCGAACCCTGGCAACTAAGCAGCGAGTGCGTGGCACGCGTCCCTGCTGTGATTGCCCTGTGAACTGGAACTCGGGGAAACCCAGGGCTTGCGTCTTTCTTCCGGACTCCCACAGGTGCCTGAAGCAGGAGTGCTCCTGAAGCCCTGCCAGGCTGCAGCTCCTGGTGAGCTCAGGGATTCTGCGAGGTGCCTCACAGCTGCCAGCCTCTCCAAAGCAGCCAATGCCTCTGGACGATGCACAGAAAGTGCTCCCATCCACAGTGCTTCCTTGCCTGGAAGGCTGGATGGCTGGATGGATGGATGGATGGATGGATGGATGGATGGATGGATGGATGGATGGATGGAAGGATGGAAGGATGGCTGGATGGATGGATGGATGGATGGATGGCTGGATGGCTGGATGGATGGATGGATGGGTGGCTGGCTGGCTGGATAAATCTCACCAAGCCTCGTGCTCTAAGTACAAGTTTACTGGAAATACTTGGGCCAGAGGAACATGCTAAATGATGCTACAGAAGGCTACTTGCAAAATCCCAGTGGTGGGGGACACTCTGCAGGACATATGACCTGATTTCCTCAGTAAGTCAGTGACCAAGAAATAATGGGGAGGGAAAGAGGGGGACAGAGACTGGAAGAGTCAGAATCGCACATCCAGCACTTGTGACATATGGCCTGCCTTAGGTCCTCACAAAATAATGACAATAAATATTGTATTACATTACGGCTGGTCTGCTGACATGTTCCGTTTGTGCCCATGCCCCACCTGCCCAGCTGGGAGGGTTTGGGGCTGTTGGGATGCTTTTTTGAATGGCTCTCTTCCTTCCCCGGGACAGGGGCTTTATGGGGCTCTGGAGCAAACAGACCAGAGTTTGCACCCAGCTCCCAGGTGGTGGTGTCACCTCAACTCTAAAACAAGGAGAAGGGAACTTCCCTGGGGCACGATGGTGGGGATGCTGTGGCCTCCTCCGGGTGTCCCATGGGGCCTGGTGCTGTGAGGTTAGGATGTGGGGCATGGCGTCCAGGGGCTGTGTGGCCTGCCTGGGGCTGGGCAGAGACAAAGCATGCATGTGACACTCCCTGATTTCAAGCCATAACAGGGACAGGGGTGGGGGAGCAATCAAGGCTCCTAGAAAACCCCACGTAGTTCCTCACTGTAGGGCTTACAGGGAGCACATGAGGGCTTACCTGCTTCAGGTAACGAGGAGCTGTGGGAGTCAGACAGCTCTGGTTCTCTGAAAGGTGTGGGGGTCACTGCCAGCCTGCAGCTCCCTCTGTGGGGGGCAGGCTGTGGTACTGTGGTGACTGGTGGTACTGACTTCCTCCGTGCCAATCGGCAGGGACAAGTCAGCTTGTTCTGTCCACGGTGGAGGGCAGCTTTGGGGGTGAATGGCTGACGGTGAGGGCGTGGCTCCCCACCCCCAGACCACCCTGGAGGCCCCCTCAGCCCTCTGCCTACAGAGAGTTCCCGCTATGTGTTGAGAGGCCTGGGTCCCAGAGGTAGATGGCTGGGGCCTGGGAAATCAGGGCAGGGAGTCGCTTCTGCTTAAAACCCACTCTCCTTCCCGTGCAGCACAGGTGGCTGAAAGCTGGGGCTGGGTCAGAGGACTGGGTTAGGAAGAACTGTTGTGTGTTTCCTTTGATGTGGTTACCTGCAGCCAGAAAAGACTTGTGGCTTTGCCGTCTTTCAGACAAACCGTACTGAATAGTTGCTGCTGCTGATGTGGCCAACTGTTTCTCCTCCAGGCTCCGGAGCCCCGCCCAGTGCAGATGCCCAAGCTTAGTTCCTCCAAAACCTGGACGGGCCCTGGTGTCCTGACCGCCACCCCCAGGGGACCCCTCACTCAAGTGCCTGCTTGCAGTGCCCACAGGCAGCAGAGGTCTCTGGAGATGCAATAGGACCCAGACCCCTACCAGCCTGTGGCCCAGCTGGGGGCAGGACTCCGGGACAGGGCCAGTCCCTGAGTGACCTGATTCCCCACGGGCAGGCCGGGCAGGGTGGCTGTGGACAGTGGGGCTTCTGCTGCTGGGCTGCATTTCTCTGGTTGGACAGATATTGTGCCCACATCCCTGGTCTTTCAGGGGGCTCTGTGGCTGATGGAGGCAGCAGTGCCTCAAGGGAGGAGCAGGTGCCCAGCCCCCAGGTGGCCCTGCAGACATGGATTTACTCCATGGCATCAGTCTTGCTTCCCAGCTCAGGACTCTGGCCTCCACAGGCCTCATCCCTCCTTCCCTCCCTCCCTCCCTCCTTCCCTCCCTCCCTCCCTCCTTCACTCCCTCCCCTCCCTTCCCCTCCCTCCCTCCTTCACTCTCCTCCCTCCCTCCCTCCTTCCCTCTGTCCCTTTTTTCCTGTGGCTCTGAGGCCTGGAGGAAAAAGGCTCCAGTTTGTGTCCCTGAGTTTTGGAGGCGTCTCAGGTATGGGTACTGTCAGCCTGGCTGTAAGTGGACCTTGGACCACAAGTTTTCATGGGCCCCTTTGCCAAAGTGCTTTGCCCACTGCTGGGATACACTGGGGACTCCGCTCTGGTGGAGGGGTGGCGCCGGGTGGGTGCAGTCCCCCATCCAGGTGGCTGTGGCCTGGGCTGCCTCTGGATGCTCTGAGGCCCTTGTGAGAGGGCGGTAAGTGTTTCTCCCCAGTGGGGGGCCAGATCTCTGTCTGGCCCCAAAGACTGCCTCAAGCCTTTGGAGGAGCGCTTTGCCCGAGGCTGGGGCGTAACTGCTTCTGGTTTAGGGTCGCTGCCTATACAAGTGGCCCTCCTATCCATCTTATCTGATGCCTGGTGACGTGGCTCAGAGGCCTGTCCTGTGGTGGGGCTCCGTCCTGGGTAGTGCTGCTGCAGGCCGTGGGCTTCCAGGGGTGTCTGACAATCGGATGGGCCTCACCTTCCCGGCCTCCCCTGGGTCCAGGGCTGGTGATCTGTGAGCCAGTGGCCGTGGCTGGGGCAGCCTGTGATGGGTGAGAGGCCCTGGGCAGCCACCTTGCGTCTCTGTTTGTCCTCATGTGTCTCTGGGCCTGGCGTTTGACTTAGTGACAGGTCCGCTGTGATCACGTGTGGGGGCTGTTCGAAGGCTTTGCAGGGCTGTCTGATGCCCCCCATTTCTTCAGCCTCAGAGGGGGTTGCTTCCAAGCTACCTCCCAGCAGTTCTGCAGGCTGGTTGCTGTAGCTACTGAAATAGCCTCTGCAGCTCTGTCTGGGAAGGGAGCCTTGAGTGTGGGGGAGATAAGGCCACGCTGACTGGGTGAGCCGGCCGGGGCAGGGTGGCCCCTCTTCCCTTCCTCCCCTCCAGCTTCCATGGCCTGGGGCTGTGACAGGCCAGGAAGGCCCCATCTTTGCGCATGTACACGTGTGTCTGGAGTGCAGGAGGGTGCTGGTGCTGGGCCTGGATTCGTTCAGCCCAGGTCGTGGCTGCTTTTGTTTACGTGGCCCCCGCTCCAGCCCGCAGGCCAGCCTTCTGGCTCTATTGTGGCCACTGTGGACCCTGGGAAAGATGCTGTGCCAGTGCAGGGCCAGCATGCAGTAGGTGCCCGGGGGAGGACAGGTAGGCAGAGGGAGGGACGGGCCACTGGACGGGGGATGAGTCGTGGTGAGTAGGTGGGTGGACTGCTGGCTAGGTGAAGTGGTGGGCGGTGGAGAGAGAAAGGGACGGGTGGGCGAGGGATGCACAGGGAGAGAAATGGATGGTGTGTGCAGCATCTGCCATCTGCTGTCCTGAGGGGAGGTCTGGAGACAGCCTTTCGGTGAGTGTGGCTTCGGCCTCCCCCAGTAGAGTTGGGATGGATTGATGCTCCTTCCGCCATCCCAGCAGCTGTCCAGGGATGAGACCCAGCCCCACTGTGTCTTTCTGGGATTCATGAGTGACTCAGAGCCCTTCCCTGGGCTGAGGGGCTCACTGTGGGCATATCTCACAGAGAGCCCCAGGGGGCCTGGTTGGAGCCTTCTGATGGTTTAGGTTCTGGATCAGTGGGTGCTGGGTGGGTCTTCATGGCTGTTTCTGGGGCTGCCAGGACAGCAAGGTAGGCAGGCCTCTGGGCTCCAGTGTGCGTGTGGACAATGAGGGCAGTGTGGTCATCAGGGGAGGTGTCTAGGGCTGCCCCCTCTGACGGGCCTCCGCCCTCTGACGGGCCTCCCCCCTCTGACGGGCCTGCCCCCTCTGACGGGCCTCCTCCCTCTGATGGGCCTCCTGCTAAGCCTGTTGCCTGGGGGCTCCCAGCAAAGGCTGCTGGTTTCTAGAATGCACCATCTCTTCCTGGCATGATGGGAGCCGCCTGTGATGTTGCCACCACCTCTGTAATCTGGATGGCAGCTGTCGTGATCCCCTTACCTGTTACTCAGTGGCAGGGTCGTGCTCCTGTACATGCCATCCTGCACTTTCTGCTGACCTCTGTGTGCCCTGGGCCCTGCTCTCCTGGTAGAGGGTGACCCTGTCTGTGACCCACAGCTTAGAGAGCCAGGACTGAGGCGAGGGCTGGTAGAGTGAAGGCAAGGGTGGGCGCTGCTGGCAAGAACCACAGGCAAAGAGTGCCGGGGCGGGGAAGGTCTGGAGGTTTAAGGAGCAGAAAGGAGAACCCCCCTAGGCTGGCGAGTCAGGGCCCAGCCCAGAGTGACAGGGACCCAACCCGGGCCCATGTGCAGTGCCCAGCCTGGGGTCCAGGTTTCTTTCCCACGAGCTGAGCAGCCAAGGAGGGTCTTGGGTGAGGGCTGTAGCTCTGGGGTGGGAGGCTCTTGGGTGAGGGCTGTGACTCTGGGGTGGGAGGGTCTTGGGTGAGGGCTGTGGCTCTGGGGTGGGAGAGTCTTGGGTGAGGGCTGTGGCTCTGGGGTGGGAGGGTCTTGGGTGAGGGCTGTGACTCTGGGGTGGGAGGGTCTTGGGTGAGGGCTGTGGCTTTGGGATGGGAGGGTCTTGGGTGAGGGCTGTGGCTCTGGGGTGGGAGGGTCTTGGGTGAGGGCTGTGGCTTTGGGGTGGGAGGGTCTTGGGTGAGGGCTGTGACTCTGGGGTGGGAGGGTCTTGGGTGAGCGGGTGGGTGGGGTGGTGGCGGCAGGGGGCCCAGGGAAGTAGGGCCAGTCGGGGGGCCTTCTCCCTGCTGTCAGGGTGTGGGGAGTGGGAAGTGGGGGATGGCGTGGATTCAGGGTCCCGGCTTGAGCTTGGTCAGAGTGGGGAACTGGACTCTCTGCCCCTGGCTTGGCCCCGCCTGGCTGTGGCCTTGTGGGACGAGTTGGCCTTAGCATGTGCCTGGAGAGCCTAATCCGTGCCTACCAGTGGGTGAGCCAGGAGGCTGGAATGCAGAAGGCCTTTCAGAAGTTCTTGCTGCCCGGCAAGGTAGAGGCTGTTTTCTGCTAAGGATAAATTTGCCCCCTGTCCCCCAGAAGAGCAGCTGCTCAAGGAGCCTGGGACAGCCCCACAGAGGCGTGGCGCCCACAGGGCAAGTGGTGGAATGTTCTGGCTGTCCTTGGTGCAGGGGATGGGCGGGGCTGGGGGCTCTGTGGCCTCTCTGGCTTCGGTCCCCTGGGCAGGCTCCACCTCCCTCTTATCATGGCCCCTTTGGCAGGCTGCCTGCCACCTCAAAGTCACGCCGTCCTGGGTGTCCTGGCCAGTCCAGCTTCTTCTGGGGGTTGGGGCTAGGGCAGCTGTGTTTATGGGTGCCCTCCCTGTGGTGGGCACCAGGCTGAGCTCAACACACAGGGGCTCAGGGAGGTCCATGGGTGCCCGAGCCGAGATGTGAACCCTGAGTTTGCACAACTTGAGTCTCAGGGCGGTGACCTCTCTGCTCCTCGTGGGACATTGCCCTGGGGGGGGTCAGCTATGAAGCCAAATGGCCTGGCCCTGAGTACCCCCTGGCAACTCCCTGTGGGTGCTCGTGTAGATGCTCCAGTGGGGGGACTTGCTTGGCCGATGGATGAGAGGAAGATTCTCCCCAGGGTGCGAGGCAGTGCTGAGGGCTCTGTGCCCGGCGGGCTCCCTGTTGGGAGTTGGGTCTGCTTTGATAACGGCAGGCCGGGGTCACAGGCTCAACTTTGCAAAGCAGGGCTGTGGAAAAGGGACATCAACACTGCCAGGCGGATTCAGGTGGGGCTGGGACGTTCGCAGGGCCCATGGGACAATTAGAAGGTGGGCAGGCCTTGACTGGCACAGGGACGTAGAAGGTGGTGCTTCCGTCAGCATGTGCAAGCCGTGTGCGGTGGGCCCGGGCGCTCCCTGGGCCAGAATGCTCGATGTCCAGGTGTGGCATAGTCCAGACAGCAGACACCGAGTGTGCATCGTGGTCACCCCGGGGTGTGGGCTGTGCGTTTTAATCTTTTTAGTTTTCCTCATCTGAATTTTCTAAGAAAAAATTTATTGTGTTTGAAAAATAATAAAAGGTGATTTAAAATATATGTGACAAGAGGCTGGTTAGAGGGTTCTGGAGTCCCTGGAGGGTCTTCTGGCATCTTGGCCTGAGAACTCTGAATTGAGTGTGACTTGACTTAGGAGGGTGTCGGGGTGAGGGCAGGTGTGCCATGGCCCCGGGGTCCACATGGCGCCAGGGTCCCATGGGCTCCTGGTCCCTGGGTGTGGCCCCATATTGGGCCCTGGGTCCCACGTCCTGTCCTTGGGGTGGGCTGGGCTGAGGTGGGGCCCACCTGTCAGGGGCTGCTTAGAGATGGAGGAGCTGGAGTCCACAGGGCACTCTCTTCTCTTTTCCTGTGTGTTCAAAGGCCTCCTGCCCGAGGAAGTAAGACAGCAGTCTCTGGGGCCTGGGCACAGCTCTGGGCACCGATGGGCAGCCCCTGTGGGTACAGGCTGTGTGCGCCTCTTTCCTCTCCACAATCTGTAAAATGGGTAACAGCTGCTCCTTCAGGGGCTGTTAACCTCAGGCTTGGACCATGCCTAGAAAATGCACTGGCCCTCCAGAGCTCCTAACCTTTCATGGGCCACAGGCCCCTGCCCAGAAGTTTATTTATTTTTAGTTTTTGAAGCGGGATCTCACTCTGTCGCCCCAGTTGGAGTGCAGTGACACAGTCAGCCATAACTCACTGCAGCCACAACCTCTTGGGTTCAAGCTGGCACTGTGACCCTTGTCCAAGGGACCAGCCCGGGAGGCTGGTCTCCAGCCCAGGCATGAGGCCCTGAGGCCTGGCTTCAGCCGGAAGCTCTCGGGCAGTGCACTGTCCCTGCAGCAGGTGGCCTCTGTCCAGCCAGGTGGCCTTAGATGCTCCTCCAAGGCCCAGCCAGCTGGGGTCTGCATCGGGAGGAACCATGGCCCCCACCAGGGCTGAATCCCTCTAAGTGCGTCACTCCCAAAGCTTGTCCTGGTTGCGTGGAGGCCTGAGAGGGTGGACACTTGCCCAGGCCACACAGCTGGTGCGTAGTAGAGCTTTCTGTCATGCCCCTGCCCCGTGCTGGCCCTTCTCATACCCTGCTCACACCAGGTGCCTGTACCAATGCCTGCTTGGCGGTGGAGTTGGCAGAGGGGAGGGGTGGGCGCGGACCCCTACCTCCCACCAGCGTGCTCCCCAGAGCTTCCTGGGAGGTTTTTGGAGGAGTGGCCTTGTCTGGTGTCCCTCTGGGTAGAGCCTGAGTTCCGGGCAGGCCGGGAACAATGGATGGCACAGATTCACTGCTCCTCTGCGGCCTCACTGGGCACTGGCTGTGCCTCCTGGAAGGTCATTTGGAGCCCAGCCGGGAGGCACGAGCTGGGCGCTGCCAGGCGGGAATGGATGTGGACGGTTCCTGGCTGTACCTGCCAGGCTCATGACCTGACCCGTCATTCCCTGGGGGAGCTTGGTGACGGCTCAGGTTGACTCCCACGGGCCAGCCTTCCAGGGCATGCATGCATGTTCTCAGGGGCTGGCTGTGGGGCACTGCTTCTTCCTGTCCTGGCTGGGACCTGCCCATCACCCAGGGGACCCAGGGTTTTCCTGACTGCCTAGGGTGTGTTGCTGAGGAAGCTGGAACAGCAACCTGCATTGTTCGGGGAGGAGATGCAGGCAGCTGTCCCATTTTATAGCTGGGGAAACTGAGGCACAGAGTGGGGAAGGGATCTCCAAAGGGGAGGTGACCCATGGCTGAGCCCCAACCTGATGGATGCTTGCTGCAGGGAGAAGTCTTGGGGTGCCCCTCCCCAGGCTGGGGTTTGTCCCTCGATTTCCCAGAAGAGAGAGAGTTACGGGGGAGCAGTGCCGGGGGTCCCATCCTAGGCCTGGGGCTGCGATTCTTAGAGGGGTAAGGGGCTGGCCTCTGTTGCTGGCCATGGCAGCCACAGCCTTCCGACCCTTGCTGGCCTGTCCTGGAGCAGGGTTCAAGATGATGTCACTGCCATCTGCCCAGCCTCAGGGGTTTCTGCATGGCACCAGCCTTGCCCAAGGGTGCAGCCCTCAGCAGGCCAGAAGTCCTCAGGAGAGCTTTCTGCCAGGCTACTGCCCGGGGTCAGGCTACAGGGATGCTGCCCAGCCTTGTCCAGGGTGCACCTGGCAGGTGGGCAGAGGGATAGGGCCTTCCTGTCCTACAGAGAACAGCGCTGGGCTCCATATCTGGCGGTTCCTGAGCCTCTCTTGGCCTCAGTCGTCCTATCTGGAAACAGGGATCATAATTGTTTTAGTTTATAGAGAGCAGGGACCCGGCCCCTGCCCTCCTCCTCTGTGGTCTCCTCTGCCCACTCCCAGGACACCTGGACCCTGCCTCTGAGGGTCAGCCCTAGGTTGCAGCAGTGAGCATGGCCTGGCCACAGGCCAGGGGATTTGGGGCAGGGGTGTGGGCAGCTGGGCTGCAGGGGGCTGTGGGAGCCCAAGGGGGTGGCTTCTAGGGGAAGGCTGACAGATGGGGGCACTCTGGCAGGGGCAGGAGGTAACCTGGAGGTTGGAGGAGCAGGCTGTGGGTGGAGAACCGGGCGGGGTTGGTCAGCAGGTCCCAGGGCCTGGGCTTCCCCCGGGTGGGGTCTGGGGAGCCTCTGCAAGGTGGAAGTGGGCTGTGAGGGGGTTGGGGTTTATCTCCCTATTGCACGGGGCTCCATGGGGTGGGCTGAGCCACAGACACCCTCCGTGGCACCTTGATGTCTGGCAGGGAGGCAGGTGCCCCGGAGGAGGGCAGAGCTGGCTTCCACGGCGTCGGCCTCTACCCTTTCGGCCCTCACAGAGGAGGCTGCCCCCTCTTCCCTTGAGCAGCCAGGAATGGTGCAGGGCCTTGTCCCCCGGCTCCATGTGGGCTTCCGCGGAGGATATGGTGTGGCCAGGGGCATCAGCTGAGAAGCCACCGGGAGGCAGATACAGACTCAGGAAGTGGCCTCGCGTGTCTGCTGAGAACCACAGTCTGAGTCACACGGGACCGTTGAGATGACGTAGGGTGCAGGCGGGGGAAGGCTGTGAGCTGGGGTTTGGCAAAGGTCTTGGGGTGCCCTCGTGCCGGATGGGCTGCTGTCCACTGGGCCTGGCCCAGGTGAGGTGAGAAACGCCTGCCCCCCACATCAATGCCTGGGCACATGGGCCCAGTGCACACAGCCAGCAGCTTTGCTCCCCGATCCCTCGCCTGCAGACCCAGGCAAGGTGGGTTCAAGGTGTGAGGCCGGGTAGGGGGCCGGGCACTGGTGGATGGCCTGGGCCACCCACGCTGGGGCTGCTGTGACCTCCAAGCCCAGGTGCTGTCTTCCACCTGGTTAGGAACAGGGCAGGGACCTGCCCAGTGGCCCTGTGGGTGCGGGCCATGTGCCCCTGCGTTTCCTCTGTCTGTAAAATGGGGCTAACAGCAGCTCCTGTGGGGGCTGCTGGCTCAGACTGCCCAGAAAACGCGCTGTCCCTCCTGGGTTCCTAGGCTTTCATGGGCCACAGGCCCCTCCCCAGAAGTTTGTTTGTTTATTTTTTATTTTTTGAGACAGGGTCTGCCTCTGTCACTTAGGCTGGAGTGCAGTGGTGCAGTCTTGGTTCACTGCAGCCTCGCACTCCGGACTCAAGAGATCCTCCCGCCTCAGCCTCCTGAGTAGCTGGGACTACAGACGCGCACCGCCATGCCTCACTAATTTTTGTACTTTTTGTAGAGATGGGGTCTCTCTATGTTGCCCAGGCTGGTTTCAAGCTTCTGGGCTCAAGCAATCTGCCTGCCTCAGCCTCCCAAAGTGCTGGGATTACAGGCGTGCACTGTACTTTTTAAAGCAACTTTACAGAGGCATGCTTGGCGTATGGTAAACCTCCCCAGTTTAAAGGGGACAGTTCCGTGAGTTCTGACATTTGGAGACCCTGTGAAACCATGCACGTAGGTGTGTGTGGGGGTGTGTGCACATGTGTATAAGTGTGGATCAGCAGAGCAGGTATGCCCACCACCCTCACAGCATTCCCCTGCCCCATGACCAGACTGCCACTGCCCTACCATCAGGCACAATGGATGGGCTTGTGCCTTGTGGAATTTTCTGTGGAGGGACTCGCAGCCAGCGCTGGTTCCGTCTGACTTCTTTCACTCAGGCCGAGGTTTTGAGCTGTGTGTGTACTGTGTGTGTCAGCCTGCTGTCTGGGTGGAGCTCACCATGCTGACCCACGCACCTGTGGATGGACATGCAGGCTGTATTTGGGCTGTCACAGAGGCTGCTGCTAGGAATCGTGTACGGTTATTCGTGTGAGTAAATACTTTCACTTCTCCACAGCCAGCTGGGAAGTGGAACGGCTGTGTCGTGTGGTATGTGTGGGTTTAACTTTCTAGGACGCTGACAGACTGTTTTCCCAAAGCAGCAATATCCTTTTGCGGCCCAGCAGTCCTCTGTGACAGCTGCGGTTCCTCTGTCTCCTCGTCAACACTTGATGTGGTCGGTCTTCGGTTTTAGCTGATCTAACAGGTGTGTCGGAGACCTCCCTGCGGCTTCCCTGGCGTCTCCCGGTGACTGACTGTGCGGGGTCATCCTTCAGCTGAGTACTTGTTCTCTGCACATCTTCTTCGATGACAAGTGTCTGTCAAATTGTCTGTTAAGAAAACTTGGATTGTTTTTTCATTGCATTCAAGAGTTCTTTACTATGCTCTTTATATGTTACATGTTTCTATATTCTGGACCAAGTCCTTTATCAGACACGTGCTCTGTGAGGCTTCCCTCATCCCTGGCTAGTCCTTCCATTCTTTAAAAAATCATTTTCAGACATGCGGTCTCACTCTGCTGCACAGGTTAAAGTGCCGTGGTGCTCTCATAGCTCACTGCAGCTTGAACTCCTGGGTTCAAGCCATCCTCCCATCTCAGCCTCCCGGGGACCACAGGCACAAGGCACCACGTCCAGCTAAGTTTTAAATTTTTTGTAGAGCTGGGGTCTTGCTATGTTGCCAATGATCAAAATGAGTACCTGAAGCATAGTCCTCAAATCATCGAGGTTTATCGAGCCAGCTCGAGGGTGTGCCCAGGAAAAACTCGAGTCACAGAAGCATCTGTGGCTGTTTTTTCTAAAGCGTGCTTAGGAGGATTCATATTTATATGTTTTCCTGAAAAGGGGAGGGGCGTCAAGTGGGACAAATGATTATATACTTGTGAGACTTAGCTAGTGCCCAGTAAATTTACAGAAGACACACATTGGAGGAAAGAGGGAGCATGGAAGCGTACATCTCGGGACAGGGGAGGGGTGGCGGGGAGGAGGAACACCTCATCTCATCTCGTTATCTCATCTCGACTTTGTTCTGTGCCTGGGAAGGAAGACACGCAGTCATCTTATGAAAAGGCTGCTTTCTGTTCAGCCCTTTGGGAAAAAAACCCCATGACCGTTATCGAGGGAGGGGGCATGATGATGTGTGTCTGACCGCCCGTCCATCATGGCCCTGAACTCAGCTTCCAGGGTTTCTCTGGGGTTCCCTTGGCCAAGTGGGGTCCATTCCAGTTAGCTGGGGAGTGCTTATGATTTTATTTTTATTTCTCATTGCCCAGACTGATCTTGAAACCCTGGCCTCAATCGATCCTCCTGCCTCAGCCTCCCATTCTCTTAATGGTGTGGACACCTTTTAGAGAGCAAACGTTTTGATTTTGATGAAATCCAGCTTATCAATTTGTTCTTTTATGGATTGTGTGTTTTGGTGTTCTGTCTCAGAAATCTTTGGCTAAACCAAGGGCACAAAGATTTTCTGTTTTCTTCTAGAAGTTTCGTAGTGTCAGTTTTGCACTGAGGTTGATAATCCTTTGAGTTAACTTCTGACCAGCTGGAGGTGTCCGTGGAGGCTCCCTTTCTGCCCCTGGGTTTCAGTGCATTTTTAGGAGGCCCTCCTCCCTCCACAGCAGAGCTCTACCCAGCAGCACCCGCCCCCCCAACCTGTATCAACTCGTCTCATTGAAATCTCCTGGGGAGAAATGCCGAATGTGGGTGAAGGGGAGGAAGGCAGCAAAACACACTGCCATGCGTGTACCTATGCAACTATCTTGCATGTTCTGCACATGTACCCCAAAACCTAAAATGCAATTAAAAAAAAAAAAGGAAGAAATCTCCCAGTGGCCGGGGAACAAAAGCTGACTCAGCTCCAATGAAGCCAGACTCAGGGGCCCAGGACTCTGAACCTCCAGCTGGTGTGGCTTCAGGGTCCCCAGCCTTTCAGACCCCACCCCTGTGTTGCTCTGCAAGTGGGGATCAGCAGGGCTGTACCCCAAATGCTCTTTGCTTCTCCCTCCCTCCCTCCCTCCCTCCCTCTCCCCAGTGCTCTCGGCTGCGCCTCCCGCCCTGACCCAGGTCCTAACGGAACAGCCTCTGACTTCTCAGGGCACTAAAGTGTCAACAGACCCAGAGGACCAGCAAGATCCATCTTACCCCACACACCACCAGGTTCCCAGGACTTGGGGGTTGCCGATGGCTTAGCTCTGGGTCCTAAGCATGGCAACATCATAGCCTTACATGCACATATGCACATGTGTTTAGGTGTGTGTGTGCACGTATGTATGAATGTGTGCACGTGTGTATGGGTGGTGTGTGTGCATCTGTGTGTATCAGTGTGTATGGGTGTGTGCACATTTGCACGGATGTGTGTATGCACATGTGTATGGCTGTATGTGCATGTATGTTTACACATGTATATGGGTGTGTGCCCATGTGTATAAGTGTGTGCATGTATATGGGTGTGTACATGTGTATAGGTGTGTGCTCATGTGAATGTTTGCGTGTGCATATGTGTTCATGTGTGTATGAGTATGCGTACATGTGTATGGGTGCGTACATGTGTGTATAAGTGTGTGCACATGTGTATGGCTGCATGTGTACCTATGTGTGTACAGGTGTGTGTGCTCACCTAGGGGTGTGTGTGCACCTGTGTGTGTATAGGTGCATGTGTACCTATGTGTGTACAGGTGTGTGTGCTCACCTAGGAGTGTGTGTGCACCTGTGTGTGTATAGGTGCATGTGTACCTGTGTGTGTACAGGTGTGTGTGCTCACCTAGGAGTGTGTGTGCACCTGTGTGTCTATAGGTGCATGTGTACCTATGTGTGTACAGGTGTGTGTGCTCACCTAGGGGTGTGTGTGCACCTGTGTGTGTATAGGTGCATGTGTACCTATGTGTGTACAGGTGTGTGTGCTCACCTAGGGGTGTGTGTGCACCTGTGTGTGTATAGGTGCATGTGTACCTATGTGTGTACAGGTGTGTGTGCTCACCTAGGAGTGTGTGTGCACCTGTGTGTGTATAGGTGCATGTGTACCTATGTGTGTACAGGTGTGTGTGCTCACCTAGGGGTGTGTGTGCACCTGTGTGTGTATAGGTATGTGCACCTATGTGTGTATAGGTGTGTGTTCATATATAGGTGTGTGTGCACCTGTGTGTGTATAGGTGCATGTGTACCTATGTGTGTATACGTGCGTGTACTTGCAGGTTTGCAGGTCCCTCACAGTGCAGAGCTGGAAGGAGCTGGAGAGCCCGAGGCTGGTCCCTCCATCCCAGGGTGAAGCACCTCTACCCAGAGGAGGAGCATTATGGCTGGGCTACTTTGTAGTCCTAGTCTCTGTCACTGACAAGAGCAAGGCAGAGTGGCCAGGAGGGTGTCACGCAGGGCTTTCTGAGCCACTGGCTGTGTGAGATGTGGGTGGGAGGTCTATGGGATGGGTAGCTGGCCAGGGACTTGAGCTCCTTGCCTGCTTTGACCTTAGTCAGTCCTTACCCCTTGTAAGGCCCCTTCCCTGTCTGGGGGTACCTAAGAGAGCTGCCCAGCCCTGCCACCCAGCTTGTTTGAGGAGCAAATGTACCCATGCTGTGGGTGGAGCCAGAGGTGATTCTGTCCTCAGGGGCACGGGGGTGACTTTATGGCTCTGAGCCAAGTGGCAGCTCTGGGGCACTTCCTGATGGTCCAGCGCCCCCCATAACCCCAGCATCGAGATGAGAATGCCCAGAGGGGCTCATGCTGATGGGGTGGGTGTGGCCTGAAGAAGCCTGCACATGAAGGTGTCTGTCATTGGGGGAGACTGTCCTGTGTCCCCTCAAGTCATGCCCCTGAGTGGGGAACACCTTCTGGTCAGAGTGACGCACAGGGTCCCACTCACCTCAAATGCCCTACCCCCAGTTGGTCCCTGGGGGGTTCCCACCCCTGGGATTAACTCACCTGCGCTGGAACCTGCAGGAGCTGCTGCCTGTGGCAGAGGTGGGGCCGGCATAGGCAAAAGAGAGCAGATGAGAGATGGGGCTGGCAGGGAGGGGGCTCCGTTAGTTCTGATATCATTTATCGCTGTTCCTATATGTTTATAATAAATGGAAGAAAATGGTTGGGGACTTGCTGGGGAATCAGGGAGGGTTGGGAACCTCCAGGGCTTCCCTCGACCCAGGGCCCATGGTCCTGCCTGGCAGGAGAGCTGGTCCCTGGAGATGTGAGGGGCTGGGCCTCCCAGGTGAGTGGGGTGGGGAAGGAAAGGGTCTGTGTTGGGATCCCTAAGGGATAGGGCCATTTCCCGTCCTGATCTGTCATTATCCCCTGCCGTGGGACAGCACTCAGCATGGCACGAAAGCTCAGCTCTTGTGTGGCGGTGGCCTGCAGAGTGGGTGTCTGTGGCCGCATCATCCCCAGGGAGCTCTGGAGGGATCTGGCCTCAGTTGGCCTGGCGTGGCCCAGGGTTGCCAGCCAAGGGCCTTCTTCCATCCCATCGAGGGCCTGGGCAGGTCCTAGAGATGGCAGCCTGCAGGCTAAAGCCCCTGACAGCTGCGGGAGGCACTTCTCTGCATGAACAGGGCCATGGGGCCCGCTGGGCAGACAGCTGCATGCTCTCACCCCTCGCCCTCCACAGATGAGAGCCTGGGAGAGCCTGGCCTTCTGGAACGGGCGTCTTCCTTTACCAAACCTGCAATATAAGCCTGATACCAGGAACGGGGCAATGTAGGACCCTCGGGAGGGAGGTGAGTGAGCAGCCAGGCCTACTTGCTGCTTGGGGTAGGGCTGTGGCTGGCCCCAGCCTTCTGCTGCTGGCCCCGTGGTCTCTGCATACATGACCCAGAGAGGAGTGGTTTTTTGTCCTTCCTTTTCTCACTGAGGGGCTCACCGTCGGGCTGTGCTGGGGACACTGGACATGTCCAGGGTCCGTCAGGAAGTGGTGAGGGTAGCCAGGTCTCAGGGACCATTCTGCTGTCTTCAGTTCTCCCGGTAGCGACCAGTGGTGACTTTTGTGGCACCTGGGCCACAGCTGCCTTGTTCACCTCCTAGGATGGAAGAGGGCGAGGGTGAGCCTAGGGCAGACACCAGGGCAGTGTGGCTCCATGGGTGGCTTTGCCCGATGGGCCGGCGCCCAGGCTGCAGTGAACATCTGAGCCCTGTGGGAAGCCCCCTGGATCTGCAGCTGAGCAAAACAGCAGCCGCCAGATGATGGGCCCTTAGTGGTCGCAGGTAGCAGGCACCATTAAACACAGAGGCCGTCTGAGGCTCCGGGCCCAGCACAGGGGACTTTGGTGCCCTTTGGGAGGGGCTGTCCTAGAAACGCAGGTCTCTGAAACATTGATGACCTCATGCGTCAGCTGGAGGCTCTTTCACCGCCTAGACAAAAGGCCCTTGCGTCAGAATGTTCCATGTGGGACGGGAGCTTGGGTTGAGAGCTTAGGTCTGTGCTCCCAGGCAGAGAGGCCAGGAGCTGGGGGTGCCACACCTGCTGGGAATGCCACTGGTGGGACTGGGTTAAGGCGAGGAGGAGGGTGTCTGTGGCCAGGTGGATTATTGCAGATTGTGACGGTGTGGTGGTCCTCCCAGCAAGGGACTTGCCCATGGGAACCTCATCACAGCCGCTTATCGGCCCCTTCTACAGATGGGAAAACTGAGGCATGGGCGCACAGCTAGTGAGGAGCAGAGCCAGATGGGAACCCAGGCATCAACTTCAGAGATAACCTTTGTTCATTTGGGTATTGTTTGTATGGCGCTAAAATACATGCAATGTAAAACGGACCTTTCTACCCCATTTCGTGGTCTTCGGTTTATTCGCAATGTTATGCCTCTGTCACCTCTTCCTTCTAATTCCTTCTAATTCCCCAAAAGGAAATTCAGTCACTCCCTTCCCCCTGTCCCCAGCTCCTGACAACCACAAGCCCACATATTCTGGACGTTTCACGTGCCTGAAATTGTGGCAAATGTGGCCCCGAGTGTCTGGCTTCCTTCCCTGAGTGTCCTGTTTTCACTGTCCATCATGTGATAACACACAAGGGAATTCCCTTCCTTTCTGAGCCAAGAAGCGGTCTGACGCGTGGCTGTGCTATCCTGTGACCTTTGCTGTTGTGGCTAGAGGCTCCTTCTTAAGAGGCTGATACTTAGAATGGATTTTTTAAAAAAATTCAAATATGTATTGCTTATGAAAATCACAAAGTTAAGTATGATACCATCCAAATGAAAAACTGGCTAAAGATCTGCCTGTAATCCCAGCACTTTGGGAGGCCGAGGCGGGTGAATCACAAGGTCAAGAGATCGAGACCATCCTGGTCAACATGGTGAAACCCATCTCTACTAAAAATACAAAAAATTAGCTGGGCATGGTGGCACGTGCCTGTAATCCCAGCTACTCAGGAGGCTGAGGCGGGAGAATTGCCTGAACCCAGGAGGCGGAGGTTGCGGTGAGCCGATATCGCGCCATTGCACTCCAGCCTGGGTAACAAGAGCGAGACTCCGTCTCAAAAAAAAAAAAAGATAGCAAAAGTTTCCTTCAGCCTTAATCTCAAAGAATTAGGGCAAAGAGGGCAATTCTAAATGGTAAAGATGGAGTGAGCTGTGAAGCCGTAAGTTTCATTAGGACAGTGACTTGGTGTGGCAGTGTCCCTGCCCAAATCTCATCTTGAATTCCCATGTGCTGTGGGAGGTAATTAAATCCTGGTGAAGAGTCTTTCCTGTGCTGTTCTCATGATAGTGAATAGGTCTCAGAAGGGCTGATGGTTTTAGAAAGAGGCATTTTCCTACACAACCTCTCTCATTTTTCACCTGCCACCGTCCACGTAAGATGGGACTTGCTCCTCCTCGCCCTCCGCCACAACTACGAGGCCTTCCCAGCCGTGTGACCTGTAAGTCCAGTTAAACCTCTTTGTTTCGTAAATTGCTCATTCTCAGGTATGTGGACCAGCAGCATGAACAGGGACACACAATAAAGTAAAAACTATTTAAAATGCCAATGAAAATATAAATTTGAATCGCCTCATCCAGTCTTTGGTAGATCAAGAAAACAAAAATAATCGGAATCATTAACGTAGTCAAATATATAGCTATATGAAACTTTGTAACTTAAAAGCAAAAGATGTACCTTCCACAGTGTTCCTGGGGCAGTCAGGAATGGATCGTATGCTACGCTGCAAGAACCTCAAGACATTTAAAATTAAGAACATATGCGGGGTATCTCTGATTCCAACGTATGTTTAAAACTGACGTTATTAATTACAAATTTAATTAATAAAAGTCTAAAGAAGAAAAATGTACTTAGAAATAAAAACAGCCACATTATTACTGTGTCATGCATCTAGGCATTAAAGGGGGACATCTCCATTTCTGTACATACAGGCATTCTCATTATTTGAAAGTAGATAAGTTGAAAAGTTCACAGTTAGAGAAGTGAATGTAAATAAGAGATAAGGATAGAAAATAATAGGAAGCAGGGAAACAGACTTGAAATTTCAGGAGATGATTCTTGGTTCTTTGAGGAAAAAAATCTATACCTTATAATTTCGATCATGGAAAAAACCCAAGCGTGTAACTAAATTTAGGTATGAGAAGCCTCTTCGGCAACTGATTTAGAAAAGTTTTGTTGGTTCGTTTGAGACAGAGTCTCACTCTGTCACCCAGGCTGGAGTGCAGTGGCGTAATTTTGGCTCACTGCAATGCTCACTTCCCAGGTTCAAGCCATCCTCCCACCTCAGTCTCCCAAGTAGCTGGGTTTACAGGCATTTTTCTGGAAAAGCTTCCAGCCCATAGTGATCCAGGTTCTTCCCACCACTGAGGCAGGATGCTATCTGCTACTGAGAGATCCAGTCCTGTTAGTGGCTTGATGGGCAGGGTGCCCAGCCTGGCTCTTAACAAAGTGATCTCTCTGCTGCCTCGCTCGCAGAGAGAAAAGAAAACTTCAGACCAGTGATATGTACACACAGAGAGATTGAAATCCTCGTTATGATGGCAAACCAAACCCACGGTGTATTTAAAATGGCCACACACAGGCCAGGCACAGTGGCTCATGCCTGTAATCCCAGCACTCTGGGAGGCTAAGGCGGGAGGATTGCCTGAGCTCAGGAGACCAACCTGGATGACATGGTGAGACCCTATCTCTTTTTATTTAAAAAAAATGACCACACACACACACACACACACACACACACACACCCCAGTGGTAATGGATTATAACTCAGAAAATGAAAAAGGAGTCTATGCATCCATAGGGACACACCCATGTATGTACACGAGTAAACAAGTGGAAGAAAGGAAGCCAGTTTTCACAGGCGTTCGAATCAACAGGGCTGGAAGGCTATCAAGGAAACCCCATGGCAGGGGCAGGGGTTGGAGGAGCCAGGTGGTGGTGGCCTCAGCGTCTCCCACCAGTACTTACCGGTTGCAAAGGAAAAAGAGTCACTTTCCAGGGGCAAAGCTGGCAACACTACCTGAGCCAAGTGAGCGAAGTTAGCATCCCCAGGAACAGGACAGACCAGCTTCACCGCCCTCTGGATGGGCAGCCTCAGTAGCAGAGTTCCTGCCAAAGACACAGCCGTCCATGGTCGAGTCACCCAGAGACATCAGGGAAAATCCACATGGAGGGAGATGCACGCAGTGGCCTGAACACGTCAAAAATGGAAAGTACTGTTCAGAGTGAAGGGGAAGGAAGAAATGCGTTCCCTGAGTGGAGTCTGTGATTCCACTATGTTATGTATCAGTCCATTTCACACTGCTGATAAGGACATACCAGAGACTGGGTAATTTATAAAGGGAAGAGGCTTAATTGACTCACAGTTCCACATGGCTGGGGAGGCCTCAGAATCATGGTGGAAGATGAAGAAAGAGCAAAGGCACATCTTACATGGTTGCTGGCAAAAAGAAAATGAAAACTGAGGATAAAGGGTTCCCCTTTATAAAACCATCAGCTCTCGTGAGACTTACTCATTACCATGAGAACAGTATGGAGGAAACTACCCCCATGATTTAATTATCTCCCACCAGGTCCCTCTCATGACATGTGGGAATTATGGGAGCTACAATTTAATATGAGATTTGGGTGGGGACACAGCCAAACCATATCATTCTTCCCCAGCTGCTCCCAAATCTCATGTCCTCACACTTTAAAACCAATCATGCCTTCCAAACAGTTCTCCAGAGTCTTAACTCATTTTGGCATTAACTCAAAAGCCTGCAGTCCAAAATGTCATCTGAGACAAGGCAAGTTCCTTCCACTTATGAGCCTGTGAAATCAAAAGCAGGTTAGTTAATTCCTAGACACAATTGGGGGTACAGGCAGGCCTTGGATAAATGCACCCATTTGAAATGGGAGAAATTGGCCAAAAGGAAGGGGATAAAGGCCCCATGCAAGTCTGAAATCCAGTGGAGCAGTTAAATCTTAATGCTCCAAAATGATCTCCATTGACTCCATGTCTCACATCCAGGTCATGCTGATGCAAGAGGTGGGTTCCCATTGTCTTGGGCCGCTCCACCCCTGTGGCTTTGCAGGGTACAGCCTCCCTCCTGGTTACTTTCATGGGCTGGTGGTGTCTGCAGATTTTCCAGGCTCACAGTGCAGGCTGTTGATGGATCTGTCATTCTGGGATCTGGAGGACAATGGCCCTCTTCTCAGAGCTCCACTAGGCAGTGCCCCAGTGGGGAGTTTTTGTGGGGGCTCTGACCCCAGTTTTTTTTTCCTCAGTGCCCTAGCAGAGGTTCTCCATGAGGACCCTGCCCCTGCAGCAAACTTCTGCCTGGACATCCATGCATTTTCATACATCTCTGAGATCTAGGCAGAACTTCCCACACCTCAGTTCTTGACTTCTGTGTACCCATAGGCTCAACACCACATGGAAGCTGCCAAGGCTTGGGGATTACACCCTCTGAAGCCTCAGGAAGGCTGTACCTTGGACCCTTTTAGCTATGGCTAGAGCAGCTGGGACTCAGGGCACCAAGTCCCTAGGCTGCACATAGCAGGGGGTCTGAACCCAGTCCCGGGAATCATTTTTTCCTCCTAGGCCTCTGGGCCTGTGATGTGAGGGGCTGCTACTAAGGTCTCTGACAGGCCTTGGAGACATTTTCCCCATTGTCTTAGTGATTAACATTTGGCTTCTACTTACTTATGCAGCCGGCTTGAATTTCTCCTCAGAAAATGAGTTTTTATTTTCTATCACATTGTCAGACTGTGAATTTTCTGAACTTCTATCTGTTTCCCTTTTAAAACTGAATGCTTTTAACAGCACCCAAGTCACATCTTGAATGCTTTGTAGCTTAGAAATTTCTTCCATCAAATATCCTAAATCATCTCCCTCAAGTTCAAAGTTCCACAGCTCTCTAGGGCAGGGACAAAATGCTGCCAGCCTCTTTGCTAAAACATAGCAAGAGTCCTCTTTACTCCGATTCCCAATAAGTTTCTCATCTCCATCTGAGACCACCTCAGCCTGAATTTCATTGTCCATATCATTATCAGCACTTTGGGCAAAGCCATTCAACAAGTCTCTAGGAAGTTCCAAACTTTTCCACATTTTCCTGTCTTTTTCTGAGCCCTCCAAACTGTTCCAACCTCTGCCTCTTATCCAGTTCCAAAGTCGCTTCTACATTTTTGGGTTTCTTTACCGCAGCACCCCACTCCCAGTACCAATTGACTGTATTAGTCCATTTTCATGCTGCTGATAAAGACATACCGGAGACTGGGGAATTTCCAAAAGGGAGAGGTTTAACTAACTCACAGTTCCACATGGCTGGGGAGGTCTCGCAATCATGGCGGAAGATGAAGGAAGAGCAAAGGGATGTCTTACATGGTGGCTGGCAAAGAAAGAATGAAAACCGAGTGCAAGGGGTTTCCCCTTATAAAACCATCAGATCTCATGAGACTTAATTCACTACTATGAGAACAGTATGGGTGAACCACCCCATGATTCAATTATCTCCCACTGGGTCCCTCCCACAACATGTGGGAATTATGGGAGCTACAATTCAAGATGAGATTGGGTGGGGACACAGCCAAACCGTGTCAGAGCTGAATCCTGGCTGGAAAAATGGCTGCAATAGCCAGCGTCGGGGCAGCTGACAATGTGAGAGTGGGAGATAGAGAGCCATAGTGTGCAACGGAGACCTGTAGCGTGTGCGCCCGTGTTTCTTTCCCATTTTGGCAACAGTACCTTGTGGCTGCAGAATAGAACAGCCTTATTCCTAAGAAAACCACGTGGAGGCATTTAGCAGAAAACAGGCATGGTGTCTCCAACCTACTCTCCAAGGGCTCAGAAAGACTCGATTGAAAGAGGGGAAGGCTGACGAGGAACAGGATGGAGCAGCATGGGCGCAGTGTAGAAACCGCAGGCAAGTCTAGGCGGAGCACGCTTGGGAGTTCCTCTTATTATTCTTGCAACTTCTCTATAAGTTTGAAATGAAATCATATAAATCAAAAGTTGGAAGAGAATTACCACATCATGGGAGGCTGAGGCAGGAGAATTGCTTGAACCCGGGAGGTGGAATTTGCAGTGAGCTGAGATCGCACCACTGCACTCCAGCCTGGCACCTGGGGACAGAGCAAGACTCTGTCTCAAAAAACAGAAAACCAAGACAAGAATGACCATGTCACATTGGATTTCTCTCATAGCCACAGGAGCGGGGGGTGGTCTCTTCTGCAGTGTACCGACGGGATATGCAATGTCACTAGTTCTCATCCAAAGCAGGTGACAATTTCAGGCACTGCAGAGAGGGTTAGGGTTATCTCCTCACCAGACACGAGAAAATGCTTTTAGTAGATTCATTTTTCTGATTGTAAAGTTCAGAAATGTTAATCAGAGAATATGTATAAATTTTAAAGAAGAAAATTAAAATGGCTCATTGAACCAAAAGCCAGAGATGTTGGCCGTTTGTTTCTGGTTGGTCTTTGTTTCTTGGGTGTGTGTGTGTGTGTGCATGCATGCGTGTGCATGTTTCTTCTTGGTCACTGTGTGTGTTAAGGGCATGTGCACACATAGTGCACTCAGGTGTGAGTTGGAGGTTTCCAGCTAGGCTGCTCCCCACAGGCCATGTGGCCATCGGCCAGGGGTCCCCAACCCCAGGCTGTGGAGCACTGCCCATCCATGGCCTGTTAGAACCAGACCACACAGCAGATGAGGCAGGTGAACAAGTGAAGCTTCATCTGTATTTATAGCCACTGCCCGTTGCTTGTGTTAGCACATGAGCTCCACCTCCTGTCAGATCAGTGGTGGCATTAGATTCTCATAGGGGCACGAGCCCTGTTTGGAACTGTGCCTGCGAGGGATCTAGATGGCATGGTCCTTATAAGAATCTCAGGCCCGATGATCTGTCACTGTCTCCCACCACCCCCAGATGGGACTGTCTAGTTGCAGGAAAACAAGGTCAAGGCTCGCCCTGATTCTACATGATGTGAGTTGTATAGTTATTTAATTCTATAGTACAAGGTTATAATGGTGGAAATAAAGCGCCCTATTCAAGTGATGTGCTTGAATCATCCCAGAACCACCCCTATCACTGGTCCATGGAAAAACTGTCTTCCGTGAAGATGACTGGGGACCATGGCCATAGGCTGTTTGCTTTACCAATTTATGCCTCAGTTTCTTCATCTCTGAAATGAGAACGATGGGAACCCTTGCCTCATATGGTGGTTTGAGGATCGAATAAACTCATTGTCCAGCACTCTTAGCTTCTTGACAGCACAGGAAGTGCTGAGTAGGGTAACCCCTATCGTGTGTGTGTGTGTGTGTGTGTGTGTGTGTGTGTGTGTATTTGCCTTTGCATGTCTATGCAAATAATTGGTAAAATTGGGAGGATAGTAGACAACTCATTTATATCTTCTTACCCTTTGACACATCAATTCTTCCTCCAAATGTGACCTTTCAATGGCTGCCTAGCATTTCCCCTGTGTTATTGAATGTAATGAACTCTATTGCTGAGGGCTGGGTTATTTCCTAATCGCTATAAATAACATTGTGATGCAAATCCATGTATACTCATTTTTGCCTGGAACTCAAGTACATTTCCCTGGGTCACATTTGCAGGAGACCCACAGGATCAAAGGGTTCCTGCGTTTTTATGGCTCTGACACCTTTGGCCAAACTGCCTTCCAGGAGTGTTTTCCTAAGTTAGCTTCCAACTGTGCTGCTGGACATGGCTGACTCCGCCACCCCGACCACACTGCCCCCCACTCCCGCAAAGCCGCGTATTATAAAAACACTGCCATTTGGATGAAGCAAAAGTAGGATATTCTTCTTAGTGAGGGGAGTGCGTCTATGTTTGTTGGCCTCTGCATTTTAGCCACCCGTTCACTGGCCCACCTGCCCCTGCCGCACCTGCAGCAGACGAGACTGTTGTCTAGGTTGCTGGGGAAACTGGGAGTGTGTGGGGCAGGAGGGTCGCCCTCCAGGAATTATATACAAGAGAGGGGAGAGTCATGAACCGGCACCGCGTGGTGTTGCGTGGAACGTGTCTCTCTGCAGTAAGACCCTGAAAAGCAGCCAGGCAGGGAGGGGTGGGAGAGGGAAGGAGTGCTTTTTGTGGAGGGGAGTTGCACACAGCCTCCTGGGCTGGATGGGATTTCAGCAGAGACCTGATGGAATTGAGTGAGTGGGTGGCGTGTGCTTCTGCAGGAAGAGCAGCTGGGCAGAGGGCATGGCATGGGCAAAGGTCCTGCGGTGGGAACACGCTTGATGTATGTGAGGAACAGTGTCGGCAGGTGCCGTAGATAGAATGGGAGGGCCACGAGGGTTAAGATCCTGAGAACCATGATGAGGGGAATGGGGCGGGGTGTGAGGATGAGGGACAGCATCAGTCCTCTCTCGGCTTCTGTACGGACACTTTCTGCAGACCCCTGGTTTTAGCATCTTAATAACGGGGTATGCTGATCAAAACCAGGACGCCGATACCCGGTATGTTGCCGTGAACTCCACTGCAGACCTGATTCAAAAGTCACTTTTCCAGGGTCCAGTTTCTCTTCTGTGAGCCCCACACTGCTTCCAGCCACCACATCTCCCTTTGTGTCCTGAGGCCTGTGCCAGGCCCCTCAGTCTTTGTCTTTCATGACCTTGATGTTTGAGATAAGTACTGGGCAGCTGTTGTGTAGAATGTCCCTCAGTTCGGATTTTCTGATATGCTCTCATGATTAGAACGAGATTGTGCATTTTTGGCAAGAACACCGCGGGAGTGTTGCTGGGTCTCGAGGAGTCGCTGCGCAGGGCCGTGTGAGGTTGGCCCGTCTTAGGGCGGGTTCGTTTGACCTTGATCAGGTCAGCCGGGCTTCTCTGCTGTAAATTGACGATTTTCCTCTTCATAATTACTAAATGTCTTGAGAGAGAGACATCAAGACATCGCAAATGCCCTTTTTCTCCTGAGCGTGTGCCCTGCTGACTTTACTGCCTGTGACAGCAAAATCTGTGGTGCTTGCCAAATGGGGATTCGTTTATTTCCCACTTTCTTTCTGTGTTTACTAATTTGGATTCTTCGCTAGGAAGAGCTCCCCCCCTTTGCTCTGGTTATGAATCCAGTGGCTTATGTATATCAGCGTGGTTTCATAGATATTTCCTTGGTGTTATGGGCTATAAGCCAAGGCCATCATATTTATTTCCATGGCTCCCTTCAGTGTGATTATGTCATCTGTGGTATGTTTAGATTCATCTGTTAGGTTGGTATTCCATCTTGGGTGTCCCCCACTTCTGATTGGGTGTCCCCCAGTTCTGATTGGGTCTGAGTGAAATGAATGTAAACCTGCCGTGACTCCCAGAGTCAGAGCTGCACAAATAGGTATCCTCAGAGCAGAGCTAGGCGCCCACCCTGCCAGGCACTCCCTGCCCCACTGCCCCCCTCCACCCTGGACAAAACCAGCTCTCCAGCCTCTTATGTCTCCTCTCACACAGATGAGCAAGTGCACGTGTGTTTTCCTGTATCCCCTCTTTCTTACATAAGGCAAGCACACTACTGATACTCTTAAGTCTTTAATCATGGTAAGATACATGTAACGCATGTACCTTAAATTTACCATTTAACTATTTTTACTCACAGTTCCGTGATGTTAAGTGTGTTCATTTTGTTAACGCAACCGTCACCACCATCCATCTCTAGAACTTTCTCATCTTCCCAAACTGAACTCTGTCCCCATTAAACACCAACTCCCCCACTGTCTCTTCCCCAGCCCCTAGCACCTACCATCTACCTCTGTCTCTATGGATTTGACCACTCCAGGAATCTCATGTACGTGGAATCATTTGCCTTTTGTGACTGGCTTATTTCATTCGGCATAATGTCCTCAGGTTCACTCATGCTGTAGCATGTGTCAGAATTTCCTTCCTTTTCTTTTTCAGGGCTGAATAATACTCCACTTTATGGATAGACCACATTTTGCTTATCCACTCATCTTGGTGGCTTCTGTGTTTGAGCTATTATAAATAATGCTGCTGTGAATATGGGTGGATGAACATCTTTTTAATGCACTGCTTGCAGTACTTTTGGGCATATATCCAGAAGTGGAATTTCTGAATTTTATCATAATTATCTCTTTAATTTTTTGAGGAACCATTGTACCATTTTCCACAGTGGCTACCACATTCTCACCAACACCTGTAATTTTTTAATAGAAGTCATTCTAGGCTGGGCGCGGTGGCTCATGCCTGTAATCCCAGCACTTTTCAAGGCTGAGGCAGGCAGATCACCTGAGGTTGGGGGTTTGAGACCAGCCTAACCAACATGCACAAACCCCATCTCTACTAAAAATACAAAATTAGCCAAGTGTGAAGGTGCATGCCTGTTATCCCAGCTACTCAGGTGGCTGACAGGAGAATCAGTTGAACCTAGGAGGTGGAGGCTGTGGTGAGCTGAGATCGTGCCATTGTACTCTAGCCTGGGCAACAACTCTCAAAAAAAAAAAAATAGTAGCCATTCTATTGGGTGTAAGATGGTATCTCATTGTAGTCTGGATTTACATTTTCTTATGATTAGGGATGTTGAGCATATTTTTATGTTCTCATTAGACATTTGTATATCTTCTTTGGAGAACATCTCCTCAGCTCTTTTGCCCATTTTATCAAATTGAGAGGTTTGTTTTTGTTGGTGAGTTGTAGAAGTTCTCTGTATAATCTGGATATTAATCCTTATCAGATACAGGATTTGCAAACATTTTCTCTCATCCGTGGGGGGCCTTTTTCCTCTGTTCATAGTGTCTCTAGCTGTACAAAAATGTTTAACATTCACAAAGTCCAAGTTGTCTATTTTTTGTTCTGTTGCCTGTGCCTTTTGTGTCTGTGTTAGTCCATTTTGCATTGCTATAAAGGAATACTGGAGGCTGGGTAATTTATTTTTAAAAAAGGCTTAATTGGCTCATGGTTCTGCAGACAGTACAAGAAACATGGTGCCAGCATCTGCTTCTGGGTGAGAGCCTCGGGAAGCTTCAATCATGGCAGAAGGTGAGGCAAAAGTAGGTCTCATGTGGTGAGACAGGGAGCAAGAGAGAGAGAAGGAGGTGCCAGGTTTTTTTTGTTTTTTTTTTTGAGGTGGGGTCTTGCTCTGTTGCCCAGGCTGGAGTGCAGCAGCCTTGGCTCTCTGTGACCTCTGCCTTCTGGGTTCAGGCAATTCTCCTGCTTCTGCCTCCTGAGTAGCTGGGATTACAGGCATGTGCTACCATGTCCGGCTAATTTTTGTATTTTTAGTAGAGACAGGGTTTCACCATGTCGGTCAGGCTGGTCTCAAACTCCTGACTTAGTGATCCACCTGCCTCGGCCTCCCAAAGTGCTGGGATTACCGGTGTGAGTCACTGTGCCCAGCTGGCAAGTTTCCTTTTAACAACCAGATCTTGCATGAACCCATTACCTAATCATAAGGAATCTGCCCCCATGACCCAAACAGCACCCACCAGGCCCCACACCCAACACTGGGGATCATTTCAACATGAGAGCTGGAGGGGACAAACATCCACACTCTATCAATGTCATATCCAAGAAATCACAGCCAAATCCAATGTCATGAAGCTTTTGCCCTACGTTTTCCTCTAAGATTTTTATAGTTTTAGGTTGCACATTTAGATCTTGGAGCCAATTTGAGTTAATTTTTGCATATGATATAAAGCAAGGGTCCAGCTTTACTCTTGCATGTGGATTTCCGGTTTCCCCAGCACCATTTGCTAAAAAGACTGCCGTTTTCCCATTGAATGGTCTTGGAGACGTAGTCAAAAATCATTTGACCACTTATGCTGGAGTTTATTTCTGGGCTCTCATCTGTTCCATTGGTTTATATGTGTGTCTTTTTGCCAATGTCACACTGTCTTGATGACTGTAAGTCATAGCAAAGTTTTGAAATGAGGAAGTGTTAGGCTCCCAACTTTGGTTTTCTTTTTCAAGATTGTTTTTGGCTATTTTGAGTTCCTTGACATTCCAAATGAATTTTATGATGGAATTTTCTGTTTTTGCAAAAAATGTCATTGGGATTTTGAGAGGGATTACACTGAATCTACAAATCGCTTTGGGCAGTGTTGATATCTCAACATTGTCTTCCAATCCATGAACATGGGATATGTTTCCATTTACTTGTGTCTTTTTAAGTTTCTTTCAGTCATGTTTTGTGGATTTTGCTGCACAAGTCTTTCACCTCCTTGGTTGATTCCTAAGTATTCTGTTTGATGCTATTATAAGTGGAATTGTTTTCTTGATTTTATTTTTGGATTGTTCATTGTCAGTATATAGAAATGCAACTGATTTCTGTGTGTTGGCTTTAGATTCTGTAACTGCCGAATTCATTTATTAACTCTAATAAGTTTTTGTGGGATCTTTAGGGTTTTCTATGTGTAAGATTATATCATCTGTGACTAGAAATAGTTTTACTTCTTTTTTTCCATCTGGATGCCTTTTATTTCTTTTAATTTCTTTCTTGCCAAATTACTCTGGCTAGAATTTTCAGTACTATGTTGAATAGAAGTGGTGAAACTGGTCACCCTGACCTTATTGCTGACCTTAGAGGGAAACATTTCAGTCTTTCATTATTATGATATTAGCTGTGGATTTTCACATATGGTTTTTATTATGTTAAGGTAGTTTCCTTCTATTCCTAGTTTGTCAAGAGGTTTTAATAAGAAGGATGTTGAATTTTGTCAAATGCTTTTCTGTATACATTGAGATGATCATGTGTATTTTATTCCTTCATTCTTGTTAATATGCTGTATTACATTGATTTATTTTTGTGTTTTGAACCATCCTTGCATTCCAGGACTAAATCTCACATGGTTATGATGTATAATACTTTAAACATGTTTCTGAACTCAGTTTGCTAGTATTTTGTTGAGAATTTTGCATCAATTTTCATAAGGGGTATTGATCTATAATTTTCTTGTAGTCTCTGTGTGGCATCAGGATCAGAATAATGCTCTCCTCATAGAATGAATTAGAAACTTTTCCCCTCCTCTTTAATTTTTCTGGGAAAGTTTGAGAAGGATTGGAGTTTATTCTTTAAATATTTGGTAGGATTCACTGGGGAAGCTGTCAGGTGCAGGCTTTCCTTTGTTGAGAGTTTTTTGATTACTGATTCCATCTCCTCACTAGTTATAGGTCCCTGCAGGCTTTCTCTTTCTTTGTGATTTAGTCTTGCTAGGTTTTCTGTTTCTCAGATTTTGTCCATTTCATCTAGGTTATGCAATTTGTTGATACACAATTGTTTACAATACTCTCTTATAATCCTTTTTATTTCTGTAAAATTGATATTCATGTCCCCATTTTCACTTCTGATTTTAGTAGTCTTCTCTTTTTTACTTAGTCCATCTAGCTAAAGGTTTGTCCGTTTTTAAAAATCTTTTCAGAGAAGCAACTTTGATCTCATTGATTTTTCTCTACTGGTTTTCTATTCTCTATTTTGTTGATCTCTGCTGTAATATTTATCATCTCCTTTCTTCTGCTAGCTTTGGGTTTAGTTCTTCTTTTGCTACTTCCTTAAATGGTAAAGTTAGGTTATTTATCAGAGATCTTTGTTGTTTATAAATGTAAGAGTGTACAGGGAGGGGCGGAGGAAGACGGCCGAATAGAAGCCTCCAATTGTCCCGCCTGCCACACACTCGCAGGAACACCAAAGTTGTTAACTGTCTACACAAAAAAGCACCTTTATACGAACTAAAAGTCAGATAAGCGGTCACAGTACGTACTTTTAACTTTATATTGCTGGAAGAGGCACCGAAGAGGGGAAGAGAGACAGTATCGAATCCCGAACAGCACTGCTCTCCCTTTCCCCGGCCGTGTGACATGGAGAGAGAATCTGAGAGCTTGGGGGAGGGAAAGTGCTGTGCTTTGGGACTGTCCATTGAGCTCAGTGCTTCCCTGTTGCCACAGAAAGCGGAACCAGGCTAAATTCACCCCACACCCAGGACAGACGGAACATTAAAACCAGCCCTAGCCAGAGGGGAATCACATATTCCAGTGGTCAGAAACCGACTTTCAGAAAACCTTGCCACCACGGGCTAAAGTGCTCTGGGGTTCTAAATAAACTTGTAAGGCAGTCTAGGTCACAATAACTGCAATTCCTGGGCAAGTCCTATTGCTGTGATGGGCTCAGAGCCAGTGGATGTAGGGGGCACACGACCTACTGAGACACCAGCCAGGGCGGCTAACCTCAGGCAGCACAGATCACAGAAACAAAAGTGACTCTTTCCCTCTGCTTTTTCCCTCCTCTTTAGAGAGGAGAGGGAGGAGTAAAGAGAACGCTGTCTTGCATCTTGGATACCAGCTCAACCACAGTAGGATAGGGCACTGAGCAGAGTCAACAGGCAACCATTTCAGCCCCTGGCTCTCAGACATTTCCAGACGCACCCTTGGCCAGAAGGGAACCCACTGCCTTGAAGAGAAGGATCCAGTCCTGTCAGGATTCATCATCTGCTGACTAAATAGCCCTTGGACCCTGAACAACCAGCAGTGCCAGGCAGTATGCTGTGGGCCTTGGATGAGCTTCTGAAATATGCCAGCTTCAGGCACCAGCTTGACCACAGTGGGGCAGAGCATCAAACAGGCTCTTGGGGTCCCTGATTCCAGGCCTTGGCTCTTAGACAGCATTTCTGGACCTGCTCTGGGCCAGAAGGGAGCCCACTGACCTGAAGGGCGAGTCTGCAGCCTAGAAGCCTTCACCGGAAGCTGAACGAAGAGCCCTCAGGCCTTCAGTGAACAAATGTGGTAGCCTGGCAGTACTGCCTATGGGCCGGCAGTGGTGGTGGCCCAAGAGAGAGGCTCCTTTGCCTATGGAAAGGAGAAGGAAGACTGGGAATGACACTGTCTTGTGCCACTACTGAGTGCCAGCTTAGTCTCTGTACCATACCGTACCAGGTAGATTTCTAATGTCTTCGACTATAGTCCCTGGCTCCTGGATGGCATCTCTGGACCCACCTTGGACTTGGGGGACCTGCCACCCTAAAGTGAAGAACAAAAGCCTGGCTGGCTTTATCATTTGCTGATTGTAGACCCCTTTGCTGCTTTGAGTAAACATAGGTAGTAACCAGTTAGTGCTTACAGTGGGCCTTGGGTGAAACCCAGTGCTGTGCCGGCTTCAGATCTGACCAGCACAGGCCCAGTGGTGGTGGCCACAGGTAAGCTTGTGTCACTCCACCCAAGCTTTGGGTGGCTGAGCCCGGAGAAAGAGGGACTCCATTTCCTTGGGAGAAAGTAAGGGAGGAGAATAAGAGTTTCCGCCTGGTAATGCAGAGAATTCTTCTGGCTCTTATCCAAGACCACCAAGGCAGTATTTGTATGAGTCTGCAAGCACCACAGTGTACTTGGGAGGCCACCTAACACAGATACGGCTTAGATCACATCACCCAAGTCCCTCTGAATACCTGGGAAGCTTTACCAAGAAAGATGGGTGCAAACAAGCCCAGACTGCAAAGACTACAATAAATACCTAAGTCTTTAATGCCCAGACACCAATGAGCATCCACAAGCATCAGAGCCATCCAGGAAAACATGACCTGAGCAAACAAGGTAAATAAAGCATCAGAGACCAATTCTGAAGGAAAGAGGTCTGTGACCTGTCAGAGAGATAACTTAAAACAGCCATTTTGAGAGAATTCAAATTCAAGATTACACAGAGAAGGAATTCAGAAATCTATTGGATAAATTTGATAAAGAGATTAAAATAATTAAGAATCAAGCAGACATTCTGGAGTTGAAAAATGCAGCTGACATACTAAAGAATGCATCAGAATCTCTTGACAACAGAATTGATCAAGAAGAAAAAAGAATGAGTACAGAGGAGACAAAAAAGAAAAAGAAGTTGGATCTAGAAAATAGCCTCAAAAGGGCAAGTCTAAGATGTACGGACCTTAAAGAGGAGGTGGAGAAAGAGATGGGGTAAAAGTTTATTCAAAGGGATGATAACGTAGAACTTCCCAAACCTAGAGAAAAATATCAGCATTCAAATATAAGAAGGTTATAGGACACCAAGAAGATTTAACCCAGAGAGGATGACCTCAAGGCATTTAATAAAGTCCCAAGGGTCAAGGATAAAGGATGCTTAAAAGCAGCAAGAAAAAAAACCACTTAGAATGGAACTCCAATATATTCGGCAGCACACTTTTCAGTGGAAACTTTATGGGTCACAAGAGAGTGGCATGGCATAAAGTGCTGAAGGAAAGACAAAAAACGTTTGCTCTAGAATAGTATCTCTGATGAAAATATCCTTCAAACATGAAGGAGAAATACAGACCTTCTCAAACAAACAAAAGCAGGATTTCATCAACACCAGACCCATCTGACAAGAAATGCTAAAAGGAATTCTTCAGTGTGAAAGAAAAGGGTGTTCGTAAGCAATACGAGATCGTGTGGCAGTGCAGAGCTCACTGGCCATGAGTACACAGAAATACCAAGGATATTATAAAACTGTAACTCTGCTGTGTAAACGACTCATATCTTATTTTGTTTCTGGAGATGGAGTTTTGTTCTTGTTGCCCAGGCTGAAGTGCAACGGCACGATCTCGGCTCACCATAACCTCTGCCTCCCGGGTTCAAGCGATTCTCCTTCCTCAGACTCCCGGGGAGTTAGGATTACAGGCAGCTGCCACGACGCTGGCTAATTTTTGTATTTTCAGTGGAGACAGAGTTTCTCCACGTTGGTCAGGCTGGTCTCGAACTCCTGACCTCAGGTGATCTGCCCACCTCAGCCTCCCAACGTGTTGGGGTTACAGGCATGAGCCACTGCACCCAGCCTATGTGCCACATTTTCTTTATCCAGTGTATCATTGATGGGCATTTGGGTTGGTTCCAAGTCTTTGCTATTGTAAATAATGCTGCAGTAAACATACGTGTGCATGTGTCTTTATAGTAGAATGATTTATAATTTTTGGAGTACATACCCAGTAACAGGATTGCTGGGTCAAGTGGTATTTGGGTTCTAGGTCCTTGAGGAATTGCCACACTGTCTTCCACAATGGTTGAAGTGATTTACAGTCCCACCAACAGTGTAAAAACATTCCTAGTTCTTCACAGCCTCACCAGCATCTGCTGTTTCCTGACTTTTTAAATGATCGCCATTCTCATTAGCTTGAGATAGAGTATCTCATTGTGGTTTTGATTTGCATTTCTCTAATGACCAGTGATGATGAGCTTTTTTTTTTCCTTATATTTGTTGGCTGCATAAATGTCTTATTTTGAGAAGTATCTGTTCATATCCTTTGCCCACTTTTTGATGGGTTGTTTTTTCTCATAAATTTGTTTAAGTTCCTTGTAGATTCTGGGTATTAGACCTTATCAGATGGCTAGATTGCAAAAGTTTTCTCCCATTCTGTAGGTTGCCTGTTTACACTGATGCTAATTTCTTTTGCTATGCAGAAGCTCTTTAGTTTATTTAGATTCTATTTGTCAATTTTGGATTTTGGTGCCATTGCTTTTGGTGTTTTAATCATGAAGCCTTTGCCCATGCCTATGTCCTGAATGGTATTGTGTAGGTTTTCTTCTAGGGTTTTTATGGTTTTAGGTTTTACATTTAAATCTTTAATCCATCTTGAGTTAATTTTTGTATAAGATGTAAGGAAGGGGTCCAGTTTCTGGGTTTTTTCGCATATGACTATCCAGTTTCCCCAGCACCATTTATTAAATAGGAATCCTTTCTCTGTTACTTTTTTATCAGGTTTGTCAAAAATCAGATGATTGTAGGTGTGGGGAGTTATTTCTGAGGTCTCTGTTTTGTTCCATTTGTCTGTATATCTGTTTTGGTACCAGTACCATGCTGTTTTGGTTACTGTAGCCTTGAAGTATAGTTTGAAGTCAGGTTATGTGATGCCTTCAGCTTTGTTCTTTTTGCTTAGGATTGTCTTGGCTATACAGGCTCTTATTTGATTCCATATGAAATTTGAAGTAGTTTTTTTCTAATTCAGTGAAGAAAGTAAATGACAGCTTGATGGGAATAGCATTGAATCTATAAATTACTTTGGTCAGTTGGTCGTTTTCATAATACCGATTTTTCCTACCCCTGAGCATGGAATTTTTCCATTTGTCTGTGTCCTCTCTTATTTCCGTCAGCAGCGGTTTGTAGTTCTTCCTGAAGAGGTCCTTTACATCCCTTGTAAGTTGTATTCCTGGGTATTTTTTCTCTTGTAGCAATTGTGATGGGAGTTCACTCATGTTTGCTCTGTCTATTATGGGTGTATGGGAATGCTTGTGAATTTTGCACACCGATTTTGTATCCCGAGACTTTGCTGAAGTTGCTTATCAGCTTAAGGAGTTTTTGGGCTGAGACAATGGAGTTTTCTAAATATACAATCATGTCATCTACAAACAGAGACAATTTGATTTCCTCTGTTCCTATTTGAATACGCTTTATTTCTTTTTCTCGCCTGATTTTCCTGGACAGAATTTCCAATACTGTGTTGAATAGGGGTGGTGAGAGAGGGCATCCTTGTCTTCTGCCAGTTTTCAAAAGGAATGCTTCCAGCTTTTACCCATTCAGTGTGATATTGGCTATGGGTTTGTCATAAATAGCTCTTATTATTTTGAGATATGTTCCATCAATACCTAGTTTATTGAGAGTTTTTAGCATGAAGGAATGTTGAATTTTATCGAAGGCCTTTTCTGCATCTAGTGAGATAATCACTATGTGTTTTTTGTCACGGTTTCTGTTTGTGTGATGGATTATGATTATTGATTTGCATATGTTGAACCAGCCTTGCATCCCAGGGATGAAGCTGACTTGATTGTGGTGAATAAGCTTTTTGATGTGCTGCTGGATTTGGCTTGCCGGTATGTTATTGAGGATTTTCACCTTGATGTTCATCAGGGATATCAGCCTAAAGCTTTCTTCTTTTGTTGTATCTCTGCCAGATTTTGGTATCAGGATGATGATGATGGCCTCATAAAGGGAGTTAGGGAGGAGTCCCTCTTCTTCTCTTCCTACTTCTGGTAGAATTCGGCTGTGAATCCATCTGGTCCTGGGCTTTTTTTTGGTTGGTAGGCTATTACTGCCTCAATTTCAGAACTTGTTATTGGTCTATTCAGGCACTCGACTTTTTCCTGGTTTAGTCTTGGGAGGGTGTATGTGTCCAGGAATTTATCAATTTCTTCTAGAATTTTTAGTTTATTTGCATAGAGGTGTTCATAGTATTCTCTGATGGTAGTTTGTATTTCTGTGGGATCAGTGGTGATATCCCCTTTAGCATTTTTTATTGTGTCTATTTGATTCTTCTCTCTCTTCTTCTTTATTAGTCTGACAACAGTCTATTTTGTTAATTAAACTTGTCAAAAAACCAGCTCCTGGATTCATTGATTTTCAGAGACCTATTTTGGTCTCTGTCTCCTTCAGTTCTGCTCTGATCTTAGTTATTTCTTGTCTTCTGCTAGATTTTGAATTTGTTTGCTCTGGCTTCTCTAGTTCTTTCAATTGTGATGTTTCAGATCTTTCTAGCTTCCTGACGTGGGTATTTAGTGTTATAAATTTCCGTCTAAACACTGCTTTAGCTGCGTCCCAGACATTCTGGTATGTTGTCTCTTTGTTCTCATTTGTTTCAAAGAACTTACTTATTTCTGCCTTAATTTTGTTACTTACTCAGTAGTCATTCAGGGACCGGTTGTTCAACTTCCATGTAGTTGTGCAGTTTTGAGTGGGTTTCTTCATCCTGAGTTCTAACTTGACTGCAATATGGTCTAAGAGGACTGTTACGATTTCCATTCTTCAGCATTTGCTGAGGAGTGTTTTGCTTCCAATCATGTGGTCGATTTTAGAGTAAGTGCTATTTGGGCTGAGAAGAATGTATATTCTGTTCATTTGGGGTGGAGGGTTCTGTAGATGTCTATTAGGTCTGCTTGGTCCAGAGCTGAGTTCAAGTCCTGAATATCCTTGTTAATTTTCTGTCTCATTGATCTGTCTAATATTGACAGTGGGGTGTTAAAGTCTCCCACTATTATTGTGTGGGAGTCTAAGTCTCTTTGTAGGTCTCTAAGAACTTGCTTTATGAATCTGGGTGCTCCTGTATTAGACGCATATGTATTTAGGATAGTTAGCCTTCCTTGTGTTGATCCCTTCGCCATTACATGATGCCCTTCTTTGTCTTTTTTGATCTTTGTTGGTTTAAAGTCTGTTTTATCACAGACTAGGATTGCAACCCCTGCTTTTTCTTGCTTTCCATTTCCTTGGTAAAAATTTCCCCCATCCTTTTATTTTAAGCCTATGTGTGTCTTTGCACATGAGATGGATTTCCTAAATACAGTACACTGATGGGTCTTAACTCTTTTTATCCAGTTTGCCAGTTTGTGTCTTTTAATTGGGACATTTAACCAATTTACATTTAAGGTTAATATCATCATGTATATATCTGATCTAGTCACGATGCTAGCTGGTTATTTTGCACATTAGTTGATGCAATTTTGTTGTAGTGTCATTGGTCTTTATATTTTGGTGTGTTTTTGCAGTGGCTGGTACTGGTTTTTCCTTTCCATATTTAGTGCTTCCTTCAGGAGCCCTTGTAAAGCAGGCCTGGTGTTGACAAAATCCCTTAATATAGGCCAGGCACGGTGGCTCAAGCCTGTAATCCCAGCACTTTGGGAGGCCGAGGCGGGTGGATCACGAGGTCGAGAGATTGAGACCATCCTGGTCAACATGGTGAAACCCCGTCTCTACTAAAAATACAAAAATTAGCTGGGCATGGTGGCGCGTGCCTGTAATCCCAGCTACTCAGGAGGCTGAGGCAGGAGACTTGTCTGAACCCAGGAGGCGGAGGTTGCGGTGAGCCAAGATCACGCCATTGCACTCCAGCCTGGGTAACAAGAGCGAAACTCTGTCTAAAAAAAAAACAAAAAAACCCCTCAATATTTGCTTGTTTGGAAAGGATTTTATTTCTCTGTCACTTATGAAGCTTTGTTTGGCTAGATATGAAACTCTGGGTTAAAAAGTCTTTTCTTTAAGTATGTTGAATATTGGCCCCCACTGTCTCCTGGCTTGTAGGGTTTCTGCAGAGAGATCCACTTCTGATGCACTTCCCTTTGTAGGTAACCTGACCTTTCTCTCTGGCTGCCCTTAACATTTTTTTTCTTTGTTTCAACCTCGGAGAACCTGACAATTATGTGTCTTGGCGTTGCTCTTCCTGAGGACTATCTTACTGGTGTTCTCTGTATTTCCTGACTTTGAATGCTGGGCTGTCTGGCTACATTGGGGATGTTCTCCTGGATCATATCCTGAGGTGTGTTTTTCAGCTTGGTTCCATTCTCCCCGTCACTTTCAGGTACAACAATCAACTGTATGTTTGGTCTGTTCGCATAGTTCCATATTTCTTGGAGGCTTTTTATTTTTCATTCTTTTTTCTCTAACCTTGTCTTCACGCCTTATTTCAGTAAGTTGATCTTCAGTCTCTGATATCCTTTCTTTCACTTGATCAATTCAGCTATTGATACTTGTGTTTGCTTCACGAAGTTCTTGTGCTGTGTTTTTCAGCTCCGTCAGGTCACTTATTACACTGGTTGTTCTAGTTAGCAATCCCTGTAATCTTTTATCAAGGTTCTTAGCTTCCTTGCATTAGGTTAGAACATGCCCCTTTAGCTCAGAGGAGTTTGTTATTACCCACCTTCTGAACCCTACTTCTGTCAATTCGTCAATCTGATTCTCTGCCCAGTTGTGTGCCCTTGCCGGAGAGGAGTTGCGATGACTTGGAGAAGGGGCGTTCTGGTTTTTTGAATTTTTGGCATTTTTGCACTGGCTTTTCTCCATCTTCATGGATGTATCTGCCTCTGATCTTTGAGGCTGATGACCTTTGGATGGGGATTTTGTGTGGAGGTCTGCTTTATTGATGTTGATGTTGTTGCTTTCTGTTCATTAGCTTTTCTTCTAACAGTCAGGCCTCTCTCCTGAAGACCTGCTGTGGTTCACTGGAGGTCCATTCTGGACCCTGTTTGCCTGGGTATTACCAGTGGAGGCTGCGGAACAGCAAAGATTGCTGCCTGCTCCTTCGTCTGGAAGCTTTGTCCCATAAGGGGACCAGCCTGGTGCCAAACAGAGTGCTCCTGTATGAGGTGTGTGTTGACCCCTGGTGGGAGGTCTCACCCAGTCAGGAGGCATGGGGGTCAGGGACCCACTTGAGGAAGCAGTCTGTCCCTTAGCAGAGCTGGTGCACTGTGCTGGGAGGGTCCCCCTTGTTAGGATCAGCTGCTCACTTCAGAGCTGGCAGGCAGGGAAGTTTAAGTCTGCTGAAGCCACACCCACAGTCACCCCTTCCCCCAGGTGCTCTGTCCCGGGGAGATGGGAGTTTTATCTGGTAAGCCCCTGACTGGGGCTACTGTCTTTCTTTCAGAGATGCCCTGCTCAGTGAGGAGGAATCTAGAGAAGCAGTCTGGCCTCAGCTGCTTTGCCAGGCTATAGTGAATTCTGCCCAGCCCAAACCTCCCAGCCTTCTTGGCACTGTCAGGGGAAAACTGCCTCAGTAACACCAGACACCCCACCCCTACACCAAGCTCAATTGTCCCAGGTCGACTTCAGACTGCTGTGCTGGCAGTGAGAATTTCAAGCCAGTGGTTATTAGCTTGCTGTGCTCTATTGGAGTGGGAACTACTGAGCAAAACCACTTGGCTCCCTGGTTTCAGCCCCCTTTCCAGGGGAGTGAACGGTCCTGTCTTTCTGGGGTTCCAGGCATCAGTGGAATACAGAAAAAAACTCCTGCAGCTAGCTCGGTGTCTGCCCAAACAGCCACTCAGTTTTGTGCTTGAAACCCAGGGCCCTGGTGGTGTAGGCGCATGAGGGAATCTCCTGATCTGCAGACTGCAAAAACCATGGGAAAAGCATAGTATCCTGGTGGGGCAGCACAGTCCCTCACAGCTTCCCTTGGCTGGGGGAGGGAGGTCCCCTGGCTCCTTGCATTTCTGGGGTAAGGCGACACCCCACCCTGCTTCTGCTTGCCCTCCGTAGGCTGTACCCACTGCCTAACCAGTCCCAGTGAGATGGACTGGGTACTTCAGTTAGAAATGCAGAAATCACCTGCCTTTGCATTGGTCTTGCTGGGAGCCGCAGACCAGAGCTGTTCCTATTTGACCATCTTGCCAGATCTAAAGAGTAGAGTTTTTGTTTTCGTCTTTTGCTTGTTTATGCAATTAGTGTTAAGTTGTCATCAGTTTAAAATAATGAGTTATAAGATATTTGCCAGCCTCATGGTAACCTCAATTCTATAAACATATGACAGATACAGAAAAAAAAAAACAGCAAGAAATTAAAGCATACCACTAGAGAAAATCACCTTCCCTAGAAGGAAGACAGGAGGGAAGTAACAAAGGAAGAGAATACCTTAAACAACCAGAACACAAATAACAGAATGGCAGGAGTGAATCCTTTCTTATCAATAATAACATTACATGTAAATGGGCTAACTTTGCCAATCAAAAGACAGAGGGGCTGAATGGACCAAAAATGAGAAAGACCCAATTATCTGTTGATTACAAGAAACACACTTCAACCTATAAAGATATACACAGACTGAAAATCAAAGCCTTGAAAACAGATATCCATGCCGACAGATACCAAAAAAGAGCAGGAGCAGCTAAACTTATGTCAGGAAAAATAGATTTCGAGACAAAAACTCTAAGAAGAGACCAAGAAAGTCATTACATCATGATAAAGGGGTCAGTTCAGCAAGATGATATAAGAATTGTAAATATATATGCATCCAGCACTGGATCACCTAGATATATAAAGCAAATATTATTAGAGCTAAATATGGAGATGGTCCTCAATACAGCCATAGCTGAACACCTCAACACCCCACTGTCAGCACTGGACAGATCGGTTGGACAGAAAATGAGCAAAGATGCATCTAACTTAACCTGCACTGTAGACCAAATGGCCTAATGGACATTTACAGAACATTTCATCCAACAGAGGAATACACATTCTCCTCAGCACATACATCATTCTCAAGGATAGGCCATGTGTTAGATCACACTGAAATACTATCAAGCATCTTCTCTGACCACCATAAAGGAATACACATTCTCCTCAGCACATACATCGTTCTCAAGGATAGGCCATGTGTTAGATCACACTGAAATACTATCAAGCATCTTCTCTGACCACCATAAAATAAAACTAGAAGTTAGTGGCCGGGCACGGTGGCTCATGCCTGTAATCCCAGCACTTTGGGAGGCCAAGGCGGGTGGATCACGAGGTCAAGAGATCAAGACCATCCTGGTCAACATGGTGAAACCCCATCTCTACTAAAAAAAATACAAAAAAATTAGCTGGGCATGGTGGCGCGTGCCTGTAATCCCAGCTACTCAGGAGGCTGAGGCAGGAGAATTGCCTGAACCCAGGAGGCGGAGGTTGTGGTGAGCTGAGATCACGCCATTGCACTCCAGCCTGGGTAACAAGAGCGAAACTCTGTCTCAAAAACAAAAAAACCAAAAAACTAGAAGTTAGTAACATGGAATTTTGGAAACTATACCCACGCGTGGAAATTAAACAATGTGCTCCTGAATGACCAGTGGGTCAGTGAAGAAGTTAAAAAGGAAATTGAAAATGTTCTTGAAATAAATGACAATGGAAACGTGACATACCAAAACCTGTAGGGTACAGCAAAAGCAGTGTATCAATAAAGATAAAAACTTCAAATCACCTAATGATCTTGAAAAACAAGAAACGCAAGAGTAAATCAACCTAAAATTAGTGGAAGAAACAAAGATTAGAGCAGAAATAAGTGAAATTGAAGTGAAGAAAACAATACAAAACATCGACAAAATGAAACGTTGGTTTTTTTAAAAGATAAAATTGACAAGCCTATAGCCAGACAAGAAAATAAGAGGGAAAGTCCGAGTAACTAAAGTCAGAGACAGAAAAGGAGACATTACAACTGATACCACAGAAATTCAAGGGATACTTGGTGGCTGCTGTGAGCAACTATATGCCAAAAAAATTGGAAAACCGGCCGAGCGCGGTGGCTCAAGCCTGTAATCCCAGCACTTTGGGAGGCTGAGGCGGGTGGATCACGAGAGATCGAGACCATCCTGGTCAACATGGTGAAACCCCGTCTCTACTAAAAATACAAAAAATTAGCTGGGCACGGTGGCGCGTGCCTGTAATCCCAGCTACTCGGGAGGCTGAGGCGGGAGAATTGCCTGAACCCAGGAGGCGGAGGTTGTGGTGAGCCGAGATCGCGCCATTGCACTCCAGCCTGGGTAACAAGAGTGAAACTCCATCTAAAGAAAAAAAGAACTAATGCCCACCCTTCTGAAAGTATTAGGAAAGATAGAGGAGGGGGGAATACTTCCAGACTCATCTACAAGGCCGGTATTACCCTGATGCCAAAAGCAGACAAAGACACATCAAAAAAGAAACCAAAGGCCGATATCCCTCATAAACATTGATGCAAAAATCCTCAACAAAATACTAGCAAAGCAAATTCAGCAACGCCTCAAAAATGACCTCATGATGACCAAGTGGGAGTCATCCCAGGGATCAAGGATGGTTCAACATATGCAGATCAATCTATGTGATACGTCATATCAACGGAGTGAAGGACAAAAGCATATGAGCATTTCGATTGATGCTGAAAAAGCAGTTAAGAAAATTCAACATCCCTTCAAGATAAAAACCGTCACAGGTTGGGCACAGTGGCTCACATCTGTAATCCTAGCACTCTGAGAGGCTGAGGAGGGCAGATCACCTGAGGTCCGGAGTTTCAGACCAGCCTCACCAACATGGAGAAACCCCGTCTCTTCTAAAAATACAAAATTAGCCAGGTGTGGTGGTGTATGCATGTAATCCCAGCTACTCAGGAGGCCGAGGCAGGAGAATCGCTTGAACCCCGGAGGCGGAGGTTGCAGTGAGCTGAGATCGTGCGATTGCACTCCAGCCTGGGCAACAGGAGCAAAACTCCATCTCAAAAATAAATAAATGGGCCAGGCGCGGTGGCTCAAGCCTGTAATCCCAGCACTTTGGGAGGCCGAGGCGGGTGGATCACGAGGTCAAGAGATCGAGACCATCCTGGTCAACATGGTGAAACCCCGTCTCTACTAAAAATACAAAAAAAATTAGCTGGGCATGGTGGCACATGCCTGTAATCCCAGCTACTCAGGAGGCTGAGGCAGGAGAATTGCCTGAACCCAGGAGGCAGAGGTTGCGGTGAGCCGAGATCGCGCCATTGCACTCCAGCCTGGGTAACAAGAGCGAAACTTCATCTCTAAATAAATAAATAAATAAATAAATAACCAACCAACCTAGGTATGGAAGGAACATGCCTCAGCATAATCAAAGCCATCTGTGACAGAGCAACAGCTAGAAACATAGTGAATGGAGAAAACCTGAAGGCCTTTCCTCTAAAACCTGGAACGTGACAAAGATGCCCACTTTCATCACTGTTACTTAACAGAGTAGTGGGAGTTCTAGCTAGAGCAATCAGACAAGAGGGAAAAATAAAGGGCATCTGAATTGGAAAGAAAGAAGTCACCTGATGCTTGCAGATGATAGGATCTCATATTTGGAAAAACCTAAGGACTCTACCCGGAAACCATTAGAACTGATACCTTCTAGTCGCAGGATACTAAGTCAACATACAAAAATCAGTGGCATTTCTACTTGCCAAGCGTGAACAAACAAATCAAGAAACCAACCCCATTTACAATAGCTACAAATAAAATACCCAGAAATAAACTTAACCAAAGAAGTGAGAGATCTCCGCAAAGAAAACTGGAATACGCTGATGCAGGGCTTTGAAGAGGACCCAAAAATGGAAAGAGATTTCCTGTTCACAGATTGGAAGAATCAGCATTGTTAAGATGTGTGTACTGTCCAAAGCAATCTACAGATTCAATGCAGTCCCTATCACGATACCGACATTCTTCATAGAAACAGTGAAAACAATCCTAACACTTAGACGGATTCACAAAAGTCCCAGAATAGTCAAAGCCATCCTGAGCAAAAAGAACAAAACTGGAGGAATCACATTACCTGAGTTCAATTATGCTACAGAGTAATAGTAACCAAAACAGCATGTACTCCCATAGAAACACGTGAAGATCAATGGAACATAGTAGAAAACCCAGCGAACAAATCCATCCATCTACAATGAACTCATTTTTGACAAAGGTGCCAAGAACATACGTTGGGAAATGGACAGTCTCTTCAATAAATGATGCTGAGAAAACTGGATATCCACATGCAGAAGAATGAAACTAGACCCCTATCTCTCGCCATGTAAAAAAAAAAAAAAATCAAATCAAAATGGATTCAAGACTTAAATCTAAGACATCAAACTATGAAACTACTAAAAAGACATTGGGGAAACTCTGCAGAACACTGGAGTGGGCACAGATGTCTTGAGTAGCACCCCACAAGCGCAGGAGAGCAAGGCGAAAAGGGACAGATGGGCTCACGTCAAGTTAAAGAGCTTCGGCACAACGAAGGAAAGAGCGAGGAGACAACCTGCAGAATGGGAGGAAATACTTCCAAAGTGCCCATCTGACAGGGGACTAATAACCAGAATGTGTAAGGAGCGCAAAGAACTGGACAAGAAAAAAATCGAATCATCTGATTAAAAGATGGGCAAAAGATCTGAATAGACCTTTCTCAAAAAAGACAAACAGGTAAATGATAAGGCACTCAACATCACTGATCATCAGAGAAACGCAGATGAAAACTACAGTGAGATATCACCCTACCCTAGTTCATACAGCGTTTATCTGAAAGATAGGCAATAATGAATGCTAGTGAGGATGTGGAGGAAAAGGAACCCTTGTACACTGTTGGTGGGAACGTAACTTAGTACAAGCACTGTGGAGAATGGTTTCAAGGCTCCTCAAAACTAAAAGTAGAGCTAGCTGTGATCCAGCAATCCCACTGCAAGTTATATACCCAGAAGAAAGAAAATCGGTCCATCCACACGCCCGTGTTTATTGCAGCGCTATTCACGATACCCAGGATTTGGGAGCAACCTAAGTGTCCATCAACAGAAGAACGGATAAAGACAATGCCGCATATACACACAGCGGCATACTAGTCAGCCATGAACAAGAATGCGAACATGTCGTTTGCAACAGCATGGATGGAACGGGAGGTCACTATATTAAGTGAAATAAGGCAGGTACAGAAGACAGACTTTGCCGGTTCTCACTTATTTGTGGGAGATAAAGATTAAAACAATTGGACTCATAGAGATAGGGTAAAAGGATGGTTACCAGAGGCTGGGAAGGGTAGTGGGGGTGTGAGGAAAATAGAAATGGTTAATGGGAACCCAAAAAAAGGAAGAAAAAGAAAAAATGAATAAGACCTGATATGTGATGGCACAACAGGTGACTATAGTCAATTATTTAATGATACATTTAAAAATAACTAGAAGAGGGCCGGGCAGAGTGGCCCACACCTGTAATCCCGGGACTTTGGGAGGTCAAGGCATGTGGATCACTTGAGGCTGATAGTTCAAGGTCAGCCTGGCCAACATGGTGAAACCCTTTGTCTACAAAAAATACCAACATTAGCTTCGTATGGTGGCATACGCCTCTAATCCCAGCTACCTGGGTGGCTGAGGCATGAGAATCACTCGAATCCAGGAGGTGGATGTTGCAGTGAGCTGAGATTATGCCACTGCACTCCAGCCTGGGCGACAGAGTGAGACTCTGTCTCAAAATAAATAAATAAATAAAGAGAGTACGCCTACTGTGTACCCACAAAAATCAGAAAGAAAAAGAACTTGCAGGTTTACATTTTCCTGTTAGTTCTGCTTTTGTTGTGTCCCAGAAACTTGGGTACATCGTGCTGTCATCTTCATTTGCATTTAAGTATTTTCTCATTTCCCTTCTGATTTTTTAAGTTCCAGGATGTGTGTGTAGGACGTGCAGGTCTGTCGCATAGGGAAGTGTGTGCCGTGGGGGTTTGCTGCACCCATCAACCCGTTACCTCGGTGTTACGCCCACATGCATTCACCATTTACGCTGAGGCTCTCCCTCCATCCGCCCCCCTTTTTCTTTGATTGATTGGTTAAGAGTGTGTTCTTCCATTTCCATAAATGTGTTAATTTTTCCATTTTACTTCCATTATTGATTTCTAACCTTACCCCATTGTTGGAGAGGATCCTCTGTATCGGTCCCATCTTTCTGAGTATTTTGAGACTGATTTCGTGGCCTGACCTCTCCTGGGAACATTCCCACATGCACTTGATATGAACATGCCGCTGTGCTGGGTCACGTGTTCTCTGTGTGTTTGCGGGTCTCGGTGGCTCATTGTGTTCAGTCCTCTTGTGTAACTTATCTTCTGTCTGGTGGCTCTCTTCATTATTGAGAGAGTGGTGGTGGAGTCTCTAACCATCACTGCAGAGCTATTTCTCCCTTCAGTGCTCTACATTGTGGCTTCAGATCCTCTGATCGTCAGCCGTCAGCTGCATGCATGTTCAGAATGGTTATTTGTAACATCTTTTGCTGTGTCGAGCCTCTAATTAGCGTGCAGCATCTTCTTTTGTCTCCTGTGACCTCTTTAGATTACTATGAAGCTATTTTTGGCTGATATTGCTGTAGCCACTCTGCTCTTTGGTTGCTGTTTTCATGGAACGTCTTTCTCTATCCTTTCACTTCCAATCTCCTTGTGTCTTTGGCTCCAACAGGAGTCTCTAGCAGACAGCATGTCATTGGATCATGCGTATGTTGCCAATGCCAGTCTTACCTTTTTTTTTTTTGAGACGGAGTTTTGCTCTTGTTGCCCAGGCTGGAGTGCAATGGTGCGATCTCGGCTCACCGCAACCTCCGCCTCCCTGGTTCAGGCAATTCTCCTGCCTCAGCCTCCTGAGTAGCTGGGATTACAGGCACACGCCACCATGCCCAGCTAATTTTTTGTATTTTTAGTAGAGACGGGGTTTCACCATGTTGACCAGGATGGTCTCGATCTGTTGACCTCGTGATCCACCCGCCTCGGCCTCCCAAAGTGCTGGGATTACAGGCGTGAGCCACCACGCCCGGCCCAATCTTACCTTTTAAATTTAATTTGTCCATATAATTGTAGAAATACAGATGAAAACCAAGCTATGGACCTGGCAAAAGTAAAGCAGAGAGGGCAGGTTCCTAGCCACGGGGGTGTTGGGCTGAAAGAGAAGCACGTGATTTTGCAGGGTAGGGTGCTGCTTTCCCTGCCCTGCGCCCGCAGGGTGCTGTCACGTGACTTTACCTTGGCCAGGTCCACAGCTTTGTTTTCATCTGTATTTCCATAATTCCGTTGAGTTCGAATGCCTTCTGTGCGTGTAAAAGTCACGTGTGTGTATTTGTAAATCGTCTATCTTCGACTGGGTTTTGGTTCTTGGCCTCTCAATTACGAGGTTGTTTATACCGTGGGGACATTTGTCTGGGCTCCTGTGAATTTCTTTCCCAGTTGGTCACTTCTCTTTGACTTTGCTTGTGGTGCTTTTTGCTGTGAGAAATTAGCATGTTCGTGTCATCACGTGCTGCTTTCCGCTGCCTCCGGATTCAGGGTCACAGTTGAGAGCCTTTCCCTCCACCGAGGTTTGGGGAAACCCACCATGTTTTCTTCTAGAAGTTTGGGGCCTTGAGTCTGCTCTTGTGCATGATCTAAGGTCATCTTTTCTCAGATGGTGGCCTGGGGCCTCTTCGGCAGAAGTTCACCCCGCTGGCCGGAGCTTCATGAGGCTCCTCCGGCCCGGCCTCTAAGTGGAACAGGGAGTGTTGGGTCACCAGGCAGGACAGGAGCCGGGCAGGAGGCTGTGGCTGAGAGGCGGCTGTGGGGTGCGGTGACGTGGCTTGCTCTAGAGGGTTTGAAAGAAGGGCGGGAAGTCAGGGCCACTGCTGTAGAAAACAGGTTTGCAGGTAGATGGGATGACAAGTGCAGGGGGACGACGCAGGGAGAGGGAGAGGCAGAGGCTACGGCACCTCTCACTGGGAGGTTGCACTTTCTCTTTCTGAAACGGGTCGGGGTTGGGGCAGAGGAGTCCAGTTGAGACATGTTGTTTTGGAGGCGTTTGTGAGGCAGCCAGGTGAGGCAGACTGAAGGCAGTAAGACCTGCAGGTGGGAGCTCTGGGGAGAGAGCATGGGCTGGGCTCACAGGCTGGGGGAGGCATCAGTGTGCACACGACATGGGAGTAGGGGACTGGACAGGACCTCCCGGAGCCTGGGTGGTGGAAGGGCAGAGAGTGAGGGCCACGTGATGGCAGCCATGGAGGCTGAAGCCAAGGAAGGCAAGCCTGGGAGCGTGGGTGTCCTGCAGCCTCCTCAGGGGATGGTGGGGGAAGAACGAGGGACCCTCTGTGTTGAGCTCCTGAGAGGTTTCAGAACTGGCCTTGACTTGGTGACGTGGGGTTGGGAGTTTTATTCCACACACACATGGGGGAGTCTGGGTCCTGGTGGACCTGTACACAGTCCTGTACCCGGAGGCTGGGGCCCTGCCCTACAACCTCTCATGCGCAAACACCCACTCAGCCCCACGGAGCTGGCCTGGGTCCCAGCAGGGGTCAGTGCTGCCTTGGCCCCATGGCACTGGCACTGGGGGTTCCCAGGACGCTGCTGATGAAGGCGAGGTTTGCAAACACTAGGCACACATGTTTGAGGTTCACCAACCAAGGGTCTTTGGGTTCCTCTGGCTTGTCTGACTCACCATTACCCGGTATAGATGTGACTTGGAAAGACTTCAGGCCAGGAGTTCATCATTGTCCTGGAGCCTGGGCTCGGCAGGGCAGGCTTTGGGGAGCGCTGCCGGAAGTGCCCTGGACACTGCACCTCGGGTTAGGACACAGCTTCCAGGACCTGCCTGTTCTGCACGGGGAGGAATGTGGGTCCTGAGTCGAGTGTCCCTGTGTCATGCAGAGAGGGTGATGATACACCCAGGAGGTGGGGTGCGGGGTCTCGCCTGGCTCACAGGGCCTCAGGAGACCAGCAGCTGAGCTTCTCTGAGCACAGAGGGTGTGGGGAGCCCAGATCTCCTGTTGTTGCTCAGAGACCCCCAGGGAATCCTCCAAGATGGCAGTGACCACCGAGCTTCCTCTATAGCTTCCTTCCCAAATGGGAGGGATGGGCAAGACTGTTGAACCAAGCTTTTTAGGAAGAAAGGCATCAATTCCCCTGCTTTCCCACAGGCTTGAGGAGGACTAAGGAAAGTCACAGAGGAATGCGTGCTCCCTCCACACTAGTGTTCCTGATGTACACACCTTGGCCCCCATGGGCACTGGAGGGCACCCTACAGTCATAGAGGCAAATGAAGAAAGCAGAGCTCCAGTTGGGTGAGGGCTGTGGGGAAGGGGCACAGTGCTGGGCAAGTGTGCTTAGAGTCTGCATAGGATTTGACTGAGCAATCTGGAAGGCTTCCTGGAGGAGGAGGTATTGCTCAGGGTGAAACAGAAGCTTTGAAATTAGTACAACACATGCCCCGTACTGGGGAACTTTGAGGAGTCCCTGGGGGAAGGACTCTGCTACCGAAAGCACGAAGCACAGCTTGGGAGACAGCAGTTATCTTAAGGCTTTTATTTGCTGTTTCATGAAACTGAAAATTTCGGTTCTGGACTTTGGGGAAGGGGCTGGTAGGATCCCAGGCCCCCTTCCCTCGGCATCATCGTTGCTTCCCCTCCATGTTCAAGTTCAGCATTTCTGCACCTGCTTGCGGGGCAAACCCGACTGGGCTGTTTGCTCCAGTGAGTGGCCCGTGGCTGGGAGGCTGGGTGTGTACTGTGTGGGGGGCACTCGGTGTCCTGGAAGGAATCTCTGTCCTCGGCAGAAGGGTGGGGGAAGACAAGGCAGCCTGCTCAGAGGATGTGCCCGGCTATTCTGGGAGGCAGGCAGGAAGAGGCAGCTCCAGGCCGGGTGTGAGGGCAGTGGGGCAGGCCACGGTCCCAGCTGGCTGCAGAGGTGCTGGCGCTTTGCTCCCGCTCCTGGCACGTCACGCCGCGTCCCTTTCCTCTGCTTTGTTCCTCCTCGGCTGTGAGCTGTCTGGGTCTGGGCCAGGAGACAGTCCTGGGATAGAGAAAGAAAAGAGGGGCTTCCGGGGGTGGGGAGCGGGGCCGGGCGGCTACTGAGCCAAGTGGACTGGGAAGTGTAGACAGGGAACCCTGGCAGGGCCAGCCAGTGGTGATGTGAGCAGCCTGCCTTGGGAAATGCCCACGGAGATGACAGGTGGGAACAGACGCACTGCCAAGGCCACCTCTCTCTTTAGATGTGGCTTGGCACTTGACTTCTGTTTCCTGGTGTTTAAAGGCTTATTGGGATCGGTCATGCTCCCTCAGACCTGTCATTCCAGCGCATTGGGAGGCCAAGGTGAGAGGATTGCTTGAACCTAGGAGTTCGAGACCAGCCTGGGCAACATGGTGAAACCACCATGTTGAAAATACAAAAATTAGCTGGACGTGGTAGCTCACAGCTGTAGTCCCAGCTGCTCTGGAGGCTGAGGTGGGAGGATCGCTTGAGCCTTAGGGGTGGAGGTTGCAGTGAGCTCAGATTGCACCACTGCACTCCAGTCTGGGTGACAGAGACAGACCTTGTCTCAAACAAACAGACAGACAAACACATAAGTTTGTTGGGCTTTCTCTGCTTTTGGGCAGCGTCCGTGAAAGTGACGCTGCTGTTGTCCCACTCTTCCTTCCAGCTGAGTCTCTGAGGCCCAGGCCAGGCACTTCTCTGATTAGCAGCAGATTCTAGACCACAGCATGCCTGCGGGTCCTGGGTAGCTGGCACGCTCAGATGTCGCTCCTGGGCCTGGGAGGCGCTCCTGGGTGTGGATTTCCTCCGACCGAGGTGTGAATGACTCTTCCTGCCCGTCATTCTGCTCCCATCACCCAGGCCAGGCCATACCTAGGGGCTTCTGCACATGCAGTTTCTCTGCCTGCAGGGTCTGCCCCAACACCTCCTCCCAGGGCAGCCCTCTTGCCCGGCTGCTGTCCCAGACGTCACCCTTTCTCTTTTCCCCATCAGTGGTGGTTTTGTGCATTTGTTTTCTGGTGTCTTTTCTCTCTCCCTATGTCTGTCATCTGTCGATGCTCCCTGGAGCCCAGCATGGTGCCAGACACAATACATGCCTCTGGATTGGGGACAGCAGGGACAAAAGCCAGGAGTGGGATGTGGCTCTTGTGGGATGCGGCTTGGATGTGGCTGTCACTGAAGGGGAGGAAACGTGGGGTGGAGAAGGGGCAGCCCCTACTGGGCCTGGCAACAGGGCCAGAAGTGACAGGGGTTGCAAGACAGGAGGGCTTCCTGGGGAGGCAATGGGCACCACCTAATTCCTGTTTCTGAATGCCCCCTCCCTCTCTGCCACCCCCATGGAACCAGAACCGCCTTGCCAGGCCCAGGCGCCTTTCAGCGTTAGTGTCTGCCTGGGTGGCAACATGGCTTCACTGAGTCCTGGTCGGTCTGAGGCCTGGGAGTCCACCCTCCATGACTGGGAGTTTGTGGCAGGTGACGGGTAAGGGGTCTGCATGCTCCCGGCCACTGCATAGAGGTGCCAACCTGCCCCTCCTGCCAGAGCTGGGCTCCTATTGGGCAGCGCTGAGGATACTGAGACAGAAATGAAAGTGCTCAATGCATCTGTGGTTGAATAAAGCCACGCCCCAGGCCAGGCCCGCGGCAAAATCAGCCACCTCCTCCCTCCAGGCCTCTGAGTGGCTCCTGGATTTGGTGAAAGCCAGGCCTGGTTCTGGGTGGCCCCACGTGGAATCGTGGCCCAGAAGGTCTGCTGTGAGCCACAAACCTCCTTGCAGGAGCCCAGGGGGACTGCTTGGCCACATAACGGGCCTCAATCTGCCCTGTGGAGCCCGGCCTGGCCTGCAGCCCCCTGTGCCGGGAAAAGCCTGCAGTTTTCCCTGGTGGAGGCCACAGGTCAGAGCAGACGTGGCAGGGCGTAAGGAAGCAGAGCAGAGGAAGCATGAGCGTTTGTCTCAGGCCAGCTGGGGAAAGGAAACGGGGCTCCTTCCTGGCAGGCAGAGACGTCAGGGGCTGCGCTGCCGGCCCGGTGTGCAAGATTTGTGTCTCATCCCCGGGTTAGCCGCCTGCCACATGCCACAGCCTTCCGTGGGCCACGCACCCTCAGTCAAAGGAGATTTGCACAAAACCTGGGCTTTAAGCTTGCTGACCTCTCGGCCCGCCCATCCCGTGACAGTGAGAGCTGCACGTGCTCTGCCTTCCCTGGACTTGGGGCCAACGGGTGCTGGAGCCAGGGCAGGAGAGGGCCACAGGCTGCCCCTGCCTCTGCATCCTCCACCGATGCCTGGGACCACTGGGCTCCGCAGAAAAGCAGTGCTCCTGAGACAGGCAGCCAGGGGAACTGCCTCCCTCCCACCCCAGTATCCCCACCTCCCCCACTAAATCCCCATTTCCCCTCATCCTTGCCCCACACACCCGGATTTCCAGAGGGACATACAGCCACCCGGAATGACAACCCCTCCCAGCCTTCCCTCAAGGCAGGTGGCTGTGACCGCATGGGGCCAGCGGGGTGTGAGTCGAAGTGTCCAAAAGTGGCTTCTGGGCATGTGCAGCCCTGCCCCGAGGCTCTCTGGCCACCTTTAGCTCTCTGAGTGGGGATGTCGGACCTGAGGCTGAGCTGGGCTGGGTCCCTGGGTGCCTGGGGCCGTACTCTCTGGGCCAGCCTGCTTACACGGGGGGTACCTCAGGGCCAGCACTAGTGGAGGCTGGGGGCACCTGCCTGCCCACCTGGAGTTCAGGTGAACAACTCCATTGAGGAAGCACCCCCAGCTGTGGGGAGTGGTATGTCCCGCTCCCCAAGGCAGGCTGTCCCCTCCATGGGATCCGTGCTGTGTCAGCAGAGGGTTTTCCTGGCCCAAGGTCTTGGGGAGAAGATGATGGGCCTTTAGGAGCTCTGGCTCTGGGGGAGGCAGTGGGCCCTGGAGCAGCAGGCCCTCACGCCTGTAATCTCAGCATTTTGGGAGGCCAAGGCAAGTGGATTACTTGAGCCCAGGAGTTTGAGACCAGCCTGGGCAACATGGTGAAACCGTGTCTCTACTGAAAACACAAAAATTAGCTGGGTGTGGTAGCTCACGTCTGTAGTCCCAGCTGCTCTGGAGGCTGAGGTGGGAGGATCGCTTGAGCCTTAGCGGTGGAGGTTGCAGTGAGCTCAGATTGCGCCACTGCACTCCAGTCTGGGTGACAGAGCCAGACTCTCAAACAAACAAATAAGGTTTGTTGTTCTCCATGACCAGTGGTGGCCCCGAGTGGGGACCTTGGGAGCATGGAGAGCAGGTGACTCAGGAAGGAGGCTGCTTGTGTCCTGGCCCCTCACTGGGGAGAGCGATCCCTGAGGAGAGAGCTCCCGAGGAGAGAGCTGTGACACTGTGCTGTGCTCTGAGCCACCAGGTCTCGTCTGGGGAATCCTGACCCTATGTGACGTGGGTGCAGGGACCCCACCAGGACCTTTGTACTCTCCTGGCCGTGTCATTGCACAACTCCAGGGGGCGCCACTCACCTGGGCCCTAGTTGCTCTTCCGGGCCATCCCCTGCTATGGTCATGTAGCGACTGTCTCTGAGTGTCAGTCCAGGGCTCAGCTGGAAAGGTTCCATGACCTCAGGGCCCCATGGGACATGAGGGCAGGCAGCTATTTGCCCTGAAGGTCAAGGGGAGTGTCTGGGATGGGAGTCACCTTCCCTTCCCTCGGAGTGCTGGGCAGTCCCTCAGGGCCACGGAGCCTTGGGGGTCTTAGGTCCTCTTCCCCAGGCCCAGGCACCTGCCAGCCTGAGGTCCCTGCTAGGCCCAGGGCATTCCTGCCATGTTCAGGGCTCCACAGACACTAGCCCACCACACTGGGACCTACTGGGAGAGAGAGCCACCTGCCTGCTGTCAGGAGCCTCCATCAGCAGAGCCTGGGGCTGTCCCAGCCATGCCGGCCGCTGCTTCTCTGCCGCTGCTTCTCTGCCGCTGCTTCTCTGCCGCTGCTTCTCTGCCGCTGCTTCTCTGCCTCTCTCCTGAGTTCCCTCTGTCCCCACAGGTTGGGTTCTCTCCTCTCCTCTGGGCTCTGCACAGGCTGCCATTCTCTCTGCTTGAACTGGGCCTCTACCTCTGAGAAGCTCTCCCTGATTTCCCCTTCCAGTGATGCTGGGAGAGGAAGGAGGGCCAGGTGCAGAAAGAGGATTCACCTGCCCGGCGAAAGCCCCACCTGCCTATTTCAAGGCCTGTGATGCCCCCCAGCCTCAAGGTGTGCACGGGGTCTGTCCCATGCTGGCTCACCCAGCTGCTCAGAGAGGCAGGGGGCTCCTGGGCCCCACGGTGACAATGGGGGACACTCATCTCCATTGGAGGGTGTGCAGGTCACTCCTGTGGCCCTGGTCAGCTTCCCTAGCCCAAGCTGCCCTCAGTTCTGGGCTTGGCCCCACCATGGAGATGGAGGTGACCCCCTCCCCTGCCATCATCACCCCTTACCTTGCTGTCAGCCACCAAGGCAGTGAGAAGAAGCAAGGGAGCTGGCCAGGGCCCGGTGCCATGCAGGACACCCGCTCCTCCCAGCTCGCTCTTAGCCTGGTCATAGAGCCTTGCCAGGTGCCTGTGGTCCCGGAGCCCAGGGCTGCCCCGTCTCTGGAATATTGAGGTCTGGCTGCAGCCAATTTGAGAATAAACGTGGCTCAGGTTGCCAGGTGCCCTTGATGCATTCCCATGTCCCAGTGGGGAAACTGAGGCTCGAGGAGGCCACACAGCAGCTGCATTTCCAGAGAGACCCTGTGTTCTCTGTAGTGGGTATGAGTTTTCCCTATGCAGGAGAACAAGCTACAGCAAGAAAGACTTGGGCTAGATGTTAGGAGGGACTTTCCTGAGTTGGGATGAACCCCAGGGGCCCATGCCCTGAGCCACTAGTGGGTTGCGTTGACCAGGCTGCCTGCAGCTCCAGGGCCCGAGGCCTTCGCTGTCCTTCCTCACCTCGCCCCCTTCCCGAGCGGAGGTGCTCTGGGAGCTCTGCCGGCTTCCTCAGTCTTTTTTATTTTGTATGTTATCTTGTTTTAGATTCAAGGAGTGCACGTGCTTGTGTTACGTGGCCACCACGTGCTCAATGGTGGGGTTAGGGCGCCTCGTGTGCCCGTCAGCCAGATGTCGGACATTATACCCAATAGGTAATTTTTAACCCTCCCCCTCCCCTTTGGAGTCCCAGAGTGACCTTTCTCCATGTTTCCGTCCAAGCGTGCCATCTGTCTGGCTTCCACTCATGCTTTTCTGTCTGTGTCGGTTCGCTGAGGATCACGGCCTCCAGCTCTGTCCATGCTGCTGCAGCGGACGTGACTTCATTCACCTCCTGGAGGCTCTAAAGTCCAGCCTATGTGAGGGAGGCCGGGCCCCTGCCCACTCCCCCACCCCTCCCGCCCATCCCCAAGGTCCCTGCTGCCCAGTGAGACCACCACCCCCTGCTCCAGGACAACACCGCTACCATCAGTGTGGGTGGAGGGGGCAGGATGCTGGGACCAGTCCGTGCCCGGGCTAGGGGATGCACAGCCGCATGTGGCCTGCCCAGCCCCTCCCCACCCCATGCAGGCCTCTCACAGACACGAGTGTCCTAGGGCAGATACAGCCACATCCATGGGGTCACTTCAGTTTGTCCTCCCGGCACCTTCTAAATATACTCTCTGCGGGTGTCTTATCACAGCCTAGGGAGCCAGGCTTTGTGTGGCCAGCCCCGGGAGTGCAGAGCCCTGTCCCCAGCAGCCCTTGGCTCTGGCGGGCTTGTACCTCTGCCCGGCCACCTGCACCACCCTCTGGGCCCCGGAGAAGCTCATGTTTTACCTGCTTGCACCCCAGAGCCTGGCCACCCCATCCTCTCCTGAGGCCCTGGCCATCCCTGTGTGTGTCATGGCTGCGGTGACAGCCCCAACGCCAGGGGCCGGACACCCCACAGCTCTCCTCACTGAGCCCCTGGACCTATCCACCCACTCCCAGGCCAGGGCTCCTGCTGGAATCTCCCTGCAGCTGGAAGGCCAGGCTGCCTGGATGCCCGGATGCCTGCCACTCCAGGTTTACCTCTGCGTTGTAGTTTCCCAGGGGGCTTCGAGGTGCGGTGGGGGCAGACCCGGAGTCCAGTTCTTGCCGACTGTTCAGTGCTGTGTGACTCAAGGCAGGTCCCTTACCCTCTCTGAGCTTCCTTCTCGCCTGTGAATGAGGGATGGGTCAACTTCTCAGGCTCCTCATGAGGTTTAGAGTCGATAGGAGGAAGGGGCTTTCTTTACATGGCTCAGTCCCAGACTATCCTCATGCCTGGGACACTGACCCACTGGGCTTCTTGGGGGGACACTGACCCACTGGGCTTCTTGGGGGGACACTGACCCACTGGGCTTCTTGGGGGGACACTGACCCACTGGGCTTCTTGGGGGGACACTGACCCACTGGGCTTCTTGGGGGGACACTGACCCACTGGGCTTCTTGGGGGGACACTGACCCACTGGGCTTCTTGGGGGGACACTGACCCACTGGGCTTCTTGGGGGGCCGCTGTAGAGCCTGCTTGTAAAGATGTGGCTCCCAGCTCTAGGGACGAACATTCCTGTTGTTTGAATTCTCAAACTCTGGGCTCCAAACTGGCCTCCAGAAAGCCCTTGAGATGGACAGGGAGCCAGATGGGCCCGGTTCGGTTGCCCTCAGCCTGATGTTTACATGCTGACTGTGTAGCAGGTCCCACGAAAGCCACACCCACGTGCAGACACCCACGCCATCCTGCCAGAGCCCTGGGTTCTCGGCAGTCCTCTGTGCCAGGGTCCTCATGCTACAGCCACCACCCGATTTTGTCGATAAAGTTTTATTAGGACACAGCCATGCCCAGCCCAATATTGCCACAGAGGCTACCTGCCACCATGCCCAGGAGGTTTCCTTTCTGGCCCAGAGGTGTGCCAGGCCCACATAGGGTCTTCTCATGGGAAGGGACGTTGTTCTGAGCCCTCCTGATCTCTCCCCGCCTTACCCTGACCCCCAGAGTTTGCCTGGTGTCACCGGGAAGTTTCTCTGCAGCCTGAGGGACCCCCAGTACCTGTCCCTCTAGTGCCTCCGAAGGGTTTTGATGTGACATTCAGGATGGCGAGATGGGGCCCTCGAGCACAGCTTTGTTCGCTCCCAGGCTGCCCCCAGAACGGAGGGGTCGAGACCCCAGCTCCAGGCTCTGCACTGAGGTGAGGGCCCTGCGTGTCAGGGTGAGATAGAAATGAGCCCTCAGTAGGTGCCAGGCGGGGCCAGCCCTCATCCCCACTGCATGGCTGAGTGTCTAGGAGTCCCGTGCTTAGCTGGACCCCGCAGTTCTCACCCTGCAAGGCTGTTGAAAAGGAAATGCCCATGTCACTGCCTCCCCACATGAGCAGGACGTGGCACTGAAGCCGTGTTCTGGAACCTCCACCCCAGGCGTCACCTCTTGGTCTGGTGGCATCCAGGTTCCTGGCGCTTGGGGATGGGGTGAAATGTACCTGATGGATCTCCAGCTGAGAAACTCCTGGGACACCCTGGAGGGCTCTGGTGGGAGACCTGGCATTCCATCTGCACCAAAGGGGGCTCAGGGCTGAGAGGCCCCAGGACAGGTTGGCTTTGGGGCACGTTCCCCGCCCTACATGGGCTGAGTCCGGCCGAGACTCACCTGTGGTGTCTCACCTTTCTGTCTGGCAGGACTCAGGCAGGATGGAAGGAGAAGCAGGACCTCGTCCCAGGGTGTCCAGGCATGTGACATGGCAGCCAGGTGGGATGGCAGGGTCCCCCCTGCCTCCTGGGTCTGTCCTGTGTTGGTCTTCTAGGGGCAGCCCCTGAGACTCTGCTCCTTCAGGGAAGAGGGACCGGTTTGGCCCTGGGAGCGTGTGCCTGCATGTCCTGCCCGCTCACACATGCCTGCTGTGGTGGCCATGCCTGCACCCCCAGCTCATGTCAGAGCTCACCCCAGGAGGCTCCCAGTGGCCTGTCAACCTGGGCTGTTGGCATGAGCCTGAGGGTGGAGGTTCCAGAATGCGGTTTCAGTGCCACATCCTACCCAAAGGCCACACGGGGCCAGGTTGTGCCTGTGGGGTGGGGCAGGACAGGAAGGAAAAGAACAGAGCCTAAGGAGCATCATCCCACTTCCAGATTCACCTTGGAGGCCTGCATGGAGGAGGCAGCACTGAGACTTCATTCACTGAGCTTCCGGGTTTACCCTAAACATTCATTCACACCATCAGTCATTCAGCAAACACCTCACAAACCTGCATCCCAAGCCTGGCCCTGGACCTTGGGGGTCGGTGCAGCTGGTGGGTCCCTGCCTGGGGAGCCCCTGCTCTGCTCAGGGTGGCAGGGAAGCCAGGCAAGGGCTTCTCCAGGAGGGCTTGAGGTCCAGGCTTCATGTGGCGGTCTTGTAACATGGCAAGGGCCTGATAGGATTCACACTTTCCCGATGGCGCTGGCTGCCGGTAGACACTGCCTGGCACAGGAGAGACAGAGGCGGGGAGAGCAGGGGAGTGGGCTGCAGTTGGGGTGCAGGCCTGGTGGGCCCGGCAGAGGGACCAGCCTCTGGGGAGGTGCTGCAGGCACAAGAGCTCCGTGGGGGCCCAGCCGAAAGCTGGCAGGGAGGGGCCCGTTGCCTGTTTTGGAAAAAGTGTCAGCTGAAACCCCAAGAGGCCGAGGACAGCCTCGGTCCTGCCGCAGGACACAGGTTTAATCTCCTGATGTATCCTTGACAGGCGGGCTGACGTCTGTGTCTAATGGGGCAGCACACAGGGCTTTGGGAGACAATGGGGCAGAAGTCTTACCCCCAGCCACATCGAGCCACCCAATGTCACGTCCTTCGGGCTGTGGATCGTGTTGCCTTCAGGAACATTTTAAATAAATGAGACTCCGGCTGCTGTGGAACAAACCTTGGTGAAGAGTTGAAGACAGTGTGAGGCTCGTGGTGGCCACGGGAGCCTGGGCCCAGGAGGCCTGGCCTGGCGGGGAGGCATCCATGAGCCCGGAGTGGACTGGGAGTCCCAGGTTGCTGGTCTGTCGGCAGGTGCGGATCCCATCCACAGTCCTTCTGTGGGTTGTGCCCTGTTGTAAGCCCCCACCAGCCGGCCGTCCACTGTGGACAATGGCAGACAGGGTGCTGTGTGGTGGCCTGAGGGGCAGTGGTTGGGGGGCAGCTGTTGCCATTCCGGTGAGAAGTGGCAGTCCCTGAGGGGCCAGGTGCTAGGGAGCCACACGGACCTGCCCCTGTCATGGCAGCTGCCCTGCTGCAGTTGGGCCAGCCGGGTCTCTCCTGTGCTGGGAGCCGTCACCCAGCTCCCTTCTCTCCAGCATGACAGGGGTTGGGGGGTGCCCTTCGGGCTGAATGGTGAGAGACACTTCTGTACTGACCCTAGTACAAATGGACCAGACCCTTTTTTTAAAAGAGTCTTTGCAGATGCATTTCCTTTAAGGATCTGGAGGTGAGAGGAGGAGAAGGAAACTGAGTACATTTTGAATTAGGTTTTAAAAATGAAGACACGGCCGGACGCAGTGGCTCAAATCTGTAATCCCAGCACTTTGGGAGGCCAAGGTGGGTGGATCACGAGGTCGAGAGATCAAGACCATCCTGGTCAACATGGTGAAACCCCATCTCCACTAAAAGTACAAAAAATTAGCTGGGCGTGGCGGCACACGCCTGTAGTCCCAGCTACTCAGGAGGCTGAGGCAGGAGAATTGCTTGAACCTGGGAGGCAGAGGTTGCAGTGAGCTGAGGTCACGCCATTGCACTCCAGTCTGGGTGACAGAGTGAGACTCTGTCTCAAAAAAAAAAAAATGAAGACACTAGGCCAGGCATGGTGGCTCACACCTGTAATCCCAGCACTTTGGGAGACCGAGGCTAGAGGATTGCTTGAGGCCAGGAAATTGAGGCTACAGTAAGCCAGTATCGTGCCACCGTTCTCCAGCCTGGGCGACAGAGTGAGACCCTGTCTCAGAAAACCAAAAAACCTAATATGTGTTTTTGACGATACCTAATTCTGCTGTTTAAGGATTCAAAATCTGCTAATAATTACCATAATCAACGTATTAAATGCTCATCGTACGTCCTGGCAGGCCAGGTGGTGGTCCCCAAGACATTGGTTTCCATCCCTGGAAGCTGTGAATGTGACCTGATGTAGAGACAGCCCCTTTGCAGCTGAGGTGGAGGGTCTGGAGAGGGGGGATTGCATCACCCAGGGGGCCCAAGTCCAGTGACACGTGGCCTCCTAAAAGGACAGATTCCACAAAGGAGGATCTGGCCACATGCCACACAGCAAGAGTAATGTTGCCACACACCCAGGACACGGGAGCCGCCAGAGGCTAGAACGGGCCCTGTCGCCCCTACCCCACCCAGGACAACACAGGGCCTGATGTCGAATTCCTGCCGCAGAACCATGGCACGGAGTGGTGGGGCCGGGGCCCTGGAGTTGGCCAGTCTGGGCATGTCTCATGCTGTGTCTCAGCCTTAGTGTCCCCATTGGTTGGCAGTGCCTCCTGCTCCCTGATCCGGGGGGGTTCCAGGGGGTAGCCTGGGACCAGATGGGCCTCACCAGGGCTTCCGGATCCTTACTAGGGCTTCCATGATGTGGCACTTTCCATGTGGGGTCTGGAGGGGGATCCCATGCCCAGTGTCCAGCCCAGCATGGGGCCCTCAGTGTGGGCTGGACTCGCCCCTCTGGGAGGGGTCAGGAGATGCCTGACCCCTGACCCATGCGGCACCAGGAAGCAGGTCAACAGATGGGGGGCCTTGGTGACCCCCAAACCCTGCTGAGGCTCCCCGATGACAGCCAGTGGTGTGGGGCTTGGCCAGCTGGTAGCTCTTTCTGAGGTGTGGATTCAGCCCTGGAGTATAGCCCTGGCAGGCCCTGAGACCTCTGCCCCTGGGCATCTGCATCTGAGGGCTCTGAGCTCAGCAGCCAGGTCAGGGATGGAGGGAGACCAGCTGGTGGACAGTGAGCAACCAAGGGATGCCTGCCCTCTCCAGCCCCCAGGCTTTCCTTGCTGGGGCACTTGGAATCTCCCAGGATGACTTCTGTTTTTTCTTCCTGAAAAAAAAGGCCTCTAGATGTGGTTTGGGGTTTAAGCATCGAAGTTTAGTCCCTCGAAGTTGCACCTTCAAGGCCCTAGCTGGCTTGTGGCTTTAGGTTTGCTTCACAAAGCCGTTGTCCGCTTAGCCTGGCAAGGTCCCGTCCCCAGTAGGGGTCTGAACATTGCACGAACTCATTCAGCAGCCACCTGGAACATTTTCTCTCTCTCTCTCCTTCTCTCCTTCTCTTTCTCTCTCTCTCTCTCTTTCTTGACTGAGTTTCACTCTTGTTGCCCAGGCTGGAGTGCAATGGTGCAATCTCAGCTCTCCATAACCTCTGCCTCCCAGGTTGAAGCGATTCTCCTGCCTCAGCCTCCCCAGTAGCTAGGATTACAGGCATGTGCCGCCACCACCACACCTGGCTAATTTTTGTATTTTTAATAGAGATGGGGGGGATTCTCCATGTTGATCAGGCTGCTCTCAAACTCCCGACCTCAGGTTTATCCACCTGCCTCAGCCTCCCAAAGTGCTGGGATTACAGGTGTGAGCCACCGCACCCAGCAAGAACATTTTCAACACTCTGATGCTTGCTCTATGAATGTTATTTACTGTTTCCTTTAAAAAATGTTTTAATTGCATTTTAGGTTTTGGGGTACATGTGAAGAACAGGCAAGATAGTTGCATAGGTACACACGTGGCAGTGTGATTTGCTGCCTTCCTCCCCTTCAGCTATATCTGGCACTTCTCCCCATGCTATCTCTCCCCAACTCCCTACCCCCCGCTGTCCCTCCCCATTTCCCCCCACCAGACCCCAGTGTGTGATGCTCCCCTCCCTGTGTCCATGTGTTCTCATTGTTCAACACCTGCCTGTGAGTGAGAACATGTGCTGTTTGATTTTCTGTTCTTGTGTCAGTTTGCTGAGAATGATGGTTTCCAGGTTCATCCATGTCCCTACAAAGGACACAAACTCATCATTTCTGATTGCTGCATAATATTCCATGGTGTATATGTGCCACATTTTCCCAGTCCAGTCTATCATCGATGGGCATTTGGGTTGATTCCAGGTCTTTGCTATTGTAAACAGTGCTGCAATGAACATTCGTGTGCATGTGTCCTTATAGTAGAACGATTTATAGTCCTTTGGGTATATACCCAGTAATGGGATTGCTGGGTCAAATGGAATTTCTATTTCTAGGTCCTTGAGGAATTGCCACACTGTCTTCCACAATGGTTGAACTAATTTACACTCCCACCAGCAGTGTAAACGTGTTCCTATTTCTCCACATCCTCTCTAGCATCTGTTGTCTCCAGATTTTTTAATGATCGCCATTCTAACTGGCGTGAGATGGTATCTCAATGTGGTTTTGATTTGCATTTCTCTAATGACCAGTGATGATGAGCATTTTTTCATATGTTTATTGGCCTCATGTGTGTCTTCTTTTGTAAAGTGTCTGTTCATATCCTTTGCCCACTTTTGAATGGGCTTTTTTTTTTTCTTGTAAATCTGTTTTAGTTCTTTGTAGATTCTGGATATCAGCCCTTTGTCAGATGGGTAAACTGCAAACATTTTTTCCCATTCTGTTGGTTGCCGATTCACTCTAATGACTATTTCTTTTGCCGTGCAGAAGCTGTGGAGTCTGATTAGGTCCCATTTGTCACAAAATACGCATGTGATAAAATACACATAACACAAAACTTACCATCTTTGCTCTTTGTAAGGTCACAGTTCAGTGACATTAGGTACACTGACGTGGCTGTGCAGCCACCAGCACCATCCACACCCAAACTTCCCTTCCCAAACTGAGACTCTGCACCCGTGAAACGCTGCTCCCTCTCCCCAGCCCCGCCGTCCTGCGTGACCAGGGACCTGCCTCTCCCCTGCCTGGCCATCTGGCTCCCTGTATCCACAGATCCCCCCTCCCCCAGCCCCACTATCCTCCTCCCTGTGACCGTAGATTTGGCCGCTCTGGGTGCCTCCCGAGTGGAGCCCTGCAGCGTTCACGCTTCTGTGACCGGCGCTCTGTCCCCAAAGGTCCTTCCGTGCTCATGTCCTTCCACACGTGATGCTTTTCAGACTGACAAAACTCTTCAAGTATTAACATAATATTTATGTTTATAGACTCAAGAAATTAAGCATATGGAGCTGAGAGAGCAAAGTTCTGTGGAATGCTCCAGTGGTCACACGCCCCGGGGTTTCAGCTTCTACCCGGGGTGAGCTCCAGGGTGCAGTGGCCTGCAGCTGGAGTTCTGAGGGCGCCCCTCAAGCTGCTCACGTGTCTTTGCGCGTGAAGTAGGCAGCTCCCTTTACGCTTTCTCAGCTTTATCAGGAAGCACCTCAGGTTATAAAACACCCTCCATGGCTAAAGCGGCTGTGACACACTGTGTGTGAGGCCTGCTCCTGAGTGGGCATGCAAGGCCTGAGTCACGGCACGTCCCCCGCCTGGACTGGGTATACTTGGCGGGTCGCCGGGATCGACCCGGCCCATTTAGAGGCACTGCTCAGGGGTCCCCGTGTGTGTGACAGCAGGCTGTGGAGTCCCAGCTTCAGCTCGCTGTAGCCCCAGGCCATCTGAGCCGTGGAGCCCAGGCAGGCCTGCTGCCTGCACCCTGAAGAGCCCTCCTGCAGCGTCTCAGGCTATGGCCCTGGCAGGGCTCCTGCCTTCTCCGTGTTCCTGGTCACCCAGTGCTGAGACGCTGAAATGTCGGCTAACTCACTGGACTCCAGCCAGCCCCATACTGCTCCTGAGGCCAATTTGCCGTAAAGGAGAACAAGTAGGGGGTTGTCTCCTGGGGTGTGGTGGGCTCCCCACTCATGTGGCCATACCTTCCAGGGAGCTCAGCTGGGATAGTATTCAGGGGACTGCATGACCTGGAGGGGTCGGTGTCTTCTGTCCCTCACCCCTTCACCAGCCTGCCCCGCCTCCCACTCTGAGTTCAGAACACACATAGGATTCTCCTTTCCCAGGGCCTCAGTTTTCCGGCTCTGTGGAGTCAGGGGCTGTGACTGCCTAGCCTTGGAGCTGAGGCAGAGGGGGTGGCAGGTGGCCCTGTAGAGGTGGGAGAGGGCACAGGCCTCTGAGTAACATCCAGCCCACCACCTGTGAGGCTCTCAGCTCTGCCCAAGACAAGAATAGGTAAAGTGATAAATGAGGTAAAACTTTGTATCTGGAGTAGATAAAGTAAGCTTTATCATGTAATTCCTTCTGAGGCCAGCACTGCCTATGGAAATATCAGAAGAATCATTTAGCCTTCAGGATATGGCAAGGCTGACAGCCAGCCTGGCCCAGGGGCACCCGCCTCCACCATCTGCCCAGCCTGCAGGGGAACGTTCCCTGGGCCTGGAGTGCTGTCTTCTGCCTCAGCTGTGATTCCACTACATGAGGCTTTGCCCAGGCACCTCCGCCCCGAGGGTTGGGGTGGACGTCCACTTGGGTGCAGTCTGCGGGTCTGGCCCAGGGTGCGTGCGGTCTTCCCTGGCCAGTTTCTGTCTTCCCCGAAAGGCCCAGTCAGGAATCTTCCCCCTGCAGTGACTCCACACACCTGAGCGCATGTGTCCCCAGAGCACTGCATGTGGGCAGGAGAGGTTCTGCACCTGCAGTCTGTCCCACGGAGCCCAGGCGCTTGGTGTTTGCGGCCCCGCCATCAAGTTTCCAAGCCGTCATCGAGGCGTGTGAGTGTGGCTGAAGACACCAACAGCCACCGTGATGGCCGGCTGTCACCCAAACAGCATAGGAATGGAAAGGCCTGACGGCAGATGCAGAAGGCAGTGTTGCCTGTGGTCTTCTAGAAGAGAGGCTGCGAGGCGGGGTTATGTCAGCCTCCAGGTTGCAGGTACACATCACAGTGCCCCTGTGACAGGCAGAGAAGCTGCAGCAATTCCGTTCATTCACCTCTGCCTTGAAGGAAGTTTACGGCTTTTCCACCGTGTCCTGAAAGTTTAAAGCTTTCAACCTGGGCCTGGAGGAGTCAGGGTCTGCAGATCTGGGTCCGGGCCACAGCCCCCTTCCCTCCCCAGGACTCCGTTTGCTCATCTGAGAGTGGGGGTATGTGACGCCTTCTGGCAGGTCACTGAGAGGCTGGGGCAGTGGTGTGAATTCGGGTGCGTGGCTGGCAGACGTGGCTGTCACATGGCTGAATGGTGGCCCTGAGGTGTCTGTGTCCTTGTCCTGTGAACAAGGTAGGTTGTGTGGACAAAGGGGCTTTGCAGGGTGACTGAGGGATGCCTCATACCCAGGTAGGCCCTACCTGTGATCTCAGGGGTTCTTGTAAGAGAAGCAGGAGGGTCCGAGTTGCAGAAGGGGACAGGAAGATGGAGGCCAAGCTGGGTGACAGGGACGCTGCTGTGCCGCCCTCTCTGCAGCGCCATCCCTGCTCATGTGCGCCGAGACCAGAGCCCAGCAAGGTGTCTCACGCCGAGGGCCAAAGGGTCCCAGGGCCCAGCCTCCAGGACGCCAGCTGTGCCGGGTCGGGGAACCAGGCTGCAGTCCTGTGTCTCCTCAGTTTACCCAGGTGTGACCTCAGAAGCCCTTGGAGCCTCAGTTTCCCTGCCCGTAGCGTGTGTTCGATGGCACCCTGTGGTGATGTCGCACTCTGGCAGAGTCTTGTGGGGATCTGCGTTACTGTCTGCAAAGCACTGGCTGGGCCAGTAGTCGGTGGGCGGGCGCGTGGGTGCCAGGCAGTGGCCTGCGGGGGCACTTCCTATTACTGGACAGAGAGCAACTTAATGGATCCTCCCACAGCCACTGGGGGGTGGCAGGTTTTGCCACATCTTTGCAGGAGATGGCACTGGGAGCTTCCGGGCTTCTCCAAGGCCTCAGGGTGAAGTAGACTCTCACTCCTGACTCCCTGCTGACACATCCCTCCACAGCCTGGTAGAAGCACTGTGGGCGGCTTCTTTGTGTTGATGAGAAAACTGAGGCAGGGGAGCTGCCTGGGTCACATGGCCACGGAGGGGCAACCAGTGGGCCCTGCATCACCGTGTGCAGATGCTGCCCTGGGCCTCTGCACCCCATGGGCCTGGGGAGCAGGCGGGCGGTATCTCCTGCTGGGGGAGCAGGCGGGCGGTATCTCCTGCTAAGGGAGCAGGCGGGTGGTATCTCCTCCCCAGGGAACCCCTGCTCTGCTTCCTTGTGGCTGAGCCAGGCTGTGTCTAATCTTACTTCCCTGCTCACTGCAAATCAAAACAAACAGACGCCCAGGAGGATTAGGTGTGGCAGACGGAGCCCTGGAGGGGTGGGAAGAGCCGGCAGTTACACCAGCAAGGGGCGGAGACCCAGCCCAGCCTTGGGGGTGCAGGGTTCAGGGCCAGGGCCTGTGGGTTGGCGCAAAGGCTCTTCTGAGAGCCTGGAGGGAGCCCTGCTCTGGCAGTGGGCAGCATGTTCAGGGCAAAGTGGGCCAGGCTGAGCCCACTTGCGGCACCCGGAATGGTGCCCAGTGCAGAGGGGCCCTCCCCCTCCTGGCTGACCTTTGCTCGTGTCCCCGTAAGATCCACAGATTCACCCTATGGAGGGGACCCTGCACAGTCGTCCTGGAGGCTCCAGCCGTGTCTGTCGAACAAAGTACTCTGCACCCACCCCAAGCCAGCACTGTGTGGATTATGGCCCCAGAGACAGATGAGGGCATGGTGGTCAGTGTGGGAGACTGGCAGGGCCTGGACACCCTGTCCAAGCTGTGCAGGAAGTATCCTTAGAGCCAAGGCAGTGTGGAGGGTGGGGTGCAGAGAGGGCCCCTGGCTGGAAGCACCTCACGTGCAAATGCCAGGCAGTTGATGCAGCCAGAGCTCCGGGTGGGCAGGGTCAGGGGACCGAGGCCCAAGGAAGGGCAGGGTTGCATGCCAGCTTCCAGGTGCTCCTGGGAACCACAGGGCTGATCACACTTGTATTTGGGCCGAATGTCCCAGTGAGGGAGTAACCTCAGGAAGCAAAGGAAGGGTCATGGTGGCAGGGACACAGTGGCAACTTTGGGGCTTAGAGATTAAATGAAGGAGGGCCAGGCGCGGTGGCTCACGCCTATAATCCCAGCACTTCAGGAGGCCGAGGCGGGTGGATCACAAGGTCAAGAGATCGAGACCATCCTGGTCAACAAGGTGAAACCCCATCTCTACTAAAAATACAAAAAATTAGCTGGGCATGGTGGCGTGTGCCTGTAATCCCAGCTACTCAGGAGGCTGAGGCAGGAGAATTGCCTGAACCCAGGAGGCGGAGGTTGCGTTGAGTCAAGATCATGCCATTGCACTCCAGCCTGGGTAACAAGAGCAAAACTCCATCTCAAAAAAAAGAGATTAAATGAAGGAGCTCACACAGGGCTGATCACCTCCTGTGTGCCAGGCCCTGTCCTGGGCGTGGACTGCAGCCCACTCTTGGGGTGCTCATGGTCTGGCGGGTGCACAACAGACTCTGGTCCCAGCGGCGATACTTGAGTATAAAGGACACAGTGGGGTGCTGTGGGGGCCAGGTTTGGACGTCAGAACTGGGCTCTGCCCATGAGACACAGCCGCCTGCTGGACCCTCAAGCTGGCCTTCCACGCTGGGCAGCAGCAGGTATAGGGGGACTGAGGTGGGCTGGGCCAGGCACAGTCAGGACTGGCAACAAGGCTGGGAGGAGCTGGGGTGGTCTGGGGCCATCGTGGTATCATGCTGGGGGGCGACATTGAGGGTTCACTGTCTGGCTGGGTATGTGGGCTGGGGGTGCCGAGGGCGGAGGTGGGCACTGCGGTCAGGGGGAGATGAGGATGGATGGGCAGGTTGCACACAGGGGCTCACTGGGGTTGGCTCTGCGGGTGGAGCTGGCCGGTGTGGGCAGGATGGGGTGTCGTTGAGGCAGGTGGCTGAGGAAGTGGTGGCTGCAGCAGCGGGACTGTGGCTGTGGGGAGGGAGGAACCCAGGAAGGGGGCCTGAGCAGGGTCATTGGCTGAGTGAGTCCTCCAGTGCCTTTGGATGGGGCAGCCAGAGGCCTGGAAAGGATTGCCTGCCCACAGGAGCTTGTGGAGCTGGCCCCAGAGCCCCAGCTCGCTTAGAAGCCTCTGTGCATGGGAGGATGAGCCAGGGCAGGCCGTGCAGGGAGGTAGCCTGCTTGCTGTGGGCTCTGGGGACCTGGGGAGGGTGTGTCAGGCTGTGCGCAACTGGACAGGTGTGAGAGGATGGGTTCTGGGTGCGGCCGAGTGCAGGAGTTCCCCTGGCTGCCCTGGGTAGGTTAGAAGCCACTCGGGATGGCAGGACCTCAGGGAGAGGAGGAGCCTGGGGCACCCTATGCTGGCACCCCCACGTTGTGTGTGTGGCTTTCTGTTTGTGTCTCCCGGGGACCTTGGAGCCATGTGGCCGCTTGCTGGCCGTCCTGTCGCTGAGAACCCATGAGCAAGCTGAGGCCGGGGTCCCTCCGCTTGCTCCCTTGGAGTCTCCCCTGAGGCAGGAGGAAGGCGGGGCAGGCCCTGGAGAGTGCGTTTGCGGAGGCAGCAGCTCCTTATCTTTATGGTTCCGGGGATCAGAGCAGGCGGCCCGTCTGTTCTCCACGCACCCACAGAGCGTTGGCCCCAGGGTGGGGCTCTGCGCCTTCCCTTTCATGGGTTCTGTGGCTCAGCCTCAGGGCCCTGGGGAGGAGGAAGTAAAACCACATGATAGGGCCCACAGCCTGCAGCCTCGAGGCCCCTCTGCCAACCAGATGCTTGGTGCAGATGTTAGGACCCTCACCCAGCCGGGCTGGCTTCTGTGCTGTGACCACCAGCACCCCTGCCCTGGGCCTTCCACTCTTGGTCAGGGGCCACTGACTGCGCTCCGGAAGTGAGCTGTAAAATCAGCTGTGCCGAGATGCAATTCCACGCCGTGTTTCACTTACAGAAAGTGGGCCCCTCGTGGCTGTAGGACACTGAGCGTTGTGTGGCCATCACGGCCATCTGCATCCAGAGCGTTTAACCCGCCCTGGGGCAGCCACCAGTCTGCTTTCTGTTTCTGTGGCTCTGGCTGTCCTGGGGGTAGCCACGTGGCAGGTGGTCAGCAGGCGGTCACCTGTCTGTGTCTGACCTTGGCACCATGTTTCCAGGGCAGGTGTCTGGCCTGTGTCTGGCCTTGGCACCACTTTTCCAGGGCCCGTCCATGTGGCGGCTTGTGTTGGCACCTTGTCCCGTCCCGTGACGGGCCGGCATCCCTCGTGCAGACCCACCTTGAGTCAGCTAACGGACAACCTGTGCTCAGCTAACGGACAACTGCATTTTCACAGCACTGTCCATTCCTACCCAGGGGCAGGGCTGAGGCCGGGGTCCCTCCGCTTGCTCCCCAGGTGCATCTGTGGGGTGGACTGAGGCCGTGGAACCGACCGCTGTGGGGTAGGCAGAGGCCGTGGAACTGACCACCGTGTCCCTGTCTTGCAGCTTCCTCATTGTCCTGGTCTGCCTCATCTTCAGCGTGCTGTCCACCATCGAGCAATATGCTGCCCTGGCCACGGGGACCCTCTTCTGGATGGTATGTAGCGTCCGAGGGCACGGCTGGATGTCACGCTGCCTGGGGGCTGGCATCTCCCTGGCACTGATCCCATAACGTGGGGCAGAGCCGCTCCTGGCCCCCTGCTCACATGTTGGCCCTGCCCTGATACACGGTGGGGACACCTCCCCAGCACCCACACTTGCCAAGTGACTTGGGATGTGTGTGTCACAGGCCAGGGGGGCAAGGACTGAGAGAAGCCTGGAGCTGGCAGTCTGAAAGGGCTTCCTAGAGAGGGGCTTCCAAGCTTGGCTGAAAGGAAGGAGGATGTAGGGTGGAGCTGGTGGTGTGGCTGGCAGACACCTGCCCGAGCCTTCGTCCAGTGTCCCTGGCGTCTGGTGACTCCTGCTCCTGGGTTATGGCTGGCACATGGGCCCTGAAGGTGTCCCAGCAGCAGCCCCCACCCCAGGCACCTGGGTGGTCCCTTCCATCAGCTAAGCTGGGGGAAGTGCCTGCCTCAGCACACAGTCCTTCCTCAGGCCTTTGCTGGGTTCCGAGTGCCCTGTGTCTTCCTCCCTGCGGGTGAGGGCTGGCACCACTAGCCGCGTTGTGCCTGTGTGCCCAGAAGCAATGAAGGGAAGGGAAAGTTGACTCCCTAGAAATGAGATGAAGCCATTGTGAGAAGACTCAGGGGCCTGGCGGGACAGGCTCCTCTGGCCAGGAAGACATAGCACCGACAAGAAGCATGAAACCAGTGTGCCTGGAGGTGCCCAGGGTCGCTTGAGGATCCGGGGAATTTCCAACCCCCACGTCCTGGGCCTGGGCAGCTGTCTGAGCTCCTCTCTCTGAGGTGGGGTCTCAGGACTCCTGTCCTCCCCAAGAAAGGGCTGGGAACAGGTCCCCAGATACCTCTCAACCTGAACAGGCCCAGCTCTGGCGAGGAGGCCTGGAGTGAGTGGCCATAGGTGGGGCTGCTCCATGCTGTGCCATTTCTGCTGGCCAGGTGCTGGGAGCAGGACGAGGCAGGCTCACGGCCTGGTAGGAAACCTTGAAGTTGATCTGGCTGTGAGGCTACCTGGAAGGCGGGGTGCAGGGGACCAGCTGTGTCTGGAGCCCACGGGGTCCCCACGGAAGCCGCCTGAGTGTGGGCCGTGGGCAGCGCACAGGCTCCAGCAGGACCCGGTCCGGCAACTCTCCCTGGTCCGGTGTCACCATTTTCCAGTCTTGTGGAATATTCCCGGTATCTGCAAAGGGAGAGTCGCGGCTCAGCTCCCAGCGTGCACAGGTGGATCCGGGCTGGTTTCATGCTTCTTGTCAGTGCTGCGTCTTCCTGGCCAGGGGAGCCTGCCCCACGGGGCTCCCGAGTCCTCTCGTGATGGCTTTGGCGCTGGCATCTGTCTTATTTCTAGGGAGCCAACTTTACCTTTCCTTCGTTGCTTCTGGAGCTTGGGCCATAGCTGAGTACGGAGTAATTCGCCTGCCCTGACCAGGTTAACTGTGTGTGTTCCATGGCAGCTGGGAGCTTCCCAGTGAGGGGTGTGAGGCATAGGCCGGCTGTCCTTCCCTGGCTTCCCGGGTCTTCCGGTGCATGCCTTCCACAGTCCATCGGTCCTGCCTGACTGGAGGACCCATCTTCTCTGTAACGCAGAGGTCCAGAGGCAGTAGGAAGGGTCCGCTCTGGGGCTTTCTGTTCTGCCCCACTGCTCCGCTGGACCTTCCCTCACCGGGGCCCTCCCTGCTTGGCTCTCCCTGTGCAAGAGCCAGCCTCATGGTGCCGTTCTGTGCCTCTGCATGGCTCGCTTTTTCAGGGGTTCCTGGTGGCACCTGCAGCCTTGCTTTTCCCAGTGAACTCTGCCGTCACCTGGTCCAGCCCTGGGAAGAAACGTGATGGGGGTGGATGGATGAATCTGGGGAGACTGACATCTCCCTGGACTCCGAGAGCGGGGCGTGTCTGCGTGGGGAGTGTTACGGTTTCATTATGGAGGTGTCCGTCAGTTTGTCTTCCTGATAATAACAATGTGGGTGATGGTAAGTTGTTATTGCTGCTGTCACATGGGGAGTCTCTGGTCTGTCTGGTTTCCAGGCATTTTTCTGGCGTCTGCGAAAGCCATTGATTTCTGCCACAGGCTGTGGCCCTGCTTCTTCTCATGACTGTGGTCACAGAAGTGTTCCCCTCTGTCCTTTGCATTCTTTGGGGTTTCCAGATAACGAATGCCTGCCAGGAGGGCAGATTGCTGCTTGGGTCTGTCCAGAGCTGGGGGTGGTGTCCGTGGCAGGCTAGAACCTCCTGGCTTCTGTGGGCAGGCCAGCCCCTGGGCAGAGGAGATGCGTCTCCCGTGCTTAGGAAGGGTCCTTCAGGGCTGATGTCTGGTGTGGTTTTACAGTGACCATGTACATTCTGGTCAGGGGTCTTTCCTGCTCCTGTTGGTGAGCGGCCTGCCTTGCCTTCCTGGAACAAACCCCCTTGGTCCTGGCATGTGAGTTTCATGTCCTATCACACTGTCCCCTCATACCTCAGACTTTCACACTGCCCCCATGACATGAGGTCTTGCGATGCCATCTTTGTTGCAGTGAGGCTGTCCTTCACCCTCAGGGCAATGTCCAGTGGCCTTGGCAGCATGGGCCTTGCCTTTTATGGTGTCCCCGTGGCACCTGTCCAGGATCCTCAAGTCCTCTTCACCCACCACAGACCTGGCCCTCAGGTGAGCATCCCACCAAGTCGCTGGAGGAGGGCGTCCTGCCCCGGCCAGCTGACAAGGCTGGCTCACCTGCAGGAATGGGCATGGCATGTCCTTTGCTGGTTCTGCCATGGTGCTGGGTCTGTAGGGGTCCCTGACCTGGTACTTTTCCCTGGAGGGCCTGGGGCCAAGGATGCCATTGGTTCCCAGGCTGTGAGAGCCGGGCTGCCAACCATTTCCCTGGAGGGTCTCCGTGTGAGGCGCTATGCGCCTCTGCAGGCATGTGCACGTGTGGACATCTGGCTGTGTGGGCGTGCACGTGTCTACCTGTGGGTGCAGCTGTGTGTTGCAGTGTGCATCTGTATCTGAGTATGTAGGTAAATGTGCATACACATGCGCATGTGGGGGCTTTAATGCATGTTTGGCTCTGTTTCAATGTGCATACATGTGTGCACGTGTGTATCTGAGCATGTACACATGTGTAAATGTGGCCATATATAGGCCCATTGTACCATGCACCTGTGAGCACATACTGTATGTTTATGCATGGCTGTGTTGTGTGTAGTCATGTATAGTTATGTGTTGCTGTGTGTGCGTACGTGTGTGTATGTACATGTGTTCATGCCTGTGCTGTGCATGAGACATGAGACCCTGCCTGTCCTGTCCCTCGTGCACTGCAGGCTTGGATCTGGGTGCTTAGCTCCTGACCCCCCGAGCGGCCTGGGACTTGCTTGGTTTCAAATGGCAGCCCGGTGCTGACGTGAGCCCACCCAGGTGCCCCTGCCCAGCCCGGGCCGTCAGCACCAAAGCTCGCAAGTTCAGGTCCCCACTTCCTAGGGGGTCATCTCCTGTGCGTCTGGGAGGGTGAAACCCAGAGAAGCCTGCTCCCAGGCCCAACCTGCAGAGACCTTCAGACATGCCCTGGGCTGCACGTGCCCGACTCAGCCCTAGAATCACCAGTAGCGCCCCGAGGTCCCAGTGTGGCATCTAAACCCGGTGGGGGACAGGGTCATAGAGAAGAACAAGTAGGGTTGCTCCCCAGGATGCAGCCCTGCCCGGCAGGAGGGCAGACCCTGGATTTCAAGGCACAGTGCTGGGCCTCGCTCCCAAGGGCACGGGGGGCCTCGTTCCGGGAGTCCTGCCCACTGTCCGCGCATCCCTGGGGTCTGTGCGCCACCTGGTGGCTCTTTGCTGAATTGTGGCCACGGATCTCTGGTCAGCAGGGGCCAGGCCTTTCGGTGCCTTGCAGCTCCCTTCTCTCAGGCCGGCTGCCTCCCTGGCACCCCTCACGTGTCACCCGGCACCCCCTGCATACAGCAGCTGGAGAGGACTTTGTAGGACAAAAACCTGATCGTTCCAGAAGCTCCCGTGGTGTTTGGGATACATTCCCCAAGGTGCCCACGTTCAGGCCTGTCACCCAAAACACTCCCCCCCAGCTCCCCCAGCCTGGGCTCCCTCACTCCAGACCAAGCCTGGGACGTTCCTGGCTGCCCTAGGGCCTTTGCACATGCTCTGCCCTGGGCCTGGCTGTCTTCGGGAGCCTCAGCACTCAGCCTCTTTTCAGGTTTCAGGCCTCCATTTGGCGGCCACCACCTTCGCACCGTCCACATCGACCTGCCCTGTTCTGGGGGGGTCTCTGGGGGAGGTCTCAGGCCATTCCACGCTCCCCCATTCCACGCTCCAGGGTGGGACCCCATGGATGCGCTCACCCCACAGACTTTGCATGGCACTTCCTGGCTGTGCGTGCCCTTCCCTCTACAGAGTCCGTTGGCCAGAGCTGCCCCATGGGGACACGCCAGCTTGATATGCACTCCCGGCCTCAGCAGCCCCTGCATGATGTGGGGGTGGGAGGCGCCTGTCCTCCCACTCGTCTTACCGCGCTTCCCAGAGGGCTCCGGAAGCACTGGCCTCGTGGAGACAAACCCTTCAAGGGAATTTGAGTGTCCGGCTGTCACTCAGTCATGGCCACAGTGAGGGCACGCTGGGGACACAGCAGCGAGTGAGGCAGCTGGGGGCCTGGTTTTGAGAGGCGGATGTGCAGACTCGTCAAAGGCCGAGCCAAGACGGAGACCTGGGGCTCTGGGTGGGGAGTATCTGCAGGGACACTGACCACGTGCTTGGAGGAGGGGGTGCTCAGGTGGGAGGGGTGCAGTAGGAAGGAGGTAAGGAGGTGCTGACGGGAGAGGCCCGGACCCCTCCCAGGGCCGTGGGGCTGGGAGCACAGGCCGAAGTCCGGGGACTTCCCGGGGAAGGGCCTGACAGCAGGTTTCCGAGGCCTCGGGCCTAGAAGATTGAGGACTTCTGTTGGGTTCTTGATTCCAGCAAGGGGGGCTGTGCAGGGGTGCAGGCAGGACGGCGGGGGCGCGGGGAGGCCAAGAGGCAAAAGTGTTCGCAGCCCCCGGGGCCAGGCGGTGGGGGCGCAGGGAGACGCCAGGAGGCGCTCGTGTTCCGTGCAACCCCGGAGCTGCGGCCCGGGCCAAGGAGTGCTGAGCCGGGGAGCCCAAACCACAGCCTTGGGGAACCCAGGAGGGGCCGGCGGGGTGCAGGACCCGCGTGAGAGAGTCCGAGAGCACGCTGTTTAAACGCTGGGTGGGGGTGGGGGGAGCTGATGAGCGCGGCGCGTTCCCAGGGAGCCCCTGCCTTCTGGTTTCCTCTGCTACGCCCAGCTTTGCAGCGCCAGAGAAGCTGTTATCTCGGAGGAAACCCCAGCGCGGCCTCGGAGGGATTAGGATTCTGCTGAACCAGGGATATGCGGTGGGCCTGGAAAGCCATGTTGGGAGGAATCTGCTCTCGGCCAGGGTCCGGCCGGCACCGCCCGAGATTGCAAGGCAGGGAGAGCTGCTCACGGCCTCCCAGGGAGGAGAGCCCCTTCCTGGGCTGCAAAGAGGGCCCCAACCTGCCCTCTGAGTTCAGAGGCGGCGTGGGTGCGTGTTCCCGCATGTGCACATCTGTGTGAACGTGTCGGTGCCACACGTGTGCGTGTGTGCACTCAGTGTAGCGTGCGCGCTCGTGCTCGTAGGGGGCTCCGTGAGCACACGTGTACACATGGGCTTGGTGTGTGCGCACACAGCTGTCTGACGTGTGTGCTGTGCGTGTTCTTGCCTGGGAAGGAGTCCCCGGTTCGGGTGGCTCTCCTGTTTCTCACCAAGGCCGGCGGCTGCCAGAAACTGCCCCCCTGTTCCCTGCAATAGGAGCCCCTGCCCCGGCCCAGGTAAGGGCCTGGCTTTTGTCTCCAGGATCACTGCTTTTTTCAAATCCCACACAAAGAGAGAGGCACTCAAAAGCGCAACACAAACACGGCTGGTCCGTGCCTTTGGTGGTGAGCATACCAGGGAATTGTCCTGCAATGCTTGTGGTTAAAAAACCCCGTGAGCTGCGGCCCCAGAGGCCTAGGGGATGAGGTCATCGCTGTGGCTTCCTCCTCTCTGCTGAGGCTCCCTCTGCCCCGCCCGGTGGCCCACCCCTCCCGCCAGCTGGAGCCTTCACTGCCAGGGTTTCTGCTGCCCCTTCAGCACACAGCCAGGCCTCAGTTTCCCTCCCAGCAGCAAAGCGAGAGCCTGTGGGGATTCTCTGGGCCTCCGTGACAGCCCTGGGTGCCCCCTCTCTGTGGAACAAGGTCAGGTCCTGTTGGGTCCTGTCCTGGGCGCCCTGTCCTCCACTTGCCCGCAGCAGGGCACCCGCAGGCCCGCAGGTCCCCACCTGGTGTTTACCACCTGGGACCCGCAGCTGCCCGGATGGGGAGCCTGCTGTGCGCGTGGCCTTCGGCGCTTTCCCGCAGTGCCTTCGCTGCTGGTGCCTGCTGGGAACAGACACAGAGGTGAAAGCACCTTTGCTCGGGTTGGGGAACCGGTGGGTGACTCAGGATTTCCATCAACCAACCCCGAGGTCTGATTCCCTCTGCAGCTGCCGCCGCTAGAGATTCTCTTACCCTGCCTGCCCCACCCTGCCTGGTGAGCTCCTACGGGTCTGATGAAGCCCCGTCCCACATGCTTGCTTCAGGGGCGACTCCCCGCTGGACTGGTTGCCCAGAAACAGGGGTACCCACTCCCTCCTCAGGGCTGCAGGGTGCTCTGGGAAGAGTCACGTCCCCTTGCGGGGCTGTGGGCTTGCTTGCCTCTTTGTCCCTGTCCCTTGGGAGCTGCCCAGCCATTGACGGGTCCCCACTGCCCAGGCCACTCTGAGGCTTCAGAACGCAGTTCTCATCTCCCCGGCAGGGCTGTTTCTGCCTGCATTTGTTCAGCCAGCAAATTTTTATTAAGCACCCACTGTGTGCCAGGTTCTCTGTGCAAGCAGACCACGGGCTCGTGAAAGGCAGGCTGAGACTTGGATCCTGCACCCCTCGGGACCTTCACTGCAGGGCCTCGTGTCTGTGCGGGCAGGAGCCCTGGATCCTGTCTGCCCTGAGCCCCTGGAGCTGGGCCCTGAGGGCTTGACAGATGTGGACCCTCACTCTGCACAGCCCCTAGGGCACAGGGCGGCCTGCAGCTCTACACAGCCACACTGGAGGTCACTGCCCGTGAACCAGTAGGAGGAAGTTCTCACTCCTCTGCCCTGAGACCCTGCCTGGAGCCCAGCCCAGGGAGGCAGCAGCTCTTGGGGCCTGTTCAGGGAGGAAGGACGCTGGCCTGCTGGCTTCAGGCAGGTGGGGCTATCGAAGGTGAATGTGGACCAGGGGCAGGTGGCGCAGGGCAGGCCCAAGTGTCTCTCTGGGATGAGGGCGGTCATACCAGGGCAGTTGGGGGCACCCAATTGGGCTGAGCTTCAGCTGCCACCCAGATTCATCTGCCAAGCCTCCTCCTGGGTCGGGGTCGAGCCCTGATGTCCCAGCACGAGTTCCAAGAACAAAGGCTCAGAATCCACTGAGCGGGACTTGAAGCCACTGGCCTACAGGGGCAGGAGGTATGACATGGCCGGCTCTCCAGAGCCTGGTGCTGGTGGCTGATCCCTCCTGCCTTCCCCCTTGGTGACACTGAAGCTGTTGAAATCTCTGTCCACCAGGAGCTCCCAGTCCTGGGGAGGCCCATGCCACCCACTGCGGCCTTTCAGAGCCCTGTGGCGTCTCTCATGTGCTGGCCGTAGAACCTGAAAGCATATCCATCACCCGCTCTGTGCCTGAAAGAGGGCAGCCAGGTGACTGGTGGCCCCTGAGGACCCGGGACCAGGCCCCCTGCCTCTGTGAAGCCATCCAGTGTCTCCTTTCTGAGGCCGCTTTACTGGGCGTAGGCTCAGCCTTGCTTTGGGGGCTGTTTGGGAGAGGAACCGCAGTGTTGCTGCCCCCTGGACAGGCATCCTGCCTCGAGTGATCTGCTTCGGGATGTGGGGTGCACAGCTGGGGGGCGGGGATGCTGCTGAAGCCACAGTCTGAGAGCCTGGGGCCCACGGGGCATGAAGACCTGGTGGCTCTGCCTCTCAGGTGGCCTTGGTCCAACCTCCCTGGCCACACGCTCTGCTCAGCACACCCACTGCAGTCCACAGACACCCAGCTCCATACACAGGCCATGCAGCGAGGGGGGTGCTGAAGGAAGGCTGGCCTGCTCCCTGCCCGAGATGGGAGCTCAGGCCCAGGGCAGGGCAGCAGGGGCGCTCAGCTGGGCCTGTGGCTCCACAGTGTCGAGGGATTCTAGAAATTTCCGGCTGTGCCAGGCTGCAGCAGAGACTCCAGCCCCACCAGGCTTCCTGTACTTGGTGATAAACACATCATCCACACTGCCTGCGGCTCTTACAGGAGTCTCTCGTGCGCCACTGCTCAACCCCCGAGAGTTACGGAAGGAAGAGAAGCTGGGTGGGTGCCGTGAGTGCCTTCCCTGCTGGGCTTGTTAGAATAGAGGCTGGTGCTGCCCTGCCCCACCCCACAGGGTGGCTGGCAGGGCTCAGCAGTGGCCTGGCCCTTAGGGGCAGAGGACCTGGGGAGACATGCTGAGATCTCCCAGCAAGACATTGAGGATCCACAGGGCAGAATATGCTTTTGAGGCCTCCCTCTCTGAGGTGGGTCTGGAACCCACCAGAGCTGGTTTGGGCCACAGCAGTGGCTTCTCAGCCCGTGCTTCAAAACCAGGCACAGTGCGTGGGTCTCCCTCGCTGCCAGCCTCTGGCCTGCCAGAGGGACTGCTGGGCCCACCTCCTGCCCATGTGGGTCGGGAGAGTACACCCAGGCTGCGTGATGGGGGACCCCAGCCTGGGCAGCTTCAACAATGGAGGTGCGCTCTCACAGCTCTGGACAATGGAGGGCCGAGCCCCAGGCGTGGGCAGGGCTGGCTCTTCTGAGGCCCCTGCCAGCTCCTGGGGGTGGCTAGTGACTTGGGTCTTTCGTATTCTAGATGTAGCACCCCAGTCCCTCCCTCTACCTCACAGGGCATCCTCCGTGTGTGTCTGCAGCCACGTTTCTTCTCTGTGTAAGGACACCAGTCTTACTGGATTGGAGGCCACCCTGCTCCACTGCGACCCCCTCCTAACTAATTCCACCTGCAGGGGCCCCTTTCCACACAAGGTACTGGGGGTTAGGGCTTCATCCAATGAATTTGAGGGCACCCCAGGGGTCTACAAACCATGGCCCACCGGGTGGCTGCCTGTCCATGTAAATAAATAAAGCTTTATTAGCACACGGCCCCGCACACTTGAAGGCCTAATGCCTCTGGCTGCTGTGTGCAATGGCAGATTTGAGTGCTGCCACCAAGGCCGTGCAGCCCCCAGGGCCGAAGATCCCTGTTATCTGACCTTCCGGGAAAGTCAAGCTATTTATTTCACAGGATAATTTTTGAAAGAGCAGTTGCTAGGAGCATTGAGACTTCATTTAAATTAGCGGTAGTTTTATTTTCTGGGAAGATGGACGTGGGAGAGTGTGTGCCCTGGGCCAACCCTCCATGCCCTGCGCTTGTACAGCGCCCAGGCTGCTTCATGGCCTTTGGGTTCCACGGTCTGTCTCCTTCTTCCTGGGTGTTTGGATTTTGGTTTAATCTCAGGCTTGTCAGTCCGGCAGCCCCCAGGCACCCTCTGCCAGGTTCGCGGTGGTTCTCATCTCCCGTGTGCTCTGCAAGCTCCTCCCCTATGTGCAAAGATACGTATATGGGTTTTGTGGAGTTTTTGTTGTTGTTTTTTTTTTTTTTTTTTGAGAGACAGAGCCTTGGCCTCCTGGGCTCATGTGCTCCCACCTCAGCCTCCTGAGCAGCTGGGACTATGGGTGCCTAGCTAATTTTTGTATTTTTTGTAAAGATGGAGTTTTGCCATGTTACCCAGGCTGGTGTTGAACTCTTGAGCTCAAGCAATCCTCCCGCCTCCGCCAACCCACCCAAAGTGCTGGGATTACAGGCGTGAGCCACCCCACCCGGCCTGCTTCATTTTTATCCCGAGTCATTTGAGAGTATGTTGGAGACAGTGCGACCCTTTCTCCCTACAAAGCCCGTGCGTATCCTCTGGAATGAGGACCTTCAACTTAGCCAGGGTGTCCGGCTCGCAGGACACCACCATCCATTTCGCAGCCTGCGTTCGAGGCTCATCACCCGTCCCGGTGAGCGTGGCTGCTTTCTTCTCATTGCCTGTGGCTGTTACACGGTTTCAGCTTCTTTGACCTGGCGCAGCCCGGCCTGGCCCTCCCTTCATGGTCTGTCTCCTGTGCAGGTGAGGGTGGTGGACGTAGAGGGTTGGGGACAGTCCCCTGACCCCAAGGATGGTGCGTGGACAAGCTGGAGGGCTCGCAGCCCCCTCTGTGAGGCCTGGGGCAAAGGCAGCAGGGCAGGCTGTCTCCATCACAGTGGACATCGCCGAGGCCCCAGCCGGGTCCCCTGCCTGTCCCAGGACGGAGGTTGACAGGGTTTGGGTTGGCTGCGTTCCTGTCTGAAGGCAGCTGCTTGGGAGGAGGACAGCTGACATTCCTTCATGCAAAATCTGCTCGCGGGAGAGCTGTGAAAGTGGGAACCCTGGGCTGGAACCGGAACATTCTCCGAGCATTCGGGGCCTTGTGTGTGGAGGGGCCCTACGGTGATCGTTTTCTGTAACAAAGACCTCCTCTGTGCAGCCAACACCCGGGCCTCCCCTTATCTTTCGCAGGCCAGAATTGTCATATATATCAAGTTTGTTCAGAGCAAGATGGGGTGGGGTGGGGGCGCTGAGGGGCCTGGGGCAGGAGGTAAAGGAAACTGCAAGATTTTTTTTAAACATTCCCGAAAAACACGTAACCCGATCCTGTCCAGGCAGTTTGTAAGAATCAGGCTGACACCCCTGGGCCGGGATCTGGGAACCGCCAGTCAGCCTCTTTGCTCCAGGGAGGCCGAGCAGAGGGAAGGCAGTGAGCCCACTGGGTTTGAGGAGCCAGGGCTTCGAGGGGGCCCTCTCAGCCCGTGGTGCTCTGGCCAGGGGTGGGGCAGCCGAGGCATGCGGGGCGATGGCCCATCCGCAGCCTGTGGTCCCTCTGGAGGGCAGGCTGCCTTTCCCCATTGCCCCCGTGTCAAAACACCTCCTCCAGATCTCTGCCGGGTGCTGCCCGGGGCCCTGCAGCCCTGAAGGAAAAGGGGAGGGGGGGGCTGGCTTGTGCTTGGTAGCAAGTCATCTTGAGCCCCAGGAAGACCCCATAATGGCCAGGTAGACGCTCCCCCCCGCCACCCCGGTGCTGCCTGGAGAGTCTGGGGCCCTGTTGGCTCGTTCCATTGTCTTCCTGTTTTCGAGCCACAGGAGTGTGATCTTTCCAGAACACTGAGTGGCTGGAGGAACGGGTTCAGGCTAGGCAGTCGCTGGCATCTTAGACGATGCCTGACATCTTTGCAGGAGCCCTGGTGAGAGACCCCAGGGACAGCAGGGCCCCCTCGTCCCTCTGTGTGACACACAGCAAGCGTGAGACCCTGTGTGGACTCCACCACCTCAGCCCAGGAGCCGAGCCAATGGCTGTGCTGGCCATACTGAGCATCCCTCATCCCACCAGCCCCCAGGAGAGGCTGGTGGGAAGGACAGCTGGGGCGGCCCCATCTCCCTCTGGGGCAGGAAGAACCAGGAAGCCAAACCCAGCCGGGTGCCTGCCCGGCAGCCAGCATTCCCCATCCCCCACTCCCCCAGCATCTGGCGTGCGTGGCGCGCGTGGTCTCCACGTCTGTCTCCCCAGTGCCAGGTGTCTGGGTGGTCTCTAGCTGCCCTCACTGCGCTCGCTTCTCTTTCTCCTCTTTTTAGAAATTGTGATGATTCAGCTCCACGTTGGTAATGAGAGAGCCAGTGGCCTGGGTTCAGGTTCAGGCGCAGCTGAGGCTGAGCAGGCTGCCTGCAGGCTCTGCCAGGATTGGGGCTCAGCCTGGGCAGGGGCTCTGTGTCAGGCCTTACTGGAGCCCCCAGCCACTGGAAGGTGGTACCTGCATGAGGACAGGGACGGGGGGGACCCTCAGGCGCCCCAGCTGTTGGAGGGAACCCCTCCCCCCGCCCCCACCATGGCACTCTGCTCTCTGCGGCCCTGAGGCTAGTTGGAAGTTGCATCCCTTGTGAAGGGTGGCCGCCGCTCTCCAGCTCTACCAGGCCAGTTCCCGTGTTTTCTCTCCCGCCTTTGTCCAGGACAAAAGTCAGACCTTGGTCGGGGGGCGCGCCTGCTGCAGGGGCCCTCGGGCTTCTCCATTCGGGTTTAGTGGGATTAGAGTGTGCGGCCGTGGGGACAGGTGTTTCCTTTATGTTCTGCCTGAGGGCTGGAAAGAGCCTCATCAGTGAGTGCCACGTTCGGTGGGGGTCTCTGTTGCAGGGGAGCTGGGGGGCCGGGTTGGGTTAGGTCCTTGTTTTCACATCTGACCCTGGCCAGCTGGAGAGCCTCGCTTGAAGCCCAGAGCAGCAGCTGACACAACACAACAGGACGGGCTGAGCAGGCCGGGTGCGGGCGGGCATGCGGGGGCTGGCACCAGCACTGCACTGGGGCTGCCGGGGGCTGCCAGAGAAGCCGTCAGGGGATAATAGAATATGCCCTGTGCGGCCTGCTGGCCATGGGGTGCTGCACAGTGCGGTCCCCCTGCTGTGCCCCTGGATGAGGGGGTAGCCCAAGGGCTCCTCTGACCCTGGGCAGCAGCCTGGGAAGGGGGCTGGGCAGGTGCCCGGGGAACCCCCTAAGGCATCACATTCAAATGAGTTCTAATCACGTTCTTGGCTTCCTGGGTCACACAGAACAAAAACCAGAGGCCCCGGCCATGCACCACCGAAGCGTGTCATTGTGTGACTTTGCAGGCGGGGGGACGGGCTCAGCGAGGCCTCACGGGGTCAGGAGCTGCAGCTCGAGCACCTTGGACCCAGCCCCCTGCTTCATGGAGCTGAGCTCTGGGCCAGGTCTAGACAGCTCTTCCCACGAGATTTTCTGTCTCCCAGGTGTAAAACTGTGACCAACGGGGATGACTGGTGGGGCACGAGGGGTGCCTGGGGCCAGGGCCCGCCAGCAGCCTCTTCAGTAGCTTGTGGGACATGCTCTCCACCCCAAGGTCTGCTCCAGCTGGCCTCGGGATGCCTGTAGGTCTTTACGGCCCTGGGAACTGGGGGCGACAGTCTCCCCAAACATGCAGTCTCGAGTCCTGGCCACTGGGAAGGTGTGTTGTGGACCTCTGGCCTTAACAGCTTCATGCCCTCTAGGATGGCAGTGGGTGGCAGAGAGCGTGGCCTGGAACTTGCTGTGAATGGGCTGCGTCTGGATTTTCAGTGGAGGCAATCCCTGCTGCGCTGAGCAAAGACCTGGGCGGTTGGGAGCTGGTGGTGAGGTTTCTAGGTACTTGAAGTACAGGGTTGAAAACACCCTGGTCCAGCCCAGATGCCTGATGGAGACCAGGGCGTCCGGGCACACACACACAGACATATGCGGACGGATGGGCGTGTGGACACGTGCACACACAGGCACCTGTGTGGACACACTCACGTGTGTGCGTGTTCAGGCTCATGCACATGCCTGCACACACACATGCACACGTGCACACAGCCCTGGGCCTCGGCGGGCAGGGAGCGAGACCCCCTGGGGCCGCGTTCCATTTGCACATTGAATCCAGGAACCGTCAGCCTGGGAACTCTGGATGAGAACAAATGTCAAGTGTGTGCCGAGAGGCTCAGGCCGCCCCTTTCCTGGCGGGCGATGATCTGGTCAGTTTCCGAGCCCCGTGTGCTGAGAATAATTTGTGCATTCAGAGCAGCGTTTGGTGGGGAACCTGGGGGAAGGGCAGTGTCTTTATTTCATTTTAGCTTACTTCAGTGGGGCCTGTGTCTCTTCTCCCTGACCGTTCTCTGAAACTGACTGGGGAGGGTCGGGGACGGCTGCTGTCCTCGGGCGCAGGGGCCAAGCTGGGCTCTGTTTGTTGGTCAGTTCTCAGTGTTGCCCCCCCCCCCACCCCCGGTGAGGTCCCTGGACCTGGCGGTGGCTACAAACACCCAGGATTGAGGACAAAGCTATGGGGACGCTTTGTTTTCGGGATGCTTGGTCCCCGCCATGAGGCTCCTCTGGACATTCCCGGAAAAGCCCCCTTCTGCTCAAGTTCTCTTGCTTCAACTCAGGCTCAGGTGTTTTGTTTTTTTTTTAAGTGAGGACATCTGTTAGACCACTTAGGAGTTCTGGAAGCTTCAGAAAACCCCTCTCCTCCTGGGAGTTCGCAAGAATTTGTAGTGTCTCCCCAGTGTTCATGGAGTCCCTGTCAGAGGCGCTGAGGCCCGGGTTCCGTGGCTGGCCCTTGAATAGGCATCAGCTAAGGGGGTTTGAGGGGGCAGTTGGCAGCCTCTGCAGGCCTCCACACCCCTCCCGTGAAAGGCCAGCGTGGAGCTGCAGCACGGGGCCCCTGGCTTGGGATGGGTCTCAGAGGCTGTTGCTGTGCCCGAAGTGGCTCCTCCCTCCATGGCCCTGGAGCCTGGGATTGCAGAAAGACTCCCAGATCTTGCCGGAGAAACTCCAGGATATGGGGGGATCCAGACCCCCAAGACTTCCCAATGGGTCCACACACATCCCCAGTCCTCTCTGAACCTGTTTCCTCATGTGCAAAATTCAGGTCATATCAGGGCCTCAGTTCCCAGGGGCTGTGCAGAGGTTGGGGGAGGGGGGGCATTTGGCACAAAGGTTCTCCTTCCGGAACCAATGGCCAAGAGGGCAAAAGGTGGATGATGCCTCCTGCCCTGGTGGGGGCAGGGGAAGAGGTGCTGGGGAAGCAGGTGTGCAGGGCCGTGCCCACCAAAGGCGCACGAATTGCGAAGGAGGGGCCTCCGTCAGGAACCGCCGTAGCCTGGGTTTGATTTATTCTGCTCACTCAAACAAAACGTCAGCTTCGTGGAGGTATAATTGGCATAGAGTAGACGGCCTTGTTTAAAATTTGACAAATCTGGATGTGGGTGTGCACCACGGAGCCATCACCACAATTGGGACAGCAGGCACATCCGTCAGCCCCGGAAGCCATCGCTGCCCCCTCCTCTGCTGCTCTCGGCTCTGGAGGGGACCACTGGTCTGTCTTGTCAGCTTAGATGGTTGGCGTTTTCTGGGGCTTGCTGTCAGTGGAATCATACGCGTGTGCGTGTGTGTGCGTGTGTGTCTGGCTCTCACTACTTCTCACTGGAGAGCCGTCCAGGCTGTGGCACGTAATGACGCATCCTTTTTCATTGCTGAGCCATATCCCGTCGCATGGACACGTCGCAGTCTGCTTATCCGTTTGTGTGCTGGTGGACTCTGTGTAAAAGTCTTTGTAGGGACTTTTATTTCCTTTTTTTCATGGGTAAATACCTAGGAATAGAATGGCTGGATAATACGGTAGGTGTATATTTTTAACTTTTTAAGAAACGAACTGACTCATCAACTCTCGATATGGCCAGTCATTTTCACGTTGGCCGGTCTGAGGTGTGCATGGCACCCCGTGGCGGGTGTAACTTTCGTTTCCTAATGACCAGTGATGTTGAATATCTTTTCACGTGTTTCATTGGCATCCAGGGAACGTCTTTGGTGACGTATCTTTTTAAATGTTTCACCCATTGTAAAATTGGGCCGTTTGTCACCTTACGAAGTTGTCAAAGTTCTTTATATATTCTGGTTACGTAGACACTTTTACACACAGATTCTCTAGTCAGTGGCTTTCCTTTTATTTAGTAGTTTTTTTTTTTTTTGAGACTGGGTCATGCACTGTAGTCAGGCCAGCATGCAGTGGCGTGAACATAGCTCACTGCAACCTCGAACTCCTGGCCTCCAAGGATCCTCCCACCTCAGCCTCCCAAGCAGCTGGGACTACAGGCATGTGCCACCACAGCTGGCTGACTTTTTACATTTCTTGTCTCACATTGTTTGCCCAGGCTGGTCTCAGCCTCCTAGCCTCAAGGAGGCCTGGCCTCCTGCCTTGGCCTCCCAAAGTGCTGGAATTACAGGTGTGAGCCATGGCACCAGGCCCAGTAGTATCTTTTCAAGACCAAACATTTTCAACTTTCTGAAGTCAAACGTATTGCTTTTTCCTTTTAAATATTTTTCATGCTTTTCACATTATGTTTAAGAAATGTTTACCAAACACCTAGTTTTCCGCCAGTAGTCTCATCATCTTTGTGCTTCCATTTAGGCCTGGGACGCATTTTGAATGAATGTCTCTATGTTGTGTAAAACATAGGTGGAGATTCATGTGGTTTTTCTTACGGATGGCTGGTCCAGTGCCATGTGTTGAAAAGAGTATCCTTTGTCCATTGAATCATCTCGACTCCTTTTAAAAGGTTCAATTTAACACAAAAGTATCGCTTTCTGGACCCTCTGCCGTGATCCATTGATCTGTCTTTGTGTCAGTCACACACTGGGATTGTTACAGCTCTATAATAAGGCTTAAAAGGAGTTCAGGGAATTTATCCAACTTTATTTTGCTTTTGCTTTTTTGAGACGGAGTTTCGCTCTTGTTACCCAGGCTGGAGTGCAATGGCGCGATCTCGGCTCACCGCAACCTCCGCCCCCTGGGTTCAGGCAATTCTCCTGCCTCAGCCTCCTGAGTAGCTGGGATTACAGGCACGCGCCACCGTGCCCAGTTAATTTTTTGTATTTTTAGTAGAGACGGGGTTTCACCATGTTGACCAGGATGGTCTCGATCTCTTGACCTCGTGATCCACCTGCTTCGGCCTCCCAAAGTGCTGGGATTACAGGCGTGAGCCACCGCGCCCGGCCCTATTTTGCTTTTTCAAGTTGTTTTAGTTGTTCTGGGTCCTTTGCATTTACATATAAATTTTGGAAGCTGCTTACCAGTTTTTACAAAGAAGCCTGGTAGAATTTTGTGTGGGGTTGCATTAACCCTAAAGATTAACATGGGAGAATTGACATCTTACTAATATTCAACCCTCTGATTTCTCATGTGTGGATGTCTGATATCTCTTATACATAAAGGGTTATATGTCTCATACATACGAGGTTAGACACCACTTCGATTTTTAACTTCTGTCACAGATGTTTTGTAGTTTTTAGTCTATAGATCTTACACATCTTTTGTGAAATGCCTACATATTTGGTATTTTTATGCTCTTGTCCGTGGTATTCTTATTTAGAACTGAAATTCATTTTGGCAAATTTATCTTGAATCTTGCAACCTTTCTAAACTCACTCATTTGTTCTTGTGGCTTTTGAAAAAATGAATTCCACCAATTTCCTTACATTAAATGATGCTTTCTGAAAACAGACAGTTTTACCTCTTCCTTTTGGACGTGGGGCCTGTTCGTTTCCTCTTGTCTGATCGCCCTGGGGAGCTCATCCACTATAACGTCCGGTAGAAGGTCCCCAGCCTTAAAAGAATCACAATGTCAATCAAGTGCGACGTTGGCTCTGGGTTTCCACAGATATTCAACCAGGTTAAGGAAACATCCCCTCTAGCACTGTGGCTGAGAGTTTTCAATAGGAATGGGCATCGAAGTTTGCCAAATGCTGTTTTATCCATTTTTTGATATGATCGCGTGGTTCTTCCATCTGTTCATATGATAAATTATACTGATTCGTACTCACAGCTTAAACCTGGTGTTCCTGGGTAAGCCCCACTGGGTCATGCCGTATTGTTCTTTCTGTGCCTATTGTTGTGTAAATTTTGTGTATATCGTTGGACCTGTTAACATTTCGCTCACAACTTTTGCATCTCGGTTTGTGAGGGATATTTCTGTGTATCTTCTGATGACGTCTTCAGCGTCGTGATTAGAGTAAGGCCGGCATGAGGGAATGCGCTGGGAGGTGTTCTGTCTCCCTTTTGGAGGAGGACTTTGTGCAGCGTCGCTCTTGTTTCTTCCCTCCGTGTTTGGGGGACCGCATCAGGAAGGCTGTCGAGGGAGGCCTGGAACTAGATTTGAAAGGTACCGAATCGTTGTATTCAGGTGATCGATTGCTTCTTGAGCGGGCTTTGGTATTTTGTGTGTTTGAAAGAATATGTTCATTAAATTGATTGGCATAAAGTTGTTCGGAATATTCCGTCATTTCCCCATTGCACAGCTGCAGAAGGTGTAGCAATGGCCTCTCTCGTTCCCGATGTTGGTCGTTTGTGCCCCTGTGTTTGTGTGATCAGTCAGCTCGAGCTTTACCAATGCCATAAATCCCAAAGAATCAGCTTTTGGTTTCATTAATTTTTTTCTTTTTGGTTCCTTGATTAACTTCTTTTTAATTATTTTATTCTGCTGACTTAGTTTTGATTTGCTCTCCTTTTGACAGTTTTTTAAGGTGGAAGCTGAGGTCGTTGATTAAAGATCGTTTTTCCTTTCTAGTACAGGCACTTGGTGTTACAAATTTATCTCCCTTTAGTTACATCCACAAACTTAGTGGGGTTTTTTTAAATCCCATTTAAAATATTTTCTAATTTCTTCTTTAATTTCTTTGGTATATGCATTATTTAAGTGTATCTAAAACATTTAGGGATTTTTCAAGATACCTTTCTGTTACTGACTTCTGTAATTCATTTATGGCTATAGAAAATACTTAATAGGATTTGCTCTCTTAAAGTATATTAAGACTTGATTTATGGCCCAGAATGTGAATGCTCCATTGCGCACTCTGAAAGAGTGTGTGCCGCGTTGTTGAGAGGACTGTTCTATAAATGTCGACGAGACGAATGTGGCTGATGGCATTGTCCACGTCTACATTAGTCAGGACACAGCCTTACTGATTTCGTATCTACTTGTTCTGTTAATTCTTGAGAGAGGGATGTGAGAATTTCCAGCTCTATTTGTGGATCTGTCTCTTTGTTCTCTAGTTCTAGTAGTTTTTGTTTAATGTGGGGTTTTTTTTTGCTTTCGTCATTAAAAACATTTACGTTCTTTGTTTTTCATTCTTGTGCACACAATAGTGACACGTGTTTATGGAGTACATGTGATATTTCAGTACAAGCACACCGTGTGTCCAGTGTATTCTGAAGCTGTGTTCTTGCATTAGCATTGAGGATTGTTATGTCCTCTTGAGAAATCGATACGTCTGTCCTCATGAAACGTGGCTCGTTCTGAAATCTGCCTTGCCTGAATTACTACAGCTATTCTGCCTTTTTATTTTTATCATTGCTATCGTGGTATATATTTCATTCATTTACATTTCAACCATTTGTGTGTTTAGACTCAAAACATGTTTTTCACATGAAGCATGTAGCTGAGCGTTATTTTGTGAGTCTAACTGTTTTCCTCCCAGTAGGTAAAGCCAATTGGCATTGATTCGCGTAACTGGTATTCTTGGTCTCCACTCCATCACTGTCTTTTATAATTTTGTGTATTTTGCCTGGTTGCTGTGGCAGGTTTCTTTCTCTTTTAAAAGCACTTGGGTAATTATGGGTTTGTATTTACTTATTTATTTATTTTTGGGAAACCGTTTTACTCTGTGGCCCAAGCTGGAGGGCAGGGGCACCATCTTTCTCACTGCAGCCCCCGTCTCCCAGGGTTTAAGCGATTCTCATGCCTCGGCCTCCCAAGTGGCTGGGATTACAGGCATGCACCACCACACCTGGCTAATGTTTTTGTATTATTAGTGGAGGCAGTGTTTCACCATGTTGGCCAGGCTGGACTTGAACTCCTGACCTCAAGTAATCTGCCCACCTCGGCCTTCCAAAGTGCACCCCGCCTGTATGTTTGTCCTAATAATTGCCTTTATACTTAAGCCTTTTAACGTTTCTTTAGTCCCTGGTTTCTCCATTAACCCTTTACTGTCTGGCTTACTGTTTTTATTGATCCATCCTAACTCCCACTCAGTGCCTATACCACAAACAATCAGGTGATTCCATTTCCATCTTTTCTAAGTTGAGACTCCCAAAACCTTGGATGGCCTGCTGGCAACTTAGAGGGTAAGAAATAATGCGTGACGTGGAAGGGGAGGGCGGCAGCTCTCAGTGGAGCAGCTGGGTGGCCTTGGTGAGCAGGGACTGCAAGTCTCAGTATGGAGGTGAAGGTCCAGATGTTGGGGTTTCAGGGGCAACCATTCCTGGCAGATAGCATGGCACATACCAGGACCCAGACAGGGTATGTGCTTGGCACCAGTGGTGGGAGCTGTGAGGAGCCCATAGGATTCAGAGACAGGGGAGCAGGGAGTGGCAGGGATGAGGTCAGGAAGGTGGCAGGAACTGGTGAGGGCTTGGGGCAACTCTGAGGGGACTTAGGGTTTTGCTCTGCATGACAGGAGGGTGCAGCCTGGCTTGGGGTGACTCAGACCTAACGCCGCCCCTCTGACTAGTACAGGCCAGGCCCAGGATAAGGTGGCAGCAGGCAGGTGGCAGCTCAGACCTGAGGTCCCAGGGTCACGCGTCTTCGTCCTGACTGCACGTGTCTCGTGAGCATAGAAACACAGGTAGAAAGATAGTGGCTTCTTCCAGGGAGGTAGGTTGAGAACATCTTTCGTTGTTTACATCAGGTTTTGTTTCTCAAAGTCTGAATCAAGTGTGGCAAAAGAAAATACAGCAGAGTATGGGACATTTCCAGTGACTGTGCCACACGGCCCAGAGGGTGCGTCCCTCCTCCTAAGCACCTGGGGTGGGAACAGGAGGTGTTCTGTGTGCCTTGTAGACAGCACTGGGCTCCCCGGGGCCTGGTGTGGGGATCCCTGGCAGGCCATGGAGGTGAGCAGCAGCACATGGCCCCCAGTCATGAGTACCCCCTGGTCCTGTGCACCTCCTTCCCGGTGGTTGGCCCTGGGTGGCAGAGAGACCGCTGGGCAGAACACACCCCTCCTTTAGCCCTTTACTAATCTAAGGCTTTTCCTTCTGCACCACTCAATCTGGGGGCTTCAGCCCCTTGCCCACCACCCCGGCCACCCAGCACAAGCCAGGCAGAGGAGCAGGAAGGAGAACCAGCTCTACCTCCAGTAGACCTGGAGCCGGGGAGGCCAGGGTGCAGGGGACTGTTTGGACCTCGAGAGGGCCAGACCCCAGAACTGAGTCCCAGTGTGGAGAGCTCAGATGAGCGGTGTCCGGAGTTGTCTGGGATGGACATCCCGAGGGCAGCACTTGTCCCTCCCCTGCCTCTCTTTGTCCTTGCCAGGACTGGGCTGTGTGCCTAGAGTTTGAACCTTTCCGATCACTGGGTGAGGGGTCTTTGCAGGGGCAGAGCCATGGCACTGCGCCTGAAGTCCCAACACACTGCAGCCTCTGCATCCTCGTCGTCACCCCTCGCGCCTCCTCCTAGGGTCCCTCTGGGGGTTGAATGAAAAGGCGTAGGTAAAAGGTGGGAGAAGTCCCCATTCCAGGAGCATCGTGGTGGCCCAGACACCCACATTCCTCCCCGTGCAGCTCCATGCCTGGGCCCTGGAGCCAGAAAGTAGCCGACGGTACTTCCCACCCTGGTTGCTGATACCTGACGTGCAGGGGGCCTGGGGCAGCCTTGCTGAGGCCAGAGTGTCAGGCAGGGGAGAGGAACAGATACCAACATGTGAGCCCAGTGACCAGAAGTGGGGCCACCTCCCAAAACACGGGACTGAAGGGCACTGGGGTGGCAAGTTGGGGGCCAACAGAGACAGTGTCCCAGGTGGTGTTGGGTCAGGGGCTCTAGAGCCTCACAGGGAGACCAGAGCAGCCCCAGGCTCAGCCCAGGACCAGAGCACAAACAGGGCTGGAGTCCTGAGTCCGAGGCCTGGACAGAAGCCAGGCTTCACTCAGCACCTGGCTACCTGGGGGCTCAGACGGCAGGCAAGGGGTGCCTGGGAGACTGCCACATGATGGGGGCACAGACAGAGAAAAGGCCCCGTGTTCCATTCGAGGGGGACAGCAGCTCCCAGGACAGACTCTGGCAGTAGCAGGAGCCCGGGGAGGCCGTGCTGGGCTCGGTAGGCTCGGTGAGGTCATAGCTGCCTTTCTCCTCTAAATAGATTAGCTTTAAAAAATGTTGTTGATTGACTCATATATTTCTTAGCTTTTCTTATTTTCTAATTTCTTCTTTTGACTTTAGGTTTGTGGAGGTTTAAATTACAGGAAGATTCTCCTCCTCTGTAGGTGTCCAGTTCCGTGAGTCCTGGCAAACATCTATGGTCCTACAGCCAATCCCCAAAATCAAGGTCCAAGGCATTCCCATCACCCCGAAGGCTCGCTGGTACCCCTCCAAAACTAGCCCCTCCCCGCACCTGGTAATGCGGACATCTTTCCCGTCCCTATGGCTTTGCCTTTTCCAGAACGTCATGTGAATGGAATCCTGCAGTCTCTGTGCCTGGCTTCTGTCACTTAGCATAATTCATTTGAGGTCCACCCGTGTCATGGTCTCTGCATTCAGCAGTTTCTCTCCTTTTATTTGGAAAGGATAAAATGTACCACAGTTTGTTTATCCGTTCACAGGCTGATGGACATCTGAGCTGTCTCCGGTTTCCGGCTGTTATGATTAGGGCTGCCATGAGTGTTGTGTGCAGGCTTTTGAGTAGTCACACGTCTTCATTTCTCTTGGGTAAATCCCTGGGAGTGGCATTGCTAGATCGTGTGTTAGAGGCATGATTCCCTTTCGAAGAAACTGCCAAACCGTTTTGAGAAATGGTAGGCCGGCGTTTCACTCTTAACATCAATGCGTGAGCATTCCGGCTGCTACGGATTCTCACCAGCACTTAGTAGTGCCCGCTTTTTAAGTCTTGCCCATCCTGAAGGTGTGGATCCATAGCCCATCGTAGTCTTAGTCTGCATTTCCCTAGTGACGAATGGCGTTGGGTGCATTTGCCATTCACGTGTCTCCTTTGGTGGAGTATCTGTCTGTCTGTCGCTGATGCTCACAGTTAGGTTGCCTTCTGATGATAATGTGAGTTGCAGGAGTGGCGACTGTCGTGGACAGCAGTCCTTTACCAGATCTGTTCTACAGATACTTCCCCCGATCATGCCTTAGGTCTTTGTGTTTCCTTAACAGGGTCTTTCGAAAGAGCAGCAGTTTTTAATTTTGATGAAGTTCAATCCTTCAGGGTTTTTTTTTTTTTCTTTAGGGTTCATGTTCTTTGTGTTCTAAGAAATATTTGCCTAATCCAAGGTTACAAAGTTTTTTTCTCCTGTTTTCTGTAGCAATTTTATAGTTTCGCATTTCTTGTTTAGATCTGTGATTCATTTCCAGTTTAATTTTATATATGGTGACAGGTACGGATGGAGGTTAAATCTTTTTTGCGTGCGGTTATCCAGTTGTCCCAGAGACTCTTTCCTGTTGAATTCCTTTGGCACCTCTGATGAAGATCAGTTGGCCGTGTGTGGGGGTTCAATTTCTGGACTCTGTCACTGTTCCACCAGGAAAGTGCTGTCTTGATTACTGTGACTTTCATGCTAAGCCTTGAAATCAGGTCCTGTTAATCCTCCAATTTTGTTCATTTTCAAAAGTGTGCTGCTCTGCCAGGCCTTCCACATTCCCATGAATATCTTAGAATCAGTTCATCAATTTCTACGAAATAAAAAAAAAAAAAAACCAGCTAGAATTCTGATTGTCGTGGCGTTGGATATGCAGATAAACCTTGGTCTCGTATACGTCCGAGTAATACCGAGTTTTCTGATCCGTAGACACGCTCTTGCTCTCCGGTGCCTTAGACATTTTCCACACCACTCATCAGTATTGTGTAGTTTTCAGTGGTGTGAAACTTGTAGATTTGTTACCAAGTATTTTATGTTCTTGAAGCTACGGAAATGATCTTGTTTCCTCAATTCCGCGGTGGGATTATTTCTTGCTGGGATAGATAGAAACACAGTTGCTTTCCCTGTGTGCTGACCTTGCAGACCGTGGCTTTGCTGGTCTTACTAGTTTGAGAAGGTTTCTTGTTCGTTCGTTTCTGGGTTTGTTTTTTTTGTAGATTCTTTAGGATTTTCTGCAGAGGTGATTGTGTTGTCCCAAATTCAGTCCACATGCTGTTTATTTCCTGTGTTTGCTTGAATGCACCCTCCAGTGTCTGCCAGTGGGACCAGGGCCAATATCCTTGTCTTACTCCTCAGGTGAAGTGAGACGGTTTTTCACCTTCGGATGTGCTGGGAGCTGTGGGGTTTTAGTGGAAGTCACTTACTGGGCCAAGAAGTTCCTCCTCTTCCTGATTTGCTGGGAATGAAGAGTGTGGCAAGAATGGCTGTTGGATTTTTGTCAAGTGCTCCTTCTGCCTCTGTTGAGATGATCATGTCATTTGCAATGATCTCAATCACAAATTGGCTAGTGTGGGCAGCGCATTGATTGACTTTCAAGTAGTAAAACAACCTTGCATTCCTTACACAAATTACTCATCTCATGATGAATTATTTTATTTTATTTGTGTATTTATTGACTTACTTGTATTTGTTTTTTTTTTTTTTTTTTTAATTTTTTGAGATGGAGTCTTGCTCTTGTTGCCCAGTTGGAAGTGAAATGGTGTGATCTCAGCTCACCGCAACCTTCGCCTCCCGGGTTCAAGCCATTCTCCTGCCTCAGCCTCCTGAGTAGCTGGAATTACAGGCACCCACCACCACGCCTGGCTAATTTTTATATTTTTAGTAGAGCCAGGGTTTCGCCATGTTGACCAGGCTGGTTTCAAACTCCTGACCTCAGGTTGCCCGCCTTGACCTTCCAAAGTGCTGGGATTACAGGTGTGAACCACCGAGCCTGGCCGTCAAGATGCATTTTAAAAACACTGGTTGGATGTGCCTGACTTTGGTGTGTATGGAACTGCCGCACCCGTGCTCCTGTGGGCGTTGCCCGCTGTGTGTGGCTGTTGCCTGCTGTGCGGTGGCATTGCCTGCTGTGTGTGGCTGTTGCCCGCTGTGCGGTGGCGTTGCCCGCTGTGTGTGGCTGTTGCCCGCTGTGTGACGGCGTTGCCTGCTGTGTGTGGCTGTTGCCCGCTGTGTGACGGCGTTGCCTGCTGTGTGTGGCTGTTGCCCGCTGTGTGTGGCTGTTGCCTGCTGTGCGGTGGCATTGCCCGCTGTGTGTGGCTGTTGCCCGCTGTGTGTGGCTGTTGCCTGCTGTGCGGTGGCATTGCCCGCTGTGCGGTGGCTGTTGCCCGCTGTGTGTGGCTGTTGCCCACTGTGCGGTGGCATTGCCTGCTGTGTGTGGCTGTTGCCTGCTGTGCGGTGGCATTGCCCGCTGTGTGTGGCTGTTGCCCGCTGTGTGACGGCGTTACCTGCTGTGTGTGGCTGTTATGTCTAGTTTTGGCATCAGATGCTACTGGCATCAGAGAATGAGCTGGGAAATATTTCCTGCTCTTCAATTTTTAGGAAAAGTTTGTGTCGGATTGCAATTATTTATCACCTAAACCTTTGATAGAGCATGTAGAGGCATCTGGGCCTGGAGTTTTCTTTGTGGGGAAGTTTGTCATTGGAAACAGTAGCTACAGGGCCGTCAAGTTGTCTGTTTCTTCTTGATGAGGTTTGATAGTTCATGTCTTTGAAGGTATGTGTCCCCAAGGAGCAGAAGCCCCAACCCAAATTCGAAAACAAGACCACGTTGTGATGAGATGCCTTTCCCGAGCACCTTGGGGCTGTGTGGTTTGCAGACCTCCAAATGCAGCCATCTGCAGGACCTTCCTCAGTGCCCTTAGATGGGGCCTGGGCTGGGCAGTCTCTGCCGCTGCCCTCCCCAGGGATTCTGCAACAGGACCCGGTGAGGGGCACGGGGGACAAAGATCAGACTTTTGCTGTTTCCTTCCAGCTTTACTCCCCAGGAAGGCAGCCCCTTCTCAAAGGAATGAAATTTAAGAAGACGGGCCCTACAAATCCATGACAAGTCTGCTTTTGACTCTCCCGTTTACTGTGTAAACTCCAGCCCTAAAACAACATACATCCTTCTGAAGTTGTTCACATATTAGCTCTTAAAACAGCAAAATCCGTGCACAATTTCCTCTCAATCCCTTAAAACATTCCTGAAAGGGGGAAAAAAAAAACTGTTTAAATTCACCGCCTGTCATTAAAATCTCTAGATTTGCAGAATCAGAGTGAGGCACCCAGCAGTCCATAAACAGACGAGACAGGCCCGCGTGCACACACGCGCCAACACACGTGCACACACACACGTAACAGTGCAGCCTTTAACAACCATGGGGCTTCCGGTCCCAGCAGCGCGCAGCCCCTCAACCTCTGCTAAAGGAAACAGGGCTCAACCCGGCGGTAGCGGCAGGGCCTTCTCAGCACCTACCCGAGTTGAAGGAAGGGTGCTCAGCCCCTCATCTCTTTGGTTTGCTGAACTTCTAATGCTGGTGCAATTCTTAAACAAGACATTTTTAGAAGCTTGGGCTCCTGGCAGATAAAAATAATGTCTCCCCATTCACCCCTTTCTCCTCCATCCCAGTTCCAGCTAAGGCACTGATCAGAGGGGTGCACCAACTTTGGGGTTACCAGCCATCAGCAGTGGGGTTCCTGGGCTGAAAGTAAATCCCCGTTTAACTGGCCTGGAGACGAAAATAGCCCTGCCTGGGGAAGATGGGGGGTTTGCTTTAAATATGTGTAAAGCTGCCTGCCAGGCGGCTAATGGTGTCCGCCCCCAGACATGGGTGTCTCTGGGCCACGGGCTCCCCCACCACAAATTGCAGGGTGGCCGGCTTGGGCCACTCCTGTGTGTGCGGGGTGCTGGGTATGATTCCTGGGAGGCAGCTGCCAACTGTGGGGCTCAGCAGAGGGTTCGGGGCCTGATTTGTGGGCAGCCCCACCTGCTTTCTGACTGTGCAGACCCTGGGTGCCTCCCACACACACCCACATTTCCTGCTCCTGGTCTTTCCCTCCGCTGGTCGTCCACCTGGAGTGCCTCCACTGGCACTTTGAGTCCTGCCTTCAGAGCCTAGGTTTTCTGGTGGAGTGAGGCAGGGGTAGGCTGATGGGCCTCTTGGAGAGACAGGGCACTCTTTCTCCTAGGCCCACAGGGACCCCTCTTCGGGAGGGGAAGCTTCAGGCCCAGAGGCTGATGGCCTGGACCTCTCCTGGGACCCTAGAACAGCAGACCTCTGGCCTGGGCTTGCTGATGACCTGGAGCCCCAGGGTGCCAGCTACAGCCCCCTGCCTGCCCAGGAGTCCAAGATCCAGGTATCAGCTAGCTGGGTTCATTCTGAGTGTTCAGGCCTCTCCCAGCTGCTGTGGGAGGTTCCTTGTAGATGCATAGACTCAGTGTCCGCCTCCACCTCCACACGGTGTTCTCCTGGCATGCAAGTCCATGTCCAGGTTTCCCCGCTTGATAAGGACACAGTTATATGGGAATAGGGGCCATCCTAACAACCTCATCTTAACTAATGGCATCTGTGGCAACCCTGTTTAAAACGAGGTCACACTCTGAGGTGTGCTGGAGGGGAGGACTTCAACATATGAATCTGTGGGGGCTGGAGACACAGTTCAGCCCATAGGAACGCGTACCTGTCAGCGGATTCTTTAATCCAAGGGTCTGCAAACCATAACCTACAAACCTGGCCGCTGATTTGTGTACATAAGGTTTGATTAGCACAAGCCGCGTGTGCTTGGGAACGGCTCATCTCTGGCTGCTTTTGTGCTATAACAGCACAAAATTGTCTGCCGGAGTTGTTGCAACAGAAATTGCGTGGCCTGCAAAGCCTAAAATATTTACTATCTGGCTTTTGAGAAAAAGCTTGTCAAGCCCTGTTCTAAACTATGAAAACAATGTTGGAGGTTGCTTGATTCACCCACAGAGCCGTTGATGGGGGTGAGGGGAGAGGGAGGAAATGCAGTCACAGGCAAATTCTTATCTGAGTGAGGAGAAAGCCTTAGGGAACACACCGTGGTGGATACTGTCTTCAGAGAGTAGCAGACTTGGCTAAGAGTTTAAGGAACCGGTGGAATGAGAGTTCAGTGAAACTGTCAAATTCATGAGATAAGAAAATGGACACCATGTTGGTCAATTAAATAACCCAGAGCAAAAGAGAGAAGCCACAGAGTCAAACAGCAAATAGAAAGACAGCAGGAGTCAGATAAAATGTATTCAAGTTCACACCAACCGTAACGGGCCCGAATTCCTCCACAGAAGACGGAAGGTCCTGCCATGGCTGCTTTGAAAAAATAATAACAAAATCTGTTATCTTTTAACAAATACATTGTTCCGTAGAATTAAGTAAGGAGAAGCCATATGGGAGGCTGAAAAATGAAGGAGGTGGCCAAAGAGATGCTGAGAAGCTAAAAGAAGAAAAGAGAGAACAGGGAGATCAGGGCTCCTGTCCACGCTGAAGCTCCAATAAGAGCAGCGTGAATGAGATCAGCCACTGTCAGGAGACGTGGCTATCATGTTTAAGGCATCAGACAGCATAAAATATATAAATCAAAACCTACTGGACATCTACAAGGACAGGAAGGTAAAATATGATAATAGGAGGAGATGTGCCTCTTCCAGAACAGGACAGCCTTAGTGGGCACAAGGTAAGTGAGGACATGGATAGCTAAATGTTATTATCATGAGAAATTCTACATTCTAGTAGTAATTTGAAATAACTCCTATTCTCGTTATCTATAGTCACATAACAAACCATCCGCAGATCTAGCACCTTCAAAATAGGCATCACGCCTGAGCTGGCTGGCAGGGCTCAGTGGGGCGGCTCATCTCCACTCTGCGTAGTATCAGCCGACGCTGGAGGTCCACAGGGCTCAGTGGGGCGGCTCATCTCCACTCTGCGTAGTATCAGCCGACGCTGGAGGTCCACAGGGCTCAGTGGGGCGGCTCATCTCCACTCTGCGTAGTATCAGCCGACGCTGGAGGTCCACAGGGCTCAGTGGGGCGGCTCATCTCCACTCTGCATAGTATCAGCCGAGGCTGGAGGTCCACAGTGTTGTGCCAACAGGGCTGGTCAGGCTCCTGTTCCTCAGGGCCTCTGCAAGGCTGCATGGATTCCTCACATCCCAGTTCCAGAAATGAACAGTCCAGGAGACAGGCAGTGCCGAGGACTGCAGAGCCACCTGGCTGTATTCTCTCAATGCAGGTGCTGCAGAGCCCAGCTTCAATCAGGGAGGAATGGCAAAGAGGTTCAGGACTGTGCTTTAAAAGCAGCACTAACACTTAGAATCCTAATAATGGAGTGTTTTTTTCCCTTACGTCTGCAGAACACGTACAAAACCAACCATTCATGTGGCTGTAATCAAATCTAACCTACCTCGAGAAATTGAGATTTAACTGGCCATGCTCTCTGATCAGAACCCAATATCATGAGAAATAAATGATAAATGACTGAGGAAGAAAAAACCCTTAACTATTTGAGAATTAAGAACACTCTCCTGAATAGCCAGAGAGAAGAGGAGATGGATGTGGGAGTGTGGGCCGAGTAGGGCATGGTGAGACCAAGACCCATCTGCCTGCCCCAGCCCACACGTCACCCCGGCTGTCCCTCAGCACTGACTGTAGATGATTTCATTTTGCAAATTCCGTGCCGGTGCCTGCCTCACTCACTGGTGACTCCACTGCGTTTGCAAATGTTGTCCCCCACATGGATTGAAATTCATCTATTGCCTGAAAATAATAAAGTATGTGCATTGCAGGTCGTGTAAGCATACACATTTACGGAGTGCCTCCCGGGTTCTCACCTCTTGCCAGGTGATGGATTGATTCAGTGTGCTGGGAGTCTCAGGGTAGGGGGCCCACATAGTTTTTGCTTCACCAGAATCTGCTAATCAGCCTGGTTTGGGGCAGAGATTAGATGAGCCAGCCTGTGGGCACTCTGCCTAGCACCATCTGCCTCTCCCACCCTGGGCAGGTGTCGGGTGGCCGCCACACCCTGTGGCCGCCTCCTGACCTTGAGAACACCCAGGTGCGGGAGGAAGTGGGCCACACTCGGGAACCCCCACCCCACCGGCTCGTGCAGCAAGCTGGGTCCCAGGGCTGGAGGCACCTCATTAAACCGCCTGAAACGCGTGTAACTCTAGTCAGCCCCAGTAAGGCACTGGCAGTATATGTGAAATTAAAATTACCGAGAGGCCCCCTCTCCTCCCCACCATGGGTGGGCAGCCTTCATGCAGAGGCCAAGGCCCGGAAGCCAGCAGTCCTGGGAAAGATTTGGCCCCGATGATAATGGGCCCAGGAATGTATTAGGCCCAGGGTGTGGTCCCAGTCCCTTTCTGAGCTAAACCCTCCCCCGCCGTACCCATACACGGGCCGGCTGCCTTGAGTGCCTCCTGCTCAGACCCAGGCAAGGCACCTGCGTGACAAATGTCGGGAGTTTGCAGTTACTCCCGGAACTTCAGACAAGGGGCAAGGCGGGGCTGGAGGCACCCACTGGAGGGGTCACCTGAGCCTTGGCCTGCAGGGGGGTTTGTTCGAGGGGTGTCTCTTGAGCAACGTATTGCACTTTTTTTGCTCTCTGAAAGCCCACCAGACAGTCTTCCCAGAGGTGCTCCCTGGAAGCCCCGGAGAGGATGCGTCCCACACCCAGGGCCTTATGGAATCAGCCCCTGGGCCTGGAGGGTCACTGGGAAATGTGTGAACATGGCTCCGCTCAGGCTAGGGGTGGATGCAGGCCCAGGGAGGAGCGGGAAGGCCTGCATCTTGTCAACACCCCCAGTATGCCCTGTGGCTACTTGGACATAGAGCACGGGGCAGGGGGAGGACGAGCTCCTGAGGTTTTAGCCTCCCAAGAGTCTCCCCAGACAGGCCACAGGGGACACTAGGCCTCACACCGCCTGTCGGGATGGTATCCGGGACGGGGGCACCAGACGACAGCTGTCGCCCACTTGCAGGGCCCGGCTGCCCGGTGGATGGGAACAGCCGTCCCCGTGACAACCCAGCAAGCCCCTTGCCTTTCTGGCTCCCCAGGGAGAAAGGACGCCCGGGCAGCTGGCCAATGGGGCTAGTTCTTGAGGGAAAGCAGCCCCGTTACTCCCAGAGTCACCCCAAAGTCATTAACCAGGAGACAAGTACACAGAGCAGCTGGCCGCATGGCTCTGAAGGTCAGAGATGGCCGGCAGCTGAGGGAAGGCCTGTGGTTGGGGCTCTCCTGCCCCCTTCCTGGGCAGGGGCTTTTTCCTCCCTCTGTCTCTGGGGTCCCATGGGAAGTCAGGGTGGGCCTGGTGTGTGGCTTCCTGCAGGCCTAGGACCCCTAAAGTGTTCCAGTGACTTCAGGGAAGGGGAGCCAGACCAGGAGGAGCTCTCAAGGTACCCTGCAGGGAGACGGCAGCTCCCGAACACGGGGGGAGGGGGATATGTCCACCCTCGGGGAGATAGCAGCATCTCAGACAACGGCGGGGAGGGAGAGTGACGTCCAGCCTTGGGGAGCAGGGGGATGATGTCCACCCTGGAGGAATGGAGAGGAGTGGTGAGGTACAGCCTTCGGGGAGACGGTAGCATCCCCAGCACAGGGGTTGATGTCCAGAGCGGGGGTGTGCAGGTCTTTATGGGCCCCTCAGCTTCCCCTTCCACACCCGAGTACAGGACCCACAAGGCAGGTGCCTGGGAGGGAGACACACCTGTCCCCTGCCTGAAGTTTCTCAGCAGGCTTTTGGGCACAGGGTGGGTAATGAACTGGCCTCAGCACTGGGCTTGCGTGTGGAGAAGGCTTTAGGGTGCTCTGACTTCAGGGAGCTCTGGTGGAGACCAGGACAGACCTGCAGGAAAGGAGGGGTCCAGGGCAGAGGCAGAGGCAGCAGTGGATAGGGGAGGGCTTCACAGCAGCGGGCAGGGGGCCTTCACAGCAGGGAGGTAGGGCTGAGTGGCACCCTGCGAGACAGACAGGAACTCTCAGCCTGGAGCTGTGGACAGGTAGGAACTTCTACTACCAGGAAGGCCAGGTGACGTGGGAAGCTCTAGGCAGCCAGACCAGCACGGGACAAGGCGTCAGGTCAGCGGGATTCTCCTATGTGAGAGTCTCTGCCTCACCTGTGCTCAGACCCTGCCCCTCAATGATACGATCTCTTCCTTCTTGAGCACACGGACCCCCGTCTTCCCTCTACCCGATTCCCATGGCCTTTCCACAGGCCCAAGACACTGTTCTCATTTCGCCCTCTCCACAGCCCTAGGAGGTCGGTGTTGCTGGTGCCCCCGTTTTATAGATGTGGATGCTGAGCTCAGAGTAGCTGAGCTGCTTGTCTGGGTCCCATGCCTGGGATGGGGGTGCTACCTCACCCCAGGCCGCTCCTGTCCTGCACCCATCCTCCTCCTGCTTAGCCATCCTTTCTCTTGCTAATGTGTGGGACAGGGGGCTTTCGGGGAGCCTGGCCAAGGTAGCAGGTACCCCCTACCATACTTCCAGTGCCAACCCTGGCTGCCTGGAGCCAGCTGTGCATGGGTGCAGAGGCCCTCACCTCTGAGGAAGTGGGCCTGTTCCAGGCTACCTTGGGTGGCTGGGGTCTTGAGCAGCCAGGGACTCAGGCGGCCAGAGCCTCGGCAGGGACATGGAGGGCCCCACTCAAGGTCGTAGGCTGCATGTTCCATGTGGCCTGAGGAAGCAGCCGAGCAGAGGGCTGCAGCCCCAGAGTAACAGGCTGGCTCAGCATGGCACCCCAGTTGTGCCCCAACTAAGGGGACACTTGGCAGGAGAGGAGCTGTGGCAGGGCAGGGTCAGCCCCCCAGCAGTAGGGCAGGGTCAGCTCTCCAGCAGTAGGGCCAGGACAGGGCAGGGTCAGCTCCCCAGCAGCAGGGACAGGACAGGGCAGGTCAGCTCCCCAACAGTAGGACCAGGACAGGGAAGCTGGACCCCGACTGTGTCGCCCTCAGCACCATGGCTTGTGCATCTTATGCGGGCCTGGCTGGCCCCACTGTGGTGCCTGCCCCAGGCCAGGCTACATCAGGCAGGGTGGGGGACTGGTGCTCCCCGGGGGGTGGGGGTGAGGGGGGTGGCTAGTGTGGACTAAGGGCCCCAGCTGTGCCCAGCACGTCACCGGGGGGCCCACAGGCTCTCAGCACAGGCTGGCGGCTGGGAGCAGCTGGCCACAGGCAGGCCCTGGGACAAAGGGTGCTTTGAGCTGCCTGAGTGCCTGCATCGCCCTCCGGCCAGCTGACCCTCCAGGGAGTGTGAGGCTGGCTCTCTCTGTGGCTTATCAGGGCTGGGCTGGTGTGGAGTTGGAACAGCTGGCCCCAAAGCCCGCCAGGCCGGCTCTATGCTGTGGGGACCACTGCCCCCACAGGGAAGCGCCTGGCTCAGTGCAGGCCCAACCCCTGTCTTCACAGCTATGGCGGGGGGGGGACCTAACCCTGGGTCCCCACAGCACCCCCAGCCTAGCCCCTGTGTCTACCCCATCTCGGCCTGATAAGGCCATATTGTCTCCTAAAAAGTGTGAACACTGATCTCCGTCTTTTCGGGGGGTGAGGGAGTTCCTGGCTCCAGTGGAAGGTCCCCAGGCCCAAGTCTACAGGGGCGCCTGGGAGGCTGGCTGTGTTTCTGCGTCCTTGACCCTGGCCCCTTCCATGAAGCTCAGCTCTCATCCTTGGTATTTCATCTTCAGCTTCCAGCCTCTTTAAAATTAATTTTCCTTTAAAGAGAGCAGTAACATCAGAGACACCAAAATAGACAAAGACGATAATAGAAGAGTAATGTCAGAGACACTAGGTCCCCGCGATAAGGGTCTGCGAAGCCTCCTTTATTGTTCAGTAAAAAGAATCTACATATTTCATCCAGAAAGACAGGATGTGAGCGCAGCTGGTCAGAACCAGTTACTTCAGGCTGCCTTGCGATCTTTCCCATGTGATTGATGGGCGCAGGGACCTTCTCCAGCGTCCTAAATCATGTGGTTCCGGCGGCCTGGAACTTCTAAACACGTTGAACCCAGAAAATCTTCGCAATGGTGCAGATTGCCCCACTGATAAGAGCAAAACAATAGATGAGATGGCCGGGCCGACCTTCAGCCTTCTCAAAGAGCACTGCGGCTGCTGGCAGCATGTCTAAGCCGATGTGTGACCTTTCCCCTTCTGGGAGCTCGGAGACTAAAAATCCCAGATAAGCACCTGCTTTGCTAAACCCTTGCTGGCCCTCCGGCTCTGGGCAGATCTCCTGTTTGTGCCGCCGTAAGCCCACAGCACCGGAAACCAGCATGGGGCCGGCCTGCGCGCAGGGCCGTGTGGCTCCTTCTGTGTGACCTTGAGCTTCCATTTTCCTTCTGCACCACACACGACTTCCTCTGGGTTGAGGGTGAGGGTCCCAGTGTCTGTCTGCCAGAGGACAAGATTTCAGTACCAACAGGAGGCGGTGACTGTGCCTTAGGGCGTCCTGCTGGCACCGAGGACCCTCTGTGAAGGATGGCACTGAGATCCATTCAACACATGTCTTGTCAATGTTCCGATGAAACAAGATTAGGGGGAATTTTACGACTTCCCTGTGTTTTTCCAGCGAGGGCCCTTTGCACTGCCTGGTATTTGCTTTCTGCCTCCATCCTGAGAGGGCTCAAGGTCTGCGTGCCATTTTGCAATTGACAAATGGCTTGTGCTTAGCTATTTTGTTTAATGCTGAGCTAACGATAGTCAGTGAAGATTACAAAGTAAAGGCTCAAGGCTGCAGATACTCAGGCCGCTGGGGGGCCCTGAAGGCCCGCAGAATCCTTTCGGGACACCTGGGCAGTGGGAGCCCAGGTGAGTAACCGCGATGGACCAGGGCCCCTACAGGCACTCATTTCAGCATCAGAGAACACACGTAATCTTAAAATTCAGCATTTCAACCATTTCACGGTGTGCAATTTGGTAGCATTTAGTACATTCACAAGATGGTGCAACCAACACATGTCCCCGGTTCCGGAACTTTTTCATCACCTCAAAAGGAAAACCATCCCCACTCCCCTTCTCCTGGTTCCTGACAACCACATTCTTCTTGAACAGTATGGTGACATATAGGGCCGGACGCAGTGACTCACGCCTGTAATCCCAGCACAGGAGGATCACCTGAGGTCAGGAGTTTGAGACCAGCCTGGTCAACATGGTGAAACACCCTCACTTCTAATAAGACAAGAAAATTAGCCAGGTGTGGTGTGGTGTCCGCCTGTAATCTCAGCTACTCAGGAGGCTGAGGCAGGAGAATCACTTGAACCCAGGAGGCAGAGGTCACAGTGAGCGGAGATGGTGCCACTGCACCCCTGCCTGGGTAAGAGGGAGACTCTGTCTCAAAATAAAATAAATAAAATAAAACTATATTTTACCATTTTAACCCTTTTTAAGATCACAACTCAGTGTGACCATCGCCACCGGCCAGCTCCAGAACTTTCTTCACCTCGCAAAACTGATGAAACTGTGTCCCCATTAAACACTCCCTGCCCGCTCCCCCTTCCCAGCCCCCGACACTCACCAGCTACTTTCTACCTCTGTGAGTTTTGTGACTGTAGCCACCTCATGTGAGTGGAATCAGAAAGCCTTTGTCCTTGTGTGACCGGCTCAGTTCACTGAGCTGACGTCTTCTGGGTTCCTCCATGTTGCTGCTTGTGCGAGAATTCTCTTTCTCTTTAAGGCTGAATCCCATGCCATTGTATGGAGGGGCCACATCTTCCGTCTTCCTGGGGGACCCTGGGCTGCTCCCTCTGTTTGCCTTTTGTGAGTGTGCTGCCGTGGACATGGGTGTGTGTGGCTCTCCTTTAAAGAGGCTGGGGACAGACTCCAGAGTGGAATTGCTGGGTCATACAGTAACTCTGTGTTTTTTTTTTTCTGGCCTATTATTTGAATAGACTGTTTGTTAGAGCAGTTTTAGGGTGACAGCAAAGTCGGGTGGCTGTCATTCCATGTTTTCGTGTGTCCCACGGCAGCGGCAGCGTTCTCCATTTGCCCAAGCAGCGCACGAGGCCAAAACTTCTCCAGACCCTTGGGAATCCTCACCACACTGTGTGGGGCGCTGAGAGGCGGCACCTCGCCGTGGTCTGCTTGTGCGTTTCCCTGATGATTAGTGGCACTGAGCACCTCTCCGCGGGCCTGTGGGCCATCTGCGTCTCTTCTCTACAGAAATGACTACAGAAAAGTCCTTGGCCTATTTTTTAAAAAATCGAGTTGCTAGGAACTTTGTTTTTTTTTAAATGATTTTAAATCACACAAATAATACCCCTGAGAGCCAACGTGTAACACACACGGGAGGGACGTGGATTCACACTCGTGGAACGGAGCTGGGGGTACAGAGTAGGATGGCCAGCTTGTGGGCAGGACCCGTGGCCTATCTTGTTTTGGGGGACAAGGACCCAGAAACGGATCTGCTTCCAGGACTTGCCAGAAAAGCCCACAGTGGAACGGTGGGTCCCCTGTGGAGGGGCAGGGCCTCAGCCAGAGTTTCTTCTCACTTCATGTCTTTTCTGTTGCTTCTGTGATGGTGTCTCGGGGAGGGGCAGAACCCACAGAGTTCGACTTCCTGACCCAGAACTTCCTCATCCCTGGAGGAACTTCCTCATCTCTGAACTTCCTCATCTCTGGGTCTGGAGGAAGCAGGGTGCTGTGGTCCTGGTGGCTCTTGTGCCTGTGCCTACCTTGGGGCCATGTCACACCTACACCCTCCCTCCAGGCCAGACTCAACTCTCCAGCTGCCCGGCTGCACACTGGATGACCACCAAGGCAGAGGCGGGGTGGCTGGTGGGGCTGGCAGCCATGTGAGGCCCAGGCCTGTCTTCCCTGCCTCGCCCCACAGGGTCCAGACACCTTCCTGTCCCTCGGCAGGGCTGGCGGCTCTGGAGCCCCTCTCGGGTGCCTTCTCCCTCCCAGGGCCGCATTTGCAGCCCGAGGTCCCCATCTCATGTCGAGGTTCCCTTTGCCAAGGGTCCTGCAGCCTTGGCCTGCACCCGCTCAGCCGGCAGTAACAGCCGCTTCCAGAACCAGCACCGTGCCCATGTGGCCTCAGTGGTGTCTGTGCGTGAGAGTGGTCAGCCCTCCACGGCAGGCCTGGCCTCTCCTGCCATGTTCAGTCCCACACCTGAGGATGCCTGTACCTTGTCCCGGGGGCTCTCTCTCCATGGACACCCGCCTTCCCTCCCCTAAGCTGCGGGTGCCCTGACCTCTCCCAGCCTGACTTTCCTTCTCTGTAAAATGTGAACAGAGGCCACCGCCCTGTGACGTTGGTCTGTGTTTGTTCTGTGCACGTCTCTGTGCCCAGCCCTGAGGCCCCTTTGTCCATGAAACCATCCACAGCCAGGAGGCGGCCTTGCTTTAGTCTGAAGGAGTGACCGGGGAGGGAGGGGCCTCTTTGTCCCCTTGTCTGTTTGCGGTCTCAGTGGAGACCAAGGACGGCTCTTCTTCTCATATCTGTGGGGCAGGGCTCAGGGCCGCACTCCGTCAGCGTCCGAGGGCACTTCACCCTTGACCCGGGGGGCTTGCTGGCGCCACATAGATCTTGTGACAGGCGCTTTGTGGGGCTGGATGATGCTGGGTGCCCCTCAGAGGCCCTGGGGCTGGCCCTGTGATCAGTCGGGGAGTCGGAAAACATCCCTGGTTCTGTCCATGTGGTGGATGGGGCTCTCAGAGGGGCTGGGGCTGGGGGTGCTGAGCTGGCCTGAGAAGGGTGGGGGAACCCAGGGGGAAGAATGCAGGAGGGAGAGAGCGCTCCAGACACAGAGCCCTGAGGAGGCAGGGGCACCCCAGGCACGTGGAGCACCTGGGGCCCACGGGAGGCTCTGGGGGAGACTGGGCTGTGAGCCCCTGGGAAGGCAGCCTCAGGGACAGCCCTAGACTTCAGTGTGGACAGCAGGAGCTATGGCAGCTGCTTGAGCAAGGGGGGCAAGGGAGCTTGCAGGTTCTGGTGAAGAGCTTGAGGCCTCTTTAGTTCACCTTTGGAGCTTAGGGCCAAGTCGGGGAATACAGATGAACCCAGAGTGAGGAGGGTGGCCGGGGCATCACCGCTCTGGGGTCTAGACAGCTGGAGCCAGGGGGAGGCGGGCCTGCCATTCTGTCAGCCTGCTTTAGATTAGGGGTGTGGTCCCCTGAATTGGGAATGGGCCAGGGCATGGCGTAGGCGACCACCCCTCCTCCCTGTTCCCAGATGAGTGTGAGCAACCTGGGGTCTCGCTGCAGCCTTGGCCCCCGGCGTTGTCCCGAACAGCCCAGGAAAGCGTTTGAGGCTGATGGTGGTGGAGATAGTTTTATCTCTGAGCAAACATTCCATCTGGCTGTTTCCAGCCTAGAGATGGTGAAGGGACTTTTCCCTGGCTCCTTCCTGGCCTGCCAGCAGCACCAGCCTAATTAACCCGACAAGCGGGGCCTCCCCAGCCACGGGACCTTGCACCGCCTTCCCACATCCAGCCAGATTTGGGGATCAGCGTTGTTTTTAATTATTCCTACCTCCATGTCCCACAAGGCAGGAGTCCTGCCATCTCGGAAGGCCAGCCTCTAAGCAGGTTCCCTGAGTGTGAGGTCAAGAGAATGTTAGAAAGACACGCAGCTATCCACAGCAACCCCCCAGTGGCTGCTTATTTATTTAAAGGTATAACTTAAGACACATTGAGCACTTCAGGCCTGCCCGGACATGGCTGGAGAAGGTATTTAAGTAATTTTTAAAGTACATCAAAACAAGGTTGGGCGCGGTGGCTCACGCCTGTAATCCCAGCACTTTGAGAGGCCAAGGTGGGTGGATCATCTGAGGTCAGGAGTTCGAGACCAGCCTGGCCAACAATGGCAAAAGCCCATCTCTACTAAAATATATATATATACATATATACATACACACACACACACACACACACACACACACAGTTAGCCAGGCTTGGTGGTATGTGCCTGTAATCCCAGCGATTTGGGAGGCTAAGGCAGGAGAATCACTTGAACCTGGGAAGTAGAGGTTACAGTGAGCAGAGATGATGCCACTGCACTCCAGCCTGGGCAACAGAGCAAGACTGTCTCAAAAACAAAAATTAAAAATTAAAGTGCATCTAAACAAGAAAAACCCTGCTAAGGGCCAGTCTGCTGGGTGGCGTATGGGTCAGCAGAGCTGGGCTGGGAGCTGCGATGCCTCCCCACCGAGGCCACCAGAGGTTGAGCAAGCCGACCTCCACGCCGCCATGGGCACTGTCTCAGCTTCGGGGACTCGGAGCTCTGTGTTTCTGTGGCATTTTTCATGATGACCAAACACAGGCAGGCATTACTGTGCCCAGGCCCGCCTCCCTACAGGGCAGGTTCTCAGAAGCAAAAACCGACGAGACAGAGTTCCTGCTACCAGAGGGCTCCAGGCCAGGTCTTTGAATGGAATATTCATTCATTTCTTTCTTCATTCGTTCATTCAGTATGTCTGTGTTGAGCACTGGCTGGAGGGGGTGCTGTCCTGGGGCCTAGGAAATGGGGGTGGATAAGACCAAGGTCCTCTTTCCTAAGGAGCTCAGCCAGACCTCAGCCAAAGCCCCTGTCCCCAGAAGCTGAGGACAGAGATGGGACCCGAACCCCCCATGAGGCCGCGGAGCCTGCAAGTGTCCAGACCTCACAGCCCGGCCATCTCCCATATGCACCTGAGTGTACACACCCTCAACCCTGAATGATTGACACCGTGAGCCAAAAACATTTTTGCAAAAGGAAAGCAGCTAAGTTCCCATTGTGTCTCCTCTTAGTCATTGGGCCTGCCCCAAACACGCGCCAGATGGTGTATCATTCTGTCCTAATTAATGACGTTTGGGAGCCAGCAATGGCAGTGTCCAGCCGACCACTCATAGTAGACGCCCTGATGGGGGTGTGGCATGGGAGCCAGGCCAGCCACCGTCACCCAGTGGGAGCAGAAGTCCCCTCCTGGGCCCAGCTTCTGAGGGAAGACAGGCAGGAGCTCGCCGGAAGCAAGCCTAAGACGCCATATGCCTGTGGTTTCGTGGCGTTGTGTGGCTGGCACCTTGCACACGTGGGCTGGTTTCATCTTCCAGCCTCGCATGCCTTCTCTGGGGCCTCCCCTGCACCCCGGCTGCCTGGGTGCGGGGCACAAGCCTGTAGGCAGCCTCTGTGCTTCCAGTGTCCCAGCAGCTGCACTTCACACGAAAGCTGCATTTGGGCAGGAAGTCCCCACCCATGCCCACTGAGCCTGGCACTGCTGCATCCACACTTTACAGCCAAGGACACTGAGGTTCCCACTTCTGTGCCCAGAAGGTGGGATCCAGCTCTGAGGGTCGCCTTCCCACTCCTCCAGGAAACTCTACCCTCTGGTGTCAGTGGAGTTGAGGAGGCGTGGGGGTGCGGAGGGGCAGATAACTCCCTATGAAGTCAAAGTGGTCCAGAGGCTGCCCCCACCCCAGGTACACCAGACTCAAAGACAAGCTGTGAGGCTGCCCAGGGCTGGAGCTCGTGGGAAAGTGCTTCTCACAGAGGGCCCCAGGGTTCCTGGTATGGGGCCCCCTCTAGCCCAGGCAGGGGTCCTGGCATGGGGCCTCCTCTGGCCCAGGTAGGCCTGGCCTGAGCGCTGCAGCCTCACCTGGGTTCGACTGCCATCACCATCCCTAACCGGCCAGGACCTGGGCCTGCTGTTCTTGGGGCATCCTTCAGCGGAGGCTCCCGGTGTGGCTGGGTCCAAACAGGTCTTGGGGTCTGAGGCCTCTCGAGGCCAAGCCTGCCTGCAGTGAGCACCCCATTCTGTCCCTGCAGGAGATCGTGCTGGTGGTGTTCTTTGGGACGGAGTACATGGTCCGCCTCTGGTCGGCCGGCTGCCGCAGCAAGTACGTGGGCCTCTGGGGGCGGCTGCGCTTTGCCCGGAAGCCCATTTCCATCATCGGTGAGTCACGCCTGCCCTGTGGAGGTCACGCTCAGGTTTCCAGACCAGGAAGGACCCCCACCAGATAGAGTCTCCTGAGGACTGCGGAAGCCCAAGGCCAGCAGTGGGGTGATTGCCTGGGACGCAGCACAGGAGCATTTGCAGTCCCCCGCCACCTCTGCACTAAGACACTGATCACAGTGTTGGGGGTGGGGGTTGGTCCCTCGAAGATTCCCAGGAACCTCGCAGCCCAGCAGAGCTTCACGGTGGGCCAGTCACCCTCGGTGGCCTGAGAACCGTGGTCCAGGCCTGAGGCTCTGCCCTTTCTAGCCCCTTGCAGGGCTTAGCACAGAGCCGAGCTTGGGCTAGAGGCTCCATGTGGCCAGGACAGGGGTTGGGTCTCCCAGTTTAGATGCTGCCTGGCTCCCTATCCAAGGTGTTCCATGTCCCCCGTCATCAGGGCCTAACCCGCCTAACCGGCAAGCCTCTTCCCTAGACAAGAGCAGGGGGTCTTTCCTGGAGCCCTGGCTGGTGAAAATCACGACAAACTACCTCTCCCCTGTACCCCACAGACCTCATCGTGGTCGTGGCCTCCATGGTGGTCCTCTGCGTGGGCTCCAAGGGGCAGGTGTTTGCCACGTCAGCCATCAGGTGCGTCTGTGCTGTGAGCTCTCCCTGCTGCACCGAGCACCCCTTCAGAGCCGTGGGTGGTCTCACGCCCCATCTGCCTTGCTCTGATGCAAGTTGCCCTGGTGCCTGCTGCCCTTGGGGACACCGAACGGTGTGCTGGGGTGGGTGGAGCAGGCAAGTGTGGAGCGAACGGCGCAGACTGGAGATGCCTCAGGCAGCCCTGGACTCTGGCCAGGAGATAACCTGACCATTTGGGCACATAGCCTGCTCATCTGCAAACTGGGGTGACCCAAGGGGCTCCGCTGGAAAGCAGTCTGGGGACTGAGGGAATCTGGAGGTACCTGGCTGGCCCCCAGCCCCAGCCCTATGTGAACAGATTCAGAGCAGGCTCTGGGGGGCTGTGCCTAGGAGGGAAATTCCAAGGCCCCTGTTGGGATGGAGGTACACCCAGCCCCCCACCCATGCTCCCTCAGCCCCACATCGTCTCCTTCCCAGGGGCATCCGCTTCCTCCAGATCCTGAGGATGCTACACGTCGACCGCCAGGGGGGCACCTGGAGGCTCCTGGGCTCTGTGGTCTTCATCCACCGTCAGGTGTGTGGCCTGATTTGGGGGAGCAGGGCCCAGGGTGGGGCAGGACGGAGGGGGCTGAGCAGCCCACACTAGGATGACTCGGGATGCACTGTGGCCCTGGGTGTCCAGGCTCAAGGTTCTGAAGAGGGCCCAGGATCTCAGAGCAAGCCCCAGCCTGAGCCTGGCTGGGGTGTTCCACCCCCACCCGGTGCCGGTGACCCTGGCCTGCAGACAGATGATGTCCTCACCTTTGAGCTGGGGGCAAACGAAATGGCAGAAATGGAAAACCCAGGCAGCCGGGGCCACCAGCACCCCCTTCCCGAGGGCCGCACCCAGGCAGGCTCAGGCTGCACCGGCCCCTGGCTCTGTGGAAGAGAGGCCCTCACCCTGAGGATCTGCTGGGTCCTGGCCCACTCTTGGTTCTGTCATGTGGCGGGAAAGAGAGTCAGGCAATCAGTGGAGCCTGCACAGGCCCAGACAGTGGGCCTGGGGCGACCCCAGGGCTGAGCCTCACTCTGGGGGTAACCCCCATCGGCCGCCTACCAGGGTTGTAAGGAGCGGGTTATATGGAAGCCGGCCCTGTGCCTGGGCGCCATGCTGGAGCGGCGTAGACGTCTGGCGATCGCTGGGACTTGCTTAGGCGCCTGCACGGGAGGCTCCCAGCCCACGGCACCTGGAGCCCAACACCGTCTGTCTTCCGGCCTAGGAGCTGATAACCACCCTGTACATCGGCTTCCTGGGCCTCATCTTCTCCTCATACTTCGTATACCTGGCTGAGAAGGACGCGGTGAACGAGTCGGGCCATGTGGAGTTTGGCAGCTATGCAGACGCGCTGTGGTGGGGGGTGGTAAGTGAGAAACTTCCGGGCGGGAGGGTGGGGGCGGCCCGGGCTGAAGAGGGGGCAGGACTCCGGGGCACTGATGTCTCGAGACGTTGCTGGTGGGGGCTTCTCACCTGCACGCTCACAGCCCCCTGTCCACACACCTGCGCTTCGAGCTGCCTGCACGGGTCCCCACACTGTCAAGTGCTCTGACATAACCGTCTTGAAGTTCTGAACGTCTCATCCTTGATTTGGAGATTTGAGCGGCGAGAAGTCTGAGGGTCACTGGAGCACGTGTCGGGGGCTTGGCGGTCTCGGCTTCCCCATGGCTCTGCCTCCCGCCGACATCCTGGGCTCCCTGTTCCCTGCCTCCACCCCAGCGGTCACCCTGGCAGGGCCCCTGGAGGGTGAGGTCAGACACATGCCTCACATGTCTCTGAGGTCCACACAGGCCCTGTGAGTGCCCCTGTCCCCAAGGAGCCAGACATGAGACAGCAAACAGGAAAGGCCACGATGGCTCAAGAGACCCTGGGAGAGAGGAGAGAGCTCCCGTGGATCCAGTGGACGCTGGGCTGCAAGTTCTGAGCCCTGTGCAGTGACAACCTAGGTGCAGCTGGGCCCAGGGGGAGCAGGGACCCAGCCTGTAGGCTCAGAGGCTGCCCCTGGCTGCGAAGGCGGGTTCCAGCCACCTAGAGTGGCCCAGGAGCCTTGGGGAAGTGGGTGTGAGCAGGCAGATCCTGCACAGAAACGTAGCCACCCAAGCTCAGTGAGGCTGCATGGGAGCGGTGGGGCTGGGTATCAGCCCAAGTATTCGGGGCTTCCTGGAGGGACTCAGGCTTGCCCATGGGAGAAGGAGGTGCGGCTGAGGGAATCGGGGCACGTCCTCTGAGCTTCAGGCTCCCTGAGTCCCGTATCACCTGCATGTAGGCCCAGCAGCGGTTTCTCATGGCTCAGAGGTACGCTGGCTAAGGCATTTTTAGGGGCAGGCCCAGCTAGCCAGTGTCCCTCTGGGAGTTGGTGGCTGCCTTCAAATCCTTCAGTGAAAACTGGCTTTTATATACACATGGAGCTTGAGGGTTGCTTCTGGGGGAAACACGTGGGTACCCCGAGGGGAGTAGCTGGCTAGAGGCTAGAGTGCAGGGAGGGCGTGACTCCATCCCTACTCCTCCCACAGCTGCAGGGCCAGGTGAGCCATCCAGAGGCCACCAAGGCCCAGGGTGGCACCATCACACCTTGAGGAGCAGCCCCAGGTGTGGTACGGGAAGCCCGAGCACTGAGGTGACAGGGTGTCCCCTGCTTCACTGCCACAAGCCTGTCCCCAAGTCTGCCCTCATCTCCTGCACTCTGGGCTCACTCAGCCAGAGAACAGGTCATAAGGGATCATGGTAGCAGCAGGGGCTGGGGGCTGGGAGGAGGCCATTGAAGCCTGCACAGGGTGGGAGCCAAGGCCTGGGGGCCACACACGGGCTGGAGCTGGGGGCGGCCAGGACAGCCGTGGGAAGCACATAATGGCGGTGCCAGAACCCAGCCTGTCTGCCTTGAGTCCTCCTTCCAGAAAGGACCGGCCTCGCTGGCTCTCGGGGCCCCCCTCCACCCTCAGAGCACATCTGGGCAGGACAAGAAGCCACCCGGCGGCTCCCCAGCCAGGCACGTGCCCCTGCGATTGCTGTGTCCCCTCCCTCCCCTCTGCCTTTCCCGGTGAGGCCAGACACCCAGCAGTGGCTCCTGACGTAGGCCAAGTAAGCAGGTTTTCTGGAAGCTTCCAAAGCGCCCGACTGCTGAGAGAAGGCAGGGGCACGCTGACACAACTCCTGGGTTGGGGCAGGCCGCGGTTTCGGCCTCTGCCTGCCTTCCTGGGGGCCCGTGTCCCCAAAGGCCCCAGTGTGGCAGGCCTGAGCAGGTCTGGGCAGAAGGGCCCAGTCCCCCAGCGGGAGCCTGCCGGCAGTGAGTGCAAGCGGGCAGGGCCTGCTAAGGGCCGGACTGCCCAGAGCCAGGGGAGTTCCCGGGAAGCTGGTGGCGAGGTGGGCAGCGAGGAGCCAGTGGGTGCTGGCCCCAGCACGGCTGATAAGCGGTGCTCAGCCTTCGGTGTTGGCCTGCCTGCCTTCCCGGCCGCCCGCTGGAGCTGTGGGCAGCAGACGCTACCCCCCAGCCCCCCAGTCCCCCAGCCCCCCAGCCCGCAGCAAAGCGGCCCTCCCACTCCCACACCTGTGCAAACATCCGCCCGCTGGCCGGGAACACGGCCCCTTTGTGCCCGGCTTGGCATCAGTGCCCCGGCCCGCACTGTCAGCTGCAGCCCGAGCCTCGGCCATCGCGCCCTGGCCTGGCCATTGTTCCCGCCAGGCCCTGCGCCCCTGGTCGCCCTGGGCCCCCCGCCGCCTGGGGCTCCAGGGCAAACAGCTCCCATTCAGCTGCCCTGCAGCTGTTGGGGGGAGCGGCGCCTGAGGCCTGAGCTACGGGCTGTGTTCCTGGCGTTTCTCGGACAAACAGAACTTGAGAAACGCAAGAGGGGGCAGCCCAGATGGGGGCTTTTTAGCCAGTTTGCCAATTCGCAACTGCGCCCTGAGTGGCTGTTTTCTTCCGGCTCCTTTGTCTTCGCTTCCTTTACCCCACAGGGAGTGAAGCTCAGCCCCGCCGCTGGGCAGCCAGGCCTGCTCCACGTCGGGGCCCTTACCAGGTGGGGGCGGGTTCCCGAGGGCCAGGCCGTTATCTTCATGCTGCATCTGCCCCAGGCCTCGCCTGGACTCTGTGGACTCCTCACCCCTCGGATACATCCTGGGGGTGCTGGAGCTGCCACAGCAAAGTCCAAAAACTGCTGGGCCCAGAGCAGCACAAATGCAGGAGCCCGACTCGAGGTGCACGCGGGGCCGGCCCCTCTGAAGGCACCGGGAGAACCTCTCTTCCCCTCTCCCAGCGGCTGGAGACTCCATCCGTCCCCAGCATACAGTGGCCTCACTCCTCTGAGTCAGGCCCCGTCTCTTGTAAGGACTCTAGCCATCTGCTTGAAGGTCCAGCCAGGTGATCCAGGAGGAGCTCATCTGGACTGAATCAAACAGCCTATTTCCAAATGTGATCCTGTTCTGTGGGGCCAGGTGGACATAAATTAGGGGGGTGCAGTCCCACCTAGAACACTGGGTGGCCCAGGTGGACTTCCCAGAAGGTCCCTTGCCTTGCTGGCCACCAGTTTCCACAGCTGTCCAGTGAGGGTGCCGGCTCAGTGGCTGAGTGCCCCCTCCGACCCCCTTCCCTGAGAAGGGTGGGGGTACCCGATTTGGATGTGAAAAGTCCCGGATCCCTGGTGTGGCGCCCGCCCTGGCTGCCGAGGCGTTTGGGGAGAATTTAAGACTTTTCTTTGCCCTTCGAACAAAATGCGTTTGTTTGTGTTAAAGTTTGAGTGGAGGGAAACGCCGTTTTTGCAGACACGGGCTCCTCTGTTCAGTGCCTGGGGGTCTCTCAAAACAGGAGGCGGCCAGGCTCTGTTTACCCCTCTGCATCTAAATTTAGAATTGAGAGTAAAAAAACTGGAATCCCATGCCTACATTTCAGCCACCTTTTGAAGCAGAGTCTGACTGCCTGCCGTTCACTCTCTCCTCACCTGGAGGCTCCACAAACTCCTGCCTCCCTGGCAACACTGCACCCTGGCAGGGCAAGGCCTGGAGGGGCTGGGGGGCTGGTGCAGGGGTGTGCATGAGGGCAGGGCCTCCCAGGCAGTCACAGGCAAGCCCTGTCGGCACTGCCCAGGGGAGGGGTGGTGTCAGGAAGAGCTGGGGAAGCCAAGGCGCAGGAGCAGCCCCCCACCAAGCACCCGGGTCAGCGTTCTTCCTCCCCCTGGAGTTCCCTGCAAAGGGGACCGAGTTCAGCTGCCCTGCTGAGTGGGCCTGGGGACAGAGGCAGAGTTTCTCCAACTGCACGTGGGAGACAGCAGTCCATCTCCCAGGGCCAATGCAGGGCCCACTGTGAGGGCTGCTGTGAGGACTGCAATCCCAGAGGCTGCCGCCCATCCCTTTGCTGCGGAGACTTTCCCTGGACCGAAAGGGCCTCCTGGTGAGCCTGGGCCTCTGTTTATGGACTCATTGGCTTTCGGTCCTGCTCTTTGCCAGGCACTGCCAGGGGTTTGGGCAGCCCCGTCTTGCGCTCTCTGTCACAGCCAGGGGCAGGAAGCATGGTGTGAGCTGCGGCTGGCCTGTGGTGGTTCACAGGTGGGAACCACTATGGGAAGTGCCACCAGGGTGTCCCTGCAGGACTTTCTCGGCCTGAGAGCAGGGAGGCCTCGCTGAGGAGGTGATGTCTGAGCTGAGACCTCCAGGCACAGTCCCCTGGGCCTCCTGCAGGCAGGGCGCTGAGCCTGGCTTTGCCTCGGGGAGGATGCAGCCTAGGTGCCACGGGGGTGTTGACAGTTTCGCTGCCAGCCTGTATGTGGGGCTCCGGCCTGCGTGGGTGAGAAGGGGACCCCATGTGGCGGAGAGGCCTGGCACTGGTCAATTTGTGCTCATTCAGTTACTGTCTCCTGCTCAACGGAGGTGGCTTTAGTTCGGGCTGTGCGTTTGCTTTTACCCTGAGAGTCTGCGAGCTTGCTGGCTTGTCTCCACCCCAACATGGCGGTGTCAGTCCCTTTGTGGCCCTTCCCAAGAGCCAGGCTGGAGTCTCCAGGGAGGCCCCACAGGGGCTGGGCGAATCTTTGGAATGTTCTCGTCCCCTCGGACTGTGCCTGGCCTATTAGAGCCCCAGGACCACTGGCCCCACCCTTCTCTGCCCCAAAGACAGTCCTGCCTCCCACCCAGAGGTCTCCCTCTGTCCACGGCTCTCCCTGCCCCAGGCCCCTCTCCTCCACCTGTCGGCCCTGCCCTCCAGAGTGTCACCCACATCAGTGGGGCCCTGGCCTGACCTGTCCTGAGGAGTGCACATCTCTGAGCTCTGCATGGGGGGAGCCCGCCAGCTAGCAGAGGTCCAGAAGGCTCTAGACTGAGGTGCTAGACTGAGGCTGTAGACTGCATCTCTAAGTCTGCAAGTGACACCGAAGCACTTTGCAAATTCCAGGAGTGAGTGACAGACTGGCCACGTGCCAAGCCCTCACCCAGCAGGCAGCCCATGAGAAGTGTTTTGTGATTGTGCACCTTCCTGAGAGGGGGAAACTGAGGCACGGAACAGGCTGGGGCTTTGCCTTAGGCCAGATGGACAGGGTGAGAACTGTCCCCCACACTCAGAGCTGCAGTGCCAGCCCAGCCTTGCCAGCAGGGCAACCGCAGGACTGCCAGGCAAGGTGTGGGTGCCGGGTAGGGCCTGGGGCCCTCACACACAGGGCACACATCCCCTGGAAGTGCTGAGACAGGCATTGTGCCATGAGAGGGGACACCTGCCTGGACCTCTGTGTGTTCAGCCTACTGTGTGTTTGGAACTGAAGCTGAGGGTGCGGCTCTGGGAGATCCTGTGTGGGCTTCCTGCCAGGCCCTAGAGAGAGGACCAGGCCTGGGAGGGTGCCCTTGGCCCAGAGCCTCCATGACGGGCCTTCTCATGGCTGGGGCCCCAGCCCCGTGACTTGGGAGTGGCTGTGGCCACATGGGATGTCCCAGAGGCCCCCTGCCCTCCCTGGAGCTGTGGGGCTGAGCCTGGGTGCTACACTCTCTCACCTCTATCCTCGGGTGCCTCTTCACAGGCAGGCTGGGCCCTCGAGGCCGGGTGAGGTCTGGGCCTGTGCCATGGCTGAAGCAGCCTCTTGGCCCATCTCGGGTTTGTCCCCTGCCTTTGCGGGGGGCCACAGCAGGGAACATGGGTCCTGCAGGCCTTGGTCCAGGTATCTGCCTGGCCACTTTCTAATGGGGGTTCCTCAGCACAGTGATTGCCCAGCCTCAGTTTCCTTCTCTGTAATCTTAACCTGAGGGTGCCGGCTGGGTTGTGACGCCTCTGGGCTACCCTTGCTCCCACTCTTGGCCACCCCTTCCTCTGGACAGACAACCACCATGTGGGGCCACCCCTTCCCTCTGGACAAATGAGGGCCAGCGAGCTCTGGGAGCCAAAGCTTGATGTACAGCTGGAACTAAGGTTTCTGGGCTGGCCTCCGTCCTCCCCTGGAGGCCAGCCTTGAGAAGACTGCTTCTGAAAGGAAAAAATAGAATCCCAGTGCCAGCTTCTCAGGGTGAAATGTGGGGGGATAGAAGGCTCCCCAGTGCCTCCCGCCCCTGCACACGGGAGTGAAGACACAGGCAGGCCCATGGGCAGGGGGGTGGGGAAATGTTCTGACCAGTGGGGTGTGGGCACCCCACTCTCCCCCACCATTCCTGCCACGGGCACGACTTGGTGTGCCTCGTGGGGCCAGCGCCCTGGCAAGGAGCTGTGGTGGCACAGGAGACAGGCATGTGTGTCTGCATTCCAGGTGGTGGGCCATCAGGGACTGTCCCCAGTACGGCCACCATAAAACAGCCCATTCCTGAGTTGCTCGTGTCTCAGTGCCGGAAAAACAAAGCACTCTGCAGGGAGGGGCCGTTTCCTCCTTGACTTGCGGAGGAGGGTCTGGGGCCGGGTCTGGCGGGTGGGCAGACCAGGCAAAGGCGGGCGGGGTCCTGGAGCTTGTCCTGGAGCTTGTGTGCTCTCTACGGTGGGCAACTCCCAGGGGCACTTCTGGGGCTGGCCTTTCTCTCCCGTCTGGGGCACCCCTGCCTTCTACTGACCCAGCCAACCAGCCAGCAGGAACCCACATGCACCCAGCTCGGCCCCAGGAGGTGACGCCCCCACCCTCAGCGGCTGTCACCTGTTTAGAGCCAGGTTTGGGAGGCGGTCTTACCTCACCTGCCACCTGACCCTGACTCCACGGCCAGCCTCTCCCATTCCACCTTCATCAGGGAGTTTCTGTGTTTGATTTTTAAATAAATCAAAACATGGTTTTTTCTTTTAAAAAGTCATGATTTTAAAACATTTTAAAATAATTTAGTGTTATTATTAAAGCTATTCTGAATGCACAGTCTGGGCCATTGGTTTTGGTGCCTGGGTTTGCCGGTGCCCCTTACACTTAGCACCCAAACTGCCTCGCTGGCCTCCCCCAGCCGCCTGGTTCCCCTCAGGTGGATTCCTGCCTCTGAGCCTGTCTTCGGTTTGTCCCCGACCTCCTCTGGAGGCAGCCGTGCCCAGACCTCATGGTCTCAGGGCCCCTTGGCATCCCTGACAGAGAAGCCTCGTGGGTGGGCTCTGCGCCATCAATAGTTAACACGGTGGGACCATGTAAAAACAATTCCATATTAATTTGTTAAAATAATAGACCCATTATGTTTTCATAAATAATTTTATGAAAAATCTCTATATTTTCCAAAACAAATATTGAAATCAAAATATGCATTTCTGCAAATCTCCAGAAAGCCTGGCTCCCGGAGGACAGGGATCCCCACGCCTGCCATGGGCGTGTCGGTCAAGAGCACGTCCCACTGCTTACACTTGGGTAGGCACAGGAGTGCCCCCCAACCATGGTGAGGGCTGCCACCCTAAGCCTGGCCCCAGCAGGTCATCCATGCACATTTGCCCGGGGAACACAGACTCAGCCCTGTCCTGGGCACAGCCCTTCAACCCTGTTCTTGTACCTGACCCCACCTTGGGCACTGCTTCGCCATACCCCACCACCCCAGCCTTGTCCTCCTGGACCTAGTGCTAGGAGGATGCCCAGACAGGGTGAGACTTGGTCCTGTGCATGCCAGCCAGACACACAGTGCTGAGAGGGGCCCTTCTCAGAGCGGAGGCAGAGCCAGGAGTGGAGGGGTGAGCCCTGCCTCAGGGCATCAGCAGGGGCTGCGTGGGCCCAGGCACAGGTTTGAGGGATGAGTAGGAGGTTGCTGGATGGACATATAGGACGCCAGCATGATCATACTGAAGGGGTGAGTGTCCCCCCTGAGAAGATTGGGTCAGACAGACTCTGGAGCCCTCCTGCTTCATTGTCCAGACTGGAGGGGCCCTCTGAGCTTAAGGCCAGCATAGTGGGTCCCGCTCTGTCCGGGCCCTTCTAGGCCCATTTCTGAGCCACTGTGTGTGCTTTCTCGGACTTGCTGTAGCCTTGGTAAATAGTGGATGTGCTGGGCCCCTGGGCTCTGGGCCCCACTGGGCTGAGAGATGGCCAGGTGGGAGTCACTTCCCAGGGCAGGACTGGCACAGGGTCTCCAGTGCCCCACCCAGTTTGCAGCCCTGTGTCTGCCTCTGCCATTTCCACCCCAGGGCACCTGGGCCCTCTGGGGAAGGTAGCAGCGGGCCAGCCTATGCATGTGGGTACAGGCCCTCTGGAGAGGGTCCCCTACAGACGAGGGGCTCTGGCTCCCCCAAGGCCCCCTTCTCTGCCAGCCACTGTCAGCCTCGCCCATGGCCTGGTTTCACCCTGTGCTCTGTGTTCTAATGTCTACACCTGAGCGTGCTGGGACATGGGGACCAGGCTGGGACATGGGGGGCAGGCTGGGACATGGGGACCAGTTCCCTTTTTACACAACCTTGTCATGTATCTGACGCATGTGTGTGTACCGTCTTGTGGCCTTTGCACACCGGGTCGTCATATGTTTCAGTGTGCACATGTGGAGAACCCCATCTCTGTGCGAGGCATGTTTGTGAGTGTGTGCCCACGTACACAGAGCCGGGTGGTCCACCGAAGGGGTCTGGCCGTAAACAGCTTCCTGTGTGTATTGTGCATGCGGCTGGGGGAAAGGGAGGATGTGTGTGTCTCTTAAGGACAGTGGCACTGCGGGGAGAGCTCTGGGTGCAATTGCAGGAGGTGGCCTAGAACAGCCTCTGCGGACGCATCAGTCAGGGCACTAGAGGGGCAGGGGCCTGGGTGGTGGCCGGGGCTCAGCAGAGGCGTGGCCTGCCCTGTGGCCTGGCAGCGGCGGCTGGCAGTTTGTCGGTGTTTGTTACTGTGCCCACCGGCGCAGCCTGGTTTCCCGAAGCGTGGCCGTTTCTGCTGCCCCAGCCTCCGAGCTTCCTGTTCCGGCAGTTCTGGGTAGTCGCATGTGCCATGTGCCCGTGTCTCTGTCCATGTGTACGCCCCTGCACCCCTGCCTGGCAGTGGCCACGGGGCTTCTCCCTACCCTCCCTCCACCTCAGTGGCTGGTGGAAAGCACAGGGTGGCCCAGGGACCCCAGTCTCATGGGGGCTCAGGTGGGCTGGGGATTGTTCTTGCCTTCCCTTGGAGTCTGTTAAATAGGCCTCGGGCCCTACTACCATCACCGCTGGGTCCATAGGGCTGGGAATCCATTGGAGGTCTCCATGTGGTTGGCAGCTGGGGGCTGCCTGGGCCTGCAAGTGGTGGCTGTCACTTGGCCTTGACCCGAAGCCCCAAGCGGAATGCTGGGCTGTCCTGAGTGTGGTGCCAGAGCAAGGCTGTAAAGACCTCCCACAGCCACAGCCATAGTCTGGGCCACCATGCCTGCCATCCAGGTGTGCCTGGGCGTGAGCGTGTGTGTCACAGGGTGAGCTGTGCATCAGGGGCACCCTGGGTCTCCTTATTGAGCTCAGCGCCAGCTCCCGGAAACCAGCAGGCAGCCCGCACAGGCCGGGCCCAGCCGGGTGGGCTCCTAAGTCCTGCAGGATGACATTTCCAGGTCCAGGATGGAAGCCCCAGGAAACAAACCTCAGATGCCAGCGGGAGGCAGGGTTGGGGGGCGGGGAGCCTCCTATTGTCCCACCACACGGCCTGGTCGGATGGCTCTCCCACCAAGAAGAAGGCTTGAGCTGCGTCTTGTACTCAGAAAACAGGAAAATAAAACATCTGGTGCCTGGAGTGGCGTCAGGAAGCAGCACGTCATCCCAGCCCCCGCTCTTTGTCGACGACCAGCCTCCGTAGGAGCTCCCAGTCTCCTGGGGGCCGGCACACAGCAACGTCGGTGGCCCCGAGGCCCAGCCTCCCAGGGACGGGCAGGCAGACAAGGCAGCAGGTGTGGGTGGGCTCCCAGGCCCACGCTCCCAGCCAGCAGGCCTGGCCCTTTGTGGGTGCTGGGTGCCTCACACGTGCTGGTGGGACATGTGTATGGCACCAAGAGCCTGGGAGACATGCGCTATCCCGTGGCTCCGTTCCTGGTCCTTTGGCCGAGTCACACAGGGTCGTCCTGGGGATCAGAGTCTCGCTCATCAGAGTGGTGGGTGTGGGCTGAGCGTGGTCCTCCCGAGACTCCAGACCCATCTGTGGCTGACCGCTGTCCCTCTTCCTGCAGGTCACGGTCACCACCATCGGCTATGGGGACAAGGTGCCCCAGACGTGGGTTGGGAAGACCATCGCCTCCTGCTTCTCCGTCTTTGCCATCTCCTTCTTTGCGCTCCCAGCGGTAGGTGCTCCATGGGAGCATTCTCCCCGGCTCCTCGGACAGCTGGGGCCCTGGGGTGGCCATACACCCCTTCCCGTGAGCAGACCCACTTACATTCAAAACCAAGATGGTGCTTCCCTTCCAGAAGGTGCTGCACTCCAGAGCCCCACCTGCCCTCCCTGGCCCCTGGGTGCAGCCTTCCCATTTCCAGTCCCCACTGGGGTCCTTGCAGGCAGTGCGGGAGCAGCCTGGTGCGGCTGTGCTTGTAGGCAGTGCAGGGCAGGCCTGCTCCCTCAGCCTGGAGTGTGGGCAGTGCGGCTGCCACATCCCATGGAGGCAGAATCTTGTGCCCGGAGAGGGAGCCTCCACGCTGTGGCTGGCGGGGGCTTTGTTCCATGTCCTTTCCACAAACCACAGACTGTGAGGTGATGTGTCTAGTGTGCTCTGCCTGCATGTGGATATGTGTGTGTGTCATGTGTGTATGGGTGTGTGTTTATGTATCACAGGGTATGTCCTACTGTATGTTATATGTGCCATGCATACTGTGTGTGTATTGTATGTGCACATGTTGTATTTAGCATGTGTGTTGTGTGCACATGTGCATTATACATGTATATCAGCATGTTTGCACATGTGCTTATATACGTGTCACAAGTATGTAGATTATACATCTACGTGCTGTACATCCATGTAGATGCACACAGCATGTAGACATATCTATTGTGTGTGCATGCGTCACGTGCATGCACACAGAGTTTGTGGCACACACATGCATGTGTACCACATGGCCCCTCCGTGGACAGCTCCCTAGCTGCTAGTAGAGTCCTTTGCACCCCATCAGCCGTCCTTGGGGGTAGCAGCGGTCCTCCTCAGCTGAGGGCTGCCTTCTGACTCCCGGCCCCAGCCCAGTGGTACATACAGATGGATCAGCCCACTTGGCCCCCAGAACAGTCCCTGGGAATGAGTGAGAAGCTCCAGCCCCCCACCCATGGGACTGGGCCCCTTGCTGGGGAAGCCCTGGGGTGTGAGTTCTGCCCCCCATGCTGGCCCAGGATAGGCAGCCTGGGCCAAAGGTGGGACTTGGGGGGCTCCTAGCACAGACCATGTCTGGCCTTCCCACAACGGTGACTGCCAACCATGTCCTGAGGCTGCACCCAGCTGGCAGTGGCCAGTTCGAATGGGAGCCTCCTGCCATTCCTTCCCAGGGGATCCTCGGCTCGGGGTTTGCCCTAAAGGTGCAGCAGAAGCAGAGGCAGAAGCACTTCAACCGGCAGATCCCAGCGGCGGCTTCGCTCATCCAGGTGCGGCGCCCGCAAGGCCCTGGCTGCTGCCATTGCAGTCACTGTTTTCATTTCATCCAGCCTCCTGGCCACTGGGTAGAACCACCGTTGGCCCCTGCATCAGCCCAGCTGGCCTTCCACGTGCTCTGCTTGTGGAAGCCTTGGCTTCTGTGGCGACAGGGTGAGCAGGGGGCGCTGGAGCCTTTGTTCCTTCAAAGCCGCTCCCATTGAGGGCCACGCCCTGTGGCCTGGAGAGGAGGCATGACCATGCCAGGAGTGAGCGTGGTTGGCTCTGAGGCTCCCTGCACTCCCGTTCCCCCTCCTACTGCCCAACAACCTCAGGGCTGCGTCTGGGAGGGGGTGACCAGGTGACTGTCCCCAAGGGGGTGGGACCCAGATGTGCAGTTGGTGCCATCTGGACGGCCTACATCTCTCAGGGCTCGGGAGGCCCTGGTGCCTGGGGGTGAGGAGTGGCGATGGGATGGCACGGGCCTCCCTCTGGGCTCACAGGCCAGCAGGAGAAGCAGAATCCTGGAGCAGCAGGGGAAGGAAGGTTCTGGAGGCAGGGGGAGGCAGCCAGTACCAAGCTCTGGGGTGCTGGGCTCTGTCACCCCAGGATCTACAGAACCCACCAGAGAACGGGACTGCCCTTTTAACTCAAGCAAAGACTTCGCACAGGAGCCCTTTGAAAATCACATCCCATGAGTCTCTCTCATTGGCCACTGCAGGGCCAGGGCTGCTCTGAGGAACAGCCGGTGAGGGGCCCGAGGGTGGGCACTGCCAGGTTGAATGACGGTGCCTAGCTGGAGATAGAGCCTCCTCCCAGTGCAGTGGCTGGGGGCACAGTGTCAGCTCCTCTGGGCACACTGGGCTGGATGTCCCCCAGGAAGCCTCAAGGCCTGGGTGGCCCCTGCTGGCTAACCCAGGCAAGGCCCAGGCTGTCGGGGGCCAGTCACAGCCCTGCCAGGCTCCTGACTCAGCCGGCGTAGGGCTGTGTGCTCCCACCCTAGGCCTGGTTTTTGTGGCTCCAGTTTCTCCTTCTGGGGAAATCATAAATCAGGCCCATAAACCCGCCTTTGTCCTGGCATGAGCAGGCTGGCCACCTACCCCTCAGGAGACCAATTTGATTCTGGTCCCACTCCCCGGGAACTACAGGTCCTGTGAAAGGGGGCTCCTTGGAAGCTGCACACGAAGGGGGTCTCAGGTGACTGGCACACGCAGGAGCAGGGCAGGGGTCCTGGGGTCTGCCAGGGGGGCGGACCACATGGAGTGTCAGCCTGTGTGTGTAACGCTCAGACCTCAGAAGGGTTGGGCTTGTGCCCTTGCCTGCCCTGGGTGCCAGCTGGGAGTGAGGGCTGGAGGTGCCCCTCGCCAGCTTCTGTGTCTACATGGGGCTGTCACCCAGGGGCCTACCAGTGTAGGGGCACATTCTCTACTCAGCCCTCTCTCAGGCTCGTGTGGCCAGTGATGACAAAGCCACCAGGACATGTCTTCATACAAGGCCCCAAGAGCCCCTCCTGCCCCATCCCTGTCCACCTGGACACTGCACAGCTGCCCCCCCGCGCCCCCTGCCAATAGCGTCCCCTCCTCCCACCCTTCCCATGTGATACAGGTGGGGTCTCTCTGAAATGCCGGCTTCAGAGCTGCACCCCTGGCTGTTGGAGGCTCCCCCAACTGCAAGGTGGGACTCACAGGCCTCCAGGCGAGGTCTCGCCACCTGCCAGCCCCAGGCACCCTACCTCTCCCTGCCCCCCTGCTCAGCACCCACAGGTCCTGGGCGACCTCTCTTTCTCAGCCCTTCCTCACTATGTGGCTGCCGGTTGCCCATTTCTGCACTGGTCTCCTATGCACGCTGTGCACCCTGGTACCCGGCGACTGTGTGCAAACTACCCACCTTTGTGAGTCTCGCCCTTGGCTCAGGGCTGGCTCGGGACTGGTCTGCAGGAAGGCACCAGGCAGATGGAAGGGCAATAGACTAGGGGTAACGAGCGAAGACCTTTGTGGTGTCCCAGCTCTGGGCAGCAGCTGGCCCATGAGGCAGTGAGCTGTCTGGTGCAGCAAGGGACCAAGCCAGGCTGCCTGGGCAGAGGGTCTGGGAGCTGGGACCATGTCAAGCCTGTAACTCTGAGGTCCCAGACCCTGCCACCCAGAAGGGAGCGACTAGGCCTGGGGAATAGGGAGTGGAAGCTGTAGCTTGCACAGGGGTCCCCACTGAGCGGCTCAGCAGGTGACAGCCTTTCCCCCTGCCCAACCTCAGACCGCATGGAGGTGCTATGCTGCCGAGAACCCCGACTCCTCCACCTGGAAGATCTATGTCCGGAAGCCCCCCCGGAGCCACGCTCTGTTGTCACCCAGCCCCAAACCCAAGAAGTCTGTGGTGGTGAGTAGCCCACCTGCCACCTCGGCAGGCCCTTCTTGCCAGCAGGTGGGGTGGCCGTGGGGACACAGCCCAAGGCTGGGCTCTCACCATGCATCTGACCTGGTGCAGCCTGTGTCAGGGCATCAGCTTCATTCCGGGCACTGGCTGTGTGCCTGATGCTAGGTTCCTGCCATCCCACTGTCCCCCGACTTGGGGTTGTGTAAGACTGGTCACTCCAGGGCATGAGAGGTCCCGAGAGAGAGCTCCAGGATCAGGACGGGCTCTTCACAGGGCCTCAGAGTTGGGCTTTCCACACAGGACACAGTGGGTGGTAAGCAGTGGGCAGTGGGAGGTGGGTAGTGGCAGGGAAGCAGCAGGGATGGGAGGTGAGGCAGGGGCGCAGCGAAGGGCATCTGGAGGTTGCAGAACTGTGGAGTTTGGCAGGTGCTGGGCAATCATCTCGTGACATGGCTGAGGTCATGAAAGGGGTCGGGGCTGATGCGGGCATGGTTCCCCATCCTGGCCCGGGTCCACACTCTTTGTGGAGAAACCTGGCCTTCCCAGTTTCCAGCTGCCAGTGGAGCCTCCGTGCCAACTGTTCCCGGTGCTGGAATGTTCCCCAGATTTGCACACAGCCTGCACCCTCACTTCAGGTGCCCTCTTCGGGCCCTGCTGGCCCCTAGTCTGTTCCGCCATATGTGTTCACCCCCACTGGTCACAGCCCCCATTACCACCTCCCCTGGCACCATCTTGTACATGTGTCTGCTTCCTGGTGTCCTGTCAGCTCCAGTGAGGCCATGAGCTTGCAGGGCAGCAACTGGGCCAAGCCCCTCTTAAGGCCCCCAGCAGCCCTGCCCTGTCTGTGTGAGGACTCTGGAGCTGGCCCCAGGCCCCTGGTCCCTGTTGGGGTGTATGTGACAGGGGCTGGGCTCAGGGTGGCTGCATGGACACTCCGGGGCCAGTGCAGGGCCTGGTAGATGAAGGCCATGAGCTGCTAACCTGTTGTCTGTTTTTTAGATAAAGAAAAAAAAGTTGAAGCTGGACAAGGACAATGGGGTGAGTCCCGGAGAGAAGACGCTCACAGTCCCCCAGATCACGTGCGACCCCCCGGAAGAGCGGAGGCTGGACCACTTCTCCGTTGACAGCTATGACAGTTCTGGTGAGAACCCCTCAAACAGGTGTGGGGTGCAAGGCTGAGTAGGTCACTGCCTCTTCTGGGAGCCCAAGCAAGCCAACGAGTTTCTCCCTTGGGCTGGGGTCTCTGTTGACGAGGCACGAACAGACAGAGAATGGAGCTCCTAGAAACTTCTATAAACCTTCCAGCTGCCTTCCCCTCAGAGTCTTCCCAAGGCGGGGCTGGCCACACCTTCTGTTCTGAGAGGAAGCCTGGGCAGGTGACTGGAGGGGTCACCTCCCCCAGCTGTGCCGAGGGAAAGCAGTGTTCTTGATTCCAGCTGCCTAGCTTTCTCCCAGTGGAGCCCACAGCTATGGGTGGGAAGTGGCTAGGGTGACCTCTGGGCCCACTGGCAGAGAGGCCAGAGGTAAGGGGTCCAGGGATGGAGCCCTAAAGGAGCAGTGCCAGGCCTGGGTAAAATGTGAGGAACTTGACAGCACAGGCCCTTCTTATGCAGCCCGGGGCCCGAGTCTATGTGTGACAGTGTGGCTGGGACCTGGTCCCTCCTCTCACTCCTGCAGCAGGGGCTGGAATGAAGCCACCTGTGGGACCTGAGAGTTGAAGGGCAGACCTGTCTAGAGTTTATGCGTCCTCCGTCCTGGGCGAGGGGCTTTACCCGCGCTAACTTCTAAGTATGGCTCTGTGACAGACATGGAGAGCGAGGCCCTGGAGGCTGGGCTTGTGTGCTCCAGCCACACAGCAGGGAACACAGCAGTGCCCGCTGTGGCCGCCACGTGCCTCCCACCAACTTCTGCTGAGCACACACATAACGGGTGACCTGTGGTGATGCCAGGGTGTCAGCGCTTGGCTTCCCACATTTCTCCGGGCAGACCTGGCCTCCCGGCTGCAACAGGAGGCACAGGTGATGTGTCTGTCATCTTGAGACCAGCTTTGAGACAAACATCCGTAGGACAGAACCATGCACTGGGCAGCTCGACGGAGTGTGAGGGGCTGGGACCTCGTGCTCCCTGGCCGTGGATGAGGGTTGGGGCCCAGGGTTGCGACTCAACCCTTGACAGTTAGGAGGCGTGGAAGGGATCCCACTTCTCCCTGGGAGCTCACACTTCTCTCGCCTGTGACTTCGATGCCCACTTCTGGAGACTGTGATCTCAAGCTGCCAAATTCTCTAGCAGCTCTCTTAAAACTGAATATGAAAGCGTCTGGCTTTTTCTTTCCTCTGAGCCATGTGGGGTATTTGAGATGGCTGTGCTGCCACCAGGGCAGGGCGTTGGCTCTCAGCACCTCGTGCGAAGGTGCCATCTGTGGCCCTGCCGGTTGCTTCCTCTGACGCAGCTGTGGTGGTAACTGTGCCCTGATACAAAGATGGTGCTTCCAGACGCTGCGTGGCAGCACCGCCGCAGGGGCCCTGGCAAATGCTCCCAGAAGCCCCCATCCCAGGGCATAATCCCCCAGAGGAAAGGGTGCCTGTTTGGAAAGCATTTGGTTATCACGGTGCCAAAAAGCAGCACCGGTTTAGGCCCCAAGTGAAACAGTGGCCTCGCCCTCCCAGCCTGGGGGAGCCTTCATCTTCCAGGAGGTGGGGAGCGCAGCATTCGAAGCCCTCTCCCCTCTGACGACTTGCTGTTGTTCAGACAGACATCACGCACTCGGGCCTTGTGTTGGCTCCTGCCCACCTGGTTTCTGCCCACTCGGTTCTTGCCCACCCAGTTTCTGCCCCTTGAAGTCTCAGCCCCCTTCTTCCATGACTCCAAGGCATATCCTCTAAGGAGGCTTGACCCTGCCCTGGAGGGACCACTCCCAGCTCTCCCTGCCTTCCATGCCCTGTGGGAGGGAGGACTCCAGGCGGCCCAGTTCCTTGGAGGCTGGACCCCGCTGTTTCAGACTCTGAGCTGTTGTAAGCCAGGCCCTGACTCAGTTGTGCCAAGCGGCTAGGGATCCATGCCTGGCAGAGGAGGGGCCATACACCTTGCCCTCCCATCCAGGTGACATGGTCCGTGGTCCATTTCCTCCTCAGCAGTTGTCCCTTTGTCCTTCGGTCATTTTTGCATCTATGTCTCCCCTCTCAGATGTCTTCCTAGTGCCTGGGACCAGACTGAATGTTCTAGCTAGAGAGCAGTTGTGGGGATGCTGTCACATCTTACCAGTGGCAAGGGGGGGGACAAGCCCACAGTGTTCCCAACTCTGTGCTCGTGGGCACTGGGCCAGCCCACCAAGCTCCTGTTCATTTAGGATGGGTCACCTGCATCCTCCTCCTCGCCAGGAGGCTGGGTGGTGCCCCTTGGGTCTTTTCTGGGCATCCCATATGGGAGTCACCAGGCAAGACCAAGTCCAGGCACCCGCCTCCCCAGGGCCTCAGATGCCATCAGGATTTGGCTGGGACCTGACCACATCTCAGTGAGCCCCTGGGACATGCTCCCACCTGCCCGCTGGAGCTGGCACAAAGGGCGATTGTGCCAACCAATGCCCAGTGTCCCCACAGCTCCGGATTCAGGGCTGGGACCATTGTCTCGATGCAAATAGGGGCTTTCTGCGCATGCTAACGGGCAGGTGGGCGTGGCCGGGGGCTGGGGACGCAGCCTGTGTGCAGCCTGGAGAAGCATCGCTTGCTGCTTGCTGAATGCGGGGCAGCCCGAGTCGCTGCCGTCCATTCAGCCTGGTTAGTGTTATTAAGTCATTAGTGCTGTCTGCGGAATGTTAATGAGGGAAAGTGCAGAGAAAGTCAGGCGCCTTTTGTGGAATGCCCCTCCGCGGAGGAGTTCTTTCTTTCCTAACGTGATAAGTCAGCCCAGGCTGGAGCTACCAGATTTCTGGAGCCTGAGCTGTCGGCCTGGCCCCCAGAGACCCAGAGCGGCCCCTGATACTCCTGAGTCCCCTCTGCCCAGGAGGCTCTTGTAGAGATTAGGGGATGCTAACCCCAGGGCAGAAGCCGCTCCGGGAAGTCCTACAGCCCCTCTCCTGCAAGGTGGGTGCGAACAGCCACACTGAGTTCCCCCGAAAGCCAAACCCAGGCCTCCACCCTGCCTGGCTGTGCTTGTTGTTGTGTGGGCCTGCAGCTTAGGGCGCCCACCTGTTCGTACCATCCACCTGCACACAGGCCCCTTCAGCTCGGGCTCTAGCTGGTGCAGTGCAGTGGAGAAAGTGGAGAAACTGAGGGCCAGGGCCATGCAGGGACCTCCCAAGGACACGTGTGTGTCCAACACCCCACCGAGCCTGCCAAGAGGCACATGCAGGTGTGGTAGTGGCAGACCTCAGGGGAGTGAGGCTGTGAAGCAAGAAGGCCCCCCAAGGAGCTCAGGGAAGGGAGGCCAGGAAGCAAGAAGGCTCCCCATGGTGGCAGCAGAACAGACTAACCTGCAGCCAAAATGGGGCACGTGTTCCCTGCAAAGCAGCCTCCCTGAGGGGAGGAACCAGCCCCCATCCCACGTGGCAGGTTCTGCTGCTGCTCCCCCTAACCTTCTGACCTGGGTGAGGAGGGAGGGGAATGTCAGCAGCCGCCCAGCCCAAGAGCCCAAGCTCACCAGAGTCTTTGCCGTGCAGTGTCACGGACTCTGCTCGTGAAGGACGCTCATGCGCGGGGACCCAACCATGCGCTGCTTGGCTTGGTAGCATCAGAGGGACTGGCACCTGCGAGGATGTGGTGGTCACTGGCCATGCCCAGCCTGGAAGCCTGGCACTCGCAGCCCGGCTGCTGCTGCCTTGGGGTCCTAAAGATCCTCTGCATGCTTTTGGGGTGGGCCAGATACACAGACAGCCTCCTGCCCAGAGGATCCAACGGGCATGAGCCATCCACATCTGCAGGTCAGAGGAGGCCTGGGCTGGAGCTGCGCACTGGCCATCCTGTCCCTCTGTCCCTCACTCAGAGCCACTGTGTTCCCTCCGCATGAAACCATCTTTCCTGGATCCCAGGAGTCCTGAATGAAGGAGCTGCCTCCATTGTGCGCTGCCTGCCCCGCCCCTCCTCCACTCCAGTTGTCTCTACAGCCAGGTCACCATTTGACCAGGTTGTCCAGTCCCCTTCTCGAAGGGGAGGGACGCTTTGTTTTTTGTCACTGACCCTGAGCTGGTACCATGCCCAACCCATGGTGGGCACACGATAAAAATGTGTGGCTGTGCCACCGGCATTTGTCTTGACAAATGGGCTGGAGGCGCAGGACTGGCCAGAGGTGGCCTCCTAAACACCAGAGTCCTTAGGAGGCCACAGGAGACTTCCCCAAATCCACTGGTCCTAGAGGCCTCCTCAGACAGGACGCCTCCAGAGGCTGCTCGGCTGGAAGGTCGTGGTCTGTGCCATAGGGCAGCGGCACCTTCCTGTCTGGCCTGGATGGGGTTCTGGAGGGCTTCTGGGGAGGCGCCTTCAAAGCTGTGCCTCTGTGGGTCAGCACGTGTTTGCCGAGTGAGCTGGGACTATCGTGTGGTTTCCCGTTTGTAAAGAGGAGTAGCATGCTGGAGGAGCACGCATCACATCCAGGGGTCCCAGTGTGGCCTGGGGGCTTGCTGTCCACACGCGTGTGTGCTTTTGGAGGCATGCATCATGGAACACCTCTTGCTTCTGCACTGGTGAGGCTGATTCTCACAGGGTCAGGCTGTCGCCTCGTCCTGCTCCCCGCTCGGAGTCCTCAGCCCAACTCAGCAAGCCTGGCCTCTGACCCACTCCTCCACGCAGGGCTGCGTTCTGATGGTGCCGTTTTGGCGGCCGCCACAGGATTAAATCCTGAATCCTTTGCCAACTAGAATCAAAAGTCGCCCAATTCGTCTGGAACCTCCCTAGGCTCTAGACCCCGCCGTCTCCCGCCATTTCCTGGGCCTTTGTTGCCTTAGCGTTTTGGTTATTTCTTTTAAATGATCCCCTTTTTGTTGAAATTGCATACATCTAGATATTTACTCGCAGATTTGCAGTTTTCTGTCTCACCATTTGGATTTAATTTCCTTTTTCCTGAAGTCCGTGCTTCCTTCGGTGAAGGTAAACCCCGGGTTTCTGTTTGCCGGAATTGTTTTCACTTTGCCTTTGTTCTTGGATGACGGTTTAGTTGTGGGGAGAGTTCCAGGTGAGTGTACACTTTCTGTGAAGACTCTGGAGCTACCACGCTGCTGGCTCCTGGCTTTCCTTTGTAAGTAACCTTCCCTACCTCTAGTGACTTCAGAAACCTTCCTTTCGACTCTGGTGTTCAGAAGTTTCACTGCTCTGTACCAAGGCGGTGGATTTATTTATTGTGCGTACAATGTATTGTGATTGCTGAATCTGAGGGTTTATGTCTTTCATCAGCTGTGGAAAGTCAGTACCATGATGCTGTAGAATATTGCCTCTCCTAAGGGTTCTGATTTTCCCCAGAAACTTCTATTTGACCATCTCATTGTCCTTCTCGTCTGTCTCCCAGATTTTCTATCTCTGTCTCCCTCTGCTTTATTCACAGAATTTTCTGTGCAGTTTCTAACTCTTGGGATGTTTCTGTTCCACTGCTTTATCCACCCACTGAGACTTCCAGTTACGTATTTTTTCATCCCTATAAATCCTTGTACATGGGTTTAATTTGCTTCATTTTAGCATCGTTTCCCTTTCTCGTATTTTATAGCACAACTTCAGATCTTTAAGCCATTTGGAAATGCTTATTTTGTACCCTCTATCCTGTCATTTCATCATCTGCAGTTCTTGGAGAGACTAATCTGTTCACTGTGGCTATTCCTGACTCTTGCTCATGGTGGCTCATTTCATTGTGAGTTTGCAATTTAGATCATGAGCTTGTGTGGTGGATATTCCTGTTTGTGGGGTTCCTGTGTGTCCTGTATGAGGGTGCATACCTCTGGAGAAGCTGTACTTACGCTTGTACAGAGTGACCCAGTGAACCAACCCAGGACCTTCATGATCTCATGTTTTCGATGTGGGACCTTCTAGACAATCTATGCAGTGTAAACAGGAACCCCAGTCTCCGGTGAGAGCAGGGCTAAGTTACACATATTGAGAGGAGAGTTTTATTTTATAAAGTAAAACTGTCTTTATTTGTGGAAGAAACTGTTATCTATGTAGAAAATCTGATGAATAGACAAGATGGCCACTGTAATACATGAGTTTGGTAAGGTGGCAGATACAAGGTTAATCTGCAAAAGTCAATTCCATTCACACATTCTAGCAGCAAATAACCAGCAATTGAAAATTTTTTAAATACGGGCACATCTCATTCTTATCTACTGCACTTCAGTCTGCTGTACTTTGCTGATAATGCATTTTTTACAAATGGAACGTGTGTGGCAACCCTCCTCAGGTTGAAGCTGATGCTCATTTCCCATTTCAGTAATCCTGGGGCCCTAACGAATTATCCTACATCCACTCTGCTTACAGTCTATAATGGAACCACAAAGCCTGATGATGGTATGTCTGTTGAAAACACGGTTTACTGAAAATGTTGAGCCCATTGTTGAGACCTACTGCTCAGACAAAAAGAAGCCTCTCAGAATTTTGTTAGTGCTCACTGACAGTCCACCTGGTCACCTAAGACCCCTGATGTAAAGGTCCAAGGAGATTAATATTGTTCTTATGCCTGTGAATATAACAGCCATTCCACAGCCCATAACCAAGGAGCAATTCCAACTCTGAAGTCTTATTATTTAATAAATACATTTTGTAAGGCTGTAGCTATCATAGATAGTGATTGCTTTGATGAATCCGGGCAAAATAAATCGAAAACATTTTAGAAAAAGATCACCATTCTAGATCCCACTAAGAATATTAGTGATTCTTGGAGCAAGGTCAAAATATCAACATTAACAGGAGTTGGGAATAAGTTGATGCCAATGTTGATGGATGACTATGGGGGGTTCAGGATTTCAGTGGAGGAAGTAAGTGCTGATGTTGTGAAAACTGCCAGAGGGCCAGGCGCGGTGGCTCATGCCTGTAATCCCAGCACTTTGGGAGGCCGAGGCGGGTGGATCATGATGTCAAGAGATCGAGACCATCCTGGTCAACATGGTGAAACCCCATCTCTACTAAAAATACAAAAAATTAGCTGGGCATGGTGGTGCGTGCCTGTAATCCCAGCTACTCAGGAGGCTGAGGCAGGAGAATTGCCTGAACCCAGAGGCGGAGGTTGCAGTGAGCCGAGATCACGCCATTGCACTCCAGCCTGGGTAAGAAGAGCAAAACTCCGTCAAAAAAAAAAAAAGAAACTGCAAGAGAACTATAATTAGAGGTGGAGCTGGAAGATGTAGCTGAAATATCATTAGTTGTTAGAGAAATGCAAATGAACTACCACTACCCAGTTAGCATATTGTCTAAAATTAAGGAGGTTGATGATATCAAGTGTTGGTAAAGATGTGACGGAGGTGGAACTCTCACATGCTCCCAGTGAGAATGCCAAGTCCAAAGCCATGCAGCCATTTGGGAAACAGTTCAGCAGTTTCTTAATGTGTTAAATATATACCTACCACGTTATACAGCCATTCTATTCCTAGGTATTTATCCAGGAGAAATAAGGTCATATGCACACCACCACTATATGCAATATTCACGGCAGCTTTGAAGAACCTGGAAACCCAAAACTGGAAGCAACCCAAATGCCCATCAACATTTCAATAGATTTTTTTCCAAGTTGTGGCATATTCCTATAATGGAATACTACTCAGAAATACAAAGGAATGAACCATTGATACACCTACACTATGGATGAATTGCAAAATAATTATGGTGAGTGAAAGAGGCCAGACAAAAAAAGAGTACATGGTATCTTATTTATGTAGAACTCTAGAAAATGACCACTAATGTCGGGTAATAAAAAGGTCAGTGGTTATCAGTGGTTACCTGGGGATCAGGGGTAGTGATAGGAGAGGGAAAGACAAAAGGGCACAAGAAAACTTTTGGGGCAGACAACATCGCACGCTTTAAACATGCAAGTTATATCAATTATGCCTCAATAAAGTTGTTAAAATAATATATATAATAAATACATATAATATAAATATATAATAAAATATATTTTCCATAGCAAAAAATACCAAAAATATCATTTTTTTTAATGATAAACCAGTTGCCACTCACATATAGGCATAGGGCTAATTCAATTGCTATATAAAAACATTCTTGTGGGCCAGGTGCACTGGCTCACCCCTGTAATCCCAGCACTTTGGGAGGACGAGGCGGGTGTCTCATGATGTCTCACTTTGGGAGGTCAAGACCGGCCTGACCAACATGGTGAAACCCTGTCTCTACTAAAAACACAAAAATTAGCTGGGTCTGGTGGTGCGCACCTGTAATCCCAGCTACTCAGGAGGCTGAGGCAGGAGAATCACTTGAACCCAGGAGGCAGAAGTTGTGATGAGCTGAGATTGCACCACGGCACTCCATCCAGCCTGGGTGACAGAGCAAGACTCCACCTCAAAATGAAAACAAAAACAAAAACAAAAAATGCTTTTGTAAATCAAGATAAAAGTTAAAGGATATTAAAACCGTTCAAATAAAAGGAAATACCAATAATTCTTAAGAATGAAAATATGGGGCCGGGCGCGGTGGCTCAAGCCTGTAATCCCAGCACTTTGGGAGGCCGAGGCGGGTGGATCACGAGGTCAACAGATCGAGACCATCCTGGTCAGCATGGTGAAACCCCGTCTCTACTAAAAATACAAAAAATTAGCTGGGCATGGTGGCGCGTGCCTGTAATCCCAGCTACTCAGGAGGCTGAGGCAGGAGAATTGCCTGAACCCAGGAGGCGGAGGTTGCGGTGAGCCGAGATTGCGCCATTGCACTCCAGCCTGGGTAACAAGAGCGAAACTCCATCTCAAAAAAAAAAAAAAAAAAAAAAACAATGAAAATATGCTGGCCAACTTCAACTATGACAAGAGAAATGCAAATTATATTAAAGCAATGGGGTTTTTGAAACTTACCTGATTATTAAATATCAAAGAGTTTGATAACACTCTATGGGTGAATGTGCAGGGAAACTCTCAGCTTCGGTCACTGGTGTTGGAAAAAAAATTGATACAACCTCTGTGGAGATAAATAAGGGAACTTCAATCAAAATTAAAGATGTATATGGTTTTGAATCATTCTAGAAATTTACTCGACACATATCTTACACATTTGCAAAATAATCCATCATGAGGATATTGATCTCTACAATTATTAAATAGGAAAAAATTGCAAACCAGCAACATACCCCCAGTGGAGGTCTGCTTCAAGTATCGTATTTCCATTAAGCTGCCATCAGAACTGTGAAGCTGTACTCCCATCACTGGTGCAGGGCATCCCTGATATCTGATACTAGAAATAACAGTCTATCTTTCAGAAGAGTATGAAATCTCCCACCGTGTGGGCAAGTACAGTGGTTTACAGAATGAAGTTTTATAGACCTTGTTCTGTGTCCTGGAACCATTTGAAGGACATTGGGAGTTTCTTTTCTGTAAAGGTTAAATAGAACTGAATTGTAAAACAGTCTGGGCCTGATACGTTTTATAGGAGATCTTTAGTAATTTCTCTTTAGTCTGTTTTATGATCATTTGTTCTAAATTAGTTTATTGCATCTTTTGGAGTAATTTATTCATTGCTATTTAATTTCCTCAAGTCTTTCAATTGTGTTGCTACTCGGTCGCAACTAATTTTTTTCTTTAGTGATTTTATGGTCTTTTCCATCAAATATCTTCATTTTTCTTTTCCTTTTTTGCATGAACTTTTGTAGTTTTGCTCCTTTTTTCTTAAGCACATGAGAAATTAATCTATTTTATATTTTGTTATCAGAAGACTATCTTTGTACTCTGTTGTCTATTTCATTAACCTAAATTGTATATCCCCTTTTCCTGGCTAACTATATTTTTGTTTACTTTTACTTAATAGTCATAGGTCATTTATTTGAAGTCTTTCTAACAACATTTTTAAAGGCTATAAATTTTCCTCTGATTGCAGCTTTAGCTGTGACACATAGATCTGATTATAAAATATGTTCCTTTTCATTGCTTTCTTGATAGTTCTTCTATATTTTGATTTTTCTCTTTAATCTAGAGTCTTTTAGTGTCTTAATTTTTAAGCAGTAAATTTTTATCACTGTTATTTATTTCTAATTTAATAGGCTTACAGTGAAAGGACGTAGCCTATGAAGTCTCCACTTTTTTTTTTTTAATAAAGATTTTCTTTGTGTCCAAGTATGAAGATAAGATCATTATTTTGGTAAATGCTCCACAGACCTCAGAAAATATCTTCTGTATTTGTAGGACACAAAGTTTTATTTGTATGCATGGACAGATAAAATATATGTTGAGATGGATTATATAAACATACATGTATATACTTACTCATTGCCTCATTAAGGTCTGCTCTGCCCTCAGTTTAAAAAAACAAAACTAAACTAAAGCATCTGCCAAATTCTGAAACAGGAAAATTACATTCTTCCTTTACAATTGTTTCTAAAAATTGAGTGGCAGATTTCATGGAGTAGTTTGGGGCACAGCCTATATGGCCAACCTTCTTAGGGCCACAGCCCAGCTCTGCCATTTTCTTATGTGGCCCTAAGCAAGCTACTGCTTTCTCTGTGCCTCAGTTTCCACATCTGTGAAATCAGGATCCTAACTGTGCCTGCTCCCAGGACTCCTGTGTTGCTTGAGTGAGTTAGGACATGTCAGTGCCCACCCAGGGCCCACAGGCAGCAAGCAGTCCTGTGTCTCTGTCTGCTGCCAAGTTCACCCCAGGCTCTGTCAGTACTAGATCTGCTCTGCCAAGTTCACCCCAGGCTCTGTCAGTACTAGATCTGCTCTGCCAAGTTCACCCCAGGCTCTGTCAGTACTAGATCTGCTCTCCTTTCCTCCGAAACAGCCACACGCTCATACCACAGATCTAGGGGCTATTCATTCTTTTACTGTCCTTAATATTGTATCACTTTCTAGTGTTCACACCTTAACCCTACGGATGCATAGAATGGAATAGATGTGTTTCAGCACCAATTTTTTTTCTCACATTTGCTTGGGCTCCCCTCCTCTCTGTTACCTATGTTGATCATCTAGGATTTGTTGTTTCACATTTTTCCCAATGTTCATATAATAGTCAATGAAATAAAATACATGTGACATAATGAAGACTCATGGGATCATGTCATACCTGCTTTCTGCATCTTGCTTTTCTCAATCAGTAAAATAGTAAAAATGCCTCTAAGGCTGCTGGAACAATTTTACTTTTATTTAATTCTATCTCTAATTGAATTTTATTTCTATTTCAATTCTATTCTAAAATTTATAATCTCTGCTTAATTTCCTTTGGTGTACATTTCCTGTGATGTTCTCTATTGCTTAATTCATTTTGTTCAAGAACCTATGTTTCTATGTATAGAACGTTTATTTCTATGTAATAAATTCCCAGAATGTATTAGTTTGCTAAGGCTGCCTTAACAAAACACCACAGGCTGGATGGCTCAGACAGCAGACATTTATTTCTCTGGAAGAGAGAAGTCTGAGATCAAGGCGTCTGCAAGTTTCTTTCCCTGAGGCCTCTTGCCTTGCCTTGCAGATGGCTGCCTTCTTCCTGTGTCATCACATGGCCATTGCTCTGTGCACTTGCACCCCAGGGTTTCTCTGTGTGTCCAGATTTCCTTTTCTTTAAGGATACCAGTCACATTGGATTAGGGCCCACCCTAACAGCCTCACTGTAGCTTCATCACCTCTTCAGAGGTCCTGTCTCCAAACACAGTCACTTGCCGAGGCATTGAAGACTAGGGCTTCAATGACAAATCTTGCGGGACACAATTCAGCCCGTGACACAGGAATAGGCGTGTTAATTTCAGTGATGTGGCCAGGCTGTTTTTCTCGGGTTGTCTGACTTTGAATTCCACAGGCAGGGTTCCTCCTTCCCAGCGGCATTCCTGCCCATCAGTCCTGGCAGAGCGATTTCCCATCTCGTTAGCCAAGTAGGGCAGAGTTTCTCCACTGTGCCTCTGTTGACATCTAGTGCCGGATAAGTCTGTGTTGAGGGAGGAAATCCTGTCCATTGTAGGACATTCAACAGCATCTCTGGCATCTACCAGGGAGCCAGAAGGACCACTCCCTCAGTTATGACAACAAAAAAATCTCCACATGCTGCCACATGTCCCCTGGAGGGCAAAACTGCCCCCAGTTGTGACCTACTGGGCTAAAGTGGTCCCTCAGGATTGTTTCTTAAAACAAAACAAAAACTGTTTATTTGGTAATAATTTTGAACTACAGAAAAATTATGAGAATCAGATAGAAAAGTCCTATATACCCTTCACTAAGATTTACCAGTTTACTAATGGTTACATTTTGCCACAAACCCCTTTCTCTACCTAGTAAAACAACATGTTTTTCTGAAACATTTACAATATTTCAGAATTCACAATAATGCAGTTATCGACTTCTGCAATTGAACATCGATATAATACTTTGACCTAATTTAGTGCCTCTGTTCCCGTTTTGTCAGTTGCTATGACAATGTCCTCTGTAGCATTCTTCCCCCACTGCAAGATCCAGTTCAGGGTCAGTACTGCTTGTAGATGTGTCTCTTCAGTCTTCTTTCATCTGGAACATTTCTAATCTCTTTCTCTGTTATGACACTGATATTTTTGAAAGATACAGTCCTGCCACTTCCCCGGGGAGTCTGATGTTTCCTCATGGTGAGACCCACGTTGTGCACTCTGTACGTGACCTGATGTCCTCAGTGGACCTTGTCCCGAGGCACACGGTGTATCTGCCCCTTATCAAAGATGTCATTTTGATCATCAGATTGAGGCATTATCTACTTTTCTACCCTACAGTTACTATATTTTGCCTTACAACCGATAAACACTCTGGGGGAGGTTCCTTTAAGGCTGTGCATATACCCTGCTACTTACCAAAGAATGTCTCCCCAGATTTAAATGCTTTGAGAAACCAGGCTTCTTATGACAGTTGCAAAATGATACACTTCCAACTCTAGCACCCCTTCCACAGAAGTAGGGAAGGAAAAAAAAATGCTGTCCAGCGGGAATGGTTACCTCATTGTGGTTTTGATTTGCATTTTCCTCATGATACTGAGCATTTTTCCATGTGCCTAGTGCCCAATTGTGTATCTTCTTTAGTGAAATGTTTATTCAGATCTTTTGCCCACTTTTAAAAGGACACTTTCAAGCTTCTTATTTTTAGACATTTATATGCAGTGGTAAGAAATAATGCAGAGGGACCCCATGCACCCTTTTGTTTCCCTCAGTGGTAGCATCTTGTAAAACCACAGCACAATGCGATTGCCAGGATGTCGACAGAGACGCAGTAAAGATAAAGAGTTTCCACTGCCACAAGGATCCCCATTGTTCGTCTTTTTCTGCCACACCTATTTCCCTCCCACCCCATCCCTCTAATCCCTGGCAACCACTGATCTGTTCTCTGACTCTGTAGTTTTGTCTTTTCAAAAATGCCATATAAATGGAATCACATGTACACAATATCTTAGAAACTGGGTCTTTTGACTCGGTATCGTTCTGTGGATTCATTCAAGTTGTTTTGTACAGCAACCGTTCATTAAATTGTAGCGCTGAGTGAAATTTCATGGTATGGGGCCGGGCGCCATGGCTCACGCCTGTAATCCCAGCAGTTTGGGAGGCCGAGGCGGGTGGATCACGAGGTCAAGAGATCGAGACCATCCTGGTCAACATGGTGAAACCCCATCTCTACTAAAAAAAAAATACAAAAAATTAGCTGGGCATGGTGGCACGTGCCTGTAATCCCAGCTACTCAGGAGGCTTAGGCAGGAGAATTGCCTGAACCCAGGAAGCGGAGGTTGCGGTGAGCCAAGATCGCGCCATTGCGCTCCAGCCTGGGTGACAAGAGCGAAACTCCATTTCAAAATAAAAAAAAAGAAATTTCATGGTATGGACATACCCCAGTTTAACCATTCCCTCATCCAAGGACATGTGTGTCGTTCCCACTTTGGGCTATTACAAGTCGTAGTAGGCTGAACAACAGCCCCAAAGTAGCCAGGTCCTAACTCCTGGAATCTGGGACTATTACCTTTAAGGGCAAAGGGCACTCTGCAGATGTGGTAAATTGAGGCTCTCGAGATGGGGAAATCGTCCTGGATTATCTGAGTGGGCCCAATATAGTCACAAGGGTCCTTATAAGAGGGAGGAAGAAGAATATTGGACTGCAGTAGAAGCGAAAGAGGGTAACGTGGCCACAGAAGCAGGGGCAGGAAACGGCAATGTGATTTGAGGAAGGGGTCACAAGCCAACTAATTCAGGCAGCTTCCCGAAGAAAAGCAAAGGAAAGGGAAAGGATGCTCCCTTGGAGCCTCCAGAAGGAACCAGTCCTGCTGGTACCTTGATTTCTAGTCCCCTAAGACTCCTTTCAGACTTCTGGCCTCTAGAACTGTAAAGAAATAAATACGCTTGTGTTGTTTTAAGCCACTAAGTCTGTGCAGATGTATTACGCAGCCATGGGAATCTCATACGCTGATAAGGATGACATGAACATTCTCGTACGGTTTCTGTGTGAACAGAAGTTTTGATTTCTTTGGGGTAGAAGCTCGAGCTTGGAATTGCTGAGCTGCATGGCCGTTGCACGGTTAGCTTTATAAGAAACTACCAGAGTTTTTCCAGAGTGACTGCACGCATTTCATATTCCCCATTCCCACCGGCAACATCTCACTGAATAGTCTCTCTGCGTGCTGGCCAGCATCTGATGTTCACGCTGTCTCATCTTATCCGTTCACACAGGCGTTAGTGACGTCTCATGGTTGACACCGAACGTCTTTTCATGTGTCTCTTTGCCATTTTTATATCCTATTCAGCGAAATTCTTGTTGATACCATTTTCCCATTTCCCAATGAGCCTTTTTTTTTTAACTGTGGAGTTTTGGGAGATCTTTCTTTATATGTTCTAGATACTGATCCTAAGTCAGAAACAGGGTACAAATATCTGATTCATTGTAGCTTTCATTCTCATCTTCTCAGCAGGGTACTTCACAGAGAAGACGTTTTAAATTTTGATGAGATTCAATGTATCCTTTCTATGGATTGTACTTCTCATGTCAGATCTAAGAAGTCTTTGGCCCTGGACCCCAAATATTTTCTCCTATAGCTTTTTCCTAACAGCCTTATGGAGATACAATTTACATGCCATACAGTTCGCCCATTTAAAGAATACGATTCAATAGTGTTTAGTGTAGGCAAACCTCAGAGAGACTGTGCTTCGGTTCCAGTACAATGCAATAAAGCAAATATTGCAATAAATTAAGTCACAAGCCTTTCGGTTTACCACTGCGTATAAAAGTTAGGTTTATATTGTAGTCTGTTAAGAGTGCAATAGCCCCATGTCTAAGAAAACAATGTGCCTACCTTAATTGAAAAATACTTTATTGCTAAAAAATGCTGACCCAGAATGAAGTGAGCACACGTTGTTGGACAAATGGCACCAATAGACTCGCTCAATGCAGGCTTACCACATACATTTAATTTTTTAAAAACACAATATTCACAAAGTACAATAAAGCGAAGTGTGCCTGTGTATCCCCAGAGCTGTGCAACTGCCACTAGAGTTTGAAAACATTTTCATCATTCCAAAAAGAAACCCAGTGCCTTTTAAATATTCCATCCCCCTAGCCCTAGGCAATAACTAATCTTTTTCTCTATGGGTTTGCCTATTCTGAACATTTTATATAAATGGAATCATACAATGTGTGGTCCTTTGTAGCTGGTTGCTTTCACTTATCATCATGTTTTCAAGGATCGTGCTTTATTCTCTTTTTCTTTTCCAAGATGGAGTCTCACTGTGTCACCCAGGCTGGAGTGCAGTGGCACAATATTGACTCACTGTGACCCCTGCCTCCTGGGTTCAAGCAATTCACCCACCTCAGCCTCCCAAGTAGCTGGGATTACAGGCATGCACCACCATGCCCAGCTAATTTTTGTATTTTTAGTAGTGATGGGGTTTCACCATGTTGGCCAGGCTGGTCTCGATCTCTTGACCTCAGATGATCCATCCACTTTAGCCTCCTAAAGTACTGGGACCACAGGCATGAGCCACTGCACCCGGCCCTTGTGCTTCATTCTTTTATGAATGAATAATCTTCCATTGTATATATACGATGAATAAACATTTTGTTTATTCATTTGTTGATAAGCATTTTAGATTGTTTCCACATTTTGACTACCATGAATAATGCCAAGAACACAAAAAAATACGGGTTTTTGTGTGAACATGTGTTTTCGTATTTCTTGGGCATGAAAGATATGAAAGGCCAGGTGTGGTGGCTCATGCCTGTAATCCCAGCAGTTTGGGAGGCTGAGGCTGGCAGATCACCTGAGCTCAGGAGTTTGAGACCAGCCTGGCCAAGATGGTGAAACCTCATCTCTAATAAAAATACAAAAATTGGCGGGGTATGAGGGCAGGCACCAGTAATCCCAGGTACTCGGGAGGCTGAGAAAGGAAAATCGCTTGAACCTGGGAGGCGGAGGTTGCAACGACCCAAGACTGAAACACTGCATCCAGCCTGGGTAACAGAGTAAGACTCCGTCTTAAAAAAAAAAAAAAAAAAAAAGGAAAAAAAAGAAAGAGATATGAAAACACATGGGAGTGGAAAGCTGAGTCAAATGCTATCTTTTTTAAGAAGTGACCAATTATTTTCCGAAGTGAGCGCATCATTTTATACCCTCGCCACCAGCATGTGGCGCTGTGCAGTGTCTCCACGTCCTCGCCGGCGTTTGCTGTGACCCTTCAGTTACACCCATCTTCGTGGGTACTCGGTGGCATCTCACTCCGGGCTTGATTCACATTTTCCTATGACTAACGATGTGGAGCATCTTCTCATGTGTTTGCTGACTGTAAATGTCATCGCCGAAGGAACGTCTATTCCGATTCTGCATCCATCCTTTAAGCTGGGATATTTGTCTTGTGGTTTTTGAGTTGTAAGAGTTCTTTCTATATCTAGTAAAAAGTCCTCTATCAGATACATTATTTGCAAATACTTTCTCCCATCTGTAGATGGTCTTTTGAAGGCCAATATATCTATTTTTTTTTCTTTTGTTCCTTGTTCTTTGGTGTTCTATCTAAGAAACCTCTGCCGAAGCCAAGGTCATAGATTTAACCTTATGTTTACGCTAAGAATTTTATAGCTTTGTCTGTCACATATTCACGTCTTTGGTCCATTTTGAGTTACTTTTTATCTGTGATGTGCAGTGATCCAATTGATTTTTCTCATGTGGGTATCCATTGTCTCAACACTATGTGTTCAAAAGACTGTTCTTTCCATGTTGAATGTTCTTGGCATCTTTGTCAAAAATCAGATGCATGACTCCATTTTTAGACTCTGATTCTACTCCCTTGCTCTATGTGTCCATCTCATGCCAGGATCACATCTTCTTGAATACCATTACTTTGTAGTCAATTAGGAAACCAGGAAGTATGAAGCCTCCAACTTTATTCTTTTTCAAAATTGTTGCTATTCTGGGTCCTTTGCGTTTTCATAAGAATTTTACCATCCATTTATTATTCCACAAAGAAACCAGCTGGGATTCTGGTAAGGACTGTGTTGAATGTGTAGACCAACACAGTGCATCTTAACGATGTTAAGTCTTCCAGTCGATGGACATGTAATGTTGTTCCATTTATTTGTATCTTCTTTCAATAATGCTTTGTACTTTTTGGAGGATACATTTTATACTTCTTTTGTTGAATTTATTCCCAAAGTATTCTATTCTTCTTTATTATGGTAAAAAAAAATACATAAAATCTATTTTACCCTGTCATCTTTTACCTCATTGCATACACATGTAAGAAAAGAAAATCTATTTTACCCATTTTAAGTATATACTTCTGTGGTATTAGGGAAATTCACGCTTGTGCTTTATTCTTTTTCGATGTTATTGCACATGGAATTGTTTTCTTTATGCTTTCAGATCATTTTCCGACAGTGTGTAGAAATAGCATTGATTTTTGTCTCCTGCAGCCTTACTGAACTCATTAGTTGAAACTGTCTCACAATGGATTCCTTAGAGTTTTCTGTATACAATACCGATACGGTTTGGATGTTTGGTCCCTCCAAATCTCATATTAAAATTATGCCCAATGTTGGATATGGGGTATGGTGGGAGGTGTTTGGATCATGGACTCATGAATGAATGAACTGGGATGAATGAATTGACACTATCCCAATGGTAGTGAGTGAGTTCTTACTCTGGTAGTTTCTGCTGAGAGCTGGTTGTTTAGAGAACCTACCACCTCCCTCTGCCTTGTTTGTGCTCTTGCCATGTGATATGCCTGCCCCTCTCGCCATGACTGTAAGCTTCTTGAGGCCCTCACCAGAGGCTGGTAATATATTTCCCTCTTTCATTCCTTTTTTCCTTTTCTTTTTCAGAGACAGGGTCTCTCTCTGTTGCCCAGGCTGGAATAGAGTGGTGTGATCATAGCTCACTGTAACTTCAATCTCCTAGTCGCAAGTGATCCTTGCCCCTTAGCCTATGACAGGTGTGCACCACCACACCAGCTGTTTTTCGAAACATATTTTGTAGAGATAGGGTCTTGCTTTGTTTCACAGGCTAATCTTAAATTCCTGATCACATGCAGTTCTCCTGCCTTGGCCTCCCAAAGTGCAGGGATTGCGGGTGTGAGACACTGCACCTAGCCTCTTTTTTTCCCTTTAATTTGTAAAACCATCACTCATTTCTGATTTTAGTAATTTGAGTTTTCTCTCTCCCCCTTCTCCTCACGTACTGCCCCCACTCTTTCCTCCTCCCCTTCTTTTCTTCTCCCTCTCTCTCATCAGTCTATCACAGGTTTATTAATTTTGCTGATCTTTTCAAAGAACCCAATTTTGGTTTTGTTGACCTTATTGCTTTTACATTTTCTATTTTATTTCTACTCTCATATTTATTGTTTTATTTTTTTTCCTACTTGCTTTAGGTTTAGTTTGCTCTTCTTTTTCTAGTTTCCTGAGGCGGAAAGTTGGCTTATTGATTTGAAGCTTTACTTCTTTGACATAGCTATGAAATGCCATCTATGCACTGCTTTAAATACATCCTATAAGTTCTGGTATGCTGTATCTTCATTTCCATTCATCTCAAAGTATGTTCAGTTTCCCTTGTGAATTCTTTCACTCATTGATTATTTAAGAATGTAGTGTTGTTTAATTTCCACATGCGTATATTTCCCTAATTTCTTTGCTACTGAGTTCTATTTTTATTCCATTACATTCAGAAAAAAATACCTTGTATTATTTCAATCCTTTTAAATTTATGGAGGTTTGTTTTGTGACTTAGCACATGGTCCTTCTTGGAGAATGTTTCATGTGCACTTGAAAATACTGTATATTCATTACTGGCTGCTGGGTGAAGTGCTCTGTAATTACCGTTTGAGTCTAGTTGGCTTATGATGTTGCTCATATCTTCTATTTCCTTACTGAGCTGCTTTCTTGTACTATACATTATTGAAAGCGGAGTGTTGAAGTCTCCAACTGCTATTGTTGAATTGGTATTTCTCTATTCGGTTCTGTCAGTTTTTGCATAATATGTTTTAGTTCTCTATTGTTAGGTGAATATATGTTTACAATTATTTTATTTTATTTTTTTTTTGAGACGGAGTTTCGCTCTTGTTACCCAGGCTGGAGTGCAATGGCGCGATCTCGGCTCTTCTCATGAATTTATCGTTTTGAGATATTCATCTTTAACTGTGGAAACATTTTTAATTTAAAGTCTTCTATGACTTTATTATAGCACTTCAGGTTACTTATGGTTGCTGCTTACATGATACCTTTTTCCATCCTTTTACTTTCAGTCAGCATTTTTTATCTAAAGTGTGTCTTGTATAGATGGAATACAGATGAATCTTGTTTTTCGAATCTAGTCCGACAGTCCCTGCCTTTGATTAGACTGTTTAATCCATTCACATTTAATATTATTACTGATACAATTAGATTTATTTCTGCAGTTTTACTTTTGGTGTTTTCTATGTACTATGTATTTCTTTTTCTTTTATTTCTCCTTTGCTGCTTTCCTTTCCATCTAGTGAATATTTTCTAATATAAATTTTCATTTCTTTTATGACTCTTCCATAGTCTGTTATTAGTGTTTGCTCTAGGGCTTACCTTATATATTGTCTCAAAATTTACTTCACATTTATATTAACTTAATCCCAGTGAGATACAGAAAAGTTATTCCCGTGTGAGTTTATTCAGTTTTACCACTTTTGTGGTATTATGATGACATACATTACATCTTTATTACGCACTATGATAATGATCATATTATATAATGATGTACCTTTAAAGAAGCTGAAAGAGAAAGTCTATATTTCTAGTTTCTGTTTTATTAACCTCCTTATGTCACATATTTGATCCACTTTGTGCTTACGGATTTGAGTTCCCAACTGGTGACGCTTCCCTGGTCTGGAAGACCTTTGTCCTATTCACCTCCATGCGTTTTGTTTCTGGATATATGCGAACTCACTGGGATCCCTTGCTTTTTGCCGGAAGAACTTCCTCTAGTGGTTTTTACAATGCTGGTCTGCTAACAGGAATTCTGTTTTTATTTATCTGGGAATGTTTTTTATTTTGCCTTCTTTTTGAAAGAAACTTTTCTGGACACAGTATTCTTGGTTGACTTTGTTTTTTTTTTTTTTTTTTACCGTGAGCACTTCGGGTATGTCACCACACTACAGATTAGTTCCTTTTCCCCATTCTGGGTACCACTGTTTTTGATGAAAAGTCAGCTCCACATTTGTCTCCCTGACACCAGAACAGGGGAGGGTATTAAGCAGAGTGCCATGTAGCCTCACCTCCCATCATTTCATCCAACAACATTAGTTGGGTAATGGTTCAATTTCCAACTCTGAATAATTGATAGAACAAGACAGAAGATCAACAACGATATGAAAGAGTTAGTACTATTATTGTTGAATTGACTATTATTGCTGAATTGTCTGTTTCTTCAGTTCTGACAGTTTTATTTAATATACTTTAGGGCTGTGTTTTTATCTGCTATAAATTTTTATTTCTTTATAATTTTTGTTTATGATTTGTATTTCTTCCTGTTAAATTTGCCACTTTGTCATTGTAAAATGCTTCTCAATATCTCACATAACATGGTTTAAGTCTATTTTGTCTCATTTTATTTTTTATTTTTTGAGTGAAAGTCTCACCCTGTCACCCAGGCTGGAGTGCAGTAGCACGATCTCAGCTCACTGCAACCTCTGCCTCCTGGATTCAAGCAGTTCTCTTGCCTCAGCATCCTAAGTAGCTGGGACTACAGGCATGGGCCACCATGCTTGGCTAATTTTCAGTAGAGACAGGGTTTCACCATGTTGGCCAGGCTGGTCTTAAACTCCTGACCTCAAGTGATCTGCCCACCTTGGCCTCCCAAAGTGCTAAGATTATAGGCATGAGCCACTGCACCCGGCCAATTTTGTCAATTTTGGTATAGTCACTCCAGCTTTCTTACGTTTACCATTTGTATGTCGTCTTTTCCAGTCATTTTACTTTCAACTATGTCTTTGAATCTATAGTGTGATTCTTGTAGACCATATATATTTGAATCCTGCTTTTAAGGCAGTTTGGCAATCTCTGCCCTTTATTGAGTTTTCAATTCATTTATATATAATTATTGATACAAAAGGATTTATATCTACCATGTTGTTTATTTTCTATATGTCTCATATCACTTTTGTTCCTCTCTTCCTCCTTTGCTGCCTTCTGCATGTTGAATAATATGTTCTAGAGTCAAATTCTAATTCCTTTGTTAGTTCCCTTTCCCCATTTTTAAAATATAATCTGGGGGTTACAATAAGCATCTTAAGTGAACACAATCTGCTTCAGGTTAATAATCTACCCAAATGTTTTTGTCTGCCCCTTTCTCTCCTCTCCTTCTGAGTACTCTTATTAACACATGTCGTTACTCCTTAATTGCACGTTTTCTACTCTTGATTACATGTATGTTGCAACTTAATTACACATACACTGTCACATATCCTGTTGTGACAGGGGTCCCCAACCCTAGGGCCATAACCATTACCAGTCTGTGGCCTACTAGAAACTGAGCCATACAGCGGTGGGTGAGCGGTGGGCAAGCATTACTGCCTGAACTCCACCTCCTGTCAGATCGGCGGTGGCATTAGATTCTTAGAGGAGAGCAAATCCTATTGTGAACTGAGAATGCGAGGGATCTGGGCTCCTTCGGAGAATGTAACTAAAGCCTCCCCCCACTGGCTGTGGAAAAAATTCTCTTCCACAAAACTGGCCCCTGGTGCCAGAAAGGTTAGGGATCACTATATTATGCTATGTATCTCTTTGTTTTTCTTCACCATTTTTCTTTCTATTCTTCAGACTCAATCATCTTTATAGATCTGTGTTCAAGTTCACGGATTCTTTATTCCGCCAGGTCAGATTTGCTTAGCCCCACTAGTGAGCTTTTTATCTAAGTTATATTTCACAACTACAGAATTTCTATTTAGTTTACTTTATAATTTCCATCTCTTTATTGATATTATCTATTTGATGAGTCTTTGTCATTACACTTTTCTTTCATTCTTTAATGTGGTTTCTTTCGGTTCTTTGAACATATTTATAATACTTGTTTTGAAATCTTGCCCTAACATTTGGGCCCCTTCAGAAATAATTCCTATTAACTGCTCACTATTCTTGTATAAGGGTCACAATTTTCTGTTTCTTTGCATGTCTCATAATTTTTTTGATTATCTAAATTTATGTCTCATAATTTTTTTAATTATCTAAACTTACCATTTTAGATAATATATCATAGAAACTCTGGATTCTCATTCTCCTCCCTCACCGGGGATGACTGTTGCTGGTTTATTTGTCGGTTCACTTGTCTATGCCTTCTCTGCATGGATTCTGCAGTCTGCGTTCTCCTGCAGTGAGCAGCCACTGATGTCTCTGCTCAGTTTTGTTTGTTTTAATTCTCTTATTTGTTTTGCAGGCCTGGCTTCACTGGTGTCATCCCTGGATCAGCATAACCCAGTGGTCAAGCCATGATTAGTCAGACATTTGTTTAAACATCTTGAGCCAGTGACTCTTCCACCCTCTGCTGAGGGGATCTATGTGTGGGTTGGGATATTTAAAGTTCAGGCACTTTATAACTCTGTCCTGTATTTTACTGTCTGCTTGCAAAGGGTCTCATGGTCCGCTAGGAATAAGTAGATAGCAGGAAACGTCTCTGATTTCTCCTGAGAGCACGTACAATATTTCATATTGCCAGAATTCCTTTTAGAAGTTTTCTTCATCTGTTGTTTGCCCAAGCGGTGTAGGAACATTAGATTGCTGTGATGTTGGCAGCCTCCAATTATGTGCCACTGGGATCACTGTTGCTTTACATAGTGCATAGGTTTCCTGTGGAACTCAAAATCAGGTGAGCCTTCTTTGTTGCTGGTCCTCAAGCCCTACTGTGCCACTGAGCTTGGGTGGGGAGATGGAACCCCCAGGTTAAATCATAACCCTGCTATTCTTAGGAAGGTTTATTTTTTTCTTTAATTAGCACTTTTCAATGGTTCTATTTCTTTGGTTAATTTCCAGAGTTCTTAAATGGTTGTTTTTGACAGTTTTGTCCAGTGTAATCATGGCTTTTCAAGGAGTGGTTATACCAAGGTGCTTATTCCACCATCTCAGAAGTGATCCCTATCTTGCGAATTTTATTTTTTGAACAAGACTAAACAAAAGGAGCTACTGAGAGAAATCTTCCTCCTTCCCATATCTCTTCCATCCTAATTCCCCCACCCCTTATACGTAACCAGTTTCAGTATTTTCTTTCTTTCTTTTTCTCTCTCTCTTTTTCTCTCTTTCTTTCCTTCCTTCCTTCCTTTCTCCCTCCCTCCCTCCCTCCCTCCTTTCTTTCTCTTTCTTTCCTTTCTTTCTTTCTCTCTCTCTCTCTCCTCTCTCCTCTCTCTCTCTCTCTCTCTCTCTCTCTCTCTTTCTTTCTTTCTTTCTTTTCTTGCTGGACTGCAATGGTGCAATCTCAGCTCACTGCAACCTCCGCCTCCTGGGTTCAGGCAATTCTCCTGCCTCAGCCTCCCGAGTAGCTGGGATTACAGGCACGCGCCACCATGCCCAGCTAATTTTTGTATTTTTAGTAGAGACGGGGTTTCACCATGTTGACCAGGATAATGTCGATCTCTTGACCTCGTGATCCACCCTTCTGGGCCTCCCAAAGTGCTGGGATGACAGGCGTGGGCCACCAGTATTTTCTAGTGTACAGTTTGCGTGCATTTGCTCTTTACAAGACACCATTATTTTCTCATTTCCTAAACAAAAGTACTATATATGCCCTTTTGAACTCTGCTTTTCTCACCTACCAACATCTCCTAGAAATAACTCAATATCCATTCACAGATATCTTTCCCATTTTATTGCTGAAGCTGCATGGTATTCCCTAGTGTGACTGTACTGTAACCTTTCTGACCAATCTATTCAGCTTGCATGTGTAGGTAGTTTCTAGATGGCAGCTGTACTCACCATTCTTTGGCTTTCCTACCATGTCTCTGAGAGATACATCTACTCCGTAGATCAAATCTACCCCCAAGAAGCGATTCTCTGAGGTTGCCACCTCAAATCCGGGTCATTCCTAAGAGCCTCTACTATAGCTGCTGCTCTGAACTGCCTATTTCTGACCTGTGTTCTCCATGTTGACATTGAATGTTGAGCCTTCTTTTTCTGGTGATAATTCTGTCTGTGCTGCTTTTTAGTCTTCTGTGCACCCTTTAAACATTTTTTAATAACAAACCATTTCAAAATCTACAGTTCAGTGTCACTTAGTACATTTACAATGTTGTGTTCTTTGTGCTATTTCTAAGAATTTATTTCCAATCTCAAGTCATAAAGATTCACTCCTGTTTTCTACTAAGAAATTTATGACTTTAGTTCTTATTTTTTGGTCTCTGATCCATTTTGAGGTAATTTTTATATGCTATGACGTATGGGTCCAACTTCATTCTTTGATATACGAAGATCCAGTTGCCCCAGCACCATTCGTTAAAAGACTACTCTTGCCCCCGAATTCTTGATACATTTGTTGAAAATGGATTGACCATATATGTGAGTGTTTACTTCTAGGTTCTCTATTATATTCCATTGGTCTACATGTCCATCCTTGTGTCCTAGAGACCACATTGTGTCAGTATCACATTACTTTGATTACTCTAAGTTTTGACAATGGCAGGCCTGAGTCTTCCAATTTAGTTCTTTTTCAATATGATTTTAGATACTTGGGGCCCTGTGAAAATTCCATTCACATTTTAAGATCAATTTTTACATTTCTGCTGATAAAAAAGCCCTTGGGATTTTGATATGGGTTGCATTGACTTTGTATATCACCGGGTAATACTGTCCCCTTAACAATATTAAATCTTTCAGTCTGTGAACACAGGATGTATTTTTCTATTTATTTAGGTCTTCTTTATTTTTTGTCAACAGTGTTTTGTAGTCTTTAGTGCAGAAGTCTTTCACCTTCCTGGTTATATTGATTCCTAGCTATTTTATTCTTTTTGATGCTACTATAAGTGGAATTTTCACAATTACCTTCCTTGTTGGATTGTTCAGTCCTGGTATATAGAGGCACAAATGACCTTTTACATAAATGTTGAACATGCATCCTGCAATTTTGCTGACTTGTTATTAGCTCTACTAGTTTGTGAATTCTTCGATGTTTTCTAGATATGAGATGTCATTAGTTTTACTGCTTCCTCTCCAATTCGGGTGCTATTAATTTACCTGTTTGTTTCTCTCTCTACCTAATTGCCATGGCTAAAGCTTCCAGTACATTGTTCAGTAGCACTGGGTAAAACATACAGCCATGTCTTATTCTTGTTATGGGAGTAATTTTTCAGCTTTTCTCATGAAGTGTATTAGCTGTTGATTTTTCGTAAATCCTTTTTAACACATTTTGAAAGTTCCATGTTTTTATCCTGAAAGGTTGTTGAATTTTGTCAAATGCTTGTTCAGAGTCAATTGAAATTATCACATGGTTTTTTTTTCCTTCGTTTCATTAATGTGATGTATTACATTGATATTCTTGTGCTGAACCACCCTTGCATTCCTGAGATAAATTCCATGTGGTCGTGGTATGTAATCCTTTTTAATATGCTGCTGAATTTGGCTTACGAGTACTTTGTTAACTAAAAAATTTTCGTATCTAATTTTTCTTTTCTTGTGGTATATTTGTCTGGCTTTGGGATCTGTATAATACTGGCCTCATAGAATGTATTGCAAAGTGTTTTCTTCTCTGTTTTTCGGAAGAGTTAATTCTTCAAGTGTTTTATATAAATCAACAGCGATGCATCCGATCATAGCATTTTCTTCATTGGAAAGTTTTTGGTTACGGATTCAACTTACTGCTTGTTACGGGTCTGCTCATAATTTCAATTTCTTTTTTAGTCTGTATTAGTACTTTGTGAATTTGCCCATTTTATCTAGGTTATGTAATTTGTTGCTATGGTTATTCATAGTATTCTCTTATCACACTTTTTATTTCCATAAGGTCATTTATATCATTCCCACTTTTTTTTCTTAATTTTTTTCTCTGTTGTGTCCCAACTTTTGCTTATGATTTTAGATACGTGCAACTTCTCTCATTTTTTTCTTACTCATTCAAGTTAAAGTTAACTTTGATCTTTTCAAAAATAACCAACTTTTGGTTTTGTTAAATTCTCTCTGCTGTTTAATCTCCAATTCACTTATCTTCACTCTCATACACATTATTCCATGCTCTCTTTTTAGGTTTACTTTATTCTTTCTCTAGTTACATTAGGTATATTAGGTTATTGATCCTCCTCCTTTCCAAGTGTGGAAGTTCACAGCTATAATTTTTCCTCCGAGCACTTCTTCCACTACATCCCATAAGTCTGAGTATGTTGTATCTTAATTTTCACTTTTTGAAAGTATTTTATAATTTCCCTTCTCATGTCTTCTTTGACATCATAATTTTTAAAGAGTGTGTTGTTTTATTTCCATGAATTTGTTCACTTTTAGATTTTTCTTCTGTTACTGATTTCGGCCTGACTACATTGTAGTTGGAGAAGATATTTTGTAAGATTTCTGTATTTTTAGATTTATTGAGACTCTTCGTGGCCTAACATGTCATCATCCTGGTGAATATTCCATGTGCACTTGAGAAGAATGTGTAGTAAGGTACAGTGTCCATATATGTTTGTAGATCTACTTGGTTTATAGTATCATTCAAGTCCTCCCTTTTCTTATGGGTTTCTGTCTGGCTGTACATTATTTTGTTGTGGTTTTTGTTTTTTAATTTTAAAAATATGTGTATTTAATGTATAAAACATACTATGAAATACATATAGTTAAATCATTAAAATAGCAATACAAATTAATATATCCATCATCACACAGTTATTTTTTTGTGCATGTGAGAAAAGGTATAATCTACTCAATTGGCACAAATTCCAAATGCAATATAGTATTATTAACTATTGTTCTCATGTCATATATTAGATCTCTAGACTTGCTCATCCTACATATCTGCTACTTGGTATCCTTGACCTACATCTTTCCATTTCCTTCCCCACACCTTTCCCACGGTAACCACTATTTAATTCTATCTCTTTATATTTTACTTTTTTGCTTTTATAAATTCTACATACAACTGACATTATGCAAAACTTTTCATTTTGTATCTGGCTTATTTAACTTAGCATAGCGCTCAATGTCTTCCAGTTTCATCCATGTGGCAAGTGGCAGCATCTCCTTTTTAAATGTAGAATAATATTCCATTGTACACATGTAGACCATAGTTTATTCATCCATCAATGAACACTTAAGTTTTCATATCCTGACTCTTGCATATAATGCCACAGTGAAAATAAGAGTGCAGATATCTTTATGAGGTGGCAATTTAACTTTCTTTGGAAGGAATGCTGGGTCAGATTATAGTGATTTTCAATTTCTTTAGGAGCCAACATTCTGTTTGTCATTATGGCCGCACCAATCTATAGTCCACCAACACTGCACAAGAGTTCTCTAACCCTAGCCAACACTTGCCTAATAGCTATCCTTACGGATGTGAGGTGATATCTCGTAGTCATTTTGATTTCCATTTCCCTGATTAGTGATGTTAAATGTCTTTTCATACATGTGTTTGCCATTTTTATAACTTCTTTGCAAAAGAAAATCTACTCAAGTCCATTGCCCATTTTTTAATTAGATTAGATTTTTTCTTGCTGCTGAGCTGTATGCATTCCTTTTAAGAATTCCTTCCCCCATAAGATACATGGTTTGCATACAATGCGTTCCTTGTGTAAATTCCTTACCCCATGTAAGATATATGGTTTGCAAATATTTTCTTCTAATCCATAGGTTCCCTTCATTTTGTTGATCGTTTCCCCTTCCCTGCGCAGTATTTTTTTAGTTTGATGGTATACCAATTATTTGTTTTTATACCCTGAGCTTTTGGTATGATCTCCAAAAAATCACTGCCAGAGCCATGTCAAGTTAATTTCCTATGTTTTCTTCTGGTTATGAGTTTTGGTCTTATGTTTAGGTCTTTTATCCATTTTGAGTTTATTCTTATGTATGGTATAAAAAAGAGATATCCAATCTTTTGGCTTCCATGGGTCACACTGTAAGAACAATTGTCTTGGGCAGCACATACAATGCACTAGCAATAACAACAGCTGATGGGCTAAAAAAAAAATTGCAAAAAGAGAACTCAATGTTTTAAGAAAGTTTACAAATTTGTATTGGGTCTCATTAAAACAATCCTGGGCTGCATGTGGTCCAAGGGCCACAGGTTGGACAAGCCACAAAACGGTTTCCTAACATAATTTATGAACGAGACTATGCTTTCTGCTTTGTTTTCTTGGCATGCTTGTGGAAAATTGGTTGGTCGTATATCTTTGAACTTCTTTCTTGGCTCTCTATTCTGTTCCACTGGTCTATATGTTTGTTTTTTATGCCAGGACCATACTGTTTTTGAATGACCAATAGTTTTGTAAAATAAACCAGAAGCAGTGATGTCTTCAACTTTGTTTTTCGAAACAGAATTTTCAAGATTTCATTGGCTACTTAAGGTTCTTGCTATTCCATATGAACTTTAGAATTTTTTTCAATGTACAGATCTTTCATCTTCTTGGTTAAATTTATTCCTAAGTTATTTTTTTGATGCTATCATAAATGAGATTGTTTTCTTGATTTCTTTTTGACTAGGTCTTTATTTGTGTATAGAAATGCAGTTATTTTTTATATTGATTTTATAACCTACAATTACTGAACTCATTCTTTAGTTCTAACAAGTTTCTTTGGCAGAGTCTTTGGGGTTTTCTATATATAGAAGCATGTCATCTTCAAATATAGATAACTTTACTTCTTACTTTCTGATTTGAATGCCTTTCATTTCTTTTTCTTGTCTGGTCTTAGAAGTACTTCCAGTACTATGTTGAGTAGAAGTAGCCAGAGTGGCATCCTTGCCTTGTTCTGAACCATAGTAGAAGAGCTTTTGTTTTCCCTCACTGATTAAAATGTTAGCTGTGAGTTTTTCATAAAATGGTATTACTTATATTGAGGAGTATTCCTTCCATACTTAACTTTTATAATTTATTAAGGAAGGATATTCAACTTTATCAAATGCTTTTTCTGTGTCAACTGAGATGAGCATGTAATTTTCATCTTTCAGTCTATTAGTGTATATCACATTCATTGGTACATGTGTATTAAACCAGACTTCCAGGGATTAATTTCACATGGACATGATATATAATCTTTTTGATGTGTTGTTAAATTTAGTTTCCTAATATTTTACTGAGGATTTTTGCATCAAAATTCCTGGGTTTATTGGCCTGTAGCTTCCGTTTCTTGTGATGCCTTTGTCTCACTTGGGTATCAAGGCAATGCTGGCCTCATGAAATGTGTTAGGAAATATTCCCTTAGGCTCCATTTTTTGGGGAAGAGTTTAAAAAGTATTGGTATAAATTCTTTGAATATTGGGTACTAGTCAGCCATGAAGCTATCTGGTCCTGAGCTTCTCTTTGTTGGGAGGTTTTGGGGTTTTTTATTTTTTTACTGTTATTTTGGATTTACAGGGTGTAAGTACAGGTTTGTATATTGCATGATGGATATACTGAGTATCTTGCATGATGCTGAGGTTTGGGGTGTGGATGATCCTATCACATAAGTAGGGAGCATAGTACCCAATAGGTAGTTTTTCAGCCCACCTCTCTGTTCCTTCCCCAGTGGTCCCTGGTGTCTACTGATCATCTTTACGTCCATGTTTACTCCGTGTTTAGGTCTCACTTATAAGTGAGAACATGTAGTATTTGGTTTTCTGTTCCTGAATTAATTTGCTTAACATAATGGCCTCCAGCTGTATTCATGTTGCTACAACGACATGAGTTCATTCATTTTTTTTTTTTTTACATGGAGTTTTGCTTTTGTTGCCCAGGCTGGAGTGCAATGACGTGATCTCAGCTCACCAAAGCCTCCACCTCCCGGTTCAAGTGATTCTCCTACCTCAGCTTCCTAATTAGCTGGGATTACAGGCATGCAGCACTACCCCTGGCTATTTTGTATTTTTAGTGGAGACGGGGTTTTTCCATGTTTGTCAAACTGGTCTCAAACTCCTGACTTCAGATTACCTGCCTCTGCCTCCCAAAGTGCTGGAATTACAAGTTTCAGCCACCATGCCTGGCCAAGTTCATTCATTTTTATGGCTGCATAGTATTCCATGGTGTACATGTATCCCGTTTTCTTTAATCCACCAGCGATGGGCATATATGTTGATTCCACGTCTTTGCTATTGTGAATAGTGCTGTGATGAGTATAGAAGTGCCTGTGTCTTTTTGATAGAACAATTTCTTTTCCTTTGTTTATGTGCCCAGTAATGAGATTGCTGGGTCAAATGGTAGTTCTGTTTTCACTTATCTGAGAAATCTCCAAACTGCTTTCCACACTGGCTAAACTAATTGGCATTCCTACCAACAGTGTATAAGCATTCCCTTTTCTCTGCAGCCTTCCCAGAAACTTTATTTTTTTGACTTTTTAATAAATGTCATTCTGACTGGTGCGAGATGGTAGCTCATTGTGGTTTTCATTTGCATTTCTGATTATTAGTAATAAGGAGCATGTTTTCTTGTTTGGCTACTTGTGTATTTTCTTTTAAGAAATGTATGTTCATATCCTCTGCCTATTCAATTGGATCATTTGTTTTTTGCTTGTTGATTGGTTTGAGTTCCTTACGGATTCTGGATATTGGACCTTTGTCAGATGAATAGTTTGCAAATATTTTTCTACCATTCTCTATGTTGTCCGTTTACTCTATTGATAATTTCTCTTGCTGTACAGAAATGCTGTAGTTTAATTACCACTGTGATCTCTTTGTTATTGGTCTGTTCAGGCTTTCTATTTCTTCCTGATTTAATCTCAGCAGGTTGTATTTCTTTCTAGGAATTTATCCATTTCCTCTAGGTATCCAATTTATTGGGATGTAATTATTCATAATATTCCTTTATATTTCTTCTCATTTCTGAAGCACCTGTTGTAATACCTTCTCCATTTTATTTCTGATTTTGTCTTCTCTTTTCCTTAGTTTAAGAGTTTGTTGATTTTATTTTTTAAAAATTCAATTCTGAGTTTCAAAAATTGAAGTCTTCATTTTAGTGAGTTTTTTACCCTATGGTTTCTCTATTCTAACTTATCCCTGCTCTGATCTTTATTCTTTCCTTCTACTAACTTTGGCTTTAGTTTGTTCTTCCTTTTCTAATTCCTTGAGGAGTAATTTTAGGCTATTTCAGATCGCTCTTCTTTTTTAATGTAGGCAAGGTGTTTATTGCTGTAAACTTCCTTCTCAGAAGTGCTTTTGCTGCATCCCATAGGTTTTGGTATGTTGTGTTTCCACTGTGATTTGTCTGAAGATATTTTTAATTTCTGTTTTTATTTCTTCTTTGACCCTACCCATTATGAAAGTAAGTTATTGAAGTCTGTAAGTATTATTGTAGAACTGTCTTTCTCCAATTCTGTCAACGTGTTTTCTTATATTCTGGGGCTCTGTATTTTGGTGTGTATACATTGACAGTTTCGAAGTCTTGAGTACTTTACCCTTTTCTCAGTATGTAATGTCCTCGTTTGTCTCCTATAACAATTTTTAAATTCAAGTTTATTTCTTTTATTAGAATAATTACCCTCAGCTTTCTTTAGGTGACTATTTATATGAAATATCATTTTACATTCTTGTTTTATACTTTTCATTGTATAAGACTTTCACCTCCTTGGTAAAGTTGATTACTAAGTATGCTATTCTTGGTACTTTTTTTCAGCTTTTATTGAGGTATACTTGACAAATTAAAAGTACATATACTTAAGAACACGATATTTGACATATTGCAAAATGATTACTACAATCAGGCCAATTAACACATACCTCACATATTGCCATGTGTGTGGTCAGAATCCCTAAGCTATACTCTCTAAGCAAATTCGAAGTATAAAATATATTAACTAGAGTCACTAATCTAGACATTATGTCTCAAGAACTTATTCATCTGTTAACTATATGTTTGTACCCTTCAGCTAAGATTTCCTATTTGCCCACTCCCTGACCCCTAGTAACCACACTACTACTCTCTATGTCTCTGAGTTCAAGCCTTTTAGAATTCCATATGTAACTAATATAGTGCAGTATTTGTCTTTCTGTGTTTGGCTATTTCACTTAGCATAATGTCCTCCAGGTTCATCTACGTTGTCACAAATTGCACATATGTCCTACTTTTTAAAGGCTGAATAGTATTTCATCGTGTGTGTGTATATCTAAACATACTATGTATGTGTGTATATATACAATGTACATAAACTGTTTATGTGTATATAAAATGTACACGTGTGTATATATACATGCTATGCATATATATGTACATTATATATTGTACATGTATGTATATATGTGATGTGTTTATTTGGAATTTTGATGACACAGACTGTTTTCTACCTTTATTTTTCAGAAAGGGTCTCCATCTGTCACCCAGGTAGGAGTACAGTGGCACAATGACAGTTCACTGTATCCTCAACCTCCTGGGCTCAAGTGATCCTCCTGCCTCAGCCTCCTGAGTAGCTGAGACCACAGGCATGTGCCCCCATGCCCAGCTAATTTTAAAAATTTTATGTAGAGATAGAGTATCACTGTTTCCCAGGCTGGTCTCAAACTCCTGTGTTCAAGCTATCATCCCACCGTGGCCACCCCCAAGCACTGGGATTACAGGTACAAGCCTCTATGCCTGGTACACATTTTATCCACTCATCCATAAATGAACACTATGTTGTTCGTTTCTTCACTACTGTGAGTAATGCTGCAATGAACATGGGAGTACAGATACCTCTTTGAGATACTGAATTTGTTTTCCTTAGATTACCTAGAACTGAGACTTCTGGATCATATAGCAGTTCCGTTTTTAATTTTTTAAGAAATATATGTTATGTTTCCCATAATAACTGTATCAGTTTTGTTTTCCTAACAAAAATATATAAGGCTCACTTTTTCTCCACATCCTCACCAACACTTGCCATCTTTTGACTTTCTGATAATAGAAATTGTAACAGTTGTGAAGTGATATCTCAGTTTGGATTTGATTTGCATTTCCCTGATGATTAGAGATGCTAAGCACCTTTTCATATACCTGTTGACCATCTGCATGTCTTCTTTGGATAAATGTCTATTCATTCCCTTGTCCATTTTAATAGGTTATTAATTGGGTTATTTATTTTTGCTATTTAGTTATGAGTTCCTTACATATTGAATATTATAGCTTTATCAAACATATGGCTGGAAATAGTTTCTCCCACTCCATGATTCATAACATTGTAATCAAAATGGATACTTGATATTACTTCAGTATCCCTTTTCATTTTCTTGTTTCTTTTGTTGTGCAGATACTTTTTTGTTTAATGTAGTTCGATTTTAGTTTTTTATTCGTCGTACTTTTGATGTTACATCTAAAAATCATCACAGAGACCAATGTCAAGGGGCTTTTCGTTGTTTTCTTTTAGAGGTTTTATGGTTTCAGGTCACATGTTTAAACATTATTCACTTTTCCGTACAGTGTAGGGTAAGGTTCCAACTTCATTTTTTTGTATGTGGATATCCTGGTTTCACAGTGCCAATTATTAAAAAGAGTGCCCTTTCCCCATTGTGTACTTTTGGTGTCTTTGTCAAAGACGAGTTGACCATACATGTGTAGGTTTATTCTGTGCTTTCTATTCTGTTCCACTGGTTTATTTCTATACCAGTACCAGGCTGTTTTGCTTGCTATAACTTTGAAATGTAAATCAAAGTAAGCATGTGTAATGCCTCTCACTTTATTCTTGTTACTCAAGAATGCTTTAGATTTTTAAGGTCTTTTGTGGTTCCATGCAAATTTTAGTATTTTTGTCTATTTCTGTGAAAAAACGGTCATTGGAAATTTAATAGGTATTGCCTATTGAATTGAACCTGTAGATCACTTTGAGTAGTTAGGTATTTTGGCAGTATTGATTCTATTCATCCATGAACACCAAATATCTTTCCCTTCATTTGTGTCATCTTCAAATTATTTCAATGTTTCATAGTTTTCAGTGTCTAGATCTTTTACCTCCTTGGTTACATTTATGCCTAAATTTTATGCAGTCAACGTTCTCTATTTTTTATTATATCTGTGCCTTTGGTATTATCTAATTCCAGATGAAGTCAATACCAAATCGAATGTCATGCAGTTTTTGCTCCATGTTTTCTTCTACAAGTTTTCTACATTTATCTCTTACACTTAGGTCTCTGGTTCACTTTCGGTTAACTTTTGTATGTGGAGTTAGGTAAAGGTCTCAACTTCATTCTTTCACATGAGGATATCCAGTTTTCCTGACACCATTTGTTGAAAAGACAATCCATTTCCCATTGAACAGAGATGGCATGCTTGTCAGAAATCATGTGTTCATATATGCAAAGAATTCTTTAGGAGCTCTCTATTCTTTTTGATGCCATTTTTAAATTTCTACTACTTTTTTTGTTGCATTTTAGATTTTGAAATACATGTGCAGAACATGCAAGATAGTTGCATAGGTACACACATGGCAGTGTGATTTGCTTCCTTCCTCCCATTCACCCACATCTGGCATTTCTCCAAATGCTATCCCTCCCAACTCACCCCGTCTGTCCCTCCCCTATTCCGCCAAATAGACCCCAGTGTGTACTGCTCCCCTCCCTGTGTCCATGTGTTCTCATTGTTCATCACTGGCCTATGAGTGAGAATATTTCATTTTCTGTTCTTGTGTCAGTGTGCTGAGAATGACGTTCTCCAGATTCAACCATGTCCCCACAAAGGACACGAACTCATCATTTTTGATTGCCACATAATATTCAATGGTGTATATTTGCCATATTTTCCAGGTCGAGTCTATCATCGATGGGCATTTAGGTTAGTTCCAGACCTTTTTTATTGTAAACGGTGCTGCAATGAACATTCGTGTGCATGTGTCCTTATGGTAAAACGATTTATAGTTCTTTGGATATATACCCAGTAATGGGATTGCTGGGTCAAATGGAATTTCTATTTCTAGGTCCTTGAGGAATCGCCACACTGTCTTCCACAATGGTTGAACTAATTTACACTCCCACCAACAGTGTAAAAGTGTTCCCGTTTCTCCACATCCTCTCCAGCATCTACTGTCTCCAGATTTTTTAATGATCGCCATTCTAACTGGCATGAGATGGTATCTCAATGTAGTTTTGATTTGCATTTCTCTAATGACCAGTGATGATGAGCATTTTTTCATGTTTGTTAACCTCATGTATGTCTTCTTTTGTAAAGTGTCTCTTCATATCCTTTGCCTATTTTTGAATGGGCTTGTTTTTTTCCTGTTAATCTGTTTTAGTTCTTTGTAGATTCTGGGTATCAGCCCTTTGTCAAATGGGTAAACTGCAAAAATTTTTTCCCATTCTGTTGGTTGCCAATTCACTCTAGTGACTTTTTCTTTTGCCGTGCAGAAGCTCTGGAGTTTGATTAGGTCCCATTTGTCAATTTTGGCTTTTCTTGCTAATGCTTTTGGCGTTTTGGTCATGAAGTCCTTGCCTACTCCTATGTCCTGAATGGTTTTGCCAAGATTTTCTTCTACACTTTCTATGGTGCCAGGTCTCATGTTTAAGTCTTTAATCCATCTGGAGTTAATTTTAGTGTAAGGTGTCAGGAAAGGGTTCAGTTTCTGCTTTCTGCACATGGCTAGCCAGTTTTCCCAACACCATTTATTAAACGAGGAATCCTTTCCCCATTGCTTGCTTTTGTCAGGTTTATCCAAGATTGTATGGTTGTAGACATGTTGTGTTGCCTCCGATGCCTCTGTTCTGTTCCATTGATCTATATCTCTGTTTTAATACTAGTACCATGCTGTTTTGATTACTGTAGTCTTGTAGTATAGTTTGAAGTCCGGTAGTGTGATGCCTCGTGCTGTGTTCTTTTTGCGTAGAATTGACTTGGCTATGTGGACTCTCTTTTGGAACCATATGAAATTTAAGGTGGTTTTTTCCATTTCTGTCAAGAAGGTCATTGGTAGCTTGATGGAAATAGCATTGAATCTGTATATTACTTTGGGCGGTATGGCCATTTTCATGATACTGATTTTTCCTAACCATGAACATGGAATGTTTCTCCATCTGTTTGTGTCCTCTCTCATTTCGTTGAGCAGTGGTTTGTAGTTCTCCTTGAAGGGGTCCTTTTCACTCCTTGTTAGTTGTATTCCTAGGGATTTTATTCTCTTTGTAGCACTCGTGAATGGCAGTTTGTTCTTGATTTGGCTCTCTTTCAGTCTGTTATTAATGTATAAGAATGCTTGGGATTTTTGCACACTGATTTTATATCCTGAGACTTTGCTGAAGTTTCTTATCAGTTTCAGGAGTTTTTGAGCTGAGACGATGGGGTCTTCTAGATATATTACCATTTCATCTGCAATTAGAGACAATTTGGCTTCCTCCTTTCCTATTTGAATACCCTTTATTTCTTTTTCTTGCCTGATTGCTCTGGCTAGAACTTCCAGTGCTATATTGAATAGGAGTGGTGAGAGAGGGCATCCTTGTCTAGTGCCATATTTCAAAGAAAATGCTTCCAATTTTTGCCCATTTAGTATGATATTGGCTGTTAATTTGTCATTAATAGCTTTTATTATTTTGAGATATGTTCCATCATTACCGAGTTTATTGAGGGTTTTTAGCATAAAGGGCTGTTGAATTTTGTCAAAGGCCTTCTCTGAGTCAATTCAGATAATCATGTGGTGTTTGTCTTTGGTTCTGTTTATGTGGTGAATTACGTTTATAGACTTGCGTATGTTGAACCAGCCTTGCATCCCTGAAATAAATCCTACTTGATCATGGTGGATAAGCTTTTTGATGTGCTGTTGCAATCAGCTTGCCAGTATTTTATTGAAGATTTTTGCGTCTGTGTTCATCATGGATATTGGCCTGAAGTTTTCTTTTCTTGTTGAGTCTCTACCGGGTTTTGGTATCAGGATGCTGTTGGTTTCATAAAATGACTTGGAAAGGATTCCCTCTTTTTGGATTATTTGGAATAGTTTCAGAAGGAGTGGTACCAGTTCCTCTTTCTGTGTCTCGTAGAATTCGGCTGTGAACCCATCTAGACCTAGGCTTTTTTTGTGATGTAGGCTCTTAATTGCTGCCTTGACTTCAGACCTTTTTATTTGTCTATTCATAGTTTCGACTTCCTCCTGGTTTAGGCTTGGGAGGATACAAGTGTCCAGGAATTTATCCATTTATTCCAGGTTTACTAGTTTATGTGCATAGAGTTGTTTGTAACATTCTGATGATGGTTTAAATTTCTGTGGAATCTGTGGTGATTTCCCCTTTATCATTTTTTATTGCATCTATTTTGTTGTTCTCTCTTTTCTTTCTTATTAATCTGGCTAGTAGTCTATTTTGTTAATCTTTTTAAAAAACCAGCTCTTAGATTTATTGATTTTTTGAAGGGTTTTTCGTGTCTCTATCTCCTTCAGTTCATCTCTGATCTTAGTTATTTCTTCTCTTCTGCTAGGTTTTGAGTTTTATTTTATCTTACTCCTCTAGCTCTTTCAGTTTTGTCAATAGGGTGTCAATTTTGGATCTCTCCACGCTTCTCATGTGGGCACTTATTGCTATATATTTTCCTCTAGAGACTGCTTTAAATGTGTCCCAGAGATTCTGGTATGTTCTGTCTTCATTCTCGTTGGTTTTGAAGAACTTCTTTATTTCTGCTTTCATTTCATTATCTAGTCAACATTCAAGAGCCAGTTGTTCAGTTTCCATGAAGCTGTGCAGTTCTGCATTAGTTTCTGAATTCTGAGTTCTAACTTTGATTGCACTATGGTCTGAGAGAAAGTTTGCTATGATTTGTTCTTTTACATTTGCTGAGGAGTGATTTACTTCCAATTATGTGGTAAATTTTAGAGTAGGTATGATGTGGTGCTGAGAAGAATGCATATTCTGTGGATTAAAGGTAGAGTTCTGTAAATCTCTATCAGGTTTGCTTGTTCCAGGTCTGAGTTCAAGTCCTGGATATCCTTGTTGATTTTCTGTCTGGTTGATCTGTCTAATATTGACAGTGGAGTGTGAAAGTCTCCCACTATTATTGTGTGGGAGTCTAAGTCTTTTTGTAAGTCGTTAAGAACGTGCCTTATATATCTGGGTGCTCCTGTATTGGATCCATATATACTTAGGATCATTAGCTCTTCTTTTCGTATCGATCCCTTTACCATTATGTAATGTCCTTCTTTGTCTCTTTTAATCTTTGTTTTAAAGTCTATTTTATCAGAGATAAGAATTGCAATACCTGCTTTTTTTTTTAAATCTCCATTTGCTTGGTAAATCTTCCTCCATCCCTTTATTTTGAGCCCTTCTGTGTCCTTGCTTGCAAGATGGGTTTCCTGGATAAAGAACAACGATGGGTATTGGCTTTTTATCCAATTTGCCAGTCTGCATCTTTTGATTAGTGCATTTAGCCCATTTACATTTAGGGTTAATATTGTTATGTGTGAATTTGATACTCCATTTTGATGCTAGCTGGCTGTTTTGCCCATTAGTTGATGCAGATTCTTCATTTTGTTGATGCTCTTTAGCATTTGATATGTTTTTGGAGTGGCTGGTACTGGTTGTTCCTTTCTATGTGTAGTGCATCTTTCAGGAGCTCTTGTAATGTAGGCCTGGTGGTGACAAAATCTCTGAGTATTTGCTTGTTTGCAAAAAATTTTATTTTTCCTTCACTTATGAAGCTTAGTTTGGCTGAATATAAAATTCTGGGTTGAAAGTTCTTTTTTTTAAAAATGTTGAATATTGGCCCCCACTCTCTTCTGGCGTGTAGGGTTTCCACCGGGAGATCTGCTGTGAGTCTGATGGGCTTCCCTTTTTAAGTGACCCGACATTTCTCTCTGGCTGCCCTTAGCATTTTCTCCTTCATTTCAACGTGGTGAATCTGATGATTATGTGCCTTGGGGTTGATATTCTTGCAGAATATCTTTGTGACGTTCTCTGTATTTCCTGGACTTGAATGTTAACCTGCTTGCTAGGTTGGGGAAATTTTCCAGAATCATATCCTGAAGAGTATTTTCCAGCTTAAATTCATTCTCTTCATCACATTCAGGTACACCTATCAAACATTGATTTGGTCTCTTCACATAGTCCAACATTTTTTGGAGACTTTGTTCATTCCTTTTTGTGCTTTTTTATCTTATCTTGCCTTCTAGTTCTATTTCATTGAGTTAATCTTTGACCTCTGATATCCTTTCTTCTGCTTTGTCAATTCGGCTGTTGAAACTTGTGCATGCTTCACGAAATTCTCGTGTTGTGTTTTTGAGCCCCATCAATTCACTCATATACCTCTCTAAGTTGTCCATTCTTGTTATTTCATCAAATCTTTTTTCAAGGTTCTTAGTTTCTTTGCATTGAGTTAGAACATGTTCTTTTAGCTCACGGAAGTTTCTCATTACCCACCTTCTGAAGTCTGATTCTGTCATTTCATCACACTCATTCTCCATCCAGCTTTGTTCCTGCGCTGGTGAAAAGTTTTAGTCCCTTGTAGGAGGCGAGGTTTTCTGGTTTCAGGTGTTTTCTTCCTTTTTGCACTGGTTTCTTCCCATCTTTGTGGATTTGTCCACCTGTCGTCTGAGTAGTTGCTGATTTTCCAATTGGGCCTCTGAGTGGACGTCCAGATTGTTGATGATGAAGTATTTCAGTTTCTTAGTATTCCTTCTAACAGTCTGTTCTCTCTGTTGTAGGACTGCTGAGGTCCACTCCAGGCCCTGTTTGCCTGGGGAACACCTGTAGCAGCTGCAGAACAGTAAGAATTGCTACCAGTTTCCTCTGCTGCTATCATTGTCCCAGAATGATGCCCGCCAAATGTCATTCTGATCAGTCCTTTGTGAGGTGATTCTGTGGATACACAGGGGTCAGAGAGCTGCTTGAGGAGACAGTCTGTACTTTATAATAACTCAAGTGCTGAGCTGTGAGCTCCATTATTCACTCAGAGCTGCTAGGCAGGTACGTTTTAAGTCTCCTGCAGCAGAACTCATAAAAAAATTTTTTTTCCTCAGGTGCTCTGTCCCAGGAAGTTAGGGCTTTACTTATGAGTATCCGTTGCACTGTCCTTCCCAGAAAGAAAGCAGTCTAGTCACTGCATACCTGCAGAGGCTATGAGCTGCTCTGGGGTCCGCCCTGCCGCTGTGGGCTCTGCCCTACTGCCGTGTGCAGTCCTGTCTATATGGGTGTGGTTGGAACAGCCATGGCGATGGTGGCCTGCCTCTGTAATGGCAAACTCTGTTTTGGTGGGTTGCCTCAGCAATGGAAGGCTGTGTCAGCTATGGCAGAGTACCTCCATAGGGGTGGAGTACCTCAGTAATGGCGAACGCCCCTCCCCCACCGAGTTGCACCATCCTGGGTTGAGCTGTCCTTGCCATGAAACTCTCAACCCCAAGGGTTTCCAATTGCAGTTATTTTGTTTCTTTGTTTTTTGGGGGGTGGGACCTGCTAAGCCTGACAACCTGGCTCCCTGCCTCAGAGCCCTTTAATTTTTAAATTGAACAGTTGATGCTCTCCCAGGTGTTCCAGTCGCCTGCTGAAAGGGTGCCGGGATCTGTGTGATGTCCCATGCAGCGACCCCTTGCACCGGCTGAAACTACGTCGCTGCCCAGGAATCTCCTGGCCTGGCTTTATGTTTAAGTCCCGTTTAATAAAATGAATGTGGGAATCTGCCTTCTCGGATCTTCAATTACCAGTTTAACAGGGCAGCCAGACCAGTGTATTTTGTACCAAGTGCCGCTGCACTGCGGTGCTGGTGAAAACAGCCACGCAAACCGAAAGTCGCACTGGCGACCCGGGGGCTCCTACACCTGGAAATCTCCTGGTCTGTGGGCAATAAAGATCCATCTGAAAATGCAGCATCCACTCACCCTCTGTGCTTTCACTGGGAGCTGCAATCGTGAGTTGCTCCTACAATGCCATCTTCTCTTCTTCTCCTTTGATGCCATTTTAAATAAAATTTTTTCTTAATTTGTTTTCCAGATTATTAGTGTAAAAAATACAAATAATATCTGAATGCTGATTTTGTATCCTGCCACTTTACTGAATTAAATCATTACTTCTAACAGGTGTTTTTTTCTAACAGGTATGGAGTCTACATACATGATCATACTGTCTGCAAATAGAGACAATTGTACTTCCTTATGTCTGATTCGAGTGTATTTATTTATTTCTCTTGCCCCATTCCTCTGGCTAGGACTTCCAGTACTGTGCAGAATAGAAGTAGTCAGAATATCTTTTTCTAGTTCCTCATCTTAGGGGAGAGGCATTCAGCTTTCCAGCATTGAGTATGATGTTAGCTGTGGGCTTTTCATACATGGCCTTCTGTTGCAATACATTCCTTTTATACCTAATTTGTTCAGTTTTTATCTTGGAAAGATGTTAATTTATGTGAACCATTTTATTTGTACCTATCAAAATGATTGTGTGAGTTTTAGCTTTGATTTTGTTAAGGTAATAGATCCCATTTATTGAATATGTACATGTAATTGTCCTTGTGTAATAAGGATAAATCTCATGTTTGTGATATGATTTTTTAATGCGCTGTCAAATTCAGTTTGATCATATTTCCTTGAAAATTTAAAACTATATTCATAAAAAAAAGTTGGCCAGTTATTTTCTTTTCTTATATTGTCCTTGTCTGGCCTTGGTATGAGGGCAATGCTAGCCTTGTAAAATAAGTTGGGATTGTTCTCTTTTTCTTTGGGGAGAATATTTTCAAAAGCATTGGTATTCTTTTGTAAGTTCTTGTAGTATCCATTTTATTTCTTCCTACTCTAATCTTTATTTCCTTCCTTCTACTAATCCTGGGTTCTGTTGACTCTTTTTCTTTTCCTTAAGATACAAAGTTAGGTTGCTTTGTCTCATGTGGGCATCGATTGCTATACATTTACCTCTTAAAACTTATTTGCTGCATTCAGTAAGATTTGTCATATTGTATATTCATTTTCATTTGTCTCATTTTTTTATTGTTGTTCTTTTCCTTTTAATTTCTTTTCTGATGCACTGGTTTTCAGGGGCTGTTATTTTTTACATAATTGTGAACGTTCCAGTTTTCTCTTATAATCAATTTCTAGTTTCATAACACTGTGATCAAAAAGGACACTTGATATTATTTCAGTCTTCTTAAATTTGTTAAGACTTGTTTTGTAGTTTAGCCCATGATATGTTCTAAAGCATTTTTTGTGTGCACCTAAAAAGAATGTGTATTTTGCCATTTTTAAATGTTCCATTTATGTTTCTTACATCCATTTGGTCTACAGCTTAGTTAAACTCCAATGTTCCCTTATGGCTTTTCTGTCTGCATGATGCATCCATTACTAAAGGTGGAATACTGGTGCCATCTATTATTGTATTACTTTCCATTTCTCTTTTCAGATCTGTTAACATTTACTTTTATATATTTAGATGCTCCAGTGTTGAATGTGTATATATCTACAATTGTTAAATCATCTGATAAATTAAATCCTTCTAATATGACTTTATTACTGTAGTTTTTCCTTGAAAATTATTTTGTTTGTGATAAGCATAGCTACCCCCTTCTTTGTTTCACACTTGCATGTAGTATCTTCTTCCATCCCTTTCCATCCTTTTGTGTCCTCAAAAATGGAGTAACTTGTAGGCAGCATACAGTTAGATTTTGTTTTTAGTCATTCTTTATCTATTGATGAGAGAACTTAATTCATTTACATGTAATGTAGTTGTTGATAGGTAAGAGTTACTATGGTAATTTTGATAATTATCTTCTGGCTCTTTTCTTTTTTGAGACACTTTGTCACCACAAAGACTGTAGGGCAATGGTGATCATGGCTCACTGCAGTCTAAACCTACCAGGCTCGAGCAATCGTCGCACCTCAGCCTCCCAAATAGGTAAGATTGCAGTTGCACACAAGTATCTCTAGCTAATTGCTGTATTTTTTTTGTAGATATGTTGTTTCACCATGTTCTCCAGACCGGTTTCAAACTCTTGGGCTTAAGCAATGCATCTACTTCAGCCTCCCAAAATGTAGGGATTCCAAGCACGAGCCACCACACTTGGCCTTCTAGCTCTTTCATGGATTTGTTAACTCTTTATTCTTTTGCTGTCTTCTTTGTGATTTGATGATTTTCTGTAATAGTATACTTTGATCTGCCACTCTGAAACGTTTTTTCAATCTACTATAGGATTTTGCTTTGTCATTACTATGAGGCTCACATAAAGAATTGTATAATTATAGTACGTCTATTTTAAACTGATAGCAACTTAACTTCAGTGACATACAAAAACTACACATTTACTTCCACCTCCACATTTTGTTTTTCATGCCCAAGGTACACCTTTTTTGTATCCACTGAAAAATAATTAAAACAATAGTAATTTTTTATTCTTTTAACTTTTATACAAGAGTTATAAGTGATTTATATACTATAATTACACTATTAAAATATCCTTAAGTTGCCCATATACTTATCACTGAATTTTGTACTTTCATATATTTTCACGTTACTCACTAGTATCCTTCCATTTAAGTTAAAATAACTCCCTCTGGCATATCATTGAAGGCAAGAGTTGTTAGTGATACACTCCTTCAAGTTTTGTTTACCTGAGAAAGTCTTGTATGTTTTGCATATCTAAAGGAAAACATTGCTGTATAAATTATTCTTAGATGGCAGTTTTTTGTTTTTTAATCTTTCAAAACTTCGAATATATAATCCTATTCCTTCATGGCCTGAAAAGTTTCTGCTCAGAAAACCACTGACAGCCTTATGGCAGTTCCTGTAGATTTAAATAACCTTATTTATCTTGCTGCTTTTGAAATTCCCTTGTCTAGGTTAAATATCTATTAGATGTAGTCTAATTGTAATTCTTTGAGTTTCATGTACCTAGATAACCATAAATCAGTGGAGAGCCCCAAATATAGAAAATTTTCAGCAATTATTTCTCTGAATAAACTTTCAATCCTTTACCTCTCTCCTTTCCTTCTATAAATCCTATGTTAAAGTTAACACTTCTGATGGTGTCTAATAAACCCTGTAAATTTCCCTTCTTTCCTTTTCATTATTTTCTCCACTACTGGATATTTTAAAATAATTTATTTTACAGTTGACAAATTCCTCCTTTTATTTCATCCAGTCTGCTTCGGATGCTTTCTATTTCACTTTTCATTTCATTTATCCTTCTTCTCCACAATATTTCGTTAATTTTCAGGATTTCTATTCTTTTATTGAATGTCTCCTTTTGTGTATTAATGATTTCGTTAGGTTGTCTCTCTGTTATCTGATACCCCACTGAACTTCCTTAAATCAGTCATTTGAAATTTTCTATCAGACAACTAATGTATCTCAGTTTCTTTGGAGTCAGTCAGTAACTGGAAATTATTGAATTTTTCAGGTGTTACTATATTTCCTTAGTTTTTCTGTTTCTTGTTACACTGAGTAAAAATCCGCTGACTTGATGGAGTGTTAAGTAGAGGGCAGCAGTTGTAGCCCAGGTGAGGATATAATGGAAAACTCTTCTTGCAGCTATGTCAGCTGAGGTCAGCAGTGGCAGACATTAAAAGAGTCATTGGTGGCCAAGCCTGAGTGTCCTGATGCTGTTGTAAATAGAACTGTGCTCATAATATCCTTTTCAGATTGTTTGTAATTAATGTGTAGAAATGCAAGTGAAATTTGTATACTGACTTTGTATCCTACTTTGCTGAACTAATTTATTCAGTTTCTGTGATGAGTTTTCAGGAATTTCCCCATATATGATCGTATCAATGAACAAATATAATTTTAATTCCTCCTTTCCAATTTGGATGCCTTTATTTCTTTTGTACATTCTCTCACAAGAAAGTCTAATACTATGTTTCATATAATGGCTACAGTGGGCATCTATCTTTATTTTTGATCTTAGAGGAAAAGTTCTCTTTCTTTCCACCATTAAGATGCTCCTTGTGGGTTTTTCTTCTCTGAGTATTTTTATTTTTGTTTATTTTTAGTCAACATATAGTAATTATAGATATATGTGGGATACACAGTGATATTTTGATACATGTATGTATTGTGTCATAATCAAATCAGGATAATTAGTCTATTCATAATCTGAAACATCATTTCTCTGCTTTGAGAGCAGTAAAAATCTTTCTGTGCCAAATTTCATTTAACATATTCTCCAAGTTCATCCATGTAGCTATGAAGGACAGGAGTTAATGCTCTATTATGACGGAATAATATTCCATTGTGTATACATTCCATATTTTTTCTCCATTCATCTGCTAATAAAGATTTAGGTTGATTCAATATCTTAACTGTTGCAAGCAGTATTGCAATAAGCATGAAAATGCAAATATCTTTTCTATATACTGATTTCCTGTACTCTGGTAGTAAGATTACCAAAGTGTATAGTAATCTACTTTTAGTGTTTTGTTTTTTTGACAAAACACCATACTATATTCCATAATGGCTCAATAATTTATAGTCCAAACAATAGTGTATTATTTCTTTTTCTCTGCATCCTTGCCAACATTTTACTTTTTGTCTTTTTGAAAATAGCCATTCTAAAAGTGAAATAACATCTCATTGTAACTTTGACTTGCATTTCTATGATTAAAGATATTGAGCATTTTTTCACATACCTGTTGATCAATTGTTCTCTTTTGCACATTTTAAAATCAGATTTTCTGGTGTTTTCTTGTTACTGAATTGTTTGAATTCATTGTATATTCCGGATGTTAATCCCTTGTCAGATGAATATTTTCTCACATTCTACAGGATATCTCTTAACAGTTTGTTATTTCCTTTTATGTGTAGGTTTTCAGTTTGATATGCTTCCATTGGACTATTTTTCATTTTTGTTGCCTGTGCTTATAAAGTCTTACCCATAAAATCTTTGCTTAGATGCACATCTTGAAGGGTTTCCCCTCTGTTTTCCTCTAGTACTGTTTCAGGTCTCATGTTTAAGTCTCTAATCAATTCTGAGTTGATTTTTTTATATGCTGAGAGATAGGAGTCTAGTTCATTCTTCTGTATATGGATATCCTGTTTTTGCAACATGACTTACTGAACATGATGTCCTTTCCCAAGTGTATTCCTGGCACCTTTGTCAAAAACCAGCTGTCTGTAAATAATTTATTTCTGGGTTCTCTACTCTGTTGCGTTGGTCTATATGTCTGTTTTATGACCACAGCATGCAAATTTGTTTACCATTGTTTTGTATACAGAAGGGGTTGCTTCTGGGACCCCCTGCATATACAAAAAGCCACATATGTTCAAGTCCCAGTCAGCCCTGTGTAACCCACATATATAAAATGTCAGCTACCGGCGTACATTGTTTTTGCTTTTGTGAATACTGTATTCTATCCTCGTAAGATTATGAAGAAAATCCACATGTAAGTGAACCTACACAGGTCAAATCAATGTTGTTGAGTCGACTGTATTCTGAAGTCAGGCAGTGAGTGGCTTCAGCTTCATTCTTCCTGCTCAGTATTGTTCGTCCTCTTTGTGGTCTTTTGTCGTTCCATCAAAGTTAAAAAAATTTTTTTTTCCTATTTCTGTGAAGAATGCTTTTTTTCTAGATTTCTTTTCCCACTTTTTTTTTTACTGATGATACTTATGGCATACATGTGCTACATGCATAGAATATGTAATGATCAAGTCAATGTATCTGTAAACCTTAATTTATCTCTAAGTGTTAGGGGCATTTCAAATCCTCTTATTTTGAAATATAAATTACATTGTTAAATATAGTCATTCGACTCTTATCAAATATTATAAATTATTCTAACTAGCTGTATATTTTCACCCATTAACCAACTCTCTTAATCCCCATAACATACCCTTCATAGCCTTTGGTATCTATCCTTCTACTCTCTACCTCCATGATATCAACTTTTATAGCTCCCACATACGAATAACATAAGATTATTTTTCTTTGTGTGGCTTAAAATAATGACCTCCAGTTCCATCCATGTTTCTGCAAAAAAACATTGTTTCATTCTTCTTTGGTCAATTAGTATCTCATCATATATATTTATCTCATCTTTCTTTTTCATTTATTCACTGATGTATACTTAGTTCCTGAGTCAATATCTTTGCTGTTGTGAATAGTGCTACAATAACCATGGGGATGCAAATATACTTTCAGTATACTGATTTCTGTTCCTTTAGATGAATATCCAGTAGTGTGATTGCTGGACTATATATTTCTCTCCTTAGGTATTTGAGAAATCAAACTGTTTTCTATAGTGGCTATATTCATTTACATTCCCACCAACAGTGTATAAGAATTCCCTTCACATCCTCTCCAGCATTGGTTACTTTTTGTCTTTTATTAATAACCATTCTTACTCTAGTTTTGACTTGCATTTTCCTGATATTACTCATGTTGAGCTTACCTCTTGAATAAAATGCTAAGAAATCTTGACTACTTGTATGTCCTCTTTAGAGAAGTATGTATTCATGTCTTTTGCTCACTTTTTAATGGCATTCATCGGTTATTATCGAGTTATTTTAGTTCCTGGTATATTCTGGGTATTAATACCTTCTAAAAATGAGTAGTTTGCAAATACATTCTCCAATTCAATAGGCTGTCTCTTCACTCTGGTGTTTTTTTCCCCCTTATTGTGTACAAGCTTTATGATTTAATACAGTCCCATTTGTCTATTTTTGTTTTTTGTCTGTTTTTGAGGTCTTATTCATAAAATCCTTGCCAAGACAAATGTCCCAAAGTGTTTCCCCAGTGTCTCCTTCCATTAATTGTAGTGTTGTTTTGTACCTCATGTTTAAGTCTTTAACCCATCTTGAGTTAATTTTAATATGGCAAGTGGTAGAAACTCTTCCATTCTTCACATGGATATCTAATTTTCAGAGCTCCACTAACTGAAGAGGAGTTCTTGGCACCTTTGTCAAAAATCAGTTGGATGTAAATACAGAAATTAATGTACAGGTTTTACTCTGTTCCATTGGTCTATGTATCAGTTTTATTCCAATACCATGTTGTTTCAATTGCCGTAGCCTTATATTTTTAAGTCAATGTGATGCATCCAGCTTTTTTTTTTACTCGGAATTGCTATAAATACTCCAGATCTTTTTTGGTTCTATGTGAATTTTAGGACTTTTTTCTATTTCTATGAAAAATGGCATTGGTATTTAGAGAGAGATCGCATTGAATCTGTAGATTGCAAATGTAGTATGGTGATTTTAATTATGTTAATTCTCCTGATCAATGAGCATGGAACCTTTTTTGTTAAGGTCTCTTCAATTTCTTTTATCAGACTCTTCTAGTTTTCCTCATTAAAGGTTTTTCACCTCTTTGGTTAAAATCGTTCATATTTTGCACTAATTGTAAATCATAATGCCTTCTTGATTTCTTTCATAATTGCTTCTTTATTGGTGTACAAAAATGCTACTTATTTTTTAAACCTATAACTATAATCAACTTATTGATCAGATTGCAAGTTTTGATCTTTTATATAACATCATTATAAGTCGCAATGTCCCCTTTTTCATTTTTTATTTGATTTATGTAGGTCTTCTCTCTTTTATTCTTGGTTAACCAGTGGTTATTGTGTTTCTTTTCAAAAACCAATTGCCTGTCTCATTGATCCTTTATATTTATTTAGTCTCTTGTTAGTTCTGCTCTAATCTTTGTTATTTCTTTTCTTCTACAAATTTGGTATGGTTTGTTCATATTTTTATGGTACATCATTAGAGTATTAAAGATCTTTTCGACCTCTTTTGATGGAGGCACTTATTACTATAAATGTTCCTCTTAGCATGGCTTTTGCAGTATCCCATAAGTTTTAGAATGTTGTGTTTCTATTTTCACTTGTTTCAGTAAATATTTTATGTCTGCCTTAATTTCCTCCTTGACCCAAAGGACATTCAGCAGCATACTCATTTCCATGTATTCATGCAGTTTGGGATATTTCTCTTATTTATTTATAGTTTTATACTATTGTGGTCAGAGAAGATATGCGACACGAATCCAGTTTTATTTAAAAATTTTTAAATCATAGTTTCCTAACATATAATATATCCTGGACTGTTCCATATACTCATGAGTAATTGTGCATGCTCCAGCTGTTTTATGAACTGTGCTGTAAATGTCTGTTAGGTTCATTTGGTATAAAGTGCTGTTTAAATCCAATGTTTTTTGTTACTTTTTTGTTTAGATGATCTAATACTGGAAGTGAAGAACTGAAGTTCCAAGATTATTGTATTGAAGTCTACCTTTCTCTGTTTACTTTATGTATCTGGGTACTTTGGTGTTGGTTGTATATATACTTAGAATTGTTATCTCTTCTTGGTCAATTGATCCCTTTGTCCCTATATAATGACTTCTTTTGTCTTTTTACCGTTTTTAAACCTTTGTTTTATCTGATATAAGCATAGCTACTCCTGCTTGGCTGTTGTCTCCATTTGCAGGAAATATCTTTTCCCATTCCGTTACTTTAAATTATATATTTCTTTACAGGTGAGATTAGTTTCTTGTAGACAGCATTTAGCTGAGTCATGCTTTAGATTCATTCACCCAGTCTGTCTTTTAAGTGGGAAGTTTAATCCATTTATATGCAAGATTGTTGTTACAAGAGGGCTTATTCCTGTCATAAATTGATTTCTGATCATTTTGTGTGCTTTCATAAGGTTGTCCTTTCACTTCTTCATGTAGGACTCACTTAAGCATTTCTTTTAGAGACAGTGTAATAGCAATTACCTCTGCTTTTACTTTTCAGGGAAACACTATTTGTCCTTCACTTCTGACTAATATAACTTTGCTAAGCAAAGTATTCCTGGTTGGCAGGCTTTTGGATATGTTTTTTTCTTTCAGCACTCTGCATATATCATCCCATCTTCCTGGCCTTTAAAGTTTCTGCTGAGAAATCTGTTGGTCTGAAGGGGTTCCTTGTATCTACAACCTCTTTTATCTTTGGTTTTATGATACTTTGTCTTTGGCTGGACATTATAACTATAATTTGTTGTGAAAAACACCTTTTTGAATTGTATCTATTTAGGGTTCTGAGATTTCTATATCTGGAAGTCTAAATCTCTTGGAAGATTGGAAAGTGTTCACGTATTATTTCATTAAATAGATTTCATAATCTTTTAGTTAGTTTTTCACCTTCTGGGACACAGAAAATTCAAATATTTGGTCACCTTATGACATCCTATAGGTCACATAGCCTTTGTTCATCCTTTTTTTTATTCTTGTCTGAGTCATTTCAAAACACTTGTCTTCAAGTTGTGAAATTCTTTCTTCTGCTTGATGTAGTCTATTATCAAAGCTTTTAAATGTATTTTTATTTCATTCAATTGATTCTTAAATTCCAAAATGTTTGATTCATTTTACATTTATATCCTGGATAAATTTCTGATTTATACCCTGAATTTTTTTATTTCTTTATATAGTTCATCAGATATTCTTTAATATTATATTGAATTTTTAGAGGTTTCATCACTTTCTTTTTTACTGGAATCTTTTAGAGAACTACTGCATTCCTTAAGTGTCATGTTTCTTACCTTTCATGTTTCTTCTGTCCTTACATTAATATCTGCACATCCAGTGTAACAGGAGCTTCTTCGAATTTCTTGAACTTTCCTAAGGGACTCTTGATCCTGAAAATGTATCTATGGTGTTCTTTAAGCAGGGCACTTTGGTTTTGACTCTAAGTTCCTGCAGTAGTGTCATCTCCATGTAATATTTTTCAGCTGTAAACAGCAAGTGTAGTGTCTTGGAATTCCTCTGTACTTTAGCATGCAGTTGTTGGTGGAGACTGTGGTGAAATTTGGCTGGGAATAGGGACACCAGGTGGGCCAGTCCTCAGGTCCCAGTGGCAGGTAACAAATGCTTATTCTTGACCAAAATGGTGGTTTATGCTGGCACCAGTGTTGGCAGGTCTAGGTAGACCAACTTTGTACCTCCAGGCAGCTTGCTCAGGTGCCAACAGTGAAAGAGCTGGGCCAAAGGGTAGGTAGGTCCTTGAGTCCTCAGCAGCAAGTATGGCTTACGCAATGGCAGTAACCATAACATAACAATCTTCTGCTTTCCAAGACGTCCATGCTGCTATTGGGATGGCTGGGATGTGATAGATGAGCTTGTCTGAAGGCCCACAGTTGGCACATTCAAGTGAATACCAGTTGTGATAAAAATGGTCATTTGATTAGGCCAGTTCTCAAGTCCCCAGGAGTGCTCAGATGCCAAAAATAGTAGATAGGGCAGGGTGATCCCCTGGCATATAGACATTATGTGCTGACACTGGGAGAATAGGATGAGAGCAGGCTAGGTGGGCCTGTCCTGAGGCCCTCCAGTAATGCAATAATGTACTATGATAGGCAGACAAACGATGATCCCTGCATACCCTGCTGAATGCTCATGTGGGGATGGTAGCACCTCTACTGCAGCCCTCCTGGGGAAGTTAGGTAAGGATGCTTTGAGACACAGCAGCTATAAACAGGCAGTTGAGCAATGCATGCTTCAGACCGACGTGGTGACTATGGGCAGGGTTGCCTTTCCTCAGGGTGCTTTAAAATACATGGCAGCATTGCTGTGGAGGTGGCAGAGTACGGCCAATAGCTCAAGCTTTGTCCTTAGAGGCAGCAGGCAGGACTGGCAGCTTTGTGTAAGGGATGCCCATGGGCTCCAGGGATGAGATACAAGGATGTGGGTCCCACGGCAGATCCAGCCTGTTGGGGGCTATGCTATCAAAATAGAACTTTCCAAAAGTTGCCTGATTGAGGAGATATGTAGGTTGCCCAGGATTCAGGGTAGTCTCCTTCTCTGGGAGCTGTTGATTGCCATTGCACAGTCTGCAGGTAGCCTCTTGTTAGTCTCAGTGCACCAATGAGTCAGGAGGTTCTCTGACTAAAATTTCATGAGTTTCCCATGGGAATGTGGATCAATGGGGACTCACTCACTTACCCCTTCTACACATCTAGCATCTCTTCATGCTCCTAGCCAGTTCCATAGAAGCAGACTGCCTGACTTCCCTCTTATCCCTTGCATTGGTTTTTCCTATCACTTCTCAGTTGAATTCACGTATTATCTGAGAGGCAATCTATATAAACTGTGATTACTTACTTGCTATTTTGTTCTACTTTGTGGAGGAGAAAAGTGCCAGATGCCTCTAGTCAGCCATCTTGATGCCCTTGCTGATATCAGGATAGAAATGTCGTGGCATTTGCAGATTGCTATGGGTAGTATGATCATTTTAACATTATTCTTTCAATCCATGAGCATCGGATGTCTTTAAAAATTTTTTTGTAGCCTCCTTAATTACTATAATCAGTATTTTATAGTTTGCATTGTAGAAATATTTCACCTCCTTGGTTAAGCTTTTTTTGTTTTTGTAGCTATTGTAAATAAAATTGCTTTGACTTCTGTTTTGGCTCATTTGTTGTCTATACAGAAATGGTCATAATTTTTTGGGAAAACAGGAACTGAAGACATTTTATCACTCTATTTCCCAGGCTGGGGTGCAATGGTGCAATCTTTGGTCACGGTAACCTTCACCTCCCAGGTTTAAGCAATCCTCCCATCTCAGCCTCTCGAGTAGGTGAACTACAGTGGCAAATCACCACGCCAAGCTAATTGTTGTACAGATGGGGTTTTGCCACGTTGCCCAGGCCAGTCTTAAACCCCTATGCTCAAGCAATCCACCTGCATCAGCTTCTCAAAACTGAGATCAAAAGCATGAGCCACCACACCTGCTCCTACATATTGTGTATTGACTTTTGTATCCTGTAACTTTATTGAATGTATTTGTCAGTTCTAAAATATTTTGGTAAAGTCTTTAGGTTTTCCTGTGGTACAAAAACTTTCCTATGCCATCTACAGAGGACAGAAAGTATGATATTCTTTTTTCCAATTTGAAACCCCCTTTCCTTGCCTAATTGTTCAGGCGAAAACTTTTCTTACTCTGTTGAATAAGAGTGGTGAAAGTGGACATCCTTGTCTTGTTCTAGTTGTAAGAGGGAAGATGTTTAGCTTTTAAGCGGGAAGCTGTGGGTTTGTCATATATGACCTTCACTGAGTTATGTTCCTTCTAGACATTATGTGGCATTTTTATCATGAAGAGATGTTGCATTTTTTTCACATGCTTTTTCATCTAGAGATGATCATGTATTTTTTGTCCTTCCTTCTGTTAATGTGACATATCACATTTATTGATTTGTATATGTTGAACCATCCGTGAAACCCTAGTGGTGACACCCAGGCCTGGTGGTGACAAAATCTGTCAGCAGTTGCTTGTCCATAAAGAATTTTATTTCTCCTTCACTTATGAAGCTTAGTTTAGCTGGATATGAAATTTTCGGCTGAAAATCCTTTTAAGAATGCTGAATATTGCTCTCTTCTGGCTTGTAAGGTTTCTGCCAAGATACAGGCTGTCTAATGGACTTTCCTTTCTGGAAAACCTGATCTTTATGGATGCCCTTAGCATATTTTCCTTCATATCGACTGTGGTAATCTAACTATTGTGTCTTGATTATGGTATATTATCTTTGTGTTTTTTGTCCTTATATTTATTTTTATTTTTAAATTATAATTTACATTCTGGGGTACATGTACAGAATGTGCAGGTTACATAGGTATACATGTGCCATGTGGTTTGCTGTATCCATCACTCCGTCATCTACATTATTTATCCTAACGCTATTCCTCCCCTAGCCCCCCAAATCCTAACTAGCCCTGGTTTGTGATGTTCCCTTCCCTGTGGCCATGTGTTTTCATTGTTCAACTCCCACTTATGAGAACATGCAGTGTTTAGTTTTCAGTTATGTCAGTTTGCAGACAATGACGGCTTCCAGCTTCATCCATATCCGTGCAAAGGACTTGAACTCATCCTTTATTATGAATGCAGGGTATTTCATGGAGTATATGTGCCATATTTTCTTTATCCATTCTATCATTGATGGTCACTTAGGTAGGTTACAAGTCTTTGCTATTGTGAACAGTGCAGCAATAAACATACATGGGCATGTGTCTTTATAATAGAATAATTTATACTCCTTTGGCATATACCTACTAATGGGATTACTGGATCAAATTGTATTTATACTTCTTCATCCTTGAGAAATCTCCACACTGTCTTCTACAATGGTTAAACTTCTTCACCCTCCAAACAACAGTATAAAAAAATTCCTATTTCTCCGCAGCCTCTCCAGCATGTGTTGTTTCAATGATTGCCATTCTAACTGGTGTGAGATGGTATCTCATTGTAGTTTTGATTTGTATTTCTCTAATGACTAGTGATGAACTTTTTTTCATGTTTTTTGGCTACATAAATGCCTTCTTTTGAGAAGTGTCTGTTAATAACCTTCACCCAATTTTTGATGGGGTTTTTTTCCTTCTAAATTTGATTAACTTCCTTGTAGATTATACATATTAGCACTTTGTCAGATGGAGAAATTGCAAAACGTTTCTACCTTTTTCTAGGTTGCCTGGTCACTCTGATGATAATGTCTTTTGCAGTGCCAAAGCTCTTTAGTTTAATTAGATCCTATTTATCTATTTTGGCTTTCATTGACATTGCTTTTGGTGTTTTAGTCATGAAGTCTTTGCCCATATCTATGTTCTGAATGGTACTGCCTATGTTTTTGTTCTAGAGTTTATATAGTTTTAAATCTTCCATTTAAGTCTTCATTCCATCTTGAGTTAACATTTGTATAAGGCGTAAGGAATCCAGTTTAAGTTTTCTGCATGTGACTAGCCAGTTTTCCCAATACCATTTATTAAATAGGAAATCCTTTCCCTGTTGCTTTTGTCAGGATTGCATAAGATCAGATGGTTGTAGATGTGTGGTGTTATTTCTGAGAACTCTGTTCTGTTACATTGTTCTATACATCTGTTTTGGTACTAGTACCATACTGTTTTGATTACTGTAGCCTTGTAGTATAGTTTGGAGTCAGGTAGAGTAAAACCTCAAGCTTTGTTCTTTTTGCCTAGAACTATCTTGGTTATGTGAGCTCTTTTTTAATTCCATATGAAATTTAAAGTATTTTTTTTCAATTCTGTGAAAAAAGTCAATGGTAGCTTGATGGGGATACCACTGAATCTATAAATTACTTTGGGCAGTATAGCCATTTTCATATTAATTCTTCCTAGCCATGAATGACGAATGTTTTCCCATCTGTTTGTGTCCTCTCTTATTTCCTTGAGAAGTGATTTGTCATTCTCCTTGAAGAGGTCCTTCAAATCCCTTCTAAGTTGTATTCCTAGGTATTTTATTCTCTTTGTAGCAATGGTGAATGGGACTTCACTCATGATTTGGCTGTTTGTCTGATATTGGTGTATAAGAATGCTTGTGATTTTTGCACATTGATTTTATATCCTGTGGCTCTGCTGAAGCTGCTTAGCAGCTTAAAAAGATTTTTGACTGAAACTATGGTGTCTTCTAAATATACAATTATGTCACCTGCAAATAGAGACCATTTGACTTCCCGTTTTCCTAACTGAATACGCTTTATTTCTTTTTCTTGCCTGATTGCCCTGGACAGAACTTCCAATACTATGTTGAATAGCAGTGGTAAGAGAGGGCATCCTTGTCTTGTGCTGATTTTCAAAGGAAGTTCTTCCAGTTTTTCCCCATTCAGTATATTGGCTGTGAGTTTGTCATAAGTAGCTCTTATTTTGAGACACATCCTATCAATACCTAGTTTATTAACAGTTTTTGGCCTACAGAGCTGTTGAATTTTGTCAGAAACCTTTTCTGAATGTATTGAAATAATCATGTGGTTTTTTGGTTTTGGTTCTGTTTATATGATGGATTGCGTTCATTGATTTGCTTGTGTTGAACCAGCTTTGCATCCCAGGGATGAAGCTGCCTTGATTGTGGTGGACAAGCTTTTTGATATGCTGCTGGATTCACTTTGCAGTATGTTATTGAGAATTTTTGCATCGATGTTCATCAGAGATATTGGCCTGAAATTTTTTGTTGTTCTGTCTCTGCCAGGTTTTAGTATCAGGATGATTTTTGACCTCATAAAATGTGTTAGACAGGATTCCCTATTTTTGTATTGTTTGGAATAGTTTCAGAAAGAATAGTACCAGCTCCTCTTTGTACCTCTGGTAGAATTCAGCTGTGAAACCATCTGGTCCTGGACTATTTTTGGTTGGTAGGATATTAATTCTTGCCTTAATTTCAGAACTTGTTATTGGTCTATTCAGGGATTCAGCTTTTTCCTGGGTTAGCCTTAAGAAGGTGTAAGTATTCAGTAATTTGTACATTTCTTCTAGATTTTCTGCCTTATTTGGTTAGAGGTGTTTATAGTATTCTCTGATTGTAGTTTCTATTTCTATGGGATCGGAGGTGATATCCCCTTTATCATTTTTTATTGCATCTATTTGATTCTTCTCTCTTCTTCTCTTTATTAGTCTGGCAGGTGGTCTATGTATTTTGTTGATCTTTCCAAAAAAAAAACAGCTCCTGAATTCATTGATTTTTTTCAACAGTTTTTCATATCTCTATCTCCTTAAGTTCTGCTCTGATCTTAGTTATTTCTTGTCTTCTGCTAGCTTTTGAATTTGTTTGCTCTTTCTTCTCTAGTTCCATTAATTGTGATGTTAGGATATGGATTTTAGATCTTTCTTGCTTTCTCTTGTGGGCATTTAGTGTTATAAATTTCCCTCTATACACTGCTTTAAATGTGTGCCAGAGATTCTGATACGTTGTATCTTAACTCTCACTGGTTTCAAAGATCATCTTTATCTCTGCCTTCATTTCATTATTTATCCAGCAGTCCTATTCAGGAGCAGGTTGTTCACTTTCCATGTAGTCCTGCGGTTATTAGTGAGTTTCTTAATACTGAGTTCTAATTTAATTGCACTGTGGTACGCTGTGTCTTCACTCTCACTGGTTTCAAAGAACATCTTTATCTCTGCCTTCATTTCATTATTTATCCAGCAGTCCTATTCAAGAGCAGGTTGTTCACTTTCCATGTAATCCTGCGGTTATTAGTGAGTTTCTTAATACCGAGTTCTAATTTAATTGCACTGTGGTACGCTGTGTCTTCACTCTCACTGGTTTCAAAGAACATCTTTATCTCTGCCTTCATTTCATTATTTATCCAGCAGTCGTATTCAGAAGCAGGTTGTTCACTTTCCATGTAGTCCTGCGGTTATTAGTGAGTTTCTTAATACCGAGTTCTAATTTAATTGCACTGTGGTACGCTGTCTTCACTCTCAGTGGTTTCAAAGAACATCTTTATCTCTGCCTTCATTTCATTATTTATCCAGCAGTCCTATTCAGAAGCAGGTTGTTCACTTTCCATGTAGTCCTGTGGTTATTAGTGAGTTTCTTAATACCGAGTTCTAATTTAATTGCACTGTGGTACGCTGTGTCTTCACTCTCACTGGTTTCAAAGAACATCTTTATCTCTGCCTTCATTTCATTATTTATCCAGCAGTCGTATTCAGAAACAGGTTGTTCACTTTCCATGTAGTCCTGCGGTTTTTAATGAGTTTCTTAATACCGAGTTCTAATTTAATTGCACTGTGGTATGCTGTGTCTTCACTCTCACTGGTTTCAAAGAACATCTATCTCTGCCTTCATTTCATTATTTATCCAGCAGTCGTATTCAGAAGCAGGTTGTTCAGTTTCCAGGTAGTTGTGCGGTTTTGAGTGAGTTTCTTAATCGTGAGTTCTAATTTGATTGGACTGTGGTCTGATTTTCATTCTTTTGCATTTGCTGTGGAGTGTTTTGCTTCGAATTGTGGTCAATTTTAAAGTAAGGGCAATATGGTGCTAACAAGACTGTATATTCTGTTGATTTGGTATGGGGAGTTCTGTAGATGTTTATTAGGTCAGCTTGGTCCAGAACTAAGTTCAAGTCCTGGATATCCTTCTTAATTATGTCTCAATCTAATATTGAAGTGGGATGTTAAAGTCTCCCACTATTATTGTGTAGAAGTCTAAGTCTCCTTATAGGTATATAATAACTTGCTTTGCAAATCTCGATACTCTTGTATTGGGTGCATATATATTTAGTATAGTTAGCTTTTATTGTTGCATTGATCCCTTCACCATTATGTAATGCCCTTTGTTGTCTATTTTTATCTTTCTTAGTTTAAAATCTGTTTTATCGGAGATTAGGATTGCAACCGCTGCTTTTTTTCCTTTGCTTTCCATTGGCTTAGTAAGTATTCCTCCATCCCTTTGCCTATGTATATCTTTGCACATAAGATGGGTTTCCTGAATACAACACACCGATGGGTCTTGACTCTATCTAATTTGCTCTTCTGTGTCTTTTAATTGGGGCATTTAGCCCATTTAAATTTAAGGTAATTGTTATGTGTGAATTTGATCCTGCCATTATGATGCTAGCTGGTTATCATGCCCATTAACTGATGCAGTTTCTTCATAGCATTGATGGTCTTTACAATTTGTTACATTTTTGCAGTGGCTGGTACTGGTTTTTCTTTTCCATGTTTAGTGCTCCCTTCAGGAGCTCTTGTAAGGCGGGCCTACTGGCAATAGAATCTCTCAGCAGTTGCTTATCGATAAAGGATTTTGTTTCTCCTTCACTTATGAAGCTTATTTTGGCTGGATATTAAATTGTAGGCTGAAAATTATTTTAAGTATGTTGAATATTGGACCCCACTCTCTTCTGACTTATAAGGTTTCTGCCCAGGGATATGCTGTAAGGCTTATGGGCTTCTGTTTTTGGATAACCTGACCTTTCTCTCTGACTGTCCTTAGCATATTTTGCTTCATTTCAACTGTTGGGAATCTGACAATTATGTGTCTTGGGTTTGCTCTTCTCGAGGAGTAACTTTATGGTGTTCTCTTTATTCCTGAATTTAAATGTTGGCATGCCTTGGTAGGGTTGGGGAAGTTCTCCTGGATAATATCCTGAAGAGTGTTTTTCAACTTGATTTCATTCTCCACATCACTTTCAGGTACACCAATCAAACATAGACTTGGTCTTTTCACATAATTCCATATTTCTTGGAGACTTTGTTAATTTCTTTTCACTTTAATCTCAGTTTATTTCATTGAGTTGATCTTCAATCTCCGATATCCTTTCTCCTGCTTGATTGATGCAGCTATTAAAACTTGTCTATGCTTAACAAAGTTCTCGTGCTGTTTTTCAGCTCCATCAGGTCGTTGGTGTTCTCTAAACTGGTTACTGTAGTTAGCAATTTGTTTAACCTGTTTTGAGGTTCTTAGCTTCCTTGCACTGGGTTAGAACATGCTCCTTTAGCTCAGAGAAGTTTGTTATTAACCCACCTTCTGAGGCCTGCTTCTGTCAGTTCATCAAACTCATTCTCCAAGTTTGTTCCCTTGCTGATGAAAAGTTGTGATTCCTTGGAGAAGCATGCTCGTTTTTGGAATTTTCAGCCTTTTAGCACTGGTTTCTCTCAAACTTCATGGATTTATCCACCTTTGGTCTCTGAAGTCAGTGACCTTTGAATGGGGTCTCCAAATGGACTTTGTTGGTGTTGAAATTATTTCTGTTTGTTAGTTTTCCTTCCAACAGTCAGGCCCCTCTGATGGTGTGCTGGAGTTTGCTGGAGTTCCACTCCAGACCCTGCTTGCCTGGGTATCATTGTCAGAGGCTGCAGAACAGGAAATACTGCTGCCTGTTTCTTCCTCTGGTAGCTTCACCCGAGTGGTACCTGTCAGATGCCAGCCAGAGCTCTCCTGTATGAGGTGTTTGTCCACCCATACTGGGAGGTTTCTCCCAGTCAGGATATGCAGGTATCAGGGATCCACTTGAGGAGGCAGTCTGTCTTTATCAGAACTCAAACACTGTACTAAGAGATCTGTTGCTCTCTTCAGAGTTGCCAGGCAGGGACATTTAAGTCTATTAAAGCTGTTCCCACAACCACCCCTTTTTCCAGATGCTCTATCCCAGGAAGATGGGGGCTTTATTTATGTCTCTGATGGGCTGCTTCCTTTTTTAGATGCCCTGCCCAGCAAGGAGGGAATCTAGTGACACAGTCAGCCTGCAGCTGCCTTGCTCAGCTCTGGTGGGCTCTGCCCAGTTAAAACTTCCCAGTGGCTTTGCTTACACTGTAAGATTAAAACCACCCATCTGAGCCTCAGCTATGGCAGACACCCCTCTCCCCACCAAGCTCGTACATCCCAGGTTGAGCTCAGACTGCTGTGCTGGCTGTGAGAATTTCAAGCCACCAGATCTTAGCTTGCTTGTCTCTGTGGGGGTAAGAACCACCAAGCCAGACCACTTGGCACCCTGGCTTCAGCCTGCTTTCCAGGAAAGTAAATGTTTGTCTCACTGGTGTTTCAGGTTCCACTGGGGTATGAAAAAAAAAAAAAAACTGCTGCAGCTAGCTCTGTGTCAGCCCAAATGGCTGCCCAGTTTGTGCTGGGAACCCAGGCCCCTGATGTTGGTGTAGGTACTGGACGGAATATCCTGGTCTGTGGGTTGTGAAGACCATGGAAAGAGCATAATATCCAGGCCGAAGTGCAGGGTACAGACCCTAATGGCTTACCTTAGCTAGGAGAAAAAGTTTACCAACCCCTTGAGCTTCCCAGGTGAGGGAACGCCCCACCCTGCTTCAGCTTCCCCTCCTTGGGCTGCACCCAGTCTAACCATTCCCAATGAGATGAATCAGGTACCTCGGTTGGAAATGCAGAAATCACTCACCTTCTTTGTCAGTCTTGCTGGGAACTGTACACTGGAGCTTTTCTTATTCAGCCATCTTGACAATCTTGATAATGATGTATTACCGTTTTTATGTCCTATTGGATTCAGATTGCTACTTTTTGGTTTTTTGTTGTTTTGCTCTTGAGGATTCTGCATCTATGTTCATCAAGGAGACTGGACTATAGTTTTCTTTTTTGTTATTGTTGTGTCCTTATCTGGTTTTGGTATCAAGATTCTGCTTGCCTTACAGAGTTAGGAAGAATTCCAAACTCATCTGAGAGTCTTAGAATCGACTGAGAATTCATGTTCTTCAAAAAATGGGTAGAATTGACCAGTAAACCCATGCAACCCTGAGGTTTTCTTTACTGGGAAACACTGGGAGACTATTACTGATTCAATCTGATTCCTTGTTATTGCTCTGTCCAGATTTTGTTTTCTGCCTGTTTCAATCTTGGGAGGTTATATATGTCCAGGAATTTATCTGTTCGCTCTAGGTTTTCTCATTGTTGACATATAGTTGTTCATAATGATCGCTAAGAAGCTTTTGTATTTCTGTGCTGCCCATTGTAATGTCTCCTTTCTTATTTCTGATTTTATTTGGGTCTTCTTAGTCTAGCTAATGGTTTATTGATTTTCTCTTTTCAAAGCAAACTTTTTGGCTGGGTTTGTTGACTCGCACCTGTAAACACAGAATTTTGGAAGGCCAAGGTAGGCTGATTGCTTGAGTCCAGGAGTTTGAGACAAGCCTGAGCAACATGGCAAACCCCCATAACTACAAAAAGAAAAAAATACAAAAAAATTAGCAAGGTATAGTGCTGGACATCTGTAGTCTCAGCTACTCAGAAGTTGAGATGGAGGGATTGCCTGAGCCCTGAAGGCAAAAAATACAGTGAGCCAATATCATACCACTGCATTCTAGCCTGGGTGACAGAAAAAGACCCTTAGTAGGACAAAACAAAAACAAAACACTAATATCACTGATCTTTTTTTTTTTTAATCTCTATTTCATTTAGATCTGCTCTGATCTTTATTATTTATTTCCTTCTAAGTTTGGTTTGTTCTTGCTTTTCTAGTTCCTTGAGATGCATTTATCACGCTATTTGTTTTAACTCTTTCTACCTTGTTGATGTGGGTGTTTATAGAAATAAATGTCCTTCATAGCACTTATTTTGTTGTACCCTATATATTTTTGTGTATTGTGTTTCTATTTTCATTTGTTTCAAACAATTTTTAAATGTTTAAATCAATTTCTTCATTGGCACAATGATCATTCAGAAATATGTAGTTTGATTTCCATGTATCTGTTCAATTTCGGAAGTTCCTCTTGTTATTGATTTCTAGTCGTATACCATTGTGATCTGAGAAGATCCTTGATGTGATTCTGAGTTGCAAAAGTTTGAGACTTGTTTTGTGTCCAACCATATGGAATATCCTGGAGAATGTTCTATATGCTAACAACGAACGTATATTCTGCATCTATGGATGAAATCTGTCAATTTATTAGGTCCATTTGATCTATGCAGTTTAAATCCAATATTTCTTTGCTGACATTTTTCCTTCCAAATGATCTGTCCAATGCTGAATATGAAGTGTCCACATCCCTAATTATTATTTTATTTAGGTTTATTTCTTTAGCAGTAATATTCAATGTGTGTGGGTACTTCAGTGTTGTTGGTTGCATATATGTTAAATCTTCATCTTCGTGCTGAATTGAACCATTTATCATTATATAATGACCTCCATTATTATTTTTTAACTTAGTACTTTTTGTCTATCTACTCCTGCATGTTTTTGGTGTCTGTGTAGAATATCTTCTTTCATCCATTCCCTTAAAACCTATAAGTGTCTATAGGGGAAGTCAGTTTCTTGTAGTCAGCATGTAGTTGGGCTTTTTTTTAATTCATTTAGCCAGTATCTATTTTTGATTAGAAAAATTTAAATTACCTACATTCAAGATTGTTATCAATAGGTGAGGACTTATCCCTGTTTTATTGTTTTCTGATTTTTTGTATACCTGTTTCCTTCTCTCATTTTCTTTGCAATTTTATGATTTTCTGTAGTTATAATCTTTTATTCCTTTCCCTTTCAGATTTGTGTTTCTGTTCTACTTGTCAGTTTTATGCATTTATATTTTCATTATGGTAGATATCAATCCTCCTACTTCCAGATGTAGTACTCCCTTAAGCATTTCTTGTAGGGCTGATTTAGTAGTAATAAATTTCCTCAGATTGGCTTGCCTGAGGGAAGCAAAATTTCTTCCCTCATTCTGCTTCATTTCTGAAAAACAGCTTTGCTGGGTGTAGTATTTGTAGCTAGCAATTTTGAAGGGTTCCCCCCCTTCGGCATTTTTGAATGACATCCAATTCCTTCCTGGCCCAGGTTTCTGCTGAGAAATCTGTTAGTCTACTGTTGATTCCCTTACATGTGACTTCATGATTCTATGTGTTTTTAGAATTCTGACTTTTTACAGTTTGATGACAATGTGCCTCAGAGAGACCCTTTTAGGGTTGAATCTATTTAAGGACTTGTGAGCTTCCTTTATCTGTTAGTCTTTCTCTTTCTCTAACAAAACTTTGGCAGTTTTCAGATATTATCTTATTAAATTAATTTTCTGGGCCTTATCCCATGAATTCTCCTTCTGAAACTCCCAAAATGTGAAATATTGTTAGCTTTATAGTGTCTCATATGTCACACAGGCTTTCTTCGTTCTTTTTATTTAAATCTGTCTTTCTTTCAAAATACCTGTCTTCAAATTTAAAAATTATTTCTTCTGCTTGATTTAGCCTGCTTTTGAAGCTTTTAATTGTATTTTTTCTTTTGTTCATTTATCACTTCGAAGATTGCTGTATGATTCTTTTTATATCTCTTTGATGAATTTCCCATTTACATCATGAATTGTTTTCCTGATATCTTTGTATTATCTACTTGTGTTCTCTTTTATCTCATTGGGTTTAATATTTTCTTTACTTTGGAGTCTGTTATTGGAGAAATATTGTGATTTTTTTTTTTTTTGGCAAGTTGTGTTTTCTTTCCACCCCCCATTTTTGTCCTCAAATTTATATCTGCATATCTGGAGTAAGAGACACTTCCAATTTGATTAAGTAACCTTAATAAAAACTTTTTTCTGTATAATTCTAGTTCAGTGCAGAAGTTTAGTATCTCTACAGTTATTTAGATTATAATCAACATCAGTGGTATCTGCCAGTTCACAAGTGGCTTAGGCTACTTAGTGTTTAGCTTCTTTGTGAAGGCAAGAAAGCTCCTTAGAGGTACTTACTCCTCTATTTTTCCTGATGTTGCGAACTACCCTCAAACTTTTTGACAACACATTTTAAGCCTCTTCTGATTCTGCATGTACAGTTTAACTGCACTGGGCAGCGAACTAGAATGTCATTAAAATTTGGTTCACTTTGCTACTCAACAGATAATTTGAAGGTATTCTTTCTCCTAATACTGCCACCAGTATGGTTACGTGATTTTATTTGCACTTATTGATTTTATACATTTGGGGGAGGATAAGTGAGGTGATTTATAGGGGATGAAGAGCAGCTTGCTATTCTGCTACAAGCCTGGCTGAAAGTCTTTTAAATTATCCTTTTTACTTAGTGCCCCGATCTAATCTACTAGTATGTCTTATCAACTTTCTGGATTTACCCACTCTGGATAGTCTCTCCAACTATCCCCCTGGTTAAAACCACCACCATTTCTCTTCCTACATTATTGTCCTTACCTCATTACTGATCTCTCACTTTCCACTCTTGCTTCCATTCTTCACACAACAGCTCAAGGGAGTTGTTTAAATGTAAAGTAGATCTTGCTGCTTCCCTACTTGAATGTTCTGACAGCCTCCTGTCACACTGTCTTGTGTCAGTCTCACAGCACACAGAGCTTAATTCAAAAATCCTTATGCTGGTCACTTATTGAGAAAGAGCTTCAAGGTGGGCAGCTGAAAGGCTACACAGAACACTCCTCAGAGTTCTACAAGCAGCTGAGAGAGCTGTGCTATTTATCTGTCACTAGTAAGTGCTGCCCCTGCGACAGCTCACTTTCCTTTCTTTTGGCCTGCCCTGTGTGAAACTAAGAAAATCCCTGAAATCAGACAGTACTTATGAAAATATGTAGTGGGCTTGCATTAAGACGCCATCAGTGTGGAGAACATGAATGCTATGGGCATATGAGTGGGGCCCTTATGCTGCCTGTGTGTCGACCCTTGAGAACGTAAATATTGTGTTCTTTACCTCCACATCTCCAGTGCCTACCATATAGCAAGGCCTCCAAGGTTTGTTGATTTGCCTGCCTCACCTGGAGTCTCCCATTTCTCCCACAGCTAGCTGACATTAGCCATGTGCCCCTCTGTTTGTTCCCTATAATAGGCCATTTCCTAAGTAAGCATCATCCGCATTTCTATACGTTTTCTCTGATTACTGGAAATTCCTCAAGTGTTGACCACTTTGATTCCTGGGCCCCTTAAGAGTCCATTAGCATTGGAATGGAGCCCACGGGACCACACCAGACAGATGCCACCACATCTTTTCGTGAAGTAGTGTTCAGGCTGAGGGGGTCATAGCCGAGAGGTCTCCTGGGGCCCCTTGCTCTCCTCCTACTCACAGCCCTCCTGCAGCCAGCAGCGGTGGGGGAGCCAAGTTGCGTTGATTACTTTTGACATCAGTTGTTAACATAATTTTGACGTTGAGCCTTCCCCCCAGTTCTGGGGTGGCTGTGACTGTGTCCAGGCTCCAACTTGAGAAGCTATAGGGAGCCTCTCACCCCCGGATCTGGCCTGGCTGGGAGGTGGCCTGGGAAGGGACCAGTGTTTCTCCAGCCCGCGCCCTCGGGGCCTGGGGGGTGGGGCCCCAGCAGATGTCTGGATTTGGTAGCCAGGGCCTGGAGCCGGATGCTGAGAATGAGGCCTGCAACTCATTTCCCCATTTAACATTCTGAGAACATCTGCACCGGTTTCCAAGGCTTCTCCCTCACTAATTGCTTTGATTATTGTGTGAAGTTAAGAACTGGCACATTTCCGCGATGTTGTGATGAAGGTGAAAAGATCGCTCTTAATTAGATTAAAAACATTTTTTTCTTCCTGTGTAATTTTGCCTTGAAAATCAAGGCCACTTTTTTGTTTTCTTCATCCAAGACCTCCAGAAACTTTCCTCCCCACCTCTCCAGAGGTTTCTGGGGAATGTCCTGTGAGCTCAACTCTTGGAGAAGATAGTGCTTAACCCAGATTCCATTGTATATTAAAGTTTCCTAGGGCTGCTCTTGCTGCCTGGAACCTTCCCCTAAAAATGTGTCTTGGGGGACCTAGACAGTGACTTCCTGCAGCATGGAGACCCGGGTGGGTCAATTTTAGTTGTGTGGGTGGCTGTGTTGCTTTCTTTCCATTTCCTAGGCTCACTCACACTCAAGAGTTGACCCTGTCTTGGCTCTGTCGTTGCCTGAAAGTTGTCTTCCTCAGTTCCCCTGCTACTCAGACCCCACTCCTGGGCCTACAGAGCCATTTCTGTTCACTTTGAGGTTTGTGTGTGCTGAGGCCTCCTATCCTCATTCTAAAGTTTCTGGGGTGTGGGGGGTGGTCTTCAATATCCAAAACTTGGTTGTTGATAAGCCCAGCATAAATCCTGAGAATCCTGGGATTTCTCAGGATTCCCAAAGCCATCTCTGTGTCACATCGCCGTGTGCATGAGACAAATCTATTTTGCCCACCTTTGATCCAATGTGAGATCCAACATGTTCCATAATTTACTCCAAATATCCTTCTACAGCAGGGTGTAGAGAGGGGCTCACTGAAGTTTTGGAGAGATGAGAACTTACAGCAGTAGAAAGCCAATGACCCACGGCAAGTCCCTTTTGGAGAGTTCTCTGTGCTGTTGCAGGGTTAGGGCCAGGGCAAGGGCCTCAACCTCAGGCCAGCTTCTTTCCCACAAGACTTCTCCTTGCCCTCTGTCCTGAAAACTAGTGGCGGCAGTGCAGAGCAGTTTAGCTATCTTCTAACATTGACTGCCCCCAAGCCCACGTCCTTAGGCTCACACCTCACCCCCAAGTTTGTCATGCACATTCCTGAAGACTCTGTTGGTAACAAATGATGGAACCCCAACTCAAACAAGCTTAAGCACAAAAGGGACAGTTTTTGGTTCACACAGCTGGACCCAGCTGTTTCAGACACAGCTGGACCCCAGAGCTGGGATGATCTTGCTCACTTGATCTCACTCTCCCCCTCTTGCACTCCCCTTCTCCCTCCCTGTTCCCTCTTCTGTTCTGCCTTTCCCTTGTTCTCTATCATTGGCTCCATGAGATGGCTGTATCCTTAGGCAGCTACTTTCTAAAAAGAGTAAAATGGCCACCAGCTTGCATTCAACAGCTCAGGAAACCCAGCAAAATGAGGTCATCTCTCCCCAGGATTCCTGCCAGAATCTAAGGCCAAGTTCTTATTGGCCTCAGCTGGGGTACAAGCCATCCTTGGACCTGCAACTCTACCTCCAATGGCTAAGGCAAGGTCTACAAGGACCCCTTTGGGGATGGTCAGAGGGTACCTAAACACTACACACTAGAAGTGGGAAAAGAGGAGCCAACAAAGGAAGATTTGAGAAGCTGTTCCCAGAAGCCAGGCCTGGCTGCTGGGCAGGCAAAAACAACAGGTGTCCACTCAAGCAAGGTATTTTCCTAAGCGGAACTGGGTGCCAGCTGTGAATATACATTTTCACTCCATTCCTCGCCTTGTTCCTGGCAGCTGTTGTGGGAATGGCTTTTACACTTTCCGTCCATGTCCCTTACTTCTCGCCTCTGAGTGGAGACACAGGTGGTGGCGGGGCCACTCTGGCTCGGGGTCTGTGAGCCGGGCATGGGCAGCTGGCACAGGCTGTGGCTCAGCAATGTCACGCAGGGCCTGGCTGCAGCTGTCCGGATGCCCCTGGGGAGGGCTTCTCCTTCACAGTGCAGAATCCGCAGGGCTTTGGTGAATCCAGAGAGGGGGAGATTTCTTGAGGGGGCCAGGGAGAGGGCTTCTACTTGTGAAGGATAGGGAGAGCATCTGTTCATCCCTGTGAAGTAGGCTGGCTAAGGGAACTTGCCTGTGCCAAATCCTGGAGAGAGATGGGTGAGGCAGAAGGGAAGGTTTCCATGCTAAAGGCCAGGCACACATAAGCCCTGCAGCTATACAGGGGAGGGAGCAATCTCGGGGGCTGTGGAAAGCTTGTGGAAGAGGGCTTGGGTTACACCTGGGAGATTAGGCAGGATTTAAATCAATCAGGAGGGGAAGGGTAGGGGGTGAGTGGCTGGGTGAAGTTACCAGGAAGGGCCCAGACACTGGAGAGTCTCTTGAGGGCAGAGGGCAGCAGGGATGGGCTGGAGTTTTCAGCTTTGTCATTAAGTTGGACTTGGGGCTTGAATGCTGACCTAATCTGGGCAAGAAGTCGGAGGCTCGATGAGAAGGCAGAGGAAGTTAGACCAGAATTTCTTGGGAACAGAAAGCCTCAAAGACCTTCATGACAGGAGAACTTTACGTAGCCTCATGGGCAGCTCCAGGCCAGATGAAGAAACATATTCTGGTAACCCTAGGATAAGATGTGCAGGGTTGTGGGCCAGAGAGCAAGGCACAGATATAGGAGACTTCCACAAATTGTTGTTTCTTTACTTAAAGTATCATCCAAAATAGAAAATATATACACAATAAGGAAGGAAATGAAAATCACCAAAAGTCCCTTCACCCAAAGACAAGTTAACATTTGGATATGTTTCCTTCTAGTCTTTTTTCTGTCTGTATTTTTTTAAAAATAAAATTCAAATTCCCCTATTGAGCAGGACAACTGACTAGAAAGGAAGATACTGTGCTAAGTTTTGTTCCTGTTCTCTTAACGGGGTAAGACTTGGCAACCAGCATCCCCAGCTGGGGTAGTTGCCACGCCCAAGGCTGCCTTTGCCATCCCAAACCTCCCATTTTCCTAGAAAACAAAATTGTTTTGTTCTGCCCTGAAAATTTAGACCCAGATCCTGGCCTTGACACGGCAAAGGCAGCCAAAGAATTAAAGCATCAAAAACCGAAACTGTCTTAGGAAAGTGTGACTTCATTGTCACCAGGATACTGTGCTCTTTGTCCCCAGGGCCAGCCACTCCAGACAGTTCAGCAAAGGGCACCTGGCATTGCTCCGGTACCTCCTGCAGAGCCTGGATATCCAGTCCTTTCAAGTACATCATAGGCTCAACCTTCTCTGCTGCTGTGAGTTCAGGCTGTGAAATACCCACTTCAGAGGTGGGGGCGACAAGCAAGACCTGTTAGGACACATCACTTGCCCTCAAGCCCTGGCCTGTAAGAGGCAGCACTAGTGTGTCTGGAAAGAGCTGAATCTCCACCCACTCACCCCCAGCTCCTCTCCTTGCTCTCCTAGATGCCTGACCTGTCTGTGATCACAGATGAAAACAAGGAAAAGGTGGCAGCTCTGGTCACTGCCTCCCTGTGGTGGAGAAAACATGCCCCCCAGTCTCCGCCATACAAGCCAGCAGAAAATAACCTCTCCTTTTAATGTAAAAAAACAAACCTGTGGGGCCCTTCTCTGCCCCTTGCCATTCCCACGATGAAACCAAAAAGCACACATTCCTCTCTGGCAGGTGCAGGCCCCAGCTACTCTGAGCAGCCAACTAATGTGCACATTTTAATATCCGATGTGCACATTTTAATATCCTAAAACACCAGGGTAAAACCTTTCTCAGGAGTCAGGTAGCTCACCCTTGGCCCTCAGGCTTTGGAGATGGCACTTGTCATCAAGGGTGTTTGGAAAGCAACTCAACATTCTAGCCTCCGCTCCATCATTCCTTCTACATACAAATGATGCAAACATCAAAATATGTTTCTTCTTAATTGAATCCTGGATGAAGTTTTAGCTCTGTCACTTGACAACTGTATTATATAACCCAGGATACTTGAATCTCTGCCCCCAGATCTCTAAGATGGGAGCAGTTACATGCCTCTGCTGGGTCCCAGACCTGTGGGTCTCTGAATGTGTGCACATTTTTCAAGCCTTATGGGTCCTTCCCTGGTCTAAGGATGTCATGGGCACAGAGCCCTTTCACTCTGAGCCCTTATACTGGCTGTGACTAAGTAATGTCTGTGTGGTTTCCTGCTGGAAGCCTGCCAGTGGCCCCCACGGGCCATGAGCTCCTGAGTTTATTTACATTTCTCTGATTGCAAGTGAGGCGCAACACCTTTCCACATACTCGTCAGCCCTTTGGATTCCTCTTTTGTGATGTGCTACTTTGTCTACTGTCCATTTTCTATTATGTCATTTATATTTTTCCCATTGATTTGCAGGAGTCCTTTGTATTTTGTGGGCCCTGTCTTTTCACTCTTTAAGGTGTATTTCTGATGACTGGGTCTTAACTCGAGTGTCAAATTAAACATTCTTATCTCTTATGATTATTGCTTCTTAAAAAAAGAAAAAAACATCCTAATGCTGACATCATTAGGATATTCGTCTACATTTAATCATGTGGACTTTATAATGTTGCTTTTCATAATTAGGTCTTCAGTCCCCTTGAATGACAAGAATGAATTTTCGGTATGTGACGTGAGGTAATTAAGGTCCCAACTTAACGTTTTTCCAATGTGGATATTCAGTTACTCCTGAACATTTATTTGATTGAAAAGTCCATCCTCTTCCCAAAATGTGCAAGCCACCTCTGATACACAGCAAGCTTCCATACATATGTGAACTATTTCCCAATGCTCAATCCTGTCCCACTGGTCTATTTGTCTCTCCCTGTGTCAACATCACATTGCATTAATGACCACTGCCTTGGAGGAAGTACTAATGTTTAGTATAGCAAGTTCTCCCACCTTGTTCTTCAAGAATAGTGCCAATTCTTGGCTTTTTGCACTTCCAAATCAGTAGAATCAGCTTGCCAAAGTTCACATACAGAAGCCTTGAGATTTTTATTAAGCTTTGGAGAGATTTATGAAGATTTAGAGATAAGCTTTTCAGATTATCTATTGAATCTTCTGGTCATTGGAATGAAGGCATATTTCTCCATTTATTTATGTCTTCTTCATTGTCTCTTATTGAAGTTTTACCATTTTATCCACAGAGTTCTTGCATATCTTTAGTTATATAATTAATATTCTTTTGTGCTGTTGTATACAGGTTCTTTTTGACTTGTTATCTCACATTTTTGATTTACAGAAGAGAAAAATAGTACTGAGTCCCCACATCCCTTTCACCAACTTCCCCTAATGTTAGCATCTTACATAACCATGGTACATCGACCAAAACTAAGAAATTAACATTGGTACAACACTATTAAAGTAGGGTTGTTAATTTATTTGGATTTCCCCAGTTCAACTACTAATGTCGTTTTTCTGTTCTGGGATCCCATCTAGGATCTATCATTACATTTATTGAGCATGTCTCCTTAATTATGTCCAATTGGTGACAGGCTTCTCTGTCTTATTTTCCATTAACTTGACATTTTTGAAGAATACCAGTCAGGTGTCAGTGTCCCTCAGTTTGGGTTTGTCTGCTATTTTCTCAGGACTAGACCAGAGTTATAGGGTTAGGGCAAGAACACCAGTGAGGTGTTTTCCTCATTGTGGAACATGACATCAATATGGTTTGTCACTGGTAATATTAACCTCGAGCCACTCATTTAAAATGGTGTCAGCCAGGTTCCTCCACTGTAAGTGAATTGCTGTTTTTCCCTTTCCATAGTTTAGTCTTTAGAAGTGAGTCACTAAGTACAGCCCACACTCAAGGGGGCAGGAGGAGGGAGGAGTTCAACTCTACCTCCTGCAGGAGAGTATCAAAGAAATATTCAAATATATGTTAAAACTACCACAGCAATTAAAACATATTTCGAAAAAGAAACTTTGAAGTTTCTCAAAGTTCACCAACTAAATTTAGCATTCATTCATGGATCATTTTCCTGCAGCAAATAATACTGTGATGTACATCTATTTTCCTCATTCCTTCTAGATTTTTTATTTGGAATTCTTTTGAAAGAAAGATTTTGTCCCTCTCCTCCAATTATTTATTTATCAGTGTGGATTCAGGAGTATTTGAGTTTTAATTCAATATTATTTATTTTGTTGCTCAAATTGGTCTAGCTTTGGCCACTGGTGGGTTCATATGTCTTTTTGATGTGCCCCCCCCATCCTTTTATTTTTAAGCATTTCCTTCTCTTCTAGCACCTGACAATACTTCAGGCTCATCTCTAATTTTCCCTGCCCTAGCCCTAGAATCGTCCATTCATCCAGAGAGCCCTAGCTCCTTTTATTGCAGAATGAATAAAAAACCTGGATCAATGCATGGAGTATGCTCATGGCTACTGGGGTATCACTGCTTCCATCTCCTCTCAGTGGACAGAGCTAGAAAGTATATGTATACGTGTAACCTGAGTACACACACATCTTTACATATCTGTATCTATATAAAGCTAACCATGAGTTCACCCTTGCCCCTTCCCCCACAACTTATTTATAGCTTTTTCTCTGACAGTGAGAAACCTGGCTCCCATTACCTACAGTTCATTTAGTTTTGTAACCCTACTGAACATGCAGCACATTTGTATATGAAGCAAATTTACTTACTAGGTTAGAGTGTTTATGACAGACTTTGTCTTTAACCATAAAGTGTCCAGTCAAAAGTGTTTTTGAAAGCAACATAAGCCAGCTCCTCTTCCTTCTTTCCTTTCACTGCTATATCATTTCTTTGTAGCACAGAAAGAATTCACTCATCAGAGTGCTTTCCATCTTAGGGTCCTCCAACATCCAGATTAATTTTTTAAATTTGCACACAGTAAAATTCACTCTTGGAGATTCAGTTCTGTGGGCTTTGACAAATGCCTGGAGTCATGTGTCCACAACCAGTATCATTCAAAGAAGTTCCATACCCCTAAAAATACCCTGGGGTTAGTCTTTTGAAGTCAAGTACTTCTCCCCTAACCACTGGCAGCTATTGATCTGTCTTATGTCCCTGTAGTTTTGTTTTTTCTAGAATATCCTATAAATGGGATTCTATAATATGCATTCTTTTGCATCTGGCTTCTTTCACTGCGTAGCAAAATGCATCGGAGATTCATCCATGTTGTTGCATAAGTCATTATTTCATTTCTTTTTATTGGTGGGTGGTATTCCATGGCATGAATATTTACCACATTTTGTTTATCCATTCACCTGCTGAAGGACATCTTCATTGTTTCCACTATTTGGTAATTATGAGCAGAGTTACTATACACATTTACGGACAGGTTTTCCTTAACATAGAAATTCAATTTACTTGAGCTAGGATTCATGGTATGTGTACGTTTAAATTTTCTAAGAAGCTGCTGTAATCTATTTCCTAAAGTCACTGTGCCATTTTGCATTCCCACCAGCAACATACGAGAGTTCTATGTGTTCCACATCCTTAAGAGCACTAGGTATTGTCAGGTTTTGAATTTTTTTTTTTTTTTTTTGATGTATGGAGTTTCATTGTAGTTCTAATTTACATTTCCATATTTATGTTAATTGTGCATCTTTTCATGTGCTTATTTCTAATCCATTTCTAAAACTGGATGGTTCACTTTATTATTGTCAAGTTGTAAGCATTCTTTATATATTCTGAGTGCAAGTCCTTGACCTGATAGGGGATGTGCAAATATTCTTTCCAAGTCTGTGCTTTGTCTTTTCATTTCATTAACAGTATCTGTTGCATAGCAAAAGCTTTTAATTTTGATAAAGTCGAATTTGTTGATTCTTTTTGTCTTACAAGTGGAGCTTTTGGTTTCGTATTTCAGAATTCACTGCCAAATTCAAGGTCCTGGAGATTTCTTATATTTTCTTCAAGAAATTTTATGGTTTTATTTCATTTTAGATTTTTTGTAGTAAAGTTGTATGTAGTACCCTTTAAGTTTTCATTTTCTAATTGTTGATCATCTCTCACATCAGGCATAGATACTAAATGTATTACAACTTTTACACACACACATATGTATACATACAACACAAATAGTTAAATTAGGAATAAATTTAGGAGAGAGTTGTATGACTCTGATGTGGGAAAACCTTCCTTTTTTATAAAGCAAAAGATTTATCATTTTTTAAAAGCATAAAACATTTTCTATGATAAAAAGCAACATAGTTAAGGTGAACAAAACAGAGATAGACTGGGGAAGATATGTGTCCCTCATATAACAAGGAGTTAATGTCTGTAATATATAGAAAATTGCTACAAAGTGACAAGCAAAAATGAGCAAAGGGTATGAACAGACAATTCTGCAAGAGGAAACCCAGAAACCAAGTCCATAAAAGGCATTCAAACAGATGGAAATGACAGCAATGCCTCAGTTTTCATCCATGCTTAGTAGTCCCTGCAAAAGGTGCTGACAGCCTTCATTTGGGCTTCATTTAACTGTTCATTCAGGCACGGATGTGGGAAAGCTGGGGGAGCCTGAATTGCCACATACAACTTCTTGGGAAAGCAATTCAGCAACATTTACTATAATTACTAAGGAGGCACCCTCTCACCCTGCTCCATTGTCAGCTTTTGAGAATAAATATGGATGTGACATCATAGTCTGAATAGTTAACCAGCTTAACACTGTAAGAGCCTGAATGTCCATGATATACAGAATGGTTACGTATGGCCAATCTAAACTGTAGACTGTCATGTAACTACTAAAATGATAATTAAATCCATGTCTGTATACTTAGAGAAAATGAGATGAGCTTATGTTACAGAGTGACAAGAACAGTGCCATCCCATGTATATAAAAGCAACTCCCACCTGGCATCTGCTGCTCGAATGAGCAGAGTGGGTGGGGGCTTGAAATCTAGTTGATGGTTAACACAGATGACCTTGGGGAAGGAAAGTCATTGTAAATCTTCAAATTATTTTACTTCTCACAGATGAGTACTTAATCCTTTTACAATAAAATATTAAAATGAAGACAAACATAAGCCAGGAGCAAATATTGATGATGTGAACACAAAGTGAGGAGTGATAAGGATCATTTCCTGAGCTCCTGTGTCAAAGTTGTAGAGGTGGGCCCAGGAATCTGAATGTGATACCAGCTGTTGTTGGAGGGACTCCTGTGCTTCACTGGGGGAACAACTAGTTGATGTGGCATTGTGTTTTGACAAAGGAGTTCTGTGGCTGCCCCCACATCCCAGTTTTGCCATTCCTCATGGGTCAGAGGTTCTACCACCCCGTCTTTCCTGACCCACGGCTCTGTCAATGTATAAGTGTGACAATGTATGGTGATGGGAGCTGTTGTCCCTTACCAGGCCTGTGCCTGTCACCTCTGTTTTATTCTTGACCCAAGTGTCAGTTGTGAACACGAAAGGAGGCCCAGAACCTGAGGTGGGGAAGAGTCCTAAACACCTGAGCACAGCCCCAGGCATAGTTCCCACTCTGAAGAGGATTTACTGGCCTTTACTTTCATCAAACACTGAGTGTGTCAAGCACTTTGGGGCCATCTGAAACTACCACACCCCACTGTAAATCGAACTGTCAGGGCTGGAGCTTCCAGGCACCAGCTCCACTCCTCACCTGGCCCTGGGAGTTCATAGGCCTGCTCCACAGCACTGGTAGGTTGGGTGGGAAGCCTAACGTGCTGTCTCCTACACTTTCTCCTCAGTGAGGAAGAGCCCAACACTGCTGGAAGTGAGCATGCCCCACTTCATGAGAACCAACAGCTTTGCCGAGGACCTGGACCTTGAAGGGGAGACACTGCTGACACCCATCACTCACATCTCACAGTGAGTGCCTACATGTGCATGAAGGGCTCGGCTGGAGGGGTCTGGGGCTCAAGGAGTCAGCCTTGGTGCTAGGGAAGGCTTGCTCTCTGGCCAGAGTTCTATCTACTAACCTAGTGCCCACCACTTGATGCCTTCCTGGCCCCAGCACCCAGGCACCAGGCAGGAGAGGAGAGCAAGGGTACTTCCCACCAAGTCTAGGAACATGATCCTCTTGTTTTGACTTATGGAAAACCAGACTGATCATTTTCCACTTGTTTTCATGCTTTGAGAGTCTGAGATTGTTTTTCTCTCTCCCAGCCCCCTCCTCTGCCCCCCAAAAAAGAGACGACTGTTTTTTAGCATTTCCCTGTGGAACCCTCGCCAAAGCCATGGGGCAGATGCCGGGTGCAGTCTGCCAGTTGCTGCTGCTGTCCTCAGGGGCTCCTTCAGGTGGAGGAAATGGCTGATTTTCCATACCTTCCAGCTGGCCTTCCCCTGAGGCACAGCTGGCCTGGGATGCATGCCCGTCCTCCCCCCACCATCACACCATGACCAGGCCAATCCCCGGTGCCCAGTTATGGTGTGATTCCCTTGCGACATGTGACTCAGTGCTCCCATCTGGGGCACCCAGCAGTGACAGCCATGCAGTGGGGTCAGTGGGACACCCAGGCACATTCTGGCCATAGTCCCATTCTAGCTGCCAACGAATTGGGAATCCCCCTTGATAAATGTCTTTGTGTCAGGATCTGTAAGTGACATTCGCAGCCCTTCTGGGGGTCACTTGCTGGGACTCTCCTTCTCTACTGACGTTTTTCTAAAGGGTGTTTTGCTCTCTGGACTCGCTGGGGGTCAGGAGGTTGTCCTGAGCCGTGTGTGCCTTTGTTGTAGTGAGGGCCTGGGCCTCCTGCCTTTGCAGCCAGCCAGGTGCAGGCTTGGCCTTGCAAATCACTGAGGAAATTGGGACCTATGGTGCTGGCGGCTGCAAGTGTAACCAAGAGAATCGGCAGGGTTGGGTAGCCAGAATGAGGCCACCTCCAGGGAAGGAGTGGCTGTGTCAAGGGGTAATTATGAACAGACAGGACTTGTCCACTTCTTTCCAGGCTCCCCCAGTTCACAGAGAGGTTGGCAGTAACTCATGGTTGGCAGGGTGTGAAGAGGCTCCAAGGGAGCCAGGAGGTCACTGGAAAGCAGGGATGACTAGTCCTGGACACCCTGAGCATAGGGCTCTGAGTTTCTGGGCCCCTCCCAGCTAGGTAAAAAGGCAGGAACAGAGGTTGAGTGGGGTGGTAGCCAGATGGGCTGCCCAGCTATAGGTTAGCACCAGAAGGCAGAATAATTTATACTGTGGCCAAGGCTTGTACTAAGTCCTGGCCGTGAGAAACACCTAACGTAATCAGTGTTCGAGTTTTGTGGCTTGTGTTGTGTGCAATACAGGTGGTAGTGCCTGCTCAGAGAGGGGACAACCAAGAGTAGACTGGGAACTCCAGAAGACTCCAAGGTTTGGGCCCGGATGCCACCCAGGCCACACTGGGCCACTCAGCCTGTCCCATCCCATCCTTCTGGCTGCTTGTTCCTCCTGTTAGAGCTCACTTGCTTTGGTTCTCTCGGTCACAGACCAGTCTTCAGACATGCAAAAAGTCATACTGGGAGGAGAGGGCCGTCACCCACAGTCCATCTAGCTGGGCAGCCAGGCTTTACCAGCTTTTGGTTCTTGCAAGGCCCCTACAGGTGAGGGTGGTAAGAGATCAGGCACTTACATGAACCACAGCCAAACCTGCAGCTGCCCAGTAAATCGTCCCTATGGGGATGAGGGCTGCCAGTGCTGGGATCAGCACATGCCAAGCTCCCTGGAGCCAGTCGTTACCCACCTGCCCTGGGGCTGACCCCAAGCCAGTGTGGCTGTGTCATCTAGGACACTGGGCTGTTTCTTGTTCCACTCCAAAATGACAGGGCCTCAGAGACCTGAACATCCATCCCTAAGCTTTCTGCCCACTTTGGGTCTAGCACATTACCATTCAGCAAGGTCCTGCAGCCTTTTCAGATTGGCACTCCCATGGCCTCCAGTGACAAGTGGGCCCAGACAGATCAGAGACTCCATCATCACCCAACCAGGTCCCTGCCCCAGAACTTATCAAGGCCTCTCTCAGAGCAGACTATTCCAAAAGTGGCAGCTGAATATAAGCCAGCCTGGGAAGGCAGGAAGGAGCCCAAGCGTGGTGCTTGGGTGAGGGATCTGAAAAGGGGATTTGGAGAGGGAAGAACAAGGAGACTGCTGCAAAGGGTCTTTGAGGCACTGTGTTCTGGTCAGGGAAGACTCAAGGCTGAGGCTTCAGGGGAGCTGAGTTCCTGCATCCTCAGGAGTTAGGGTATGATGCCTCCAGAGAGGCCTGAAGTGGCGAGCAAGCACACACGGTGTCAGGGCCTAGGAACCCAGGCTCCGCCAGGGCTACAGGCTGAAAAGAGGCCACATTCCATCTGGGGAGAAGGCTGGCAGAAGTGGGCACCCTATTTCCTCAGGGCCCAAACCGCCTGGTGGCAGGGATGTGGGGGCTGTGCAGGTCTTCTGCCCACACTGGGGCTAAATTCCTCTACCTCCTGCACAGCCCGAGTAGTGATTGATGCTAATAATTAAACTCGCCTCCAGCTGCTCAGGGATGCAGCAATGCTCCTGCAAGCAGCCTGGCCCCATGGATCCTGAACTGGGAAGAGAGGCGCACACCCTGGTGTGTGCAAGGGATAGGGATATGTGTTGGGGTCTCACAGCGGGCAGAGTGGGTGGGAGGCAGTTACCAAAAAACATTTCCATTTTTCTTCAGCATTTTACTGATGTTAAATATATTTCCATGCTGGACCAGTTCCAGAATTCAAATTAAAAACATAAATAAAGACACATTTTGTTTCCATCTTGAGCTCTCCCCACCAGCAGGGCCCCAGAGAGGTGAGGTCACTCAGCCTTGATTACGGGAAGGTCCCTGGGGCTGGGTGAAGCTCCTCTTTCTGGGGCCTGTTAGCCAGAGGTGGGTGAGGGGTGAGCAGGCCTGATACAAGCTAGGGAGCCATGGCAAGCTGAGGCATGGGGTATCCACAAGACAATGATTTCACTGCACCCCAGCCTATAGGTGGGCCCATATATAGGCTCAGGACCTTCAGCCAGCTCTAGGCAGCCAGGACTCAACCTCGAACACAACTTTCAGGCAGAAGCTGTCTTCCCAGGTTCAATGAGGCACAAGAAAGCCCCTGACAGCCTCAAGTTCCCTGAGCCCATGTCTCCCACCCAGACCATGTAACAGGGCTTTTGACAGAAAAGTATGAAGTAGAGACTGTAGGTCTGCATGGGCAGTTGGGGAGAACCCTCATGATAGCAGAAGAGCCCTGAACCCCAAGAGCCAAGATGAGTTCTGTGGCCTCTAGTGTTAAGTGGGCCCAGGAGCCCAAGAGCCAGGATTCTGACCCACTCACTGTCCTCTGCTCACCAAGGGTCACTGGCACTCACCAAGGGATAGCACCATGCCTGTGTGCATCCTTGTGCCTTGCATGTGATGATGTGCCATCTAGAATACCCATCACCCATCTGCAGCCATCAGATTCCCAATCATCTTTCCAACGTCTGCTCAGTTGTCCCTGCCTCGGCAAAGCCCCCCAGGATACACTCCAGCTTAACCACTGTGTCCCCCCTTTGGCTCTCAAACCCCTCAGTACCCGTTCCCCAAGCCCTTCGTATGGTGCAAGGAGGGAGCAGGGCACGTATAGCCCTCTTGGTCTCTTCCTCCCCAGAAGCCCCAAAGCCCTAGGCATGGAGAAGCCCTAGGACAGCGGCTCATTCAACCCTGCCTGAGATGAAGCAAGGACTGCAGACACATTGCACCAGTGCTGAGGCACAAGGCTAGGGGCCTGAGGTTCTGTGGCTCTGAAGGTGGGGGTCATGTATAGGTGTGGCCTAGGTGACCTTCTCCCAGTAGCCCTGGGACGCTGCAAACATTTTTGTGAAATCCTCCGTGGCACTGCATCTCCAACTAACTGCCAGACCAGCCAGGACTGGCCTGGAATTCACACAGTTGCCCCACTGGTTGCACATGGATACCTGAGATAGCCTAAGACAGGCCCATAAGCCCTACAGCCTGTGGTTATGCCCAGTCCAGTCGTGGGGTTTCTCTGAAGGGCCCCCTCTCTCTTCTGTTTTGACATCTTAGAAGGGCAAACCCCAGCTCGAGGCTAATAGACACTGCCCCAGTCCTACTTTCCAGGAGGACACTCAGGGAGCACCCTGCCCATTGAGATGGGCATGTGGGAGGACCAGGAGCCCCGAGGCTGGGCAGAGGGAGTGTAAAGAAGGCATAGGAGAAGCTGCAGAGACCCCCACCAGGTGACTGTGAGCACCTCCCTGGCGAGCATGTGCTTGCCTGGCCTCTTGCAACATGACAGCTTTGCAAATCCTTGAGCAAAAACAGCCCCCTGTGTGTTAATTAGAATTTCCATGTCTTCAACTTTCTCCTGGACCCTGCAGAATCTCACGCCAAAACGTTCAACTTGCTCTTTTCCAGCGAGGCCGCTGTGGCCTGGCTTTCATCCACATCACTACTAATGTCTCCTGAATTCTGCATTTGTCAGCAAGGACAGGGCCAGTCTGTGCCGTCTGGAAATAAGGGCAAACGTCACAAGGGTGGCCCCAAATTTGGCTCCATGGACTGGGGATAGCTCTTTTGATGGGACCAGCTTTGCCTGGGACATTTTGGAGACATCCAGAGCCCACTGTGGCCCACTCCCACAGACACCAAGGTGCCAGGCACTGCAGCTCTGTGAATGCCTAAGCTCCTCACCATATTTTTCTCCCTTTAAACTTTGGTGGGAAAGTACAGAGAGGCCATTCTGGGACCAGTGTCCAGAAGGATGAGTGAGGGGCTTCGCGGAACAGATGAGACCATTTTGTCTTTCTAGACCAGTGTCCTGTCTTCTGCAAAGCTCCAGACCACCTCTGTCTGCATGAGGTGCCAAGGAAGCCCCCTGGGAACCTGCCCGGGAGGGCTGTGCAGGGCTGCATGAGTCATGGGATCCCTGTCAGAACCCCACATAGCACCAGCCAGGCTCAAACCCGTCTCTGAAATGCTCGGGGGGATTACATGTTCTTCTAATTAAATTAAAATGGAGGCATAATGGCTCAGTGGGAAAGAGATGGGATTGAAAATCAGTTGCCCTCAATCTGGCCCCCAGCCTGCATCAGCCTAGCTGTGGCAGCCCCCCGTGGCCCCCAACCTTTCCAAACTTCACGTCCTCCATCTGAGCATGGGAGGAAGAAGCGGCTGGTCTTCTAGGGCTGCTGCTATATGGAGAAGGCCACACTATCTAGGTGCATGGCCCAAGGGAAAGCAGTGAGGCTTCTCACTTCCTCTGCAAAGGAAGGGCCATCCACATCACCCTGGCCCAGTGTACTCTGGCCAGGCTCAGCTCTCTTCACTTGTGACCTCCCAGCCATGATGCTGCTGAGGTCCTCAGCCAAGAGGGTGGTATTACCAGATGTGACAGCGAGAACATTTACACCACAGAGGTGGCTGGAGAGCACAGGACTTCACAACTGCACTGATATGGTCCTAAGACACTTCTGGAAACAGGGGGCATCCCATGCAGATCTCGTGTGCTCTGCCTAAACCTGAAAGGGGAGACTAAACTGCAGAGCGTCTAGAGGATGAAGCACGGAGGTGACCTACTCAGGAAGTCTGAGAGCCATATCCCCTTAAGTGAGGGAGTGGGATAGTGCTGGGCCTAGCAGTCCTGAAGGCCAAAGCTATCCATCTTTCTAATTAGGCTCACCTGGGCTCTCCTGGTAAAGGGTAGTGGTGTTACACTTTTAGTTAAAGGGTGGCGCACACACAGATTAGTATACAGGTAGACAGCTGGAGGCATCTTCAGTCTCTGGGATCCATGTGTGCAGCACCCAGAGGAAGCAACAGAACACCCAGAAAGCCTCTCAGGTTCCCAATTCCTGTCAGTCACTGACACCTTAAGATTAATCACAAGCCTAACTTCTAGCAGCAATGATCAGCTTTGCCCACATTTGAACTTTATGCAGTTGGAATCATGCAACTCATACACCTTTGTGTCCAATGTCCTTCACTCAATTTGACGTCTGGGGCAGCCTCTGTAGGGCTGAAGGGAGCAGTGCTTCCTCGCGCTCCTTGCTGTCTAGTACTCCACTGTGTGCATGGCCTACGTTACTCATCGATTCTACTGCCTGTGGCCAGCAGGCAGTTTCTGGTATAGCTTGGTGTTTAAGAATATTCTGTACACACTTTTGGTGAGCATCGGGTTGCATTTCTGGGGAATATATGCCTGTGTGTGGAGCTGCAGGGTCCTGGGTGGGCATATATTTACTTTTAGTGAACACTGCCCAGCAGTTTCCCAAAGCAGTCATCCCAAATTTTCATTCTCATGGGCAGCAGTCTGGCTGCTCCACATCCTAAGCCTTGGCATTTTCCATTGTTGCCTTTTTAACCATGCTAATGACTGTCGAGCAGCATCAAATGGTGATTTTAATTTGCAGTAACCTGACAACTAATGAAGTTGAATCCTTTCCCATGTTATCATTTAGTCGGATATATCTTTCTGTATAAACTGCCCAGACCTTCCGCCTGTTTTATGTTGGGAAAGTCTTTTCTTATTGATTTGTATTTCTATTTATCTCTGGGTATTCTGGAGCCATTTGTCAGAGAGATGCACACGCGCGCACACACACACACACACACACACATTGCAAATATCGCCTCCCCCTCTGCAGGCTGCCTTCTTCCTCTCTTGATGGTGTCTTTTGATGAACAGAAGGTCTTAATTTTCATGTGGTCCAGTTAATCAAACATTTCCTCTCTGGATAGGGCTGTTTGTGTCCTATTTAAGAAACTTTGACTACTCCAAGGTCATAAAGATATTCTGGCTTATTCTAAAGCCTTATTAGCCCACCTTTCCCATGTATATCTGCACTCCATCTGGGATTGATTTTTGTGTCCAATAGGAGGCCGAGGTCATGGTACACTCTTCCCCTACTTGGATATCCAGTCTGGCTCAGCACCCAGCATGGGAAGGCCTGTCCTCTCCCCACTACCCTGTTATATCAGTGTCTTTACAATCAGCTCACTGGCTACATGCGGCTCTGTTTCTGGACCCTATTTGGTGCCACTGGTCAGATTCAAGTTGCTCTTTGTGGCCAGTGCCACACTTCATTCTCAACGTAGAATTTGCTAAACAGGTTTTGACAGCTGGACTTGCTGGGTCTGGCTGCTTCTCCTTCCTCATCACTGGCTTTGCTGTTTTTGTAGGGTTTCTGCCTCACCATACATATGCTAGTGCCACAGAAAGCCTCTTCTAGGTTCAGCAGACTCTAGATGGGCATGGGAGAATGGATATCCTTACAGTATTGGGGACCCTGAACCATGGCATGTTCTGCCCCTTGTTTATTCAGGTTGACTTTCATGTATTTTGCCCTGTGGTTTTCAGTGTAGTGGTCATGAACAGCTTGTCAGATTTACTCCTCATCAGCTGATGGTTGGTGTATGTTCACTGAATCCAGGGACAAGGTCTGTCAGGGAGCCCTGGCCAGCTTGGGTCATTTCATCCTGCCCACAGGACACTGTGGCAGTCACCTAATCACTATGAGCCTCAGTTTCCTCTTATATACATTGGGGGTATATCTCACCAGTATTAGTGTAAGGCCTTGAGGAGATGGGGTTAGGCATCCAGCCACATACCTGACTTGGGAAAATACCTGAAAATATTAGCCAGCATAAAATGTCCCTTTATGATGGGAGATCCTGTGGGGACATTCCTTATTTGGCCTGAGAGCTTCTGAAATTGCAAGGTCATGAGTTACCATGGGATACAAATGGGATCATAACATACGGCTGTCAGCTGCTGTCCTTAATAAGATGTGCTTACAGGCCTGAGAGTCCCAAGCTCCAGGACAGTCTGGAGTCAGGTGGAGGGAGGGGAAGTCCAGAGGTCCCCAAGCTACAACCTCAGCCTCTGGGAATGGGGTTTAGGAGCTGTTGTGGCTCCCGTGGAGGTACAGGCAGAAACCTAGCACTCACTATCCTGCTCTGAGAAGGGGGTTAAAGGCAGAATCAGTGGACTGTGCATGGCAGTCACGGGTACCCCAGTATGCATCTGTCATTTGTTCTCATCACTGTCTGGCCCATCTGCCAAGGCCAGCACCCATCTTCAAGCAGAGTGAAGAGCAGGGTGAACTGTGCAGTGCACCTGCCTTTGACCCTGCACATGACAAACGAGGGAGGAGGACCACGGTAGCTTGTCTCCAGGCAACCCTTAGGTGCCCAATGGAGAGATAATCTCAACGATGGAAGCAGAGTTCAGACTCGGTAACTTTCAGGTGCTTAGAATAGGCTGCAATTCCAGGAGCATTAAGCAGACACCTACTGTGTTTATGTCTTGTGTTGGGGTTAGAAGGGGATGATGCTGTTGGCTGAGACACACAGCCCACATCCTTGGTAGGTCCCTCAGAGAGCACCTAGTGGGCCTGTCCAGCCAGCTCACAGAAAAGGAAATTGAAGCCTCAAGAGGAACAGGGACTTGCCAGTCTCACTGGGAGATGGTAGAAGAAGCCAGACACATAGTCTCTAGGGGACCCTGGATATGCATGGCAGAGGCTGGGATGAACCCTAAAGGTTGGTAGGAAGACAGTGTAGCAGTAACAAGACAAAGGGATTCTGTGGCCCATGGAGCAGGAAGGAACAGCCTGCAGATTATCTGTGCACTAGCCAATGGCTCTTGCGGCTGCCCTCTGCAATAAGAACTCAAGTTTAGCCTCTATGTGCTTCATAAACCTGGTGCCCCCAAGCAAGGAGGTCAAGGGTCCTCACTGGCCGGTGGGCCACTGGGAAGGCTCCTAGATTGCCTGGACAAGGCTGATCTGCCCTCCCAGGATGCAGAGGCAGGCCCAGCTTCATGCTTTCTCATGGTGCCCCAGAGGCCCCCACTAGGCATTCATGCTTTAGATATGTGGACCCTCTAGGGACAATGCAGGTGTCCTAGGCAGGGGCTACATCTGAGGCACATGTCCTTGTTAGTGACTGGCTAGCAGGAGGAAGTCTGGCAGTTACTCTGTCAGCCTGGTTGGTCCTATGGTAGGCCTGAGGTGACTGCCATCTTAGAAAGAGGTTCTTTCCGGGAGAGGAGAAAGACGAATAAAAAGTGGAGACAGAGGTAGACAGGAGTCCAGGTATGACATCAGAATCAGACGTTCCCACCATCCCCAGTCCCTTAGCCTTTGATCTTCTCCATAAGTAATCCTTTCCCATGTGTGGCTGCAGCATCAGAGGCTCCCGCCGAAGATGACACTGGGAATATCCTGAGACAACACCTGGCATGCCTCTCCCAGGGTACCGTCACTATCTATCCAGAGATTCTCCCAATTCAGCAGGCGCAAGAGCAACCCAGCAAGGGATCTGAGAAAGGGATTATTAATATTAGGGCCAATTCAAGGGATTTTTTTCAAAGGTTAATTTTGACTCTGCCTGACTTATCTCCTAAGTCTTTGGCACTAAGCATTCATACAAGATCTGACTGCACTGCACCCTAAGTATAAACCTTGTCACAGCAGTGTCCTTTGGTGCCCTGCTGGGAAAACTGAGGCAGCAGGCAGGGGTGACTTTGCAAGGCAGTGGAGGGTACTTGGGAAGTAAGGGAGTAGGCAAGGCTTTTCAGAGAACATAGAGCTACACACACATACATGCATCCAAATGTTCATTCTGGCCCAGTCAGGATTCTTCCCCCACAACTCCACTGTGGTTATGGGTCTGAGCCTTCTGCCCCAGCGAGCCAGGTCCTAGAGAGGAGGTGGGCAGCACCAGGCAGCCAGTCCGTGGGCCCTACTGTGCTGCCTCAGGCAGCTCGGCTCTGTATCTGGGGTAGAAACAGTGGGCTAAAAAGTCATATAGCACCCCTGACTTCAAGCCCTTGAGTGTGTGGGGGGCTTGTCTACCTGCTTTGGCCCAATCTGCACTCAAGCCAGTATCCTCCCCCAGTCCCTGGTCTGGAATGAACAGCTGTCCTCTGCCCCAAGGGGACTTTTCTTCTCCACCTAATCCCTCCTCTTTGGGCCTTTCAAAGGTGGGCTTGTTTTTCAATGTTTTCTTTAGGTTCATGTCCTGATTTGTTAAGTTAAATTGAATTCCTTCTAGTCCGAAATACTTGAATGCTTTTTTCTGCTTTTTTTTTAACTGCCCCATGAACCCCACCAACTGGGTGTGTGGGCTCCAGGTGAGAGCTCAAGGGGGCCTGCTGTGGTGGGTGCAGAAGCAGAAGGCTGGGGCAGCCTTCACAGGCCAGTATGGTTGAGCTCAGGCTGGTATGAGTTTAGGGGAAGAGAGTACAGAACTGTCCACCCCAGGGGCTCTGAAGAGCTTCTATTGAGATGTCCTTCCCCTAAGGTCCCCACATTCCATGGCAGTGCCTAGGAGCTCTGCATTTCCAGGCCCCTCCATTACCAGTCATCTTCTATACTTCAAGGTAGCCTTATCAGACCACATGGCCTGAATTTTGATTGGGAAAACATCCCTGTAGGTGTCGGGTGGTAGAAGGACTAGGTAAATGGGAGCCATAAGACCAGATATGATAGGACCTTGCCCCATGGACACAGCCAGCTGATGGCACAGCCAAGGCCAGATGTCAGGTTCCAGACTCAAGTTCTGTGCTTTTTTTGTTAGTCCAACACGGCCTGTCTCCTCCCTGCACCAGGTCCAACCAGTCCCCTTCAGCAGGGCTGGACCAAGTGACCCCAATGCTGGGGTCTGCCTGGGCATTTTCTTGAGTGGCATGCCCTGGCCACCTGACTGTCAAGGGAGCAGTATGTGGCACTTGAGGCCTTATGCCTGGCCATGCAGGCCCACCCAAGTGACAGGGATTCATGACCCCCACCTGAGTCCACTGCAGTGGACTTGTCTGGCAGAGAAGCCAGTGAATCAAGGTATTACTTAAAGAAATATAGGGTCTGGGGCTGGCTAAAAAGGACAATGAAGTTGGCTTCTCAAGCCACAGGACTTCATGGTACTCAGCAGGAGGCCCCAGCAGGCAGTACCAGCACAGGGGTGCCAACCATTCCTGGCCCAAGGAGGAGGATCAAAATGGACCCTGGGGCCAAGGCGAACAGCCAAACTGAGTGGGCAAGCTGAGTGCCTGCAGGATTCCGGGGACTGGGTGATAAGCACCGCAAAGCCTTGGCCACCTTCTCCCCCAGAAAAAAATCTCAAGAGAAACAATCCCACAGGCCACCAGGCCAGCTTTTGGAAACAGTATCATTAGCAAACAAAAGAGGTGTCAGAGCATAGCTCCCCTTGGCCTTTGTTTAGCCCACCCTTTCCCTAGGCACCAGGTGTGGAGGCTCCAACTTAGTGTTGGGCCTCCAGGAGCCAGAACACCTGAAATGCCATACAAACTCCTGCTCATCACAACCGCTTGTTGATGCTGATAACCTTCAGAACGATCACTCTCAGCCTATCCCCTACCTGGCCACACAGGTGCAAACCCCTATTACTTGGGCTAAAGAAAAGCTAAACATGACCAGTCTACCCACCTTGCCACTGCTGACTACCACCCTGATTCATGTCTTTGGTCTGCATAGTCCTTTTCCTATCAATGTTTAGTTCCTGAGGGTGCTGAATCTCAGGGCTTGGAAGGCCCAGACCGAACAGGCGACGGGGTACAGTCCCTTCTTTCTGGTATGTTGGGAAGCTCTGGTGCAAAGGGCACTGACGGCCCTTCAATCCCAGGCCCACACACACCACAGCCAGGAGAGTTAAGGTTGGATATGAAGAGGGACTTCCTGAAAGCAGGCACAGAAAAGCACAGAAGTTCAGCCCAGAGGGTGCTAGACAAGGGAGTGTGTCTTTTCCCCCATGAGTGAGGGCAGTCACAAGAGGATGCCCAGCCTTGAGGGGCTCCTCTGTGCTTTCTGGCTCTTTGGGCCTTGGATGCAGCCCCTATTTGTACTTGCTGGCTGCCCCATGGGGGCTTGGGCTAGGCCTCCCTGCCGGTGGGGAGGGAGGTGTGGGAGCTGGTTTGCCGGGGCCACCCAGTGTGGGCTCAGGAAGGGAAGGAATGTGACTGAGGCTGGGTGTGGCTGGGGAGAGCACAGCCAGTTGTGGGTTTTTCTTGGGGCCCAGATAAATGTGAGTGGAGCTGGAGGCCCCTCTCTCCCAGCCCCCAGCACACACACTAGGACCTTTCTTCATCATGCAGCCATGGAGCTGGAGGCCAAGGACACCCTCTGGAAATCTGAATTCCATTCCCTCTTGGCAAAGAGCAGCTTCCTGCTTGGGGAAGGTGCACATGCGAATGCGTGCAACCACGGAGGCTGGGGGGAGGCATGTGGGGAGGAGGCTGCCTATCGAGATGTGTAAGATGGCCCCAGTGTTACTAGGCACTAGGTGGCACTTGCAAAGCCCATTCCAAGGAGTCAGACAAATACCTCGAGTGAGTGAATCTGAAGCGTGCTGGTTGCGTTGCCTTTTAAATAGGCTCTGGCTTAGAACAGTCACAGCCAAACAGGCCTTTGAATTGGAAAGCCAGAACTTTTTGCAAAATAATTTGAAAAGTTTGTTGAACCTTAAACCTTTCCTGATGACTCCTTCCTTCTGAACTTAACTCGTTAAAGTTGCTCCAATCCCAGCCCAGTGCCAGACCAGCTTCCTGGAAACTCTCGCCAACTGCTGGCCTTTGGAAAGGCTTGTCACCCTAATAGCTGTTTAAAAAAAAAAAAAAAAAAGCTCACTGGGCACCTTGGCTGCAGGGTCTGAAAAGTCCTTTGTGTTAGCTCCAGCTGCAGAGTTTTTCCAGGCCTCGCTTCTGGGGCTGACTGGAGCTGTTTCTCTTCGTTTCCTCTTACAGTGGCGGGCACTCAGCCGGCTTCTTCCCGCCCGACTTCTCTGCCAGAGCCCAGGTGGGGGACGGGGATGCCAAGGGCAGAGCCCCTGCAGAGGCTAGTGTGGGCATGTCCTGAGTGGACAGGCCTAAGGTGGGCTCACCAGCCTCTTTCTCCCATCTTTCCCCCCATTAGAGGTAGTGCTCTAGTGGGGAAAGATTAGGGCCCCTCCTAGGTCAACATTGTATCATTTCCCCAGAATAGCCAGGGCCAAACCAGCTCCCAAGCAGTACTGTTTCAGAAGTGAAGAAAACTCACCCCTCTCAAAAGCAGGGTTTTGGCAATATAAAACATCGGAGTGGGATGGGATCTGGGTCATTTTTTTTTAGTTTAAAACACGTGTGCGCATTAGGAAACATTTAAATACAGCCATTAGGCAAATAAATTGAAATATATTGTCATTTTGCATTAATCAAAATATAAGATGATCTGAAAATGGAAAATGTTGCATAAAAACGTATTTCATGAGACACATACCATACACATTTGTTCCTTTCAGAATTACTCCAAATTCTGTAATGACATGACATATGTAACGGTTTCTCTCTAGGAGACCCCATAGCTCCTCAGATAGGGTGGAGAGCACCCCTTATTAGAGCGTGGTTGGGCTCTCTGGGAGCCTGCCCAGGGCCTGCCCTAACTCTGGCTCTGCTTTTCCCTGTCAAAAACCTCTTTGTGCTGGAGCAGCCCCTGCTCCACAGAGTGACATGAACCAGAGACTCAGCACTATGTGCGGGGAGCTGCTGCCCGCAGGGCATACCAGCCACGCGCATACAGAGCTGAACACTGCCCTCCCGTGCATCTACAGCCTGGCAAACACCTGCCTTCTGGGGAACCAATTGTGCTTTATGTATTCAAGTGTTGTGCTACAAAAATCATAAAATCATCTTCACACACATGGTAAAACAAATTCAGAGTACAAAGGGGGTGAAAATGACACTGGCCCCACCCCCTAACTTCCAAGTTTCCTTCCCTAAAGGTTACCACTCAACACTTTCCTATGGCATCTTTCTGAGGTATTTTATGTAACAAATAAATGTGTGTCTGTGTGTATATGTACTTGGTAAATACAGTTCCTTTTTATACAGATTACTATGTGTTTTTCTACAGTTTGCCTTTTTACTTCTTTCATAGGTATGCCAGACTTCTTTCTGAGCTGTACATACAAGGCTGATTTATTATGGTGCAGTGTATCTGAGAAGCATTTTTATTTCAAAATGTGTGTGTACATATACACAGAGACACACATGTCAACAGGTGATGGCTCTGAACAGTGTAGCTGAAGTGCTGCTTTCTCATGGTTGGGCTTCCAGTATAATTGGAAGGAGCATAGTGTCTGTGTTCAGCTAGAGATTTTGCCCAATGAGCTGGGCTTTTCCCAGATAGGACATGTTCACTGTTCTGCTCAGATTGTTAGTTGTAGTCTTTCTGGCATCAATTCTATTTCTGGTGAACACTTGGACTTGGCAAAAGGCATAGAGGTAGTGATACAGGAAAGATCTAAGAAGGCTGAGGACCATCATGCTAGGTATTCAACAGCCAGCTCTCCAAAGAGGCCTCCAAGAAGTGGGCAGCTTAACAGATTCACAGATGGGCAGTTCACTAAGGTCTTGAGTATTTCCAAGGGAGCACTAACTGGATCACAGCCTGGCAGGAGATGACCAAGTTATATGCATAGTGGCTGGGGGTATGATGGTCTGCCGTATAAAGCAACCCCAGGACATTTAAAGAGAATGGAATGATGGCCAGTGTACTATGCTGGGACCTAACACGGGGGTCATGCTGTAATGACATCTGTCAGCTTTGACTGGGGAAGCCCTCTCATTTCTTAGTAAGCATTCAGCCCTAATGTGCACCAGTTAAAAGGAAGATACTGGTATGTTCTGGAGATGGATCTGTATTAAGACATCTAGCAAATCTTTTTATTAACAGCTGCAGCAAATTTCATTGTCCCATGATTTATGGAACAGATCCTCTATTGATGGATATGTAGGGCAGCTAAAAACAGCCATGAACCAGTCACATATATTCACTACTGAACTGACCACTTATAAAATTAATTTCTCCTGAAACATCCCTCCCCATGGAACACTGTTGTTTCTCCCTATCCATCTTATTCCTACTTGTATCTCTGCTGACTGATCTCTTTGGCTGTCTCTTGTCAACCAAAGGCAATATAAAGCACACACAAAGTAAAGAGAAACTTAGAAAGAGAAACTGTAAATCTTGCCAAGAGAAGAGATTTCATCAGGTTAAAGAACATGATATCAAATAATTTCTCAAATAGAGACTGGGCAGCATAGACCAGTTATCAGTGGAAGAGGAAACCAAGATTGATGCCTAGATAAGCATTTCAGAGGAGACCAAAGGAGATGATCATTGATGCAGGGCGGCCTCTTGGTCAAGCAATGAAATCGTGCCATACTTCTACAAAAATATGACCCTCTCTGTGGAAGTGCTGCCAATGTCCTCTGCCAAGCATAAAAGATGCCCTCAGATGTTACCATCTAATGTTTTACAAAAGACAAACCAAAATCCCCTCTGGATTTGTTTTTCTCTAAAATGAGTACATAATTGCAACTCTAACAACTGTCGCTACATATGAGTTAACGTAACTTTTAACTATGACTATTTTTCAAAATAACTTCCCAGTCAAATGTCTATTGTAAAATGTTGGTCTCCATTTTCAGTGGGTTCACTTTTAAGAGACCCTCCCTTCCCCCCATTTCCAGCAGGATTAAAATATTCGCAGATGTTGTGATAGACACTGCCAAATAAAAGCTGTACCCTTGATGTCACTATGAGGACTGCAAACACCCGCTTGCTTGCTCCACCCTGACCAGGTATATTATCGAATTTTTATCTTCATTAATTTGATAGACCAGAAATGATACACTGGAGCTTTAATTTACATTTCTTGTTAGAAATAAGGTTTTTATCTTTTCAAGTGATTAAAATCATTTTTTTCTTTTTTGGGACCTACCTCTTCATACCCTTGGACTTCATAAAATACCTTATTTGACTGATTTGTAGAAACTTGCTTTGTCATATTCGTTGAAAACATTTTATCCCAATTTTCCTTAGGTGTTTTGGCTTTTTCTATATTTTTCTGGTGGCAGAATTTTATTTTTACATTATCAACTTTGTCATTCTTCTATGATGTGAGGTTCTTATCTTAAATTTTGAAATAACCTCCTCATCCTGAGATTGTTTTAATAAATTCTTCCATGTTTTCTTCCATCATTTTTTACATTTAAATCCTTGCTTTATCAGGATTCTGGCACAGTCATTAAATTCAATTTAGTTTCCATATGTATGTCCGATTGTCCCAACACTATTTATTTCAGTACATCATCATCTCTCTACTAATTTCAACTGCTACCTTTATCGTGTTTCAAACTCATTTAATTTGTGTCCATTTCTAGACTCTATTCTGGACTGCCGATGGGCCTGCTGATAGGCCAGAGCTCAGTTATTTTAATTATGTAACTTTATGATGCACTTATCTGTGAGCAGGGCTCCGCCTCATCTCCAATGCTTAAGAGCCAATAATAGGAAGCTCATTTTCACAATGCAGTCAACCAAGGGAATTCATGGCATGGCCTAAGATCTAAACACTCTTTAAGATTTAAACACAGGATTAGCTCTTGAGTTAGACAGGAAGCTGGGGTGTTTGGGACTGAGGCTTCATCTTGGCAGCTAATAACGTCAGGGAGCATGAGCACTTGTTTCTTCCAAGGCTCACTTTCAGGAAGGCAGAACCCAGATTCGGGGTGCACAGGAGCTGCCAGCCAGACCTGGGGCCACTTTGTATACATGTATGATCACACTTGCAGGGTATCTTGGAAAAGTTAACAGAGAACAAAAGCATAAATAAGCCTAATTCAAAAATTCAAAAAAAACCCACGATAAGAAACAGAATCTCAAACTTGTAGCCCAGCCCCTCCTCCATACCAACTACCAAAAAAACTACTAATACCATCAAGTGTCATAGCTAGAGCTACAGTATTATAACCTGTGCAGGCCAAAATGGTTTCATGGCATGACTTGGGCAGCAGTGACTCAGTTTCCGTGTCTGAGTTAGGCCACCTGTAGCAATGCAGCCCCATCCATGTGAAGCTGGTCCAGAGGACTACAGTTCCCTGTCCCACCCTTGGCTGTGCTCTCCTTTACTAATCCATAGCCAACGACAGGGACTAAGAGCAGGCTCTGGAGTCTGAACTCAAATCCTAACTCCACTACTTTCTACCTGCTACACCTTGAGTGAGTCACTTAACCTCAGTCTCAGTTTCCTGATCTGTAAAATGGGAAGTGTAAGAGTATCTTCCTCAGCGTTGTTGAGAGGATCACACAAATAATGTAAAGTAGGCAGAAAGGTGCCTGTCTATAGTAGTGACACAGTTTTAACTTAAATGTATTGTTATACCTCATGATAAGCATTCCATCCACTGTGATCAGTCTACCATGCAATTCACAGTGCCTGGCAAAGCTGATGAGGAGGCAAGTTGGAATGACTAGTAGTAGCAACCTCATAAGATTATTTAGGATGCACAGGATCCTAGAACAGATTTTTTGCAATCTGCCTTTCTCTCCATTCTTGTCCAGAATTTGTGAACAGTGATGGGAAAATGGTCCCTGCTGCACACTAGGACCTGTTAGGCCAGACAGGGGCTAGAGAAGCTCAAGGGGCCAGGCTGCTGCTACTTCTGATTTTTATAGGACATAAACTTAGAACCAGCTCTGCCCTCAAAGGAAAAAAAGAAGGATCAGAGTGGGTACAAGTTCCTGCCTTCTCAGATTAGGGTCCTACCATCCATGCTCCCCAAGCATCAAGGTGCTCCAAAGGAGGCCCACACTACCATCTAGGTGAGGGGAAAACATGATAGCCATAATGAACACAGCTTTAAGCTGAAGAGTAATCTTCAGATGATACCACTACTTACACTTCCTGTTTGCCAGGCAAACAGACATCATTTCACTAATCCTCACGGCAGCTTTTAACACAAGAATATTATCATTCCTGTTTTATAGCTCATCTCCTCAGGGTTGAGGGATTAAGTCTAGGGCCCAGGGTCACAAAGCTAGGGAGCCATGGATCTTCAGGAGATGTCCCAGCTCATCAAATACTCTTTCAGTATTAAACATACCAAACTCGCTCCTGACCTCTCCCCTTCCCCAGGCTAGGAATGTCCTATCCTGTGGGTCTTAGCTGAAATGTCCCTTCCTCAGAGGAGCCGATTTCTCAAGCTTCAGACTAGGCTGTAAAAAAAATCACATACCTCCCCCCTCCCATTCTTAATGTGTAACTGTGTGTTTATTTGTGGTAAAGGGTTTACTGGCTGGCTCCTTCGATCGCATTCAAGGCCCATGAGGGTAGAGACTGGCTGTTTCTGTTCAGTGTTTTATCTTCAGTGCTTAATCCATGTGGAGCCTGTCCTGGACCTTCAGTGAATGTTTGTTTGATGAATAAATGAGTGAATGAATGAGTGAGTGAGGACATGTGCCCAGGTCACACCGGGTGCTAGGACCTAGGCAGGGGTCCCATCAGGCTATGCTGGGTTCAGTCAACCCAAGGCTGGTCTGGAGAGCATAAGGCTTGAGAGCTCTTCTTCTAGCTCCGTCATCCCTGCTCCCCCAGGGTTCATGTCCACATGCTACTGTTCACAGAAGCTGGGATCCAAAGTTGACCAGACTGTCTCATAAAGAATCTCTTCCCCTGGAGCCCACTCATCTCTGCTGACATTCTAGAAATGCTGAGAAATCTGGGCACCATGAAATGCAGTGACTTGGGGTGATCCTCCTGGAGCCTTGTAGAGAAGAGACCATCTCAGTTCTGTAGATCAGGAAACTGAGGCTTGCGGATAGCAGATGTTCCCAGACAGAAAATGGTCACTCCTGGAGAGGCGCTCAGGTCTGTGTGGAAAAAAGGACAGGAGTCCTTCTGCCACCCAGACTGTGTATTCAGACATCTCCCTTTTGCTGTGCAGCCCTAATTCTGCCTCCTGAGAGAGGTGATTTCCCACTTCTCACAGGCAAGGCTCTTGCTAGCCTGAGGACCAGGAGCCTTCAGATTTTCTTGTTCCCAGGATGTATCTCACCAACTCAGGAGGTGTGGGGATGAGATTGTATTAAGCACGGGCATTAGCATCTGCATTTAAAGGCTGCTACTGAGAGCTCATGCACTGTGATGGAACTAGAGGTGAGACACAGAGCAGGAGTCCATGACCCTCCAGAACCTGTCAGTCTGAGAAGGGGAAATGGCATTTTAGTTTGCAAAAGCAGATATACAGAGGCCAGGTTTCCCCTGCCCAACACTAGGCCACTATGCCTGCCTCTGCTGTCTGCAAATGCAGGTTCCTGGGAATCTGGCTGGTTTCTCCAACGGCTAACCTTGCCCCAGGAATGGGTAACTGGAAAATGGAGAAATTACGTATGATTCCAACAATGATGGTTTTCCTATTAAAACATAACTGTTAAAGCATAGAGCTTAGTTCAGGGTAAACATTTCAAACTTCTGAGAAGCAGAGATTATAACATACAGCAAGACTTAAAGCAGAGGGAGAAGCCCCTACCTACTGACTGGCATCACAAACACTGCCCTGAAATGGCAACTGATTTCAAAAACTACTCTAGTCAACTGGGCCTTGCATCTGCTGCAAGGAACGTCTCCTACTTTCCCATCTCAATACAACTGTGAAGAGCCTAGCCTGGGCCTCAGGCTTTTCCTTACTCCCTCTGGTTAGCTAGCTTTAGCTCTGAGGCAGCCCAGATGACATGGGCCTCTAGGGCTGGCTGCTCTTACTCCACACCCCAAAATCCCAGCCACTACCTTGCAGAAACGCTTTGCTGGATTCCTCTCCTTGGCCCCACACTCACTGCTGCCTCTCTCTTCCAAGTAACAAATGCAAAAAATGGCCAAAGGTACATGCACTATGACACGTTTCCTAGTCAGACAAAACTGGATGACTGCTTTTTCTTTTTTTTTTTTTTTTCATTTAGAAGAATTTCCTTGGCAACTCTGTCTCTTCTTAGTCAACACCAGCTAACTTAAGCCTCCTGCTTTATCAAGACATTGTTTAGAGTAAATAATTCATTAACCATACAGCAATTTCAGAACGCTTTCAGATTCTTAAGGGGGCTGTTTCCCTTGAAGAATGGGGCACAGCAGAAGGCTTAGGAAGAGAAGTGCCCACTGGGATTTGGTTAGACCCTGTCAGCAGGCAGTTGTCTGTTAACTGACTCTACCCAGTATCTTCTGGGGCTGGATTAAGTAATTTAACAGAAGGGGAGCTGGTTAGGCTGGAGCATTGCGACTCATTTCTGTCCCTGCAGTCTCTCTCCTAAGGTGACCCAGGTATGTGTTTGAGGCCTGGGACTTGCTGCCAGCATGAGACAGGCTCCAGGGGGCCACATGGGGGTCCATCCTCCTGATTCCTCAGTGACCCAGCACCATCCTCTTCCATTTGAAAACATGTTCTTTTGGCAAAAAGACTATGCTCCAGAACTTTCTGGCTGAGTTCCCCTTCTATTCCTCCTATTCCACTGTTAGGTGTTGAAAAAGCAATAAATTCAATGCCTTCTCCATGTCCCATAAGTGACTTTCTGGCAGAAGAGAGTGACTGTCCTTTGTCCGTGGCAACAGAGTTGAGGCTAAGCCTTCCTTGAAGAAGGAACAGGAAAGAAAGGCTTGTTGGACTTGCAGGGAGCTGGTTGGCCAACTGAGCACTTGCTCAGGCTGAGGGGCCTGGACAGAACCCAGGGCAGGTCGGTCTGGGAGAAAAAGGACGAAGGCCTCCCAGCCTTCCCTCCACACCGGTCTGGTCACACGCCAAGGCTTAAGGTCTCCTAGTCAAGGCCTCTTGTGATTGGCTTCCTCCAGAGAGCATGCTGAGACAAAGGTTTTACAGACCTTCACTACATCAAAGATAGGAAAGTTTGTGTTCCTGATCCATGCCGCATGTTATCCTTATACCTGGTAAGGAGTGAAATGGCTTCCAATTTTAAGGACTGGCTGCTTTTCATTCACATCTTCCTCCTATTCCTGTCTCACGGGTGAGCACATTTCCTGGATTTAAAATGTATGGGGCAGTCTGTGAGAATTACAGATTACAGGGAGGAGCCCCTCTTGGCATGGGGGGGCGTGCAGTGGCCAGAGCTAATCAGGTATGGAAGGGGCTGCCTGGAGAGGATCCCCATCTGCATGGAATGCCCCCTTTGTGGGGATGGCTGGCACAGCTCACACAGAGACACTACTTCAGCCCTCCATTACCAAACTCCATGGCATACATGCCACCACTGTGTCTTGCCCATAAAAGCATGCACACAGAGTATCGACCTGTCTGACATTTCAGGAACCTGGCCATATCATGGAGGAGTTCACCTACGTCTCTGCTTGGCATGTGGGCAGGGAACAGATGTCTGTCCATGAGTCCTCTTCACACAGAGTTGCCACCTGAACAGGAAGACCTTATCCAGAAGCCCAGTGCACCTCCCATCTCAGAGGCCACCAGCAAGTTGCTCACATCCAGACACAGGATGCTAGTCCTACAGGTGTGGTGGGAGGGTCTGCAGATGACTACAGCTCTTGGCCTTTCCATACAGCACATGACAGGAAGCTAGGAGGGTTGCAATTGGCTGTTGCCATTCCACTCACAGTTGAGGGGACAAGCCCGCAAAGGCACCACAAGTTCAGGGGCCCCATGTGGACTTTAGACCTTCCATCTGGGATCCCAGGAAGGGTGCTTTGACAGTCTGCCCAAATGGCCAGCAGGCAGGCATCCTCCCAGGTAGCAGTGAGAAAGGGCTGCACACAGTCAGCCTTCCTGGGAATGGGATTCGTAGGCATAGCAGAACAAGGCTGTTTCCTAGGCTGCCTCCTGCTTCACCCAGGACTCAGATTACAACTGGACTAGGGAAGAACTTGTTGTTCTCCATGGATGAGCCTAACCAAGTTCTAGGCCCACTCTCCCATCCTCCTGCCGGGTCACACAGGTGAGACCTGTACACTCTGAGCCTCAGTCTCCACACCAAGGAGAGTCAGGGGGGCTTACTCTAAGCCCTCCAGCTCCTTCCACCTGAGGCCTCTGCCCTCTCTCACTCCTTGCTTTGCCTTTTTAAGAGCCCAGCAAAGCCAACTCATCCTGCCCCAAGCCTGCTCCAATCTAGCTATATGACCCTCAGGCCTTGGGATAGCAAACAGCAGATGTCTGCCACCCCAGTACTGCCACTGACCTGGGAGGCCACACCGCAGACCACACTGAGTGTCACCTGGCCCATCTCACCTGTTCCAAGCTGGGGGAGGAGCAGGCTCACTTGGGCTTATTAGCAGAGCCAGGGTACCCCAACCCCTGACTAGAATATTGTGGACATCTATGCCCAGAGCCCCTGTACTGCCAAGTTTCCACAACTGTTTTGAAATAATTCCCAACAGATACCCCGACCCTCGCCCAGTGTTGAGTCTCACTCCCGTCCCAGAAATGACAGCTCCTAGCCCTGGGCAGTGTGCTCCTGCAAGGACAGCTGTAGGGACTGGAATGGCAGCCTGGCTACTAGCACTTTCCACATGAGCATGGGCTGCCCTCAGACCCCCAGGCTGCACAGAGCGTTGCTGCTGGATCAAATGTGGGTCCCAGCTGGATGACAAACCCATGTTCAAGACTGGGAAGTCCTACTCAGCTGCACTTGTACCCAGGACCACGTAGCTTTCAACTGTAAATATGCATCCCCTAAGATGCAAGCAGCCCCTCCTCACCCCTAAAAAGCAGCAAAAGTAACTCAGAGCCATTGTGCCCTATGGCCAGAGGCCCTGGTGTGTGTCTTCCCAGTGACCAGCCTGAAGGTAGAGGCAACCCAATCCAGGTCCATACAGGTCTCTGTGATGCAGAGCATGCCCAGCTTACCATCCTGATGCACAAAAGCAAGGACTACACTGGGCCCTGACTTGCCACGACAGGCGAAGCTCAGTAGTCCCAGCTCTAGGGGACAGGGACCTAGGAAGTGATGCAAGATGCCGAGTTGGGCGTGACAAGTACACCTTGACACACAAACTGCACAGGGAGGGGAGGAATCTGAGCCAGCTTCCAGCTTCCTCCACAAAGCACAGAAGGCTACCAAATGCCCAGGCTGGATAAAGAGCATCCCAGTTTTGGGACAAGTGCAATTTTCACTCAGCCAACATAACTACCAGCTCTGAGCTTCTCTCTCTCCTCTGGCTTCCCGCCTTGCAGTTTTGAGTTACAGGCCGTGAGCCAGAGGCTGAGGTAGCCAGGCCGGCCTTGGGCTGACACTCAGGGCTCAGCTGTCCTGAAGGATCTGGGAGGTCAGTAGGCACCTACTTATGCCTACCCAGTTGTCCATACAGATCCCTGCCTGCACAGGAGCTGCTGCAGCATTTCAACAGGGCCCTCCCAGGCACACGAGGATTTGAGACTAGCATCCTCTGTATGGTCCCTTCTCTGCTGCACCTACCACAACCCACTCTGATGACCCCCTGTCAAGGAGGTGTGACTTCTCAGGGCAGAGATCCCTTCTCCATTCCTCTCAGGCCCCTGTAAAAATTGGGACCTGTACTTGCCAGCCAGGTCCCCAGGAGCTCAGGGTTCAGTGCTGGAATGGGTCTGGGCCCAGATTTCTAGCCAGTAGCCAGCAAGTCATAGGGAGACTGAGGAGAAGAGCCCCCTCGTGTGCCTAACCACACCCCCAAGCCACCCAGCCTGGCCCCCTTCCGCTGCCCCAACAGGCTCCAGGCCAAACCTGGTTCCTGAGGAGCCTCAAAGGCTGGACTTGGGGTGTCCCGCGGAAATCCTGGTGGGATGGAAAATCCCCAGCAGTCTTGAGGCTGTACTTCTCCCACCCGCTGTGGGTCAGCTAGGCCGCTGCTTCCTGCTTCCCTTTGATGTCTCCTCATGTGAGGGAGGGGTCAGCACCCCTCTAGGCTTGGGCGGGCACATACTCCACTCAGCTGCAGCCACGGAGCTGGTGCTTCTGGGGCCTGAGTATGCTGGGGTCAGGCAGGGGACCTTGTGGGGGTGGGGAGAGAGGCTGAGCTGGAAAGACCCCATGCAGCTCTCCAGGCCCCTGCAGACGACTCCCAAGCAAGGGGGCTGGAAGGGCTGCCCTGAGCCCACCAAAGGTTGTAGCCACTCATACAGGGCTGTTTGATCTGCGAGGGAGGTGCCATGACTGACCTCTGTTTAGACAAGGAAAATGAAGACTCTGGAAAATCTAAGCACATCACACACACACACACACACACACACACACACACACACACACACGGCCTCCACAGGGGTCTTCCTCTCGTGTCTGGGGAACTTCCCCATAGAGATTTCAGTAATCGCCATCCTTTGTTGGACCTCCGTGTAGGCACTGGGCTCTAGCCCCTGCCTGTGCTATCACTACTTCACAAGAGAATACCACGCTGAGGCTCTGCCTCTGGGTGCCCTGCTCTGGTGGTGAGGTAGAGGTCACACAGCCAGGCCGGTGGCCCTGGTGTCAAGGTTCCACACCACAGCAGCATAGCAGCCACTGCCTGCTCACGGAGGCCAGACACTCATGTTGGGCTGGGCCTGGGTGGGGGCTTTGGACCTGCCTCCTAACCCTAGGTCTGCCTGCTTTGTTTATTTCCACACACCACGTGCCTAAGCCCAGCTGGGGCTGGCATACAAATTGGGTGACCTGGTTCTGAGCTGCTGTTGGGTACTGCGGCAGTGTCCACCTACGTCACACCTATGTACTACCCTCCCCCACACAGCCCACTGGGGCTACCCCACAGAGAGGATGGCACTCCAGATGGAGAGGGCTGGTCCAGAGGTCATGCACACCTCTAGGGTGAGGTTGGAAGCTGAACTGGGGCTATGGCCACCCACACAGGCCTCTCTCACAGGCTGTCCCCCATTGGGCCTATGCCTCTGAGATTAGGGGTCTGACCTGGATAGCAGGGGAGCCTGCAGGTCCCTAGGTTGGAATCCTGGAGTCCTGGGCTGCAGGGTTTAGAAGGGCAGTTACCTCCTCCTCTCCAGTGGCACATCTGGCCCGGAAGTAGGGTGGTCTGCCCCAAGGCCTGCCCTGGTGTGAAGGCCTGAGACCCTAAGGAGAGCTGCAGGTGGCTCAAGGACCTGCCCCTCCTCCTTTTCTGTGCAAACAGCTCGGCTTGCTGACTTTGATGCAGTGGTTTAGGCCAAGCTTTGAAGTCAGCCCTTGAGAGATGTTCCCATCAGCCTCTGCATAGGTATCTATAACTCCAACCCCAAGACTAATTGCCTCCCTCAGGACTGACTGCCCCATCCCCAAAGCTTCAGGCCTTTAGGTCAACCTTTGGAAGAGGTACCTGAGAGGAGTAGAAGAAGCCCACTCTTGGGAAATGGGGAGCATAGGGGAGGAGGAAGTCACTGCCTTGGAATGACACTCTGAGACCTCTGCCCTGCCTACCTGCATTCTGCTGAGAGTTTTGGGTTCCCTTATTTTATGGCCCCTGTCCCCAGCACTAGGCTTGCACCGGAAGAACGGAATGAATGATGTGGAAATCTGTTAGCAGTGGTATCTTCTAGGTTCTCAAGCATCCAGGTATTTTAGGAACAAAACAAACTAGCAGGTGTGGAAGTCACACAGCCTCCTGAGGGGCCCAGGGCAGTGAGTAGCTGCAGGGGCAACTGCCCTTTGCACCTGGGCTAAGAGTGCCAGAGACTTAGTCTCTTTTATTTACAGGAAGCTGATGGGTGGTCTTTGGTTCCTGAGCAGCCCCAGAGGAGAGGGGAAGCACTGTGTTCTCAGTGTGGTACTTGGCCCTCTCCAACTGCCTGGTTGTGGCCTGCCTCTGAGCACCCACTCCTGCACATCCAGCCCCTTACCTGGGGAAGGTTCCCAACTGCTCCAACCTCTGGTACTCCCAGGCTGCCTCAACCAACGATGACCGTGACTAGCCTCAGATCCTGGCTGCTTGGAAGACTTTTGCCCAAGCAGAGAACTGGTGAGGAAGGTGAGCCTTCCAAGGGCCATTCCTGCTTCAACTCCCCTCTCCTAGCCTGCTTCTGTCTGGGCTGAAGGCACAGCAGGGGCAATCACTCTTCCAGGGTTAGAACTTGGGGAGCAGGGACAAAAGCTGGCAGCCCTCCCCAGCATGAAAGGATGTAGAAGGCTGGTCCCCCCAGAGACTGGGCTAAATTCTGTTGTGTCAAGTGTCCAGTGACCTCAAGCAAGTCATTTCATGTGACTGAGCAGCTCTTTGCCGTGTCTACACACTACATGTGTGTAGTGTCTCCCTCCCTGTAGGATTGTCACAGGGATTAAATGATGTCAAGTCTGAGGTGCCCAGAAGCAGCAAACACAGCAATTAAGGAGCACTGTGACAGCTGTTTCAATTACTTGGCATGGAACCTGTGCCAGACCAGAAGGACTTTCTCTCTCCCCGAGAAAAGCTGGGATCCTGGGGGCTAGAACTGGGTAAGATAAGAGCAGAGGCTGGAGGCCGGATCCTGGGAACAGCCACTGGGCCCAGTGGGGGTTCTCAGCACCCATCACAAAGAAGATGCCACTGGGCCTAGGGAAGGCTAAGAAGTAACATGAAGATGAAACAGAACCCCACGTCCTGGCAGGGAGTAAGGCACACGTATGTGCACATTCATGTGTCAAGATGCATATTTGTCAGTGTATGTATGTCAGTGCACATAGGTATGGGGGCTGTCTCTCAGAATTCCTGAGGGGTTGCTAGTTGATCCCAGTGGTTGAAGATGGAGTGTGAGCCCAAACCCCTTAGGTGGATGTGGTCTGGCAGGGGATCAGCAAGAGGGAACTCCTATCTCCTTGGCCACCAGCTTCCAGGCTTTGGCACTCCCACTGTCAGGAGCAGGTATCTTTGGGGGTGTGAGCCACTGTTCCCATCTGCCTTTTGTCATATGTAGGTCCCAGATGCTTTAAGCCAACCTCAAAAGTTCATTTGGGAGTCACCGGTATGTGTCAACAAAAGCCCACCAGAACATCAATGGAGGGGGCAAAACTTCTGGGTGAAATTTTGGCTCAGGTATCAGGATATGCTGGGTGAGCGAAAGAATGGAGGTACTTTTGTTCTAGATGCCTGCAGATTCCTAGCAACACTAAGGGTGGAGGCTGTGCAGACCTGGTGCGGAGTCTGCATTGGCCTCTGGCCTCTCACAGCCTTGGGAGGGGCACTCAGAGCTCAGCTGCGTTTAAAAATTAGCAAGTGGAGGAGTTAGAGGATCTGCAGTTAACCCCTTGAGTCTCGGAAGACTGTTTGAGCCATTATCAGGAAGGAGAGATGACAAGAAAAAGGCAATCTCTCACATCTGAGCTGCGATTCACTGCCTTACAGTGACCACCCATCCTGACGTCTTTGGCTCCAGCCTCTGGGTGTGGGCATAGAAGCCCAGGAACTGCTACCTGTGAGGAGACCACTGAAGCTCCCTGCCCCCTCTCAGTCTCCGATGTTGACAGACTCTTTGTTTTTTCATCTCAGCCTATTCAAGGCCATTTTTCAGCTTGCTTGGCTTTGCATTAAAATTGGGGGGATTTTCTATCCTTCTGAAGTTATGAAATACCTCAGCAAGGACGAGGCCTCCCTGAGGGAGTCAACCTGGCTTGTTCCCTGCATGTGCTGTGGGGAGGTCCTCTTTACTGCCATAGATCCAAGGGTAAAACAGAGAACCAGGTGAGGAAGGGGTCTCTCCCCATCTGTCCAGGGGAAAGGCAGCCCACGGGGAGCCACACGGGCCGGGGACATTCCAGCAGGGCCATTTACAGGCAGTGGTAATCCACAGGCCAGTGGCCATCCACTGCCAGCAATCGGAGAATCACAAGCACGGGATCCAATGTGACCTCTGCCGGGACGATGACCTCTAGGTCCTCTTCTCCATCCCTCCGTTCCCCTGGGTTTCTTGTCATCTCTCTGGCTCTATCCTGTCTTCTTGGCAGGTTCTTCCTCCTAGCATGGCCAGTAAATGCCAGTACTCTTCTCTCTGCAAACCATTTCCCTAAGCTGCACCCTCAGCACCAAGGGCTTCTGGACCACCTGTGAGTCCCTGACCCCACAAATGTCTCTCCAATCCAGTTGGACCCACATTCCAGTCACCTGCCCCCACCTCCTCTCCACAGCCTCCATTGTTTTATAGCCTACTTCACTAAAGGTCTCTACTTGTCACCTATCCTCTCAGTGGCACAAGCCAGAAGCTCCAGGATCATTTCCGATACATCCCCTTCCTCACCGCCTTCATCAAACCCAGCACCAAGCCAGAATGACTTCACCCATCCATAGTTCTAGAGGTTCCCCTCTTCCTTCCACCCCTGTTGCCACTGACCTGGTAGGCCACCATTTCTCTGTACTGAAAGTACCTCCTAACTGGTACCCTCACATCCCCGTCCTATTCCAATCATCTACTCAGTGGACAGAAATCCTTTCAAAGTTTAGAGACCTGTGGGTCTAGCTTTCTCCTGGAGCTGCTTTTCTAGTACTTCAGATGCTTGGCTTCTTTCCATCCCAGGTGCTCACGGGCTCCCTCCCTCCAGAGGGAGGCCTGCCCCCGCCAGTTTTCCCAACGGAGTTTCTCAGACCCCAGAAACCCCAGACTAGTTCCAGTGGGTTCCCGCTACACACAACATTCTGTGTTCCCAGCCCTCAGCACTCCCCTCAGGGTGCAAACGCTCTTTCAACGTTAGTTAGTCTTTCTCCCCTTTGTCCACAAACCCTCAGAGGACCGGCAGGTCCCTGGTCCTATCAAATCCCTCCTGCTGGGCCAGGGTCTAGTACCTGGTGAGTGTTTCACAAATATTTCTTGTATGACTGCATCCCTAAAATGAGACAGTGATGATTCCACTGCCTGTCAGACATAATTCACCGCTGGGAAGGTACTGTGCTATGTGGATGCAGCAAGCGGGCTAAAATCAATTGTTCACAAGCAGGTTGTGGTGCCCATATGCTCAATAATGAGGCCCACTCAACTCTCCTCGTTCCCAGAAGCCTCATAAGCAAGCACACTCAGCAAAGAAACAGGAAGTCGTTTCTGGAGTAGGACGAGAAAAAGGCTTCCATTTAGCTGTACTGGGGAATGGCTCCTTACTCTCCAAGAGTCATTTGCTCTGACCATTTCCTGTCACAACAGCAGATAGCCCTCAGTTTACCCTCTTTGATCCACACATGCGGATCTGCTCTGACTCTCCATTCCAGTCAGTCTCTTTTCTGAGAGGACCACAAGTCACACACAGCCCAGGGCTACCTGCACGGCCACCAGCCTTAACAACTCAGATGCATGCCCTGAGGCCTGGGCCCTCTCTCCCTGCCCTGAAGCCAGCCAGAGCCTGGGTAGGGGCCGAGTCTGGCCAAGCAGCAGTGTGTGGAGCTGGGCCTGGGCCTAAGCAGGGAATAAGCTTGTTTTGCCAGGCGCTGGCCCCCCATCGAGTCCCCATTCTCTAATGCTAATTGCTACAATTAGCAGGAGAAAGGCCTTTTAGATCCATTTCTTCTCCTGGCTGAGGCCCGGGCAGCAAGGGAGGTTGAGCCCAAGGCTTTTCGGAAGAGCAGGGATTCTTCCATAAATGAGGCCACATTTAAATTGCAAACAAGAGCCTCAGGCCAGCCCTAAAAAAGGCTCTTGGAGAAAGGCTTTTAGTTCCACAGACAGAACAGCCAGCGAGTGGGTGCATTCCTGCCTCATGGGCCTTCCTGGCTTGTCTGACTGGAACCCTGGGTTATCCAGGCTCCTGCCAGTGACCTGGATGTGCTGGGGCCGACCAGTTCAGAGGAGCATGGCACAGGCTGACAGAGGCACTGGAAGGAAAGACAGTATCAGAGGCCCTCCCTTCCAGGCCTGCTCTGGGGGAAACCTCCTTTCTCATCCTCCTCCTGGGGCATACTGCAAACCTGGATCCAGTATCTGCTGAAAACCACTCATTCATCAGTCTGCACTCACTGGAGAAGGTGAGCGGGCCCAGCCCAGCCTCTCCAGGCCCCCTCCAACTTGGTGAAGCCACAGGCACCCATGCCGTAGATGGCTGAGGGGCTGCAGCTGACACGCAGTTCCAATAAAGTCCTGGGTGGCAGCCCCTAGGCTGTGGGACTGCAAGTACTTGTCAAACTCAAATTGTACTGCTGACCAAGGAAGAGGGTTCTCTTCTTTGGGTACTCTGGGCCAGGCAGGGTCTTACAGAGGTGGTGAGGCTGTGGGCTATGGGTGTCAGATGTGGCAGGATGCAAGCTAGGGCCTGCTGCCTTTAAAGGGCCAGAGCAGAGACACCATCTGAGTCCCAAGAGCTGGTCTAAGAAAGTGGCTATCATCTGGGGTGTACCCCAGGGGGACATATGGCAATGTCTGGAGGCATTTTTGGCTATCACAACTATGGGAGGATTACTAGTATCTATTAGGTAGAGACCAACTAGGGTGCTAAACATCTTACAATGTAAACGACAGCCCCTCACAGCTAACATGCATCCTGTCCCAAGCGTTACCAGTGTGGTCAGCTAAGAAAATCTGATGTAAGGGGTCGGATTTTGACAAACTATTTGCCTTCTCACTGAGTTCTGAAAATGGATGCCCTTTCCTTGCCTGTACTTTTCATTCATTCAACAAAAATGTAACCATTCAACAGAAATCTGTGACACACCCACCATGTGCAGACCCTAAAGGGAAGACAGATATGTTCTCATGGGGCCTCCCTTCCAGTGGAGGAGACAGACAGCCAACAAGTAAGAAGATGTCTAAGGAACTAGAAAACACCTAGCGTAGCCTGTGTTTTGCAAAGACTTGAAATGTAGTCCTCAACTAGTAAGCGACTGAAGGGGATGACAGATATGGCAGTCAGAGCAAAACCTTCCTGTACGATTTCAATAATAAGGAATTGTCAAGGGAACATCACCAGAAAGGACAAGCCAGGCAGAGGTGGTGAAGGCCCTGGGGTAGGAGGGATACCTGGCAGATTTAACAAACACAAAGACTGCCGGAGCCAAAACTCTGAGGGGAGGACAGCGGCCAGAGAGGTAAGCAGGGCAGATCTTGTAAAAACCTGATGGAATTTGGATTTTATTTCCTAGAAATGGAAGCCACTTAGAGGGTATCTGGCAGGAAAGTCATGGACGCACATTCATTCACTCGTTCTTGGCTTCTGGGACTCAGCCAGACAGAGCTGGTCACAGCCCTCAGCCTATGAAGCACCGTCATCCTGTAAGGGTCTGCATACAGGCGCCCCTCTCTTCCTCTCCATGCTTTTCCACTTCCTCTCTTTCCTCTGTCCTTGCTCCCCTGCCCGCACAAACAGCTGCTCCAGGGTAATTTATTTGTATCATTGTGTGTGCGCGCTCCGAGTACTGCATGTCTGGGCGGTGTGTACTTTTAATTTAAATACACAGTCATGTACTGAGGCCCTCGTTCTGTCTGGCGTTTGTGTCACTCAGCACCATGTTTCCACACGTCTCTGTCTTGTGAAGTGTACATCTAGTCCCCCGCTCCTAACCACAGTGACCGGCTCCAGCTGCCCACCCCCACGGGCCACGCTCCCGAGCATGCACACACACAGCCTCTCGTTGTTCTGGGTGAGAACTGCTCCGGCATGTTTACTGAGGAGGGAAACTACTGGGCCACAGGTATCAAATATTTTATTTGAGGAAGAAGTGCTGGCTGGCTCTCCAGAAGGTCTGTGCCTGTCTCCATCCCCACCTGCAGCACACAGGGAGGCTTGTTCCCTGCCTTCTGCCAACACTTGGCCTTATCCCACTTTCTAATGTTTCTCCTATGAAGAACAGCTGTTGCTTTCATTTACATTTCTCTGATAACTGATTAGCTTGGGCAAATTTTCATCTATTTCTTAACCCTCCTGCAAACTGACAATCTTCCTACCTTTTTCTTAATGATTTGTAGTGCTTTCTGGTATATTTTAGCTGTTGTTCCCTCCTAAGCTTTCATTGTTTCAAATATCTTGTAACTAGTCATGGCAAAGTTACATTCATGAATGTAAAAGTGAAAAAGGCAAATCATTTTCTTAGTATTATTATGAAAATAGTCCTGACCCTTGCCATAGTGGATTTACTTAACAAAATCCTTAATCCATAATCATTAATGTATTCAAGTTCATACATTTTATAGTCTTGAGGTTTGTGCTTTCTGGATCCTATTTAAGGACCCCGTGGCCACCTGGCCTTGCAGACTATTCTTCATCGTTTTTCTCCTATTAAACAAACGTCAACTACCTTTTGCTTTTAAATCTTCAGTCCATTTGGAGCCCACTTTTCCTATGGGATCAGATAGGGATCCATATTCCTATTCCTCCATTTCAGGGCTGCTTTTCCAACATCATCTTCAGAACAGCCCCCACTGATAAACCTGGTGTGCCACCTTTATCACATGTCACCCTCCTCTAGACTTGGAATTGCCTCTGAGCTCTCTTCTGAGCCTCTGTAACCACACCATTCTGATTGCTGAAGCTTGGCATGTGCCCTGGTATCTGCCAGCAGAAGTCCTTTGCTCTCCTTTTTTAAAGTTCACTTGGCATTTACAAATATTTTTCTTACACGTACATTTTAGAATATGTTTATAAAATTTCTCAAACCCTCCAACTGAAAGTTTGAGTGGAGTCCTATTGAACTTACAGGTTTGGAAAATCCTGACATCATTCTAACGCTAAGTTGCCCCATTAAGAAAATTAAATGTCTCTATGTATGGAAAGATCTTCCTCTATATCCTCCAATAGAGTTTTAAAATTTTTTCCATAGAAGTCATCATCTTTGTTAATTCCTAGACTGGTATAAATTTCATTGCTATTCTGATTGCTGTCTTAATCTCTATTATGCTTTTTTTAAGTCAGTTGCTATTGGCATAAATAAACGTGGTTTTTGTTTTTTGTTTTGAGTACACTGGTCTTATACCCAAAACCTCTCTGAAATCTGAAATCACTCTTTAGTTGTAAGTTTCTTAATTTTTTTTTCCATGCAGCCCAGTAGTTTTCAAAGTGTAGTCTGGGGTTTCCAGCGAGCCCCCCGACCCTTTCACAAAAGGTCAAACGCATTTTTGTAATAATACGTGAACATGATTTGCCGTTTCTACTTTCATTCTCAGCAAGATAAAGAGTCTTCCAGAGGCAGCACAGCACAGCCCCACTGAAATGCGCTTCCCTGGTACTGCTTTCAACGTTTCTTAGCTTCAACTTCGAAGATGATAACTATTGATAGATAGAATGGCTATCAGTATTTTCATGAGTACAAAGGGTCATGACACCACAATGTTTGAGACCCTTTATGGAGACCGTGAATCCTATGAGCTACACTCAGTTTTAACACTTCCTCTACCCAATCCCCACATCTCCCTGTCTTTTTCTTGTATCAGGAGATGGGCAGAATGGCACACTTGGCCTACTCCTCATCTCAGAAAGAATGATACACTTTTGATTCCTCTATCCAGTTTGCTGAAAAGTTAGGTTTTGGTGTGTAACTTGTATCAAGTCGGGAAAGTTCCTCTCTAGTCCTGGCTTGCTAAGTAGTGTCCTCCACTACCCCAAAAATCACACATAGGCTTTAAACTGAATCGCATCATTTTTCCTGCCTCTGTTGAGAGAACCATATCGTTTTTCTCCTGTAGCCTCTTCACGTGAATTGCATGGATAAAGTTTCTGATACTGGATCATCTTTGCATTCCTAAGAGAAATCCCACTTGTTTACATTGTTGCTTAATATATACTATTGGATTTGGGTAGCTAATACTGTATACGAAACTTCTGCATCTACATTCATAAGGGTAATGGCTTAGAGTTTCCTTGTGTTCTCTGTCTAAATTTGGACATGCTCTGATTCACACTTTAAAAAGATCCCTCTAGCTGGAGCATAAATCCTGAAACAGGCCCATTTTTCTCTTCAGCATGTTAGGAAACACATTAAAATACAATCATAATCAAGCAACTCAATCCCTAAATTTTTCTCCTAGTGAGTATCTGGAAAACAGGTGCAGAAATGGATCATTTGAGACACCATAGAAATCTGGTTAATCCTGCCCGCCTGCTTTCCTTCAAGTACTGACTAAGCAAGGCTGTGTATCAGGCTCTTGGCTGGGTAAAGGGTAGGCAGCAGAGAACAAAACAGAGCTCCTCCCTGGGAGCTTCTGCTCTAGCAAGAGAGGCACCACAATAAAGAACTGGGAAATGCACATCAAATGTGGATATTATCATTAGGAAAGTTTTTAGACTTTGTGATAATCTAAGAACTATTCTACATGGATGAATTATTCTCTTTCATACCTAGAATAGTTCTGTGGAAAGGCATCTTTTCCCCAGTTTCATAGAAAAGGCTATTTGACCTCTCAGGGACCACCGTGGGAACTGAACCTTGTGGTGAACCTCTAGGCCTGTTACCCAGACCGAGACCCCCAACCAATCAACTCTGATCCCCAATATGGCCAAGACTACTTGTGCCACTACCTCTCACCTGGCGAGTGATCACTAACCCAAACTCAGAATGGAACCTTTACCTGGCCCCCTAATTTCTGGCTCAGAATCCCCACCTAGATGTAGAAGTTTAACTTCAATTCCTGACTCCAATACCCAACTCAGACCTCTAACCTCAATCCCAGTCTCTTAATGGAGACCCCCATTTGGAACCTCTACCCAAAGGCAGACTCCAGACCCTGACTCTAGTTGCCAACTCAGACCTCCCTTGAATCTCAACTAAGAGCCATGATGCAGACTCCAGACCAGGATTCAGGTCCCCAACTCAGACCCCCAGTCCCCTGTTCCTAATAAGGCCCAACCTAAAACCATGCGGACTCGAGACCTGGAGTGACCTGAACCCCAACTACTCAGATCCCAACTCGGGCAAACTCCCAGCCAGGATGTAGACCCTAGACCTGAACTGTGATCCCAACTAGGGATAGCTAACTCAGAATAGGATAGGGATAGGATCGGAGTCAGGAATCCCTGTTGTGGTTCTGAGTTAGCTATCTGAACCCTGGGACATGGCCAGGAACTCGGACCCTGCCCATGGCCACACTATCCACAAGGTGCAGAGGGGAATACACTGCCCGGGCTGCACTACTGATGACTGGAATCTGGGATGTCCGCGGGGCACACTGCTCACCTCAGCAACGCCAGTGATCACCCGTCCCGCGCCGTCTGCCCAGTTCAGTGGTGACCGTGTTCAGACCCTCCCAGAGCAATGGGGAGGCCAGTACTGAGGAGCTCTGGGGAGAGAGCCACACAGAGGAGCCCCAGGGACAACCAAGCTGAGGAGCCCCCGGGAGAACCTCACTGAGGAGCCCCAGGACAGAGCCGTGTTGAGTGCTGGGGAGAGTCGCGCTGAAGAGCCCTGGGGACAAGCGTGCTGAGGAGCCCCGGGGAAGCCATGCTGAGGAGTCCCCGGGAGAACTGTGCTGAGGAATCCCGGGGAGAGAGCCATGCTGAAGAGTCCCCACGTTGAGGAGCCCCTGGGTGAGAGCCGCGCTGAGGAGTCCCTGGGAGAGAGCTGTGCTGAGGGGCCCCCAGAAGAACCACTCTGAGTCGTCCCGGGGACAAGCGACGCTGAGGAGCCCCCGGGAGAACTGCAATGTGGAGTCTCAGGGACAAGCACGCTGAGGAGCCCACAGGAGAGAGCTGCGCTGCCTAGTCTCCGGGAGAACCGCGCGGAGGAGCCCGCGGGAGAAAGTCACGCCGAGGAGCCCCCGGGAGAGAACCGCGCCGAGGAGCCCACGGGAGAGAACCGCGCCGAGGAGCCCACGGGAGAGAACCGCGCCGAGGAGCCCGCGGGAGAACCGCGCCGAGGAGCCCACGGGAGAAAGTCACGCCGAGGAGCCCGCGGGAGAAAGTCACGCCGAGGAGCCCCCGGGAGAACCACGCCGAGGAGCCCGCGGGAGAAAGTCACGCCGAGGAGCCCACGGGAGAAAGTCACGCCGAGGAGCCCGCGGGAGAAAGTCGCGCCGAGGAGCCCGCGGGAGAAAGTCGCGCCGAGGAGCCCCCCGGGAGAGAACCGCGCCGAGGAGCCCGCGGGAGAAAGTCACGCCGAGGAGCCCGCGGGAGAAAGTCACGCCGAGGAGCCCGCGGGAGAAAGTCACGCCGAGGAGCCCGCGGGAGAAAGTCACGCCGAGGAGCCCGCGGGAGAAAGTCACGCCGAGGAGCCCCCCGGAGAAAGTCGCGCCGAGGAGCCCGCGGGAGAGAACCGCGCCGAGGAGCCCCCGGGAGAAAGTCACGCCGAGGAGCCCACGGGAGAGAACTACGCCGAGGAGCCCCCGGGAGAAAGTCACGCCGAGGAGCCCGCGGGAGAGAACCGCGCCGAGGAGCCCGCGGGAGAGAACCGCGCCGAGGAGCCCCCGGGAGAAAGTCACGCCGAGGAGCCCACGGGAGAGAACCGCGCCTAGGAGCCCCCGGGAGAAAGTCACGCCAAGAAGCCCCCGGGAGAAAGTCACGCCGAGGAGCCCGCGGGAGAAAGTCACGCCGAGGAGCCCCCGGGAGAAAGTCACGCCGAGGAGCCCGCGGGAGAGAACCGCGCCGAGGAGCCCGCGGGAGAAAGTCACGCCGAGGAGCCCCCGGGAGAAAGTCGCGCCGAGGAGCCCGCGGGAGAGAACCGCGCCGAGGAGCCCCCGGGAGAAAGTCACGCCGAGGAGCCCACGGGAGAGAACTACGCCGAGGAGCCCCCGGGAGAAAGTCACGCCAAGAAGCCCCCGGGAGAAAGTCACGCCAAGAAGCCCCCGGGAGAAAGTCACGCCGAGGAGCCCACGGGAGAGAACCGCGCCGAGGAGCCCACGGGAGAGAACCGCGCCGAGGAGCCCCCGGGAGAAAGTCGCGCCGAGGAGCCCCCGGGGGAGAACCGCGCCGAGGAGCCCCCACCCCGGGGTCAAGCGCACTGAGGAGCCCTGGGAAGAACCGCGCCAAGCAGGGTGCCGGGGAGAACCGCGCCAACAAGCCCGGGGAAGGACCGCGCCGACGAGCCCGCAGAGAACCACGGTGAGTGACGCACCCGGAGAACCGCGCCGAGGAGCCCCCGGGGGAGAACCGCGCCGAGGAGCCCCGGGGAGAAAGTCGCGCCGAGGAGCCCCCGGGGGAGAACCGCGCCGAGGAGCCCCCGGGAGAAAGTCGCGCCGAGGAGCCCACGGGGGAGAACCGCGCCGAGGAGCCCCCGGGAGAAAGTCGCGCCGAGGAGCCCCCGGGGGAGAACCGCGCCGAGGAGCCCCCGGGAGAAAGTCGCGCCGAGGAGCCCACGGGGGAGAACCGCGCCGAGGAGCCCCCACCCCGGGGTCAAGCGCACTGAGGAGCCCTGGGAAGAACCGCGCCAAGCAGGGTGCCGGGGAGAACCGCGCCAACAAGCCCGGGGAAGGACCGCGCCGACGAGCCCGCAGAGAACCACGGTGAGTGACGCACCCGGAGAACCGCGCCGAGGAGCCCCCGGGGGAGAACCGCGCCGAGGAGCCCCCACCCCGGGGTCAAGCGCACTGAGGAGCCCTGGGAAGAACCGCGCCAAGCAGGGTGCCGGGGAGAACCGCGCCAACAAGCCCGGGGAAGGACCGCGCCGACGAGCCCGCAGAGAACCACGGTGAGTGACGCACCCGGAGAACCGCGCCGAGGAGCCCCGGGAGGACCGCGCCGAGGAGCCCCCACCCCGGGGTCAAGCGCACTGAGGAGCCCTGGGAAGAACCGCGCCAAGCAGGGTGCCGGGGAGAACCGCGCCAACAAGCCCGGGGAAGGACCGCGCCGACGAGCCCGCAGAGAACCACGGTGAGTGACGCACCCGGAGAACCGCGCCGAGGAGCCCCGGGAGGACCGCGCCGAGGAGCCCCGGGAGGACCGCGCCGAGGAGCCCCGGGAGGACCGCGCCGAGGAGCCCGGGAGAACCGCGCCGAGGAGCCCTGGGAGGATCTGGCTGAGGAGCTCCCAGGACGTCCGTGCCGAAACGCCACCGCGACCGTTCTGCCTGGAGACTGCGGCAGTTCTCCGACTGCCCCCACCGCAGCTGACGTGGCAGCCTCCCCCCACCGGCTGATTGGGCGGCAGCAGGGGAAGGCTTGCGGTGGGCCGCTGCACTGATTGGCTAGGCGCGGAAACTGCTGTGCCGCACCCTGTCATTGGCTGACAGGGCTTGGTTTTGATGCTACCCGGGCTCAGATTGGCCCAGTCTGGTGCCGCGTGAGGCACTGGCTGGAAGTGAGGTGGCCCTAGCCGCCGCCCTCCCTGCCCCCACACGCTGTCCCTGAGCCCCGCTGGCGGGGTGGGGGCTGGGGCCGGGGCCAGCGCCAACCTCCGTGTTGGCATCGCGGGCCGAGCCGGAGACACTGGCCAGTTCTCTGCGTGATGTGCTCACCACCCTGGGGCGACCGCGTGAGGACGGTGGCTGCATTCCAACCCTGCTGTGGTCCCTCCGCGTGGACGCCCGTGAGCACCCAGGCCACGCCTGGGACCAGCACCGCTGCTGGCACCGCTGCAGCGACCCTCAAACCGGGGCAAGGTCGCCGCCATGGCACCGAGTGCAGGAGGCGTCTTCCCCGCTCCACACCGTCTATGCAGGGGATCGGGATGTTCTGAAGTCCCCGCTGTTGTGCCAGGAACACCCATGTCTGCTGCTCACCCTTGAGGACATGGGACCTCAGGGGGAGAGTGGCAGGGGTAGCCGGGACCTGCCGGGCCATCCACCTGGCAAAGGGCAGCACCGAGGGCGCCCCACTCCTGCCCACCTCCCATCCCCCACCTGGGCCTGACACCCTCCCCTTGTCCGTTCCCTCATTAGCTCCTCTGGCGCGCGCCTTCTCAACACCAAGTATTGACATAAACCCTGGGAACAAAAGCCTGAGTCACAAAGACCCCTTCTGGAAGCTCACCCTGAGGCTTCCCTGGCAAGGCTGGGGCACTTTGGCCCTTCCATGTGGACTGCAGAAACAGTGTTGGAATGCAGGACTCTAGATATGTTCTCGAAAGTTGTTACAACCCCAACCCGGGGTTGACCTCAAACACAGGAGGAAGGGGGAGGCTGGAGCCAGCCAAGCGAGCCAGCCGTCCCCCAACCCAGGCACGCAAGGAGGCCATTCATCTTCACCGCCCCTGCAGAAAATGTATGTCTACGGGAGAGCCAGGAATCTCTCTCCAAGGGTGACTGGGTTGGAGTTTTTGTTGTTCTTCAGCCCAGAAGAGAAAGGGAAAATGGTGTCATTTTTTTCAGGCAGCAAGAGATTCCTTTCTGGCCTTGGCAGCAATGCCCAGATGAGTCCACTTCTAGCCTTCGGCAGCAATGCCCAGATAAGTCCACTCCCTGCCTCCTGCCCAGCCCACAGGCAGACTGGGCACAGGTGGCACATGCCCCGGGCACCTGTCCTTTCGCACTGGCCCGAGGAGTTCGTGCATCTGATCGGAGGGTGCATGCCACCCTCACCATCTAGCTAGGAAGTTTTTGCCATCTGCCTGTCGCAGAGGCAGGTGTGTAACCGATGCCATCACTCAGGGCCAGCGCTCAGGGACGCCCTACACTTACGGTTTCACGCTGTGCTGTCACTGTCTTCAAAGTCTTGATACTTTTATCCTCGAACTGATGTTTTGGAAGTGAAGTCTGAGGGGAAAATGGAGCTTGGATTTTCAGCTCCCAGGTTGCTTCCCCACCTTCCTGCCTCTTCAGGACAGATTCTCAGCTGCCTGCCGGCCTGCTTCCTCTACCCAGCCTCCCTCTTGACATCCAGGGGATCATGACTCCCACTCGGGGACCACTGTTATTCTCAGTCCCTGACCAAGAAGAACAGGGAAGGGCTGGAATCCCGACCCTGGCCTGGACTCTGCAAGGCAGAGATACCTGCAGGTCTCATTTCTCCATCTGTAGCATGGAGGTGATGCTGACAGCCTCTTGGCGCTGTTGAGACAAGAAAGGAGAGAGATTATGTTGGAAGACAAGGCCAGGAATGTTGAGTTGAGCATGGCCTCAGGCCCCTGGCTTGCTCCTTGCTGCTTGGGGTGCAGCTCCATTCCAGCCTCGCCGAGGCCTCCTAGGCCTCTTTTGGCCTCCAGAATCCTCCCCTGGTCACCCTCCCTGCATGTCCATTTCTACCTCCCCAGGAGGTCAGGGGAGCAGGAGCCCAGGTCTTCAGAGTCATTTCACAGATTTCACCAGAATAAAAGGCCTACCCATGTGGGGTTTACATTCTGGTAGAAAAGACAGATTTTCAAAATGTGGCCATTTTTCCTTGGGCCTTTGTCAGCTGCATCGGATGGAGGTACCCTGGTAGACTCCTTCAGTCCTCACTCTTGGGCACAGAGCTGTCTCCCAACCTTTATTGTGTTATCCAAGGATGTTGAACATAGGCTAAAAAGCTCCCTAAATCAATTTCACTTACAATGGTGTCCACCCTCCTACTAAAGAGTGACAAAGGGTATTGGCTAGGATTTTTATCTCGTAAACTGATTGTAAAATCACGAAAATTGAGCTTATTTGGTCTTACACTTAACAAAACTGTGGGTTCTAATTGTGGACCTGGATGGGGACACATCTTACAAGTAGCTGATTCGTTCATACAGATTTTCATGTTCTGGGCTTGCCTCCGCCTTCAGCCTAACCCTGGAACCTCAGACCCCAAGCTCCTGGGCACTTGAATTTTTCCCTGACAAACCTCCACCGTGATATTCCATGGGCATTTCATATTGTGTGCTTGCATGAGGTCTCCTTGAGTTTACTCTCAGCAATAGGGTTCCCACACCAAGGAGCTTGTCACTATTGTTTGTGACCAGCTCACCAGACATGGTCAGGAAGGACAGTTCTGAGTCCTGTGTCCTCCGCTCCTCACCCCCTCGCCACACACGGGGCGCCGTCAATCAGCCAGTGCTGCCTGCCAGCCCAGCGCACCTGTTGTGTGCCCCCACTCCCGCCTCCTCTAGTCCTTTGGGGGAAGAGTGGAGAGGAAAACAGGCTGAGACTGAGAGGGGTTTGTTGTCTCGTCGGGCGACAAGAGACACATGGGAATTGGTTAGAGAAGCATGCAAGGCTGAGCTGACTCCAGGCCAGCCCCAGAGGCAGATGGGGGCTGCCAGGCAGGCTGGGAGGTAAGCCAGGGGCTGGCCCTGGGTACCATAGTGGAATTCTGGGAGGGGGCTGCAGTCACAGCCAGCTCCCTTTCTGGATTGTTCTGTGGGTTGTGGAAGGCCTTGAGATTTGGCACCTGCACCATGTCACCTTGGGACTCAAGGCTGCAGGGGTGGGTGTGAGACAGAGAGCTTGGGCACCTGGTGGCCACTCCCCGGGCTCCCCATGTGAGAGAGGGCAGGTCCCGTTCTCCTCCTGCGTCTGGTTTGCCTCATCTGTACATGGTGGGGGCTGAACTAGTGTTCCTTGCACTCCCTCCAGCTTTACTATTTGGGGTTCAAAAGGTTCCCTTGCAAGCCAGTGCACCCGAGAGCACGCACGCACGCACACACGCACTCACAGCTGAAGAGAATTAGGCTCAAAACGTCCACTCGGCTTTTCTCTTGATTCCAAGGTATTTAGATGGGGGTGGGGGATTAGGGGAGGAAGTTGCTGAGCTAATTCTTTTGCATTTGCCAGCACAGAAGTGCAGATGGGGCCCAGAGCCCCGGCAGTGTCCCAGGGGAAACACCAGTCCTCTTCTGCAGTGCAAGGCGGGAGAAAGAACTGCTGTGGGAGCCCCTCACCCCAGCAGCAGGATGTCTGATAGGCCCTGGCCAAGGGGCTCTGTGGGCCTCAATTCTCTCCCCGCCCTGCCCCCACCCTCAGAGTCCAAGGGTGGAACTTCAGACCCAGCCAGGTTCCCAAGTTGCTACTTTCCTCGGAAGCCAAGAGGCCCAGGGCCACGTGGCCGCCTCCTCAGGCCCTCTGAGGAAAGGCTCCACTCCATGCTGCTCTTGGGAGTGGACAGATATGTGGGGGTGTGGGGGTGGTAAGGACCCAGGTGGTAAGGTCCCTGAGTGGCCGACACATTGCCAAGAAGCCTGTTCCTAAGGTCAGCCCTGGCTGCTGGCACACTGTAGCCCCTCCTCGGTCCCCTTCAGTAAGGCTTTGTGCATGCACTGGTGCACATACCTGCCACTGCTGCTGTTCTGCGTAAGGTCTCTGTGATCCTCCAACCCCCACCATCCAGTGGCTTCTTCCTTCACTGGTCATAGGTTTCTGCTGACCCTGCAGCCCATGTCCTTATTCCAGAATCTTCCTCTTCCTGTGGCCTGTGTGTCACCTGCATCTGCATTCCATCAGGGCTTCCCCTCCAACTTGATGGCTTTCGGGTACATGGACCTGTTGAAGACTCTGGTCCCACTGACCCCATGAGACAGGTGTTCCTATGAGAAATGTTTACTTGACTTCCTGCCCCAGGTCTCTGCTGTACCCACAGGTAGCATGAACTCATGGAGTCCCCACTCAAGTCACATCCCCACCAGGATGGGCAGGCTCTGGGTCCTTTCGGGCCTTGTAGGCTGGGGTCAGAGGTGAGGCACAGCAGCGAGTTCTGTAGCAGGTTTTGGGCAGGACAGTGCCAAGGATCATATCTCCCTTCTAGAAAGATCACTCTGGCTGCTGAATGGAGAGAGAACTGAAGGGAGGCAGCATGGTGAGGGCGAAGGCTATGGGAGACTCACCATCACCCAGTGAAAGAGACGGGAGGCTGGGAGAGAGAGCATCTGTGGAAGTGTGAGAAGTGCCCAGGCCCGGCACCCTGAGGCGACAACTTTGCCTAGACTTCTGCTGAGGACAGGGAGGAGCTTAAGGTAGCCCTTAGCATCCAATAGGTATAGCAGCCTAGAGTATATATGACCACGGGCGAGACCTTGGGAAGGATGGGTTTGGAGGGTTTCTTAAGACCTGACTTGGATGGACAGGCCAGGTCTCCAGAAACCTATATAGTAGAGTCAGCCCCCATCCCTCTGCCCAGCTGCAGTGACAACTCCATGGCTCTGGGGCACTGTCACCCTGTGGCATGGCCCATTTGTGGTGCCCACCACTGTCTTAGCTACCCAGAGCCCAGGGAGAGGCACACAGCTCAGGCTGACAGAGTGTAACAGATGTGGGTGCTGCTCCCTCAGGGAAGCCCCTGTTCCAGGACAATCTCAGTACCCCCTGCCCCACCCACCCTGCCAAGAGCAAGCAGCCTCAGCATGCGCTGCTGGGAGAATGCCCTCCAACAATAGTGCTGCCCTTAAGGTCAGTCCCGAGCTTGTCCTTAGGGGCAGATTTGCATTCCTACATTTGGGGTTGGGAATAACATGAGGCCAGATGGGCGGGGGGTCTGGAGTTCAGGTGGTCTCTATGAGTAGCAGCGTAGGGTGTGGGCCGGTTCCCACTGGGAGGGCAGCTGTGCTGTGTGTCTATATGTTTGGGCATCGCTCAGCCAAGCCTTGATTAGCCGAACCCAACTCTCCCAGAGCCCCCGCTTCGACGCGGGTTAACTCAGCAGCTGTCTCCTGAGCACCTGCTTAGGCCCCGGTTGGGTGCCAGGCGTGGGGGTTGGGAAAATGAAGTGAACTGGGCCTGCCAGACCCATTGCCTGCAGGGCCTCTCCTACCACCACCTTCCAGAGGCAGTTTCCTCCCACAAAGCATCCCGAGCTCGGAGTGTGTGCCCCCCTTCCTGTGCAGGCCCGCCACTTGCACAGCTGCCCCCCAGCCGAGAACAATCCCCTCAGCCTGCCAGGGAAAAGTGGGCCCAGGCCTTTGAGGACATCGCCACAGCTAGGGCCAGCCTAGGAAGTTGTTTCTGATTTTCTCTTGAGTCCTGAGAGAGGTGTTAAAAAAAGCCCCATCCCTGTTGCTCTGGTGGTTGTCATTTGTTTTGGGCATTAAAGAGCCCTGGGTCAGTATTGGTAGTGAGGGCAGATATTTGCAGAGAGCCTAGAGAGCCTGCTCCATCCTCAGCTCTGTACTAGTAGAGGGTGAGGCTGCTGAAATGAAACCCACCAGGCCTCTAGTGAGCAGTGGGTACAGAGTCCTTGGCAGTAAAAGTCCTCAGAGAAACTGATAAGAATATTCTAATTAAGCTAGGCAGGCAGGCTCAGAAGATGGATGTCATTTGAAGGAAAAAGACAAGAATGAGAAGAAAGGGAAACCTACCTGGGGAACCATACGGCTGTGGTGGTTTTAGTATGTGTCTGCAAGGCCTTTGACAATCCTTTCTTCAGGAAGTGGCAGTTAATTCCCCTCTAATTAAGTTTGGCCTGGACTGTGATTGGCTTCTGTCAAATAAAATATGGAAGAAGTGACAGAGCATGACTTCCAAAACTAGGCCTTGCAGCCTCCTCCGTCCTCTCTCACTGGAATCACTGATTCTGGAGGAAGCCAGCCACCATGGTGTGAGGACACTAGCCGACCTCTAGAGAGGTCCTGTGGTGAAGAATTGAGGCCTCCTGCCCATGGACTCCCGTATACGCTTGGGAGTGCATCATCCAGCCCCAGTCAAGCTTCTGATGAGACAGCAGCCCTGGTGCACACATTGACTGCAGCCTCACAGGAGACCCTGAGCCAGTCCCACCCAGCCAAGCCACCCCCAGATCCCTGGCCCACAGAAACCATGTGTGATGATAAATGTGGGCTGCTTTAGGAATGAAGCTGTAGGGTGACTTGTTACACAGCAAAGACCAGCTAACAAAGCAACCCACTCTAACTGGGCTTAGTCTGACTCTTGGCAGGGGCTGCAAAGTGGACTCAGCCTATCTGTTAGCTTTTACTGATGACTTGTGGCTCCCAGGAGAAAGAGTACTGTGCCCAGGTAGCATGGCTGCCCCAGGCCTACATATCATATCTCTGCTCTTGCAGAGTTTGAACTCTGCCCTCCAGACCAGCGGCTCTTAACCTAGGCTGCACATGAGAACCACTTCCTGATGCAAGTCCTACTCCCACAGAGGAGAGCAATTTTGACTCAGGCAGTCTCTAAGGCAGCAGAGAGCTGTGGCATTTTGGGTGGAGTGGGTGGAGGGGCACATGACGGGTGCTTATGGGTGGGAGAAGCTGACAGCTGGAATGTGATTTAGGAAATGTAACGGGTGACCGTTTTTCCCCAAAAGAACACCAAATCCATTTCCTTGGGACATGGATAAGACTAAGGGAAGCACCCACGGGGATGAGGAGAGCGGTTTGTAACAGCCAGTTCTGTCCTGAACTTGTTTTCTATGCCCAGAAATGTTGCAGTGCCCTCCTGGGGTCAGCCACAGAGAAGAGGGAGCAGGCGTAGTGGGGTGGTGGTGGGATGCTGCAGGTGGATTGGAAGTGGCACCAAAACTCACTCCTATTTACTCGCATCCCTGGGTCCTGGGGACAGGCCTATGCCGGAAGCAGGGATTGCTTCGGCTGTGCTGTCCACTGGAGTAAAAGGCAGACATTGCAGTATTAAGAAATTCCTTTAGCCCTCAGGAGGCAAGTTGCAGAACAGGACAGAACTGCCCCAGTCAGGCCATGCCTGGGCACAGAGCTGCCACCACTCTCCCAAGATCCCTCCCTATTGGGAACTGTGCCCCTACCCCTGCCCCCACCCCCACCCCCACCTCCAGGCAGCCCCTGACTCCAGCCTTACTCCTAGCTGGTATTCTGCGCCATCAGCTCATAGGTTCAGCTCCGAGGCCTGCCAGGCTCTCAGAGCAGCCTGGACTCAAGAGAGTGATAAACGGATGTGCACTGGCCCACTCCAAGCAGGGAGCTTTGTTTATCTCACAAGTAGTCCTATAGCACCTACTATGTCAGGCATGGTTCTGAGTGCTTCATCCACACCACCACCCACTGTAGAGATGGGAAAACTGAAGCATAACAAGCTCAAGGGATTGGCCAGCCATCAGGGGCAGAAGGTACTGGAGCTGGGCTGCACCTGGGTATCCTGGAGCGATGTCTATGCCTCCCTCTGCCACACAGCCTTGGTGTGAGGGACACAGCCCCTGTTTACAGAGGTAGCTCCTTTCATGGGGCACAGGGGCAGGGCAGGTGTGCCTTGGCCCACATTTGGCTTCCTGAGTGCTGAACTTGCATGTGCCACCCCCCAGAGGTCCTGTGTGTGGCTAGGTAAATGTGCACAGGTTGAGGAGGTGGTGTGGGCAGGGGAACTTGGGACTGTGCCCCTGTTCCCCAAGATTTCCCCAACAGATGGCCAAGATTGGGGGCCCCCAAGAGACCATGCTTGTGAATTGTCCCACTCAGACACGACATTATTAATCTTTGAGACGGAGTTTCACTCTTGTTGCCCAGGCTGGAATGCAATGGCGCAATCTCGGCTCCCCACAACCTCTGCCTCCTGGATTCAAGCGATTCTCTTGCCCCAACCTCCCAACTAGCTGGGATTACAGGCGCGCGCCAACACGCCCAGCTAATTTTGTATTTTTAGTAGAGGTGGGGTTTCACCATGTTGGTCATGCTGGACTGACCTCAGGTGATCCATCCAGCTCAGCCTCCCAAAATGCTGGGATTACAGGCATGAACCACCACGCCTGGCGACATTATCTTTAATGGAATTGGGCTGGGGAGACCTCTGTGACTCTCCTCAGTAGGGAGAAGGCTCCTGAACCCACTGCGCGCCCTTCCACAGCAGCCGCGTTAGAGACTGGACTTTGACACACACTCTTCTCAACAGGATCCCTTTCCTCACTGGTGTCTGCGGCCTGGGCCGCTGGCATGACTGAGCGGAACTTGGCAAAGCAGTGAATTGGGAGCTCACTTAGGCACGTGGTCCTGAGGCTCCTTGCTGGCATTTCTGTTTTGCTCCCTGTTCCTTTTTTTTTTTTTTTTGTAACTTCTCTTCAGGGCACCCACAGTCCCCGATGAGGGTGGGGCTGAGGATGGTGGAGGTGGAGCCCAGGCATATCCCCCTGGTGGGCCAGGCAGGCAGCAAGAGGGCAGCCCCAAGAGAGTCGCTGCAGAGACCCCTGGGGTGCACAGGGTGAGCAGTGACCAGAAGACTCACCCCAGGGGAGCCTCTAATTTTGACCCTTGACCTGTGTCTAAGCACCTCTGACCGAGAGGCAAGGGTTTCAAGCAGCCTCAGCTGCTAGGAGGCAGAAGATTCAGTTTATATGGGGCGGCGGGGGGGGCCTCCATTTCCATCTTCCTGTTCCCTCCCCAGGCCAATGGCCAGGGCCAAAGCCCTCCTTGGGGCATGTCAATAGCTGCAAACATTTTAAAGATGTGACATGTTCGAAGCCTGGCAACAGGGGCAGCTCCAGCTGCGCGAGAACATGGCTGGATTTACTTCTGCGGCAAAGCACCCGGTCACCTTTCTCTGCTTGGAGTGCAATCTTTTTTTGGAAGCCCTGCTGGAAAATCTGAATCTTGTGAGCCATCAGCTGTTTATAATCAGAGAAGCATATGTTTAAAAGAGCTGAGGGGCCTTATAAACTCCGTGTGCAAATTACCTTTGGGGCTGCCTGCTCCGCCGCCCCTCCCCGAGGCTGCCATCGCTGGCGAGCGGCTGAGTGTGCTGCACAGAATTAGCTGTAACCCCGTCGTGGCACGGGGTCTGTGTAGCTTTAGTCACGTCAGCTTGGCCCTGGAGCGTGGGAGCCTCCATCTCTCCTGCACGGCTTCCAGGCCCCCCACCCCCCAGCCCCAGCTGCAGAGGACTTCTGGCTCTCTGTCCCTGGGCTTTCACCATGAGAAATATCAAACCTGGGAACCGTGTAGCAAGAAGTGGGCAGAGGCCCAGACCCCGGGACCTGTGGGGGCTTCCCAGAACTGGGGGCCACTCTCAGTGTCCGCTGTGGTGCCGTGATCCTGCAGGGCTGTTTTTTTATTTTGTATTTTTTGGTGTGCGTTTCTGTTTTTGTAACAGCTTTATGAAGATAAAATTCACATACCATACAGTTCACCCATTTAAAGTGTACGATTCGACAGTTCTTAGTACATTCCGAGTTGTGCAACCATCACGCTATCTAGCTCCAGAACATTTTCAGTGCCCCTAAAAGCAACCCTGCATTCTTTAGCCATCACTCCCCACTTCCCTCCTCTCATTCCCCAGCCCCAGTCAGCCACGGCTCTGCTTTCTATCTCCACGGATTTGCCTGTTCTGAAGATTTCACATAGCTGGAATCACACACTAAGTGAACTTTTGTGGCTGACTTCTTTCACTTAGCCTAAGGTTTTCGAGCCTCATTCATGCTGTAGCATATATCCGTGCTTCGTTTCGTTTTAGGGCCAAATAATATGCCATTTTATAAATGCTATCACATTTTATTTATCCATTCATTCATTGAACACAGGCTATTTTTACTTTTTAGCTATTATGAATAATACTGCCGGGAACATTTGGGTACAAGCTTTCTTTGTGGACATAGGTTTTTTTCTTGAGTCTTCACGGAGGATTAGAAACGCTGGGTGGTATGGTGACTCTGTTCCTTTTGAGGAACTGCCAGAGAGTTTTCCAATGTGGCAGCACCATTTTGCATTCCCGCCAGCAGTGTATGAGGGCTCCTATCTCTCCACATTCTCACCAACACTTGTTACTGTCTGCTGTTTTCCTTTTAGCCATCCTGGTGGGTGTGAAGTGATATTTCCCAGTGGTTTTGATTTGCATTTCCCTGATGACGAATGATGCTGAGTATCTTCGCATGTGCTTCTTAGCCATTTGAATCTCTTCTTCCAAGAAGTACATATTCAGATTCTTTCCCCAACTGTAATTGAGCCGTGTTTTTATTATTTAGTAGACTTCTTTATATTCTAGATTCAAGGCCCTCATCCAGTGTATTTTCTTCCCTTCTGTGGGTTGTCTTTACACTTCCTTCAGTATGTCCTTTGATGCACAAAGGTTTTTAATTTGGATGAAGTTCAAGTTGTCTGTTTCTTCTGATGCTTATGTTTTTGGTGTCGTAATTAAATAACAATGTATAATCCAAGGTCAAAAGGAATGTACCCCTATATTTTCGTCCAAGAATTTGATAGTCCTGCCTCCTACATTCAGGTCTTCCATGCACCTTTACTTTAGTGTGTGGTACAGGGTAGGGGTCTAACTTTATTCTCGGTCATGTGGAGGGCTAGTTATCCCAACATTATTTGTTGAAAAGACTCTTCTTTCCCCAGTGAAGGATCTTGACACCCTTGTCAAAAATCAACTAACAGTAAATGAAGGTTTATTTGTGGATTCTCAATTTTGTTCTGCTGATTTATATGTGTTCCCTTATGCTAGTACTGCACTGTCTTTATGATTATAGCTTTGCAGTGAGTTTTAAAATCAGAAAGTGTGTGTTTTCCAACTTGGTTTTTCTTTTTCAAGAGTGTTTTGGCTATTCTGAGTCCCTTGAATTTCCATATGAATTTTATGATCAGCTTGTCAATTTCTGCAAAGAAACCAGCTGGGATACCCATAGGGATTGCATTCAATCCGTAGGTCCGTTTGGGTAGTATTGCCATCTTAACAAGGTGTTGTCTTCCAATCCAAGAACATGTACCTCATTGGATTTGGATTTTTAAAAATTTGATTCAAGAATATCTCATGGTTTTCAGAGTATAATTTTTGCACTACTTTTATAAATCCTACAGGGTTTTGTGTGACAGTGACTGGCAGCTACCCTTCCTCCCCATAGACTGGGCCTGCCCATCCTCCAGGCCCATCTCCCTTGGAGACTCCTCACTACTCCACAGCTCATGGCCCCTTTCGGGCCCTGGCATCTGGTGATTCTTCTTTGAGGTCTCCTGTCTTCTTGCACAAATTGTTGCCCAAGTCTTTGCACATCCTGCATCCTGCCTAGAGTGCGCTCTCTCCTTCCTTCTCTGTGAGCCCTCATGAACCATCTCCTGTGGGCTTACCAAGCCACCATCCTGTTCAAGTGGTCTGTGGCAGCTTGTGAGATCTTCTCCTCCTTGGGCATCGTCTGCCCAGGATGGAACTCTCAGAGGCCAGGGTGACTCCACTATCCCACCCACCTCTGTACCCCACAGCCGTGCACAAAGCTCAAGGTCCCAGAGAGGGTCTGTGGGTACAATGGAGCTATTCCCCAGGCAAACCCCATGATCAATAGACTGTGCTTAAACCAAGTGAGGTATCTTGAGGCTTCACCACCCGGGAATAGAACTTTGGCAGCTTACAAAAGGAATTTGATTTTTCAAATTTCCTTTCAACTCAGGGGTCTCAAATCCACTCTGCAGACTTAAGAGGGAGGGTCCTGGCACTGCTTCTGAGGAGGATGCCTTTGAGGGGAGGCAGAGCTGGCTCACGGCAAAGTCTCGCCCTGAGGCATGGCAGGTGGCAGGTGGCTGGGACTGGTCACCTGCTCGCCTGTGTCTATCCCCTTGGGCAGCACACAGCCCAGTCCTTTTGGACCAAATTGGACCGCTGCCAAGTGGTATGCCCAGCCTTGCATCTGTAAAAAGGAGGAACTGTTTCTGTACTCCCTGCTTCCCAGAGAGCCAGGGAGAGGCCAGGATCAAAGGAGGTAACAGTTTTCTTGCCCTTTGGAAACCTGAGTGGGGCTTTGTGCTTGCATCTCGTTTAAGCCATGAGCACTTGCTGGCTCTCTATTCATCCACACACCCTGCCTTTGTTGAGTGCTTTCTGGGTGCCTGGCTCTCTGCTAGACGTGGGAGTTACGATGTGGAATGGATTGATACTGGTGACCCCTGCCTGGGGGAAGCACACTGGAGATCATCACAACCCTCGCTGGGGTTGGGGCGCAAATGGGGCGGGAGCAGGAGTCCGCCTGGGGGATATTAGATTTGCCAGCCATCCCCTGGAAAGCTGTGAGGAGACCCAGAGCAGGGCCTGCAACCGTCACAGTGAGGTGTTTAGGGATAGAGCATGGAGATCCCTCCCACCTGTTCACCAGGCCACCAGGCCAGACACTGCCTCAGCTGAATGCACGCTGGAGGCCCAAATGCTAGACACTCTTCCTTCTTAAATAGGTTGAGGAGACTTAGGGACTTCCATTCCCCTTGGAATATGCAGAAGGGGCTGTCTGAGGCCTCCATCCCTGCTCAGGACTGCAGGAGAACCCCCGTGGGCACTCCAGCCTCAGCCTTCCTTGCCATCCACAACCACACCAGTGGCTGGGAAGCCAGAGCCCCAGGCTCCTGTGCTTTTTCTGCATGGGACTCCCTCACAGCCTCTGGGTGGGTGCACACATGGCATCTCTAGCGAGTATTGGGGCTGGACGCAGGGAGGAGGCAGCAGGAGAAATTGAAGGACTGCAGCCCTTGCCTCCCTCCAAGGTGGTTGTCAGAGCAAGATCAGCTCCCTGGAAGACACCCGGGTTGTAAACAGGGTGGGACAGGGGTCCTGGTAAGGATGAGGAACCAGAGGCCTGAGCAGCCCACCCCTTGGCACGGGGCACCCAGGAGGCAGCAGGCTAATGGTCTGTGGCAGTTTGTGGGATCTTGAAATTAACGACTTTGTGAAGCATTTGGTATTTGGGGGATTTTACATTAGGGTTAATGAGCCTCTGAACTGAGATCCCGGAGAGGGGCCAGGACCCTGCCTGGGATGCAGCTTCCGTGGACTGAGCAGCCTGGAGCCCCTGCTTCCTTGGTATCCTGGGCCAGCCGGACCTGCATCCCGCTCCTCCTCCACCCCCTGGAAGCATTCCCTGAATGACATTGTTCACCGCGCTCCTCGGGCCTTCTGGGCTCTTCCTCTGCTGCTCGCCATAAAACGTCTCCAGTCATCTTTTCCGCTGTGGTTTTTATTGTTTGATTTTATTATTCCAGCTATATTGCACTGGGAAGAGCTACAGAAATGCTTTCTTCTTTTCCAGATTCCAGAACAAGCCGTGGCCGTCGTAGGTTTTCATTAATCACCACCTCCCCTTATTTCTTACTTTCTCCAGCTTTATTTTTCCCACTGTGGGAAGGGGGTCTGGAGGACAGGCACCCTTCTTGGCCCTGGATAGCTTTCCATTCCCCCTCAACCCACCCAACAAGAGAAAAAAGTGAGCTCACATCACGGGTCAGCCCCCGGTTCTGGAGGCCACGGGCTCTGCGGGCCTCTGGCCGGGCTGCATTGCAGGAGAAGCCAAGTGCTGGGTGAAGGCTGGGGAGGAATCTGGGTTCTCTTGGCTGCTAGTAAGATTATCCATTAAATCCATATTCCTCACTGTAGAGTTCATGGATTCAGAGGATATACCGTATTCTGGCCGTCTTACATTACTGCAATATTGCTTCCAGATGGGCAAACGCGCGCTCGGAGCCTGGCCCTGCAGACACCGCGGCCCAGCACGCTGCTCACTGCCGCGCCTTTGTTCTCTGCTTCCTGCTTGGTTCCTGCTAACTCAGGGAGCTCCAGGTGGCTGCCACTCAGGGGTGTGTGGGGGGCACCCAGGCCTGCAGCCCCCCACCCACAGGCCATCTCCACAGAGAAAGACCGCCAAGGGTGCAGGCCAGGACTCTTTCTGAACCTCTCCTGTTACTGGGCCTGCTCCCTGAAGGGCATGGTCCTGGCCATGTGCAGTGCCCAAGCTAGGGAGGTCCTGCTTCTCCATCTCATCCACAGGATAATTCAAATGGGAGTGTTTCAGTATTCCACATCTCATGGGGGGGGGGGTTGGGCCCCACCTCCCTGGCAGCCCGCTCTCTTCACATGGCCTGAGCTGCAAGGTCAGCCCCCTCCCAGGCCCCTGAGAGGCAGAAGGCACTATGGCCAAGCTGTCTGCTGGGCCCCGGGCTCTGGTGCTCTTCCCAGAGCAGGCCTCCCAGGGTAGGGCTGAGTGTGGCTGCAGTGGAGTCAGGGCCCCAGGCTCCGGTGCTCTTCCCAGAGCAGGCCTCCCAGGGTAGGGCTGAGTGTGGCTGCAGTGGAGTCACGGCTTCTCTTCTGCCATCAGTGGAACTATCTTCTCTCTGCTTCCCCGTGCACTTCTGAATCCCCTGTGGCTCTGATCCATAGGCGCTCTAGGTGGATGGAGGAGCTCACAACTGCAGGGAGTGTTGGGTGGACATATGGGGTGTGGAGGGCCAGGCCAGGCTTCACAGAGATGGAATCTCAAAGGAGGAAGTAGCATGCAGGCGGTGGGCACAGAACATGCAAAGACCTGGAAGATGAAGGCACCAGGTGTAGCCAGCATCCCAGAGAGGGACACCAGGCCCTTGAGGCCAGGTGGTGGGGACAGGAGAGCGTCTTGAGTGGCTGCAGTATTGTCATTGTCTTTTAAATGGCAGCATCCTTCCCCAAGCAAGGGAATGATGGAGACAGAGGTGCCTTCCAGAAAAAATGGATGTCCTGGGACCTGATTTCTGGGTCCCTCAGGACACATGCTCTCCAGCTTGTCAGTGTTACCTGGACACTATAATGGGGGCACACAGCAGGGGAGCCTGCAGGAAGGGCCTAGCCAGGGCCTGGTGTCATACAAGCAGAGCCCCAGCGCATAGCTGGGCAGATTGCCTGTGGTTGGTGCGGGTGAGGAGTAGCAGGGTGGGGACCAGTGATAATGCCACTGACAATACTTGGCAAGGGTGACCGCAAGTGGCTCGTCCCAAACGTGAAATATTCCTCACCCGTTCTCCCATGAGTTCCAGCATGGGCACCCCATTCCAATAGCTCCTTTTACAGCTGAGGAGCCTCAGTAGAGACACAGCTAGAAAGTGGCCAGCTGAGGTTTGGGGCTGAGCTGAGGCTCTCTCTCTCTAGAGAGCCTCTCTCTGGCTCTCTGGAGAGCTCAGGGGAACCTGAAAAGACCTGCGGGCTATATCATGGAGGGCCTTCACCCTGGAGGAGCAGGAAGGTGGGCAGAGCAGGCAGGGGCAGGGCAGGAGGGGCTTTTCAGATTACCCAGACCCTTTGTTGGCCAGCGTGGGAATGGGGGGAGGCCAGGGAGGACCCCCTGCTGCCTGGCTCAGGCAGGGACATGTGTGAGGGCCCAGGAGGAAGAGAGCAGCCAGGTAGACTGGGTTTCCAGCCAACGAGTGCCTGGAGATGCCTGCGCCCAAGCCTTCCTCTTCTACCACCCCTGCTCAAGTGCCCTGGGCCCATCCCTCCAGGCCACTGCCAGCCTTGGAGCCTGTGACTCCCCAAGTAGTCACACACAGGAGGACCGCTTTGGGGGAGAAGAGCCAGCTCAGGGGGCATAGGGAGCCCTCCAGAGTACCCTCATATCACACCCTGTCCCTCTGGCCACATTCCAGCTGGCCCTGCCTTTGACAGTCGACCAGCTGGAGCAGCTCTGCTTCCCACACCCCGGCGCCTTACACTAGCCTCGATGCTTCCCAGCCTCCTGAGGTTGCGAGTGGCCGGAGATTGGGTGAGGCCCCATCCCTGCTCAGGACTGCAAGAGAGCCAGAGCTTGGGTGATTGAGTGGGAACCATGGTGATGCAAACCACGAAACTGTCCCCCACGTCACCTCCAAACCCTTCAGGCTGGCCTCTTAGTGAGGGATGGCCCCGGGAAAGGCTGCCCTGCCTTTCACCTCTCATGCACTGAGAGTGATGGGGAAGCGCTGTCGGCGGAGTGCTGGCTTCCCCCAGTGGGGTCAGAGCCCCTATTCCCAGCCTCCCTTTTGCATTTGGTGGCTGGACCCTCCTTAATTGCTCTTTGTATCACTTAACAATTTTTTACTTTTGGAGGAATCATAAATAACCCCAAAGCAACATGTACCCTCTCGGGGCCAGGCTCAGGCAATCTTCTCACCAGGGAAAGAAGTCAGAAAAAAGCTCCAAGCTGAAGCACCCACGCCTGCCAGCTGCCTCAGATGTGCCACAGTTCTCAGGGAACCCTCTAGGGGCACAGCTTCGGGGAGTGGAGCAGGGTGGCCAGCTGGCCAAGCCACAGTGAGAAAAGGTGGCCCATTGGCCAGAACGCAGTCCCCAAGCCTCCTCGGCTAGGCTCTCGAGGAATGGCTCGGTGTCCCTTCTCAGCAGAAGCCCTGTCCCTAGCCTCCAGGGCCAAGCTCTGGCTTCCCAGGCATGTGGTTCCCACCCAGGCTCTTGTGGGTTGGCTTGCCAAGTGGTATTAGGACACGCAGCTTCAGTTCTGCAGGGTCTGGTGGAATTCCGCTTCAGTTCTGCAGGGCCTGGTGGAATTCCATTCCCTGCCTCCCAGAACATCTTATCTTAAGGGCCTCTCAGCCACAGTAGGCCCCAAGCCCCAGAGACTCCAGATTCCCCACTATACGAGGGAGCCGTGAAAGGCACGGGCAGCACGGTACTTCAGGAGGTGGAACTGGGCGGCTGTGTTGACCAGGCCAGGAGCACTGGTGTTCTGGATCTAAAGCAACCGTCTCTTCCCATATTTGGAGGGAGCCGAGGGCAGGCAGGAGCCAGGACCCAGGGCATCCTGAATACTGGGTGACTGGCAGACATCACCCTGGCCCAAGGCCAGCTGCAGTAGGAGCTGAGTGAATATCCCCTCCGTGAGTGCAGGAGTCTCAGTGGTGCCTGTGGAGCTGTTCCGTGGGCCCTGCCTTCGCCAGGACTGCCATGTTTCTGCCAACTGACAAACAGCCCCCCCAGGCCTCCTGCCCTCTGGTGCGGCTTGGCCAACACGAGGTGGCCAGGTTTCTGCTCAGGCACCCAGGCTGCTCTTGCAGACAACCCATATCTTCCTTCCTACCGTCAGGGCAGGCAATTACACCGTTGGCTGCAGTGTGACACAGACTGAGCCTGGCACAGAGTCCCTTGGACACCACGGCTTGGTTGGGTCACCTTGGCCATTTTGAAAGCTGTTGGGGAGCAGGAAGTGCGAGCTGGAAGTCAGCTTGAGAGTTACCCCAGGATCCTGTGATTGCAACCCACGCCTCTGTGCAGTGTACGAAACGTTTCCAAAAACCTCTGCACTGAGAAGGTAGAAGCGAAAGCCACAGGAGACTTCGGGGTAACCAGTGTGGAATTCTTCCCTCCTTGCTTCAGTTTTCCACCCTTTCCCCGGCTTGCTTTTAGAGACTTTTAATGAACAGTACCCCAACCCCAACAGGGCCTGGCTTAGGATGGGTGAGGAAGTGGAGCTCCAGGAGGTCACGGCCCCACCCAGGAACATTCTTGTCCCAGTTCCCCCACCCCCATAGTCAGGAAAGTTCCTCAGGCCCATATGAACTGGCTGCTTAATTTTGTTTGAAACACAAACTTTCAGAAGAGCAGACACAGAAAGACAGATGGCAGGAGGTGCCGCAGGGCAGCACTGGGGAGGCCGAGATAGAGAGCGGGGAGATAGGAAGGCGCTCATGGCGGCTGGACAGCAGGGGCGCAAGCCCGTCTGAGACCTGGGGCCGGAGGAGACCCCCAATTGCCCACTCACCCCATGGCCTGCAGATTTGAGCCCCCCAGGGTATTAGCCCAGCATTTGAGGTGCTGCCAAAGTCATGGAGTGAGGACTATACCTGGCATGGCTCCCCCGGTTTCTGAGGGCTGGGAAAGCTGTGTATGCCGCAGAAGTGAGCCTTGTTTTGTTGATGGGTGTCATCTTGGGCCTGTTGGGTGTCTGTGGAGTTGCCTCCTCTAGAAAAGCCAGGTTGACAGCCCATAACTCCATCCTAGCTTAAACCCTTTAAGGCCCTCCCTGCCCTCAGGGGAGCTGAGAGCCCCACTGCAGCCCAGAGGCCCTCCTGACAGCTACCTTCCCCTGCCTCTTCCTTTCCCACATCCCCTTCACAAACCTTGTGCTTGCTCTGGGCTTCAGGAGTCTGAGCCCAGGTAGAACCCCACACTTAGGGCACCTCACCCCACTCCTCCCTAGCCCCAGACTGGCCTCCCTGCACCTGGCCAACCCCCTCCTCGCCTGCCTATTTCCACCTCAGGATCCCTCCAGAAGCCAGAACTCAACCCCCACAGCACCAGCCCTTCCCTATATCCTCATGGGGTGCAGAATGTGGATGAGCAGAGGGGTAGACAGGGACTGATGGACCCCAGGAACTGGCTTCCAGTTGAATACAAGGCTGACTTCTATATGACATGGAGGATAGTTGGGGCACCTAAGCTGGCTGATGCTTCTTGGAGCACACGCATGGCCTGGCTGTCCAGAAGTCCCCTGCATGCTTTGTGTAGACACATGACTCCCCAGCGGGATCCATACTAGATGACCTGGGCTAGGGCCACTTACATCTGTCAGGGGAAGGGCAGTTGCCATTCCGACAACCCTAAAAGGTTAATGTCCACCCTGGTGCTGACCAAGCCCTGGACCCTGCTGTGACAGGCACTCACATCAGCGTCCAGGTGCTTGTTTTACTTCAGAGAGTTGAGAGCTGGTGAGGCAGGCATCCCTGGTCATTACCGTGCCTGCAGGGCCCCACCATGAACCTTAAGGTCAGGAAGTCCATTGAAATGCAGATTCCTGAGCTATTCCCAGAGTTACTGAATCCCCACCCTGGGGTGGAGCTTGGCATCTACCAGGGACCACAGACCATGGATACTCATCTACCCTGTGATCCCTCCAGCATTCGAGTTTGTGCAAGGGCAGGAGGCCCTGTGGCCTGTGGAGCTCCAACCACACAGGACCACCTCCAGCCGTGTGCTCTGGGGTGCAGAGCTGACCTCCCAAGTCTCAGGCTTCTCATCTCTCAAACTGGTGGTGATAACTGCACCCACGCCCTGCAGTGGCTATGTACATGAGTTCAGGAGCACACGCCAGACTGCACCCACGCCCTGCAGCGGCTACGTACATGAGATCAGGAGCACACGCCAGACTGCACCCACGCCCTGCAGTGGCTACGTACATGAGATCAGGAGCACACGCCAGACTGCACCCACACCCTGCAGTGGCTACGTACATGAGATCAGGAGCACACGCCAGACTGCACCCACGCCCTGCAGTGGCTATGTACATGAGATCAGGAGCACACGCCAGACTGCACCCACGCCCTGCAGTGGCTATGTACATGAGATCAGGAGCACATGCCAGAAGGTGATGCTGGTTAAAACCATTATCACAGGCTGGGTGCCTATAGTCCTGGCACTTCGGGAGGCCAGGCGTTAGAGACCAGCCTGGGCAGAATAAGGAGACTCTGTCTCTTCAAAAAAAAAAAAAAAAAAAAGCCCAGACTAGTTAGTGTGCACCTGTGGCCCCAGATGTTTAGTGGCTGAGATGGGAGAATCACCTGAGCCTGGGAAGTCAAGGCTGCAGTGAGCCATGATCACCATGCTTGGCATGTTGACCAGTCACTCAAAAAAAGAAGCCTAGTGTCAAAAAAATGAAAAAAACCATTATCACACCCTGCACACGAATCATAGTCCCAGAGTTCAGAGAACACATCAAAATGAGAAGTCAGAGAATCGTCTCGGGCAGGAAACCTTCCTGTTTCTGTCACCCGAATGCTGCCTTGCCTGCCGGCAGTAGCAAAAGAACCAGGGCAGGATGGTGTAGGAAGTCATGCCCCAGATCATTTGGGGAAACTGGCACTTGTGTTCCTCGTTACATCGTGTCGAGTTGGGGAACAGGGCTGGGTGCAGAGCTTCAGAGCCAAGCATGTGCTGGTGCCTGAGAAACAAACAGCCTTGCTGTAGCTGTGGCCCCTGGAGGCGTCCTAAGAAAGATAGAAATGAAATGAACATGGGTCAAACCCCCATCACAGATGTATAGCTAGGTCAGCAAATCACTCAAAAGACCCCAGAGTCTGAACCTTGCACACCTGGGTGGAGGTGGGGTCGCTTCACCGTGCGTGCAACTGTGGCAAACTGCAAAATGTCCCAAAACAAGTCCCTTAGTGTCTGTGTCCTTCCATGTCCTTCCATGCCAGCTCGCTGGAGGGGCTTCTGTTGAAAGAGGCGGGGTTCGGTTCCCCAACTCACTGGAGGGTCGCAAGGAGTTGCTTCTAGTATGTTAGACAGCACAGCCTTCCAAATGGACTGTGGGTGTGACGTCTAAAGGAGCAAGGCAAGCCAAGCGCCCTGATCTTTTATTATCTTTGAAAAGTATCGGTGAGCTCGCAGAGGCTTGAGTGTGCTGGCAGCTCTCCTCATCCGGCCTATTTGCACACTCAGGCACGTACTCCCTGCTTGGCCGCCTTTCGGGGCCCAGCTACAGTCAGGCCTCCTTCGTGCTGAGCGTGTGCTGGCCTTACCTGGGGACAGCTGAAGGCCAGGAGGGAGCTGCTGGCCTTGAGAAAGTCTCTCAAAGCAGAGGTAGCCCCCTCAAAATCTCCTAGCTGTTCTCTGCAAGGGGAGAGGGACTCAGCGCTGGCCACAGCCAGCAGTGTGCCATTAACCACTACCCGTCCAGAACTCTAAGCTCCTATGGGCCCTTCTCTGAGCATCCTATGTTGGGGGTGTCAGCCTGGGTGCCAGGGCCCAGGAGGGGAGCCTCCTCGGCCACTGAAACAGGAACAGAGCATGAGCCACCACCAGCCCTTCCTCCCTTGTGCAGGATGGCTCCCAGAACCTAGGACTGCATGCTGATGTAGGGTTCACAGTGTGTCTGAGCCCATGGGAAGTCATGCCATTTGATCGTTTGGGGCAGCTAATGACATGGTATTGGGTTGGGGAATGGCCTTGCTGGGAGTCGAAACCTGGCCTGGACCCTGAGCCACTGGGGAGTTGGCTACCTGAGAGAGATGAGGTTGTGCCCACGGTTCCTCACCCAGGGGCCCTCCACCTTTCAGGGACTCCAGCAGGCACAGCTTTCCAGGCCAGAGCCATGGATGGTCCCTGGACACCTGCAGCAGCCGGGCCTCAGATGCAAGAAAGGGTATTTGTGTCTAAAAGCTTGTAAAGACTTTCTAAAAGGTGGGGAGGGGAGTGGGGAGGGCCTGTCTCATGCTTTCCGTTCTGAACGTCAGGAGAACAAGTTGCTGGGGCCAGACCGACTCCAGGGAGACAGTTCAGCAGGTCATGAAACCAGCATCGTCCACGACTAACTTCTTCCCCCTGTTTGTCCTACGTGGAGGTCGAGTTAAAAGGCAGTGCTTGGGGGGTTGAAAAGCTCCCCGCAGGGGTCTGCTCGCGAGGGAACCCCGAGCCTTTGCGGCCTTTGTTCAGAGGCTGCTAATAAGCCGACGCCTGCTGGGCCGCTTTGCAGCCAGGCTGCTGTTCCCAGTCTCAGCTCAGCCTCCCTGCCTCAGAGGGCTGGCAGATCAGCAAATTGCTGTCTCCGGCCCGCAAGAGGGGCAGGTCCAGGGGTGCGTTTCACCCCCAAGGTGTGAGTGGAATCAGCAGATTGTATCGAGAAATATTTCTAGGGATTTACATTCCGGCGGTCAGTGGCCTTCAGGAGGTTTTACTCCGTCTGCAGCGGTGGGAGGCCTCACGTACAGTTGGCGGGGACAGCAGGGCTGGGTGTTTCAGGAGGACCACTCACTCCGGGCCACTTCCGATGCTGCAGATGACACTCGGCGGCCCTCTGTCTCTCCCAACAGCAGTGGTGGTGATGGTCGCCTCGGCCTACCTGGCCTGCAGCAGCCCTTGCTGGAGGCCGACCAAGCCTGAGAGGAGGTTCTCCTGTGTGTCTATCTATCCATCTGTCCCTTGGCCCCTTCAACAGCCCTTGTCCCCTTTGCCAGTGCTGGGAGGCTCCACCATGGACTTCTTTTGGGGTGACCTATGAGGCCCAGCTCCATTGCCTGGAGATACCCTCAGGCCAAGCTCAAGGAGCCTGTCTCTATGCACGCCCCCTGCCCCCGGGAGGCACGTCCTGAGCTTTTCTGTCCCCCGGGAGGCACGTCCTGAGCTTTTCTGTCCTCCATTTGGCGGCCATCTCACCTCCCCAGGTTGCAGGACCCATACAGACAGCCTACGAGGGTCCTGGCGGGCACAGGGTATGGGAGCAAGGTTAGATCCTGAGGTCCTGACCTTGGTGAGTCACGGCTGGGGAGCCACAAAGCCGGTATGCTCCTGCCTCTTGGGCCTCCCAGTTAATGTGGCATCTCACCAGGTGTTAAAAGGTGAAGAGAAATGGGCTGTGTGAAAGTAGAAAAGGACTATGGGAGGCCAGCGCAGGCCTTGGGTGGACACCTTTCTGTGGCAGTGACATTTGTGCAGAACCAGGCAAGGCTGGCCCACCCTGGGAGCTGAGTGCTGGACCATGGGGGCCTACAGCCTAGAACTGAGCCTGGAGACTGCAACATTCAGAGGTCAGGGATCAAGGAGGACCCCGCAAAGATCAGGAAGGTGGAGGCTTGGTCACCCCCAAGAGAAGCTTTCTCGAAGGCAGGAGAGGCCAGCACGTCAGCCACGGCTGGTGGATCCCACTGAAGCTGAGAACAGAACTGGCAGTGGGGTTTCGCCAGGTGGAGGTGCTGGTGGAGCTGATGACAGCAGTGCCGTGGCCGGGGTCACCAGTGGGGGACTGAGAGCGGAGTTGTGACCCGTTTAGTAAATAGGCTACGACAGGCCCTTGAAACTTAGTGAGGTGGCCAAGCTGCCCCTAAATAGCTGTGTCCTGTGACCAAGACCCTTCCTCCGTCCCTCCCTCTACCCTGCTAGGCTCAGCCAACCGACACCAGGGCCCTGTGAGAAAACATCTGAGCTGCCCTTTTGAGTGGGAGCTATGGCAACTGCTGTGTTACTGGAGTGGGTGGGGGGGCGTGTGTCACTCCCAGGACCAACTGGCTGATGAAGGTCTTTGGGTACTGCAGCTGCCACCTGGAGTGCCTCAGGGCAGGCTCAGCTCACACTCTTGTGGGCCAGCTGCAACCCAAAGGCCTCTGGGCCTCCATTCCTGCACCAGGGTGGTCTGCGTGGAGAGGTGGGGGGGGCGGGGTCCCAGATGGATCCTGAAAATGGCCTCTGCCTTCCTCTGGGGCCCCACCTTCCTCCGTGGTGGCCTGAGAGGGGTGTGGTGCTGCTTGTCCATGGTGCTCTGCACGCCTGATGTAGCTGCTCACCCCACTCCCTGTGGCCCTGGGCAAGGTGCCCACAGCCCTGTTTACTGTTGGGGCAAGTGAGGGACATGGAGACTCCAAAGCCTCCCCTGGGGAACTATAGCCCTCAAGACTCCCAGCAAGCCCCTCCCTCTCAGAGCCTTGGTGTCCCCATCTGTAAAGTGGGATGTGACAGTACCCTCCTTGCTGAATGGGCAGGGAGAGAGGAAGTGTTAGCTGAGACCAGTTGGTTCTTGGCAGCCATGGCACATGGAGGCCTCACCCAGGCAGCCCCATACCTGGTCCAAGGTTCTGTCCTTACTGCAGCAGTGGGCCTGGAGCAGTGGCGTTAGAGAAGACTCTGAAGCCCAAAGAGGAGCTGCTGGCCTCAAACTCAGCAGCTCCAGGTAGCTTGGATCCAGCCTGGAATCACTCATGCCCCACAGGTTGACTGGGCGGGTGCAGTGGTCTGAGCTGAGTGGTCTAGGATGGCCTTGTTCCTGGGGAGGGCCCTTGGCAGGCAGCCTCTCCTCTACCAGCTAGCTGGGCCTCACTTGGTGCACATGCCCCACAGCCTCTCTGTGTCCCGTTTGCTCCTGACATGGTGGTCAAAGCATGTGGACGGATGTGCCTTGGGGATGGGGCATCTCGGCCCTTGTATCTGCCGCAGGCGTGGAGGCATTTGCTGTTCTCACCGGGGGAGGGGAAATCTGAACGGGCTCTGTGTCTGACACAGAGCCCTGTACTCCATCTATGCAGCCCCCACCACCTCCACACACGGCCCCTCGGGTCCTGCCTGGGGGCCCGGGTTTTGATAGAGAATCACATCTGGACGAGGACATTCTGGTAGGATTGCCAGGGGGGCCACGACAAGGAGACCAGGAAGGAAAGACAGAAAGAAAAACACGCACACATCCAGGCTCAGGTGATATACAGCCCTCCTCCCAGCTCAGGACCCCTTTGCGGTGTCACCTTTCGGCATGTAACCACTTATTCTGTCAGGGAGGAGAGCCCTCCCGCTCCACCAGGTGACGGCCCTAAATCCTCAGGAGCGACAGCGTCCTCCCGCCCGGATTGGGTTTCTGCACAGTGGAATGGGACTGGCAGCAGGGTCCCTGTCCCGCCAGCTCTAGGCCTGGAATCCTTCCTGGAAAGCTAACTATGCCCTTGGAGAAGTCGGGGGGCGGGGCAGGGGCAGGGGCAGGGCAGCCTGCCCCTCACCCCCCAGGAAGCGATACTGTGACTGTCCTGGGCTCACAGAGGAGGACGTGGGGGCCTGCACAAGGAGACACAGGCAGCAGAGCCGGGGCTCAGAGCTGGGGGAAGGGGCCAGTTCACCCGGAGAGGGAGGAGTCACTGGGCTCAACCTTCTGGCTGTCATATGAAGCTGGAACAAGGAAGGAGGCACTGGAAGGTGCTGGGCCTTGGCATTCTCAGCTGTGAAATGGGAACACAGCAGTCTCTGTCACACGGTAGAGACAACTGGTCCAGTCACCTGGATAGCGTGCCGAGGGCAGGGCCTGGTATGGCCATCAGGAGCCATTGGATTAGAATCTGGTGTGCCACTGGGGCTCCCTGTCCGTGAGCCCGACAGATAAGCACAGGGTCTGAGAAGCGTCAGACACGTCTCCCAAACAAGCTCACGTCTTGAACCAGCACTGGACCTGCATCAGCTCCAGGGAGAGCCAGGGCAGGGTGGGGCAGGCCTGGGTTCCGGACATGGAGACAGGAGGCAGCCGAGGCCATCTGTGCTCCGACCCAACGGGGAGCCTAAGACAAGCTCCCAGAACCCACCTGGGACAGACAGCTGGACTCATAAAACACCCCAGAGTGGGGGGCTCAGCCACGGGGCCAGCCTTTGTCAGAAATACCCCTGGCTTTTTTGAGTTCATGAGTGGCTGTGGGTACTGGGTTGTTTGGCTTTCAGGTTCCTGCCTTCCAAAACAGGAGAGGCCACTTGGCCTGCCTTTTCCTCAGAAGAGCCCACTTTTTATATGGAGGTGACCTGCCACTTGTCCGGTTGGGGTCCCCAAACGTCTCCAAGCTGCTGAAGGAGAAGCCCCGCATTTAGCTGTGGTTTAGGGAATGCAAGGCCGTGAAGTCGCCAAGTTAAAAGGGCTGCCCCTGGAACCCCAATCAGAGTTGCCCTTGCCCTTGCCCCTTCCTGGATGAGCCCTTTCCATGAGGTCGGGTGCTGTGCTCCACCTTCGGTGCCAAAGCCCCAGGCCCACAGGCTGCACACTCCAGCCGAGGGCAGCCTGGGGAAGGTATGAGGGATCCCTGGGCTTTGTGAAACCTGTCAGCTTGTGTGAAAGCTATCTCTCCCAGGCACCACCCCCACCCAAAGCACAGGTCACCTGCCCAGTTAATCATCCTGGGCTCTGAGAGCTCCCTGGGGCCCCACAGGCCAAGCGTTTTCTAACTTGGAGAGGCAGGAGGCCAACTCCCCGCTCCTCAGATTCTGCTGAACTAACTGAAACCCTAACCTTCGGGCTTCCCCTCTAATTTGTGATAAGGCCTCGCCAAGAAAAACAGCAGGCTAAAGACCCCTGATTTCTTCACGAATTCCAGAGCACTTGGTTCACTCCGGCAGAGAAGGGGCCCCAGGCAGCCATGCGTGCAGAGCCACCTCTGCGTGGGTGAAGGGCTGGGGACGGCCTCTTGGGAGTCCACTAAGGAGGACCACCTGCCTGCTCCAGGCAGATTGCTTCCAGCTGGCCGGGGCAGAGGAGCAGGCCAAGGGTGGGTCCGGGCCGTGGCCCAGAGAAGCTGAGCTCGCTCATAAGATGTGTGCTGACGTGGCAGGATAGGGTGGGAGTGTTCATGAAGCAGCGGCTGCCTGGGCCCCCGATCTGAGGGTCTGGGGCCCCTGGATGGATCTGGGGGAACTACAGCATCCTCAGACCACAGGCAACGTGTCGAGTGAGAGTGGCGCTCTTCCTGGGCCAGCAGGAAGTTTCCAAAAAGGCCCAGACACAGCTCAGGAGATGGATGCTGCCCTGTCAGGGTGGGGAAACTGAGGCCCCAGGCAGAGGCACCACCCACTCCAGATTCCAGCGGTCCCCCACCCCACCTCTTTCCCACCATGGCTGATATGAGGGAGGTGTTGGAAGTCCAGAGGGACACTGGGTAGGACCCGGGTGAAGAACTGGTGGACTGAGGCCAGAGAAAGGCAGATGGCCTGTTCCTAGCAGGGAGGAATCGTAGTTGATATTTTCTCCCCACACTTGATTCCTGTACTGGCCTGGATAGGAGCTGACTTTAATATGGGGAAGTAGAGATTTTAAAGTGCCATGGAATGTGCCTCTCCTGTGGCTGTGCCCATCTCCCCATTGCTTGGCAGAGAGGCATTCCCCGTGCCCCCCTGGCATGGGCACCAGTTCTGCTCTCCCAGAAGCCCTTCCCAAGTAGCTCCCAGCAGAACACTTGAAGCCCAAAAGCACCTCTGTGTACCTTAGTGAGAAAGGGAACACATTTACTCCCAATCCTGATTCTCTAAACCCTGTCCCTGCCCCTGGGTAGAGAGTTGGCTCTGGGCTTGGAGGTCAGCAGCAGGGAGGGGACACTTGAGCCACTTGGTAGGGGCTTGTGCTATGCTCTTCCCTCTGCCCTGTTAGGCTTGCTTCAACCTCTGAGGTTCTGTGATATATCTGTCCCTGTAGGAGTGAGACAGGCATAAGCCAGACTTCAGGAAGGAGCCGCCACAGTGTGGTGGGGCTTTGGAGCAACAGAGGCCTCAAAAGCTCAGTGTCTGCAGACATTAGGGGCAAGGGGGCAGCTTGGGGGATGTGCTCGGCGCCTGGAGGCAGACACGTCAGGGTCTGAATCCCAGCTAGGGACCCAGGGCAGCTCAAGCCCTCTCGGAGGTTCTGCTTCCTCATCTGTAAAATAGGGACAATAACGGTAGCTATGTGTGGGGCACGGGATGGCACCCAAGGATAGTTCTGGTGTGAGTCAGGTGTCAGGGGCCACCAGGCCTTGTGCAGGAACCTGGGGTGGTGTCCCTGGAGGGGATCCTATCCCAGACTCAAGGAATGAAGGGGAGGAAGAGGAGGTTTCCTGAGCTTAACAGAATGATGGTTGTCTGACAGGCTCACAGCTGGCCCCAGCAGCTCCACAGCAGGGAGCAGGAGTGGATACCCCAGACTCACTCTACCCCCTCCTTGTCTCCCGCCAGGGATCCAGCTGGCTAGACCCAATCTGAAGCCCTGGGCCAGGAGCTTGTGGACATAACCTGTGGAGATCAGCCTCCTAGGGCAGAGTGAGCCAGGCAGAGAAGGGCTGTGTGTGGAGGGCGAGCAGACAGCGTCCAGGATCCCACCATATTGCCAATGGACAGTGCCGAGCACCTGGCCTGGTGTGGGTTTGCCTTGCACTATGAAGGGGCGGGGACATGGCCAGGCATTCCTTTCTCTGTGGGCACTGAAGGGCATTGCCATGGAGGCAGAGGGAGCATCTGATGGCTCCAGGACTCCACTAGTCACAGCACTTCATTTCCATCATACTCGGTGCAAAATCCCAACCTCTTGCCCTACCTGAGCCTTGTGTGGCCACTTCCGCTCACCTCCCAGCACCATTGCCTCCCTGTTCCCCTTCTGCCTCCCCAGCCACTCCAGCCTTCTCCTTGTCCTTCAGCTCATTCCAGCGTGTTCTTGCCCAGGGCCTTTGCACACATCCCTTCCAGGACTTCCGATGGCTCTGTCCTCTCCTCACACAGGCCTCATGGCTTCTGTCCCCTTCATCTCTGTCACGACCACTCACCTACCCTTCTGCCCTGACTTCTCTGTGGCTCCCCACAGCTCCTCCTGGCACCCCATAGGGTAAGTCTCACCCCAGATGGATGTGCTGGAGGCCAGGGCCAGGACTCTTGTTCACAGTGCCATCCCTGACCCAGCGCCAGCCGTCAGGGTAACCATGGTCAGCCGAATGCCAACTCGTTAGCTGCTGCTTCTATAGGACCTACGCAGAGTTTGACTGTAAAACTGGGGGTTGCTGCTTGGTGACGAGAGTTAGGCTGGCTTTCTGCTAATTCTGCAGCCTCCAGCTTGCTAGCCTCCCACCCACTAGGGTCCAGGTCACTTCCTCAAGGAGGTTCTAAAGCAGAGCCAGGCCTTGGGAGTGTGCGGGCACAGGGCCTGAGCCTACTGCATCCTCCCAGAAGCTGGCCTACAGGATGGAGGCTAAGGGTGGCCAGTCAGGCATGGGGTTCTGCTGGCCCAGAGTGCCAGGGGGCCAGGAAGTCCCAAAGGCCTCTGGCTGTAGGAGGAGCATCCCAGGAGGAGGCGAGGCTGGAGCAGAGCATCCTCCTGGTCCTGGCAGCCCTCCGCCCCTCGGCACCCCAGAGGCCTGGCCGCGGTGGATGCCGCTGAACCACCAGAAACTTAACCTATTATTACACAGAAACTTCTGTACAGTCAGGGGTTTGAAGTCCCCAGAAGTGTTTGCCTGATTTGGGGCAGATAGCGGGGTGATTAATGCTCGTGATAAGGTGTTGATTGGTTCTGGGAGCTGCTACAGACACAGGGGCTGTTGTGCATGCAGGCTGGCAACTGTGGTCACAGAACAATAGCCCATTTATCTAGCACACCACCCCCCGCCTGCCCCAGGCGGGCACAAAGGGTGCTTGGGCCAGGAACCCGGGAGCCGGGCTCTCCCAGGGCGGAGGGTCCAGACCTGTTGCAGGGAGGCTGCTCAGCAAGGCCTGGGGGCAAGGGCTGGCCTGACCTAGCTCCTTCTACCTCAAGCCGTACACCGCAGGGCTAGGGTCACACTGTGGGTTCCAGCCACTGCCCTGGAGGTGACAAATCTCCATGCCTCGGTGTCCACACCTATAAAATGGGGAACTGAAGTCTCCACATTGTAGCTCTGCCAGGTGGATTAAATGAGATAAGACAGTTAAGTCCTGAAAGTGAGATGCGTTGGCATTCACTCCACAAATACCGAATGGCAGCTCTGCATCCTCCCAGAAGGGACTGGAGAAGGGGTCTGCGTCCGTGGATTCAACCAACTGTGGATGGAAACTCTTTGGAAAGAAGATTGCCTCTGTGCTGAGCATCTATGCTTGAACAGCCTTTGTTTCTTGTCCTGAGTCCCTAAACAATACAGCGAAACAGTGGCTTGCGTTGTGTTACTTGTCATGAGTGGTCTGGAGATGGGAGGCTGCGTGTGGGCTCCGTGTCAGTATTATGCCATTTCACATGGGGGACTTGAGCACCTGTGGATTTGGGCACCTGCAGGAGGTCCCTGTGGGTGCTGAGGGATGGCGGCACTTTGTTACTTATCTGAACAGTGGTTGGAAGGGAAACAAAGGCAGGCAGGGCTGGCTCGGAAAAGGGGCCTGTCATGGATGGGACCACAGAGGACCTTACAGTGTCCGCAAAGCAAGGGGACTCTCATAGTGTCAGGGCAAAGAGCAGTGTGGAGAGAGGTTGCAGCCACAGCAAAGGCCCTGGATTGGGGATGGGCCCACAGGTTAGCAGAACAGCAAGAATCCCCGTGCGCTGGGACCCCGAGAGCAAGGGCACGGGAAGCTCGGGCTGGCCCCTAGTGCAGCATGTCTGGCCCCAATGGCAACGGGGTCACTCTGGCTGCAGAGGCAAGAATGGACCATTGAGGGGCTGGGACAGACATGGCAGACCAGGATGGGGACTGCTGCACTAGTCCAGGCGGAGAAGGCATCTGGACCAGAGGTGCGAGGAGGGGGTACTGGATTCAGGGTGACCGTTTTCGCTTCTTATGGCTGCTGTAATGAATTCCCACAAACTTAGTGGCTTTAGGCAACACATTGATTATCTAACAGCTCTGGAGGTCAGATGGTCAATGTGGGCTACATTCAAGGTGCAGGCAAAGCTGGTTCCCGCTGGATGCTTAAGGGGAGGCCCCGGCTCCCTTAGCCTACGGCCTTCCCCCACAGCCAACTCATCTCTGCCTCTTCCTGTGACCTTCACCACCTCCCTGCTTCTCTCTTTCCCTTATAGGGAGCTCAGTGGTGGCCTGGAGGGGCCGGTCAATAGCAGCATGGTGGGGAGGTCTGGCAGGGACAGACTGTGGCGGGCCTGGGAGGCCCCATGAGGGGGCTACCTCACCCAGAGGTGAGACCTGTGTGGCCACAGAGTCTCCTGATCCAGACCCCATACGCTTTAGGGTACGAACTACCACAGATGCCCCAAGAGGGGCTGCCACTGGAAGACGCAGGGCAGAGGAGGAAAGAATGGAGGGACGGGGACAGACCCGGGAGCCATTCTGGGGACACGCCTTGGTGGCTATGGCCAGGGGCAGGGCTGGGCACCAGGCCAGATGGACCAGAGGCTACCCCAGCTGAACCAACTACAGGGATGAGAGCCCCAGCCCAGCCTCCTCCCAGCCACCGCTCTCAGGGAGCCCAGCTTTGCTCCTAGAAAAGGGAGGCCCTTGTTGCCCTGCGCTGGGAGCAAACACCTGCTTTGGCCTCACACTCAGCCCAGGACCCAGAGGTCCTCAGGGACCTGCAGGAAAAGAGGGCAGCCAGGCACCTCTGTCCATGGCAGGGTTGCATTGCCTGGCCTGGTGGAGGGAAGCAGCCCCTGGGCACGGTCCCCTGTGTCCACTCGAGGGGGTGCTGAATTCCCTGAGGCCTGAATCAGACCTGGTGCAGCTTCATAAAGCCAAGAGCAGCGGGCAGAATCCAAGGGGCCTCACCACCCATGTACCCCACTGTGGCATGGAGAGAACAATTCCCGGATGTCCTCATCCCACAGTCGGAATTCCAGACCCCTCGGGAATTCAGGCCTTGGTGAGTCCGGCACATTCCGGCCGTGTGTCAGCGGGAGAGGCCTGGGAAAGGGAGCCAGTGTTGCAGGCTGCCCACCACACGCCCACCTAGGCACCGACACAGGGAAGGCTGACGCCCAGGGAGGCCATCTCTCAGGGCAGGAGGTGCAGCTGCAGGTTCGCACCCAAGGGAGGGACTTCCTCCCAGGTCCAGTGTCCCTTTCACTGCTCAAGGCAAGCCCTCTGGAACAGAACCATCTTTTGGGGGACCCTATGGTCATGGAGATCAGGTTCCTAGAATCACCTCCAGCAGTGCACACAGGAGGGCCGGAGGCCCAAAGAAAGACACCTGGAGCAAGGGTGGGGAGAGCTGGTCCGGAGCCCTGGTCCCTCTGCCAGCCACCCAGGAGGCTCCTGTTCCCCATCTCCCAGCTTTTCCGGGTGGGAGGCAGTGGTGGGGAACTCCATCAGCCAGAGTGTGTGATTGCCCCGCTTCAGCAGCTGCCCACAGCCTTCACCATCAGGACCACAATTCTGAGAGCCCTTTGGATGAGGCCATCTCACAGAGCTGCCCCCCCCCCCCCCCGCAGAGAGGAGAGGGGAGGGGAGCTGCCTTGCCGGCAGGGGACCAGCAGGATGTGGCCTGCCAACCCTGGGCTCCTGTGTTCCTTCCTCCCCCTTCAGAGGAATGAGAGAAAGCCAGGCTTGAGTTCCTGATTCTTTCCCGTTAGGGTTTTTAAATTGTGGGAGAGCCAGGAGTGGCAGCATGGAAGCCTCTGTCGATTCCCTTTGCTCTGGCGCGAGGCTTCGGCCGGGCAGTGCCTCTCAGCCTTCTCTTTGGTGCATGGGGACAATTCTGGGTCTTGCCTCAGGGGTATTGCTGGCGGCTTTGTGCTCCTGGGCCTCTCCCCAACCCTCACTTTGGCTCCCCCAATATCGAAACCATAGTCCACAGGGCAAGCTGCCCCTGCACACACAGCACAGACCCCAGGCCCAGAGCTGCTCCCTGGCCCATCACGGGCTTCCTCCGAGGGTGCTGACGCCACCGACCGGGTCTTCTCTGTCCTCACGTTCCAGACGCCTGCCTGGGCCAGGCAGGGGCTCCTGGCTGTGTTTCTCCCCTTGCCTTTCCCGGGCCATCCTTCAGACTTTGCCTGGCACCTTCCCTCCCTGTGCCAAGGCCTGGAGGTGATGTGGATGCAGCCAGGCAGTGAGGAGCCGGGCAAACGTTACAGCCGGCGCGAGAGAAGGGGCCCGAGGCACCGGTGCTTCCGACGGGGCCCGAGGGCCGTCTGACCTTTCCGGCCACGGGGCAGCAGTTGCGTGAGCGGGAACAATCGCCCCAGTGTGCGAGGCACAAGCGGCCTTTTCTTCCTCACCGGGCCGGCGCACACAGCTCCCAGCCTGGCTTCCCTTGAACAAACATATTTATTGTGGCCGCCACCGAGGCCTCGCCTTGCAGCCGGAGCCTGGGGGCCTCTGTCCCACCCACTGGGGCCCAGGGAGGGGACCCCTGCCCTGGCAGTCTCCCCTGCCCCATGGGCCCCAACCCCAGCTTGCCTGAGGCAGGGGTGGCTCTGGTCCCACCCACCGGCTGGGGGCCCAGAAACTCCAGGCTCCTGCTGGGGGCCAGTGACCACCCACAGGCAGCAAGTCAGCCAGGGTCCTGGGAAGAGGGGGTCTGGGACACAGCCACTCCTGAGCCCATCCTCCGCCTGGAGCCTGCCCCTTCCCTCCCAGAGCCTCAGTTTCCCTCTCTGTAAAATAGGAGGTATCGCCCAGCCTCACATGGCTCCAGCATCCCTCAGCCCAGGCCTGGCCCAGCAGCTGGGGTCTCAAAAGCAGTGCCCTGAGCTCCGAGATCCACTCCCTCCCCCACTCCCAGGCCTCTGCCTTTCCCCCTGGTGCTCCTCTGTGAGTTCAGAGGGGAGGGGCATCCTTCCTCAGCACTGACCCCACTCAGGCCTCTCAGCTGCACTCAGCACAGGGGCTCCACACACTCACCCTCCCTCTCGGCGGCCCCAACCCTTGCTTTCCCACAAACCCGCAATCTCCTTTGCTCAGCTTCCTTCCGGACAGGCTGGCCTGGGGCCTCCCCACGGCTTGGCTTCCCTGGGGGGTGTCAGGCAGGGTCAGCAGCCATAGGTGATGCCCCTAGTTTAGGGCACTCATTCCAGTTGCAAAGATATGAGCAGAGCTGGGGACCCCAAAGAGCAGCAGGGAACCCCCAGGGGTTGCTGCCGGCAGCTCCTTGGAAGACCGTTGGGTATAGCAGGCCCCTGAAGAGGAAGAATGGCCAGGCCTGGGCAGCCCTAGGGGAGGAGCCAGGGACAGGTGTGCTGCCCTCTTGGCCTTGGATCTGTGGCTGCAGAGCCTCCTGGAGGGCAAGGCAGCGGGGAGGGGTCTAGCGGGTCGTAGGGACCTTTTGCTGTCTCTCTCCCCTGCCTCAGGGCCTTCACGCCTGCCGTTCCCCGGCTCTGACTGATGAACCAACCCCAAGACATGCATACGCTTTCCTCTTCCCTGCTTAAGCCTCTTGAGTCTTCAGGCCTCAACCCACGCTTCCCCTGCACGTCCTCCTCTGAGCATTGGCGCGCTGTAAATCAAGACCACCTTGTGGTTTTCCCAGCCCCTGCCTTGCCCTTCTAGTGGTTCTGGCCTCTGATCACCTGTGGAGTTTCAGACCTGTCTGGCCCTGGCAGAGGTGATTCTGCTCTGGCCCCAGGGCCTGCAGGTGTGTGTGCTGTATGGTGGCCGTCTGAAGAACAAACAGATGAGCTGTCCAAAGCACAGGGTGAGGCAGACTTCTGGGGAGGGTCAGGTTCTGAGAGGGTTCAGGCTGGAGCCCAGCTGCAAGGCAGGGCAGGGGTGGCCGAAAGGGGCCTGGGAGGCTGGACCTTCTGGAGGTGGCAGGGAGTACTGAGGGCAGAGGCAGGGGAGTGATGGACGCTTTGGATGAGGAAGCTTCACAGCCTCCCGGCCACAGCAGGTCAGGAGGAGCGCTGTGCCCAGGGCCCCTTGGCCAGCTGTGCTGGGCAAGGCAGGATGGGCCCCTCGGTGACGGGCAGGATGTGGGGAGCAGGGTGGGATGGGCCCCTTGGCTGTGAGCGGGATGTGGGGAGCAGGGCTGTTGAGGCTGATCTCAGGGTGCTTGCTGTGGCTGCTGGGTGGGGTAACGGGAGTCTCCCGAGGCCCTGAAGGACTGGAGAGAAGGAGCAGGCCTTAGGGGTAGCTTCCCGGAGTCCAGTCAGGTCCCAGGCACATTCAGGGCCAGCCAGGAGGTGAGAGGTAATCCTAGAAACTGCTGTGTAGACAGAAGCAAGGACAAGAACACCACTCCTCTACTGTAAACCGTGTTGCTGGATGAGCCTCCTGCCTTCTCCAGCCTCAGTTTCCCAACTGTGAAATAGGGATGACCTCCTGTGCTTGGGCCTGGCTGTGGCTTCCCAGGCCCCAGCTGGGACCACCACAGAGGTGACGTCTCCAGGAGACCTCTGGGGCAGCAGCATGTTCCAGTGTGACACATGTGCCCCGGAGTGGCTGCGTGCCAAGCCGCCTGTGCGCGTGGCCTCGGGCTGGTAGGGTAAGCGCCTCGGAGGGCACTAACGAGAGGCACATGTGCCAGGGAAGCCCTGCCTTGTCATCACCTGTGCCTTGGCTGTCAGCACGCATCTGGCTCACATTGAATTCCCCCATAAAACGTGTTGAGCCTGACAGCGGCGCAGCAGGACAGGGGAGCTGGGAAAGGGCCGCTCGGGGGTTCTCCTTGATGGTGACTCCCCCATGAGAAGCCACTTGCCCTGAAGCCCCTGGGGCCTGTGGGGTGGGAAGTGGGGACAGGCTAATGGCAAGCAAGGCCCCGCCCGGATCAGGGTGTGCTGTAGCCGCCCCACCTTTCCTCCCAGGGCCGCAGGCTTCTCCCCTTTCTTCAGAGCCCAACCACTGCTTGCTCCTTCCCACCCCTCCAAGGCTGGGGACGCCTGAGGCCATGCTCTGCTGCAGTCAGTCCCCATCCTGAAGTGCCCCTGACACACCTATCCACACCCCGAAGGTACCCAGGGCCTGGCCCACCACCCTCTCCCTCACAGTTTTCTGGTGAGCCCACTTCAGGAGCACTTGGAGGAGCTAGGGGACAACGTGAGCTCGCTCTGCTGTCACCACCAGGACCATGGTGGGGCAGTTGAAACAGCAAGTGTTCATCCTCTCACGGCCCTGGAGGCTGGAGTCCAAGGCCAGGGTGCTGCAGGGCTGTGTCCTCCTGCAGCCTCAGTCCACGCCTTGTAGACACCACCTTCCCCGTGCTCTCACGGGGCCATGCCTCTGTGTGTGTCCAAGTCTTCTCTCATAAGGAGCCCAGTCAGATGGGATGAGGGCTCACCCTTAGTGCCCACTCTGCTTTAATTACCTCATCCCCAGATAGAGTCACAGAGACAGGAGCGGGGACGGGCCCACCCCTTCCTCCAGTGTGTCTGGAGCCCCGTCTGTGTGTACAAAAGGGACAGACAGGCGAGGAGGCTCCTTGACCCTCTGAGATGTGGGTTCAGAAGGCCCTGTGAGCTGCCTGCGATGCCACAGGGGTTCACTGGGCAGAGCCTACCTGGGAAGGGGCCCAGGCCTCCTACCTGCCCTTCAGCTCACCCTGTGCCCCAGATCAGAAGGAAGCCTTCCCTAGGCAGCAGTCTGGGGGAGCAGAGGACTTGGGCAAGTGGACACTCCATTCCAAGGCTTGGGGACTGCACGGGATTGAAGGCGACTGAGCTTGTGCCAGATCCGGGATCTGGGGACAACCGGAGGCTGTGAATAGTTGGAGCCCAGACAGGAGCTGAGCCCTGGAATGCTGAGGGCCCAGGTCCCAGGCCTCTGGGGAATGGCAGGCATTTGTAGAGTCCTAGATTTTTTGGGGTCTTCCTGAAACTTGTGACTGGTGGGCTTGGGAGAGTCTGAGGGGCCTCTGGGGTCAGATGGTGGCCCCTATGCCTGGGAAGGAGGCATGCTTCTTTGGGGATGGGAGGTGCTAGGTACCGATAGCCCCAAGAAGGGGCCCTGGAGCTGGACCTTGGGGGGAGTCACTGTCATCACCATGGTGACTTGCTCAGGGCCATCCCTCCCACCCCACAGCTACACAGCCTGCAAACCCCACCCCAGCCCCATCCAGGTGTCCCTTGTGATCTCCCGCCACTGACATAGGTGTGGCCCTGAGCAAAGGGCGGCTTTTGCCTGTGCATCTGCCAGTGTGCGGCTGCCCTGGTGGGTTCCTGGCTGGCTGGCACGGGCCATGTGCCTTTGCAGGGCCCAGTGGGGCCTTGAGGTGAAAACTCGGTCAAGATAAGATGCCCATGGCTCAGGGACCCCTTAGTCACAGGCGGGGAGTGGCGCTGAGCCTGGGTCTGCCTGAGGCTACCTTGAAGTCAGCTGAGGGTGGCTACCCTGAAGTGCCAGCTGAGGAAGCCCAGTCCTGCCCCCCACTGCCTGCCCTCCCAGGGTATCCTGAGTGCCCCCAGCTGGGTCTCCACACTGGGGGATCCCATTATTTCAGGAAGAGGAGCCGGGGGTATGACATTCCATCATGGGTCCAGAAGGGATCTTAGGGGGAGGGGGCAGCCTTCAGGCCAGGGTGGCAGATTAGGTGGGACTCCCCCAGGAGAGGAGGAGGCAGGCAGGGAAATTATGGGAAGGGGTGTATCCCACAGGGTGAGCAGAGGCTGGGTCCCGAGGGCATCTGGACTTGTTCCCAGGACACCCAGTGCGGAAACAGAGGGGTGCCAGTGGAAAGGGAGAGCTCTGAGCAGCTGGTGCTATGTGGGTGGACATCCGGCCCCTGCCCGGTCACCTCTCTGTCCCAGGAACCTGCTCTCTTGGGGCACATGCACCTCGAGTGGGTGCAGCAGGCCCAGCCCACGGGGGCCCTGAGGCCTGCTGGACGCCCGTGAGCTGCAAGGAGTTAATTCCTGGCCTTGTGGGCTGGCAAACTCTGACTCACCGAGCAATAAAATTCTTGTGTTTTAAAAATCAGTATATTAGCTTAATTTTATAGATTTCAGAAGTGCTACTTGAAAATAAAAGTCTCCTAATTATATTTATGATCCCAGCGTGAGTGCATTTGACTCCGTTCATAGCGAAGAAGCTTTGTGTAAAATGCCGGTAAGCCCTCTTGCTGACTCGACCCTCGAAGACCATAAAACATGGCTGGTGGGTCCAAGCCCGGCAGGGATATGGGGTCACAGCAGAGCCCCTATTAACGCCACGTCCACCTCACCACCAGGGAGAGTGGGGCTACAGCCGGGCGTGACAATCACAGCCCTAACCCCAGGATGTCTGCTGTTGTGACCATGGACATGAGGCCATCACAACACATGGGAGTAGGTTGGAGGCATGGAAAGGGGTTGGTGTCCCCTGCCCGGGGGAGGCCCACTTGAGGGCACAGAATGACATTGGGTCCTCTCAGCTTCATCCAGTTCCTACCCCAGGCAAGGCCCTGGGCCTGGGATGCAGGGATTTCAAGGGAGAACCACACTCTCCTCCACTACTGGGAGGGGCCCAGCCTGGCCTGGACTGCTGGCCCCAGAAGCCAGGGCCTGTGGTCAGGGCAGGAAATGGAGAAGAGGAACGAGGAAAGGAGAAAGTGCTCTGAAGGGTGAGGAGGGAGGAGAGGTGAGGGCAGAGTGAGCCCCTGGCCAGGGGAGGTGCGGTCTGGAGTGTGGGGCACTGGGGGTTCCTTGGCCATGGAGGTGGGCAGACGCATTGTCATGAGGCCAGGAGATCAATCATGAGGCCAGGAGATCAAGGAAGGCTCTTTGAGGAGGTGACATTTGTACCAAGAAGGAAAGAGGCAGAGAGTCCTTCTTCCAGGCTAAGCGCCTCGTGAGAATGCAGTGTCGGGGCCACTGGCACCAGCGTTTCAGACAAGGGAACCTCAGGCTTCTGCTCACCTCTGCTGGAGACAAAGACCTGGCCAGAGCTGTGGCCAGCCTCCCCTCACTCCCAGCCAGGTCTAGAACAGAGTGCCCTTGGAGGCTGGAGGAAGCCAAGTCAGCCTGTCCCCTTCTTCCTGAGCCCCAGAGTCGCCAGGAGACACAGGGCTTGGCCTGGAGAGGGGCCTGTGCAGCCCCTGGGTGTTCCGGGGTGGGGTATTCGGCTTTTTCCGGGGACCCGGCAGCCAGGCCAGGCTGTCCTCCCGGCTGACCATGGGCTGCAGTGCTGGCCACGCAGATAGACACTGCGGGGATCTGTCTTCCTGCCAACCTGGCCTCAGCTCACAGGCCTTCCGTAGATGCTCAGAGCAGGCCAAAGAATGAGCTGTCCTCAGACACCGGTCCCAGGCCTGCCCTGTTGTTGCAGGTGCAGTGGGGTACCTGCAGCCAGGTGGGTGGGCACGGTGCAGGCTGTCACTCACCACCAGGATTGGGGCTTGGGGGCTTCCTGGCGCGGGTGGAGTCTGCAATGGATGGCTTGTGCCCTGCTACCACCATGCTGCTTTGAAAGAGGACTGAATTCCCTGCTGCCTCCACCTCCCCATGAAGTAGGACTGACATCCCCCATCTGACACAGGCCAGCACCCCACGTGTGTGCCCAGCATGTCTGGGAGGGCCAGGGGGGCAGCAGGGCCCCCACCCAGGCTGGCTCAGACTTGGCCACTGGCCACAGGTGCCACTGACCCAGCCCCTGTGGGAGGCAGTGAGGGCCCATCACACTACCAACAAAGGCCACAGATGACAGGTGGCGGCCAAGATTGTCCAAGGTCATGTGGAAAACATTTGAGCCCAGCAATTCTGGTGCCTGGCAGTGAGCTGTCGGTGCCCTATCTGTGGTTCCCAGCCATTTGGATTTCACAGCCCCATTAAAGGCCCATTACGTATCCCTCCCCAACAAAGGTGGATGGATGTAAGGTGGCCAACATTTTTATTATGCAAAAAAGGACATTTCATAGAACAACATTAATTAAATGCCACCATTTCATTCTAGAAAGGCTGAGGACCCCATCTCAGACCAGGGGCTGGCAGTGTCCCAGCATTTTTAAGAACTTGTTCTCACTCTGCCCTGGCCACTGTCAGTCCAGCCATGGCTCCCATGTGTGGCAGTGGGCCTGCGGAGCTCCAGGAGCTGACGTGCTCAGTCTTACAGTGGGTTGGCCGCTCCGAGGACTGCTGGGCCTGTCAGTACGGTGTCCTTGCCTGGTTGGTATCAGCCAAATTGACCATGTCCAGGGGACATAGAGAGGGGAGGGGCAGGCTGTTGGAAGCCTTCTTCAGATGTGGCCTGGAGCAGGGTCCTAGGGGAGACCAGTGCCTGTGGGTCAGGGCAGAGGCCTCTCCAGTGGGACCCAGTCACTGGGGCTGAGGCCTGGGTGTGCAGGTGGGGTGCTGAGCCGTACAGCAGCAGCCCCGGTGACTAGAGCAGGTTCCTTGGGGAGCTGTGCAGAGCTGGCTGACCTGTGTTCCCGTGGCTTTGCCCTGGGTGCACTGCCATCTTGGCCCTGAATGGATAGAGGCAAGCCCCGCATGGCACCCAGGGTGCCAGTGACTCTGGTTACTCTAAAACCATGAGAAACCTCAGGACTTCTTTGTCTACCCCTCTGTGCGATGGGCTGGGCATGCCCCTGGGGAGAGGGCCAGGGGAGCCTCCAAGAATGGTAGGAGGGAGGGTGCAGGGCGGGGAGCGGGCGCTGCTGCCCATCAGCAAGGCTGGGCAGCCCTAACAAATTTAGCAAACTCTTCTTTTTATTGTGTATGTTCAACAACTACCTTCACTTAAAGTCACTTTTTCTGGCTCTCCAAATACACTTAGATAAGGAAACAGTCTATTTAAGGAACAGTGTTAGGCAAACAATAGTACAGGCGTTCAAAGATACGGAATGAGTGACAGATGGGGTGAGGTACCGCAATGCAGCCCCACCCAGGGGACAGCGCACACGGACTTTGAAGTCCTTTCCAGCAGGCCCCAAATGTGGGTGGGTGGAGCCAGACCTCCTGGGGGCCTCAGCCCAGCTGGAGCGCGGTCTCCGGGTGCCTGTTAGTTTCCTGTGGTTGCTGAAACAAGTCACCAAAATTTTGGTGGCCTAAAATCAAGATGTCCGCAGGGCTGGTCCCTTCTGGAGGCTCTGGGGAGAGTCACTTCCTGCAGCTTCCTGCTGCTAGGACCATATCCCTTGAATCGTGGCCTTCCTCCTCCCTCAAAGGCAGCTGCGGCCTGTGGCACCCTCATATCACAGGCTCTGCACGTCCCCCACAGCCACTTCTCCTCCTCTGACTCTCATCCCCTGCCTCTTCCCCACATCAAGACCCTTGTCATCCCATCGAGCCACCCAAAGAACCCAGAGTCCTCTCCCCATATCATGAGAAGCTGCTTGGCTGCCTTAATCCCCCTTGGAAGGAGATCAAGTGTCGGAGGGGAATTGAGCGATACATGCGTGAGTTTCAAGGATGAGAGCATAGACTCCTTTGGGGCACCCTGGGGCAGCGGATGTTCCTGTGCCTCCCTACAGCCCCCGCTTCGCCACATGACCAGCTCAGGCAGTGCCGCCTCCGGGAGAGGTAGAGAGTCTCTGGCGGGTCTCAGACCAAAATGTGGGAGGGTGGTCTCAGAGACAGGGGAGGACCCTATGAGCTGGAGGGAGTGTGAGGGCAGGGCCTCCTGTGAAAGGGTAGGTTTGACTTTTACTCTGCCACTGAGTGACTGCGTGGCCCAGGCAGTCACCCCAGTGAGGCCTGACTGGCTTGTGCTGAGGTGGCCGTGTCCAGCAGTCAGTGGGGCCCTGGGGATACTTGCTCTTTCTCTTGTTTCACTGCCTTGCAGGGCCCTGAGTTCCCCACAGGGCTGCACGTGTGTGTACATGCACGCATGCCCAGCATGACCCTGTCCACACCTGGCGCCTGTCCCCTGTGCCCCTGGCCATCGCTTCTACCTGCAGCCTATCCCCTGCCTGGGCCTAGCCCTTCCAGCTCACCCTCTTCCAGCCCAGGCCAGAGCTCTGTTTGGGTCTCTATCCTCCTGCCCTTTGGCCCCCTCTCTTACTGATAGAACATTCCAGAGCATTCCACCACCACTGGCCTGCAATTATCACCCCATCGCTGTGAGTGGGGGCAGGCTGAGGAAGCTGTGCCGGGGCTGGAGGATAGCCGGACTCCCTGCAGGGGCAGCTGCGGGCGTGCAGACAGCTGGGGCTGGGGGCCTCTGCCAAAGATACTCCGCCTGTGGTTTTCCTCCTTGACCTTCTTAGGAGGGTCCAGTTCTTTCTCCTGGCCAAGCCCCCTCTCTGCCACCACAGGCAGAGCCAGGGCAGGTCGCTATCTGCAGGAGCCCCCAGGGACCCCCAGCAGCACCTCTCCTCCCCTCCTGCCCCAGGGCTGGCTGCTGCCTTGTAACCCCCAGAACTCTTGGCTCTCATGTACGTGAGTCAGCGCTGACCATTTAACCTGCCGCAAGACACTCTGCTGGGGGCTGCGACATGGTTAGGTTCCCTCCACATCAGAAGGTAGAAGGAAGAAAAATAAGTTCTGAAAGAAACAGACTTGCCTGGTCCCCACCCTGCCCTTGAGGTAGACAGAGGTTTTGCACAGAATGACCATCCCCGCAGCAGGTGGCTTGGAGGGTACCACCATGATTTGAGTCCCTGGGCAGTGCTGGCCAGAATCAGCCTCCATGAGATGGGCAGGGCAGTCCAGGGCAGAGGAAGCTTTGTGCCCCAAGCTCAGATACATCAGCGACAGTGAGCGGCAGCAGGCAGCCTCAGGCCCTCAAGTTGGTCCCCATGTGCCCATTTGCAGCTTGCCTCCTACAGCCGCCTGGCCACTGCACCGTGATACAGCAGTGGGGCCTTCATGCCTGCCGGGTGTCTGCCTGCCCAGCTGTGCCCACTCATGTGGTAGATTCATCCAAAGGCTGATCCTGAAGGCCCTGGGCTCCCCCCGGCCCTTTCTCAGGGCAGTTTACACTTTGCAGCTGAATAAATCAGGGGCAGAAATGCCTGGCAGGAGAGTGTTTACCGATTTGGTTTTCTGGGGCTGAGGATGCACGGTGTTTGTCCAGGCTGTGTCCCGCTGGCTCCTCTGAAGCTTTGCAAACAAGGGCCTCAGAGAGAAGGAGGCCTTCCCGTCCCCATGTGCTGAATTCAGGGCGGTCCTGACAGCCAAGCACAGGGGCCCGCTGTGGTCTCCTCTGCACGGCTGCTGAGGGAATGCAGGTCAAACAAAGCAGGCCAGCGGCTTAGGGACCCCTGAGTGAGCAGGCGGACCCACAGGAAACCCAGCACTCCAAGCCCCCGTGGCTGGGTGTAGCAGCCACCCAGCAAGACTGGACTGAGAGGCCACGTGGGCAGCCACCTTGCCAGGTGGGCACAGGGAGTGCAGGTGATTCGTTCTTGCCTCAGATCCAGGAGAAGAGCTTTTTGCCTGAACCCACTCTTGAATGTTTCATATTTTTAGAGAGCTCCTTGTGAGGACAGTGGCCCGAGCAGGCTTCGATGAGCATTAGAGCAGGAGGCCACAACCGGGCAGACCTGAGCCTGGAAAACTGCTTGTCATGTTTGAGAGGGAAGGGGCATTCCCAGAAATCACAGGGACGACTGGTATGAGGCCCAGGCACCCAGAGCCTGCCGCCCACCTAGATTCCCTTACTGTGCGGGGGCCCCTTATTGTCCCTGGGGGTCTTCCAGCCCCTGGGCCCTGTGCTCCTCCGGAAGGTGAAGTCTGGGGTACCACTGGGCATCTCTCTTTACCTCTGCAGAAGCATTCATGAGTCAAGCCCCCACCCCTTCAGGCCCTGGCCCAGGCCTCAGGGCAGGCCCACCACCCAACCCACTGGTAGACTTAGGGGTAGAAATTATCCCAGCTTTTATCCAGAGCTCAGGGCCCAAGATGTCAGGGCCCCCGCAGGCTGTTGCTCTGCCTGTGGCCTCCCTCCTGGCTTCCCGACATGCAGCTCCCAGAGGGAGAGTTTGAGCAGGAAAGGGAAGGCGCTCAAATCCTTGTGCCAGTCCCTGCATGGCCCCCTGGGGACTTGTGTCTCCAAGGAGAGCAGCCCTGTACAGCCTGCTTTCACCGATTGTGAGAGCAGCGGCCGAGCCACAGGGCTCTGGTCTGCCAACAGCGCCCACAGGAGTAGAGCTGGTGCTCTCCCGCACAGCATCCTCCAGCCCCCACGTCCTCCCTAAAGCCGTCTCTCTAGTGCCCACAGACCACTCAGTATCTTCCAGGAAGTGGCTAGTGTGCTCTGACCACAACCCAGCTCTGGAATTCGTCTTCCCTTGTGGTCTGTCTAGACGTATATAAGAATATGCATGCGTGCACACATGCGCTTCTCATTCCAACTTAACCTATTTTTTAAGGTAATTTTCATTTTAATAAATAGAATAAAGTACATAACCTAGTAATACTTCGATAGAACAGTTATTGTATTAACCACATTTTACAGTTTTCCGGGCCTGCACATGATTCGTCCTCTGCAGATACTCTCCCTCACCCCAGTCACTGCACCTGTTCCCCAGGACCCAGCTAGGCTCAGCCAGGTGACTGCCTGGTTGTAAGTAGGTGGGCTCATTAAATTGTGTATACCCAGGTGAGTGTGGCCAGAAATGGATTTCAGATTTCTGTGAAACCTTGTCAGCTGAGGGGAGACGCAGTCTATAGGTGAGTTGGAATCAAACAGCTGAAAAGACAAGGAAGATGATTGCAAGAGACTCTAAATGAATTTTGTTCTCAGGGGATACCGAAGGTCATGGCGTGCAGACAGACCTGGGCCTGGACAGTTTATTGCTGGTATAAATAAATGCCATTGATTTGGGTGGGTTGATCTAGAGTGGGAAGATTATTGCAAGAGATTCTAGAAGAATTTTGTTCTCAGGCGATACCTGAGGATCATGACAGTCAGACGAACCTGGTCCTCCCCTCAGTGCACAGCAGGGTCTCCCCTCAGTGCTCGAGGATGTCCCAGGTTAGGCTGCACGTCTCAGCTCCATAGGGTCAGATTCACGACCTCCCCGAGGTAAGCAGCCTTCTTGATCAGCCACCATCTAAGCCCCAAGCGTGCTTCGTGACAGGCCCTTGAGCCTAAGAGGCGTTGCCCCAGCGCTGACATCGGATGCCTGTTTAGTCAGCGGACTGCCTCAGAAAGGAATCTCACAGGCAGCGGGTTCTTCTGGTAGGGTGGGATATTTCAGCAGGAGGTAAACAGGTGTCATCGCAGGACGGCAGATTGGGACCTCTCCTGGTGGGCCTTGAGGGTGCCGGCCTGTAGACCTGCTCCTGCCTGTTCCTGCCTGGTCCGGGGCCTCTTGATTGCAGGTCTCTCCTGGGCTCTCAGCCCCAGGTGCCTGCCCTACCCCACGTAGCTTGGGATGCCATCAGCACATTGCTGGTACCCGTGGCACCTTCACCACCCTCTTGGCCACATTCTGAAAATCAATGGTTAATTCCTCCTTGAGTACACTCCTGCTCCCCCAGGGCATGAGCCCTGGGGCCTGGGCTGGTAAGAGCCAAGCTCTGGGCCCAGGAGGGGCTCAGGAAGGGTGAGTGGTCCCTGGTAGAATGTCTCAGGGACCACAGGTTCCAACAGCCAGTGTGGCACCTATGGCCTCCCCCTGTTCCTTTGGAAAGACAGAGGGGAATGGGACACCACCAAGGGACCCCAAATCCAGGTTCTTCACTCAAGGAATTGTAGGGGCAAGACCAGTGGACCTTACCCCCAGTGCACAGTCACGGCTGCATTTCTACAGGCCTCGCACAGCCAACAAGCAACCTTTCCAAGAGGCCACAGGGGACTCAGGCTTGCAGCCTGCCTGTTTAGGATAAAAGGCCACTATGTGTCCACTCTGGTGTCTCTGTTCAAACACGAGGCAATGTGGCATCAGGAACACCAATGCAACATTCAGAGAAGGCTCTTTAGCAGCTGGCCCCCAATGGGCTCACCAGCCTAACCAGCTCTCATAGCCGCTGAGTTCCTGCAGAGCCTTCTGGGTGCCCGGGAGGGAAGGATGTGTTTCACACTCCAGAGATGTGATAGTGCACTGCAGAGCATGTGATAGCTGCAGGGGGGCAAGAGGTGCCATTTTAATGAGAGTCACCTGAGAGCAGGCACAGCCAATGCTCGTTTGCGGTTGCTCCTGATGCAGAGCCGGCGCGTGAGCTGCATGCGTTCTCACGCTCATGCGCGCCTGCATTTCTTCTCCATTGTTTCCTGGGCCCCATGCCGTGCCAGGCACTGTACTAGGCCCTGGGGATAAAGAGGCAAACAAGAGATGAGACCTTCATCCTAGAGCTTGGTGTTTTGCAGGGAAAGTGACAGGGAATGAGAAATCTATTAAGGGACCAAGGCTCTGGCAGGGGCTCTGACCACATGCGAATGAGGCCTCGAACAGGAAGTGAGCTGCAACCTTCTTTAAATGGAAATTCTAAATGACGGGGTGCCGAATGCATCCACCCCAAGCCTCATTGCGTGGGCTGTTAGGCAGTATTTTCCTACATTTTCTTCTGTGAGATTTATAATTTAGCTTTTGTCATTCAGGTCTGTAATCGCGTCCAGGTGCACCTTTATATTCGGAAGAATCCCCCTCAGCTTCCTTTTCCTCCCTGGAGTGATCCCCTGCCCTGCAGCCGCTTCATCCTGTGCATAGTGGTTGATGTGTCATCTCTGTGGTCCACTGTGTTCCCGGGGATGCACGGGTGTGTGACCGGGCCTCCCTCTTTGCACTGAGAGTCTGCTGGTCGGAAGGAAAATGACAGCACCCCAAGGTCTGCTGCTCTGCTTTAGAAATAGTTTCCAGTACCCGGAAGAGCTCCTAAGCCCCTATGTATAAGAATCCCTTTTAAGTGCGACTTATCTATTATGGGACTTATCTGGGACCTTTATTCCTCCATGCCAACTTTAAAGCTCAGTTTATCACATTTCTTAAAAATATCAGCTGGAAGTTTGCTTGGGGTTGCCTTGAGTTTGCAGATTAAATTTGGGAAAAACCAGAGTCTCTGTCATGTTGCATCTTCTCCTCCAGGAGCTAGGAGTCTCTCTGCATTGAGTCAGGTTCTCTCGGTCTTCCGTTGCCATCTGTAAGTGTTCTCCTGAAAGGGCCGGTGGAGTCCTGCTTCCATTATTCCTGGATGAGACCGTCTTTCCCATGCTATTTTGGAGTTTATTTCTCCCAGGAGTTTATCGCTGGTATAAATAAATGCCATTGATTTGGGTGGGTTGATCTCACACCTGACAAACGTGCCGTACTTTCTACCAGCTCTAATAATTAATCTTTTGATCGTGCTGATTGTCTGAGGGGATCAGTCCTATCAGGAGGGGTCAGTGTGACTGCAGGCCCCTATCCTCCAGCCCCTGAAGTTCTTGCCTCATCTGACTCCTCACATCTTCAGGTACGGGGCTGGCAGAGGCTGGGGTTACCTGACCCTTGCCACCCTTCTGCTGGGCCTCAGCACCCAGAGGGGCAGGGGCTTCCTCTGACACACTACAGGGATTTGCTGATGGTCCCTTGTCTGCTCAGTAGAGGTGCCATGGAGAAGGCCGCTCAGCAAGGGCCACCTGTGGGCCTGAGCCCGGGGCCAGGGCCAGGAGCAGGGGCAGCAGCAAGGCAGCTCATCCTTCTCCCTCACTATTTGTTTTGTGTTTGTTTGTTTTGAGATGGAGTCTCATTCTATTGCCCAGGCTGGAGTGCAGTGGTGCAATCTCAGCTCACTGCAAACTCCACCTCCCAGGTTCAAGCGATCCTCTCACTTCAGCCTCCCGAGTAGCTGGGATTACAGGTGGGTGCCACCATGCCTGGCTAATTTTTGTATTTTTAGTAGAGACAGGGTTTTGCCATGTTGGCCAGGCTGGTCTCAAACTCCTGGTCTCAAGTGATCTGTCCACCTCGGCCTCCCAAACTGCCAGGATTATAGGCATGAGCCACTGGTGGCGCCTGGCCCCGCACCACCATTTTGTTATTTTAAATAAACTTTGATTTTAGAATAGTTTTTGGAATTACAGAATTCTTATGCAGGGGAGACGTGCCCTTTCCCCCAGCAGCCCTATTTTCAGTGTCTCATATTAGTAGAGCATTTGTCACAAGGGAACACCAGTGCTACATGACCATTAAGTCCATGCTTGACTCAGATTTCCTCAGTTTCCCTACTTTTTCTGTCCCCAGGCCCTCCTCAGGGTCCCACGATACATTCCCTCCTTCGTCTCCCTGGGCTCCTCTGGGCGGTGACCGTTTCCCAGGCTCTCCTTGTTGGTGGTGACCTGGACAGTTCAGAGGAGGACTGGTCAGGGGTTTGTGGGGTGCCCCTCTTTGGGATCTGTCTGGCGCTCTCTTCACGATTAGACTGGGCTGTGGGCATGGGGATGAAAAGCACAGAGAGAAGCGTCCTCCTCATTTCCTGGTGCCGAGGGCCCACCCTGTTGGTGCGGCTCATCGTGGGCGAGTCTGTCCCTATCTCCTGGCTCTGAGGTCATGGCTGTCAATCTTCTCAACTGTGATTTGCTCTTTTCCCCCTTTCCAGACTGTCTCTGGATCCACCAGAATTTGGTTCTGGGGCTCTAGAGAGACCCTGGGATGTGGATCATGCTAGTGACCCTTGTGAGCCCCAGTGGTGGCAAATCCAGGAAGGGACCTCCTGGGAATGAGATCTGGCCTCTGCCTGGATCAAAGCCATGGCCCCATTTCCCGGGGATAGGGAAGCTGTGCAGGCAGCCTGGGTAATGGGCCACCGCCCCAGGCAGGCGTGGGAATCCACACATGGCCCTTCTCAAAGACGGGTGCTGTCCCTGGGGCCCCGGCAGGGTCCTGGAGCCTCTCTCATTGGGCACATCCGAGCCCAGCCTGGGCCATGGTGGAAATGCAAATCTAATTAGTCTGGCATTGAGCCCGTCTTAAAAGTATTAACAGAGCCTTAAACTGTGCTGTTGGACGGGGATGAAGAAACGCCTCAGAAAGAAATTACCGGATGGTGACAAAGCCCCAATTTATTAGTCTTCTCCAATGGGGACTGTGCAAAGGACATTAATTACTTTAATGGGACTTATTTTGCTTCGTTGCCCAAAGTAATTGGTTTATTAACCTCTCCTTCCCTTTAGGGAGGGAGGGAAAGGCGGGGACCTGGGGGTGGCCCCGGGAGGGGCTTGTCCAGCCTTCTGCTCCTCTGCCCAGCGGTGCAGCCTTGCACCCTGGGGTAGCTAGTACTCGGTCCCCGCTGGCCTGGGCTAGAGCCACCCTGGTGCCCACCGATCTGTTCTTGTTTGCTAGGCATCCACTGTGTGCCAGGCACTGGGAATATGGCCATGAGAAAGACAGGACCCTCAAGAAACAAGCTGTTCCTAGAAGGCCATTAGTTCACTGTTGCCACGGGTGCCCAGAGGAAAGGAAGGTGGCTCTGCTCTGGGGGTGGACACGTCAGGGCAGGAAGGGCAGGAAGGGCTGCAGGCTAGGACAGCGGGGAAGGCAGGACAGTGCCGGGAAAGGGAGGACTGGTTGCCCACAGGGCATGGGGGTCATCGGGGCAGTTTTCAGAGATCAGAAGGAGGTGGTGGGAAGAGGAACGCAGGGCGAGGCTGACTGGAGGCAGGTGAGTCGGCCCAGCCTCAGGAGCCAGGAGGCGGCTTCCACGGGCTTTGGCAGATGAGGAGTGATAAGGTCTGTGTTTCAGAACAATCCCTCTGGCATGAATCAAGCCGTCTTGAAAGCAGACCAGAACTGGATGCTTCCACCAGCAGCAGCAGCAGAATACTGCAGGAGGACCAGCACTCAGGCCAGGGCTCTGCCAGCCACTGATTCCACACTCCAGCCTAGGAAAGGACAGGCGCCCAGGGCTGGGTTTGTGGCCAGTGCACACTGTCCTCAGTGGCCCGGGAGGCCCAGAACTACGCCAGGAAAGACCCCTATGCAGCCCTCAGGAAAGACTCCTATGCAGCTCCAGTCAGCCCGTCTCCTTGTGTCCCCACACCTCCCTCGGGTGAGGGAGAAACAAGTTCCCCTCAGGAATGCTGGTCAAGCCGGCATGCCCCCACCCCCCAGCTCACCCTGGTCCCATGCAGGGCTGCTCCCCAAGTGAATCCCAGAGGTGTGCCTGCCCTACATATCCCAGTAAGGGTGGTTGTCTGTGTTGGGTGGATGCAGGAAGGTGTGCTGACATGAAGGGGCCCCATCAGATGCCCCCGGGTTCCTCCCCAGGCAGGGTTCTCAGCATATCATGTCAAACCAGGCTCCACTCTTCCTCCAAGTGAGCCTGAGGGCCAGCTGGCCATCTGCATAAAGGTGTGAGGCCCGGATGGGACAGGCCTGGCAACCAGGGCCCAGCACCAAACTGCAGGTATGGGAGCCCCAGGCAGCCTGGAATAGGGGCTCAGAGGCCACCTGGCGCCCACAGTGGGGACTCCCCATATCAGACCTGGCTGGGTCACAGAGTTTAGGGTCCAGCCAGCTGCTACTGCTCCTCCCTCTGGGCCTGAAGACCATCTGTCATGTGACAGGGACAGGCTAGGCCTCCCCTGAACTCATGTGAGCTGCAGACACTGTTCTGGCCAGGTGAGTGGTGCCCTGTGGGCCAAGGTCCCCACCTCTGATCTGGCCTCTGGGTGTGCAGGGGCAGCCCCAGACCTCCGGAGTGCCCACTTCTGCTCCTTGCAGTTGTCACCTTGTCCTTGAGTCTAACTGGGGCTGTGCTGCCTTAGACATGAGCTATTCAAAGTGGCAGGAGGGGCAAGATCCTCTGGAGCAAGGAAAGAGTGTGGAGATCGTGCCCAGCAATGTCCATGAGGCCATTCACGGGATAGAAAGCAGCTCTGAAACCCAGTGGCCCTATAGTCAACACACATGGGGCCGCGGGAGAAGGAGGCTTAGGCCAGACCATGTGTCAGAGGCCTCAGGCCTGTCTCCTTTACAAATGGGGGGCTGTTCTGCCAGCACCCCAGCAGGGAGGGTGGGAGGATGCCATGATTTCCAGGGTGGTGCCAGGACCTGTCTTGCCTAGGCTCTGCAGGGAGGGATCTGGGGTTGAGATTGGGAGACCTAGGAACTGAGGGGTGTCAGGGCCTCGGCTGAAGCAGCTCAGTGTCACTGAGTCCACACTGGGAATGGGGGATCTGAAGGCCAGGGCTCTGCCTGGTGCAAACTGTATGGCCTTGGGTACGCCGATGAGCCTCTCTGGGCCCCAGCTTCCTTATTTGTACAAAGAGAATGATAGAGGAGTTAACATGTGTTTAAAAACACAGGGGCTCCCGTGGGCATGGTGGTGCATACCTGTAATCCCAGCACTTTGGGAGGCTGAGATGGACAGATCACCTGAGGTCAGGAGTTCAAGACCAGCCTGGCCAACATGGTGAAACCTAGTCTCTAGTAAAAATACAAAAATTAGCTGGGTGTGGTGGTAGATGCCTGTAATCCCAGCTACTCAGGAAGCTGAGGTGGAGAATCACTTGAACCAGGGAGGTGGAGATTGCAGTGAGCCGAGATCATGTCACTGCACTCCAGCCTGGGCAATAGAGTAAGACTCTGCATTCAAAAAAAACAAAATTGAGTACAGGGGCTCTTCATGGTGCCCTGAGAAATGTGTATAAATGAGTGAAAATGGGGTGAGAGGGACGGAGGGGATCAACCAAGAGGCCAGTGGCAGAGCCAGGGCTCAGAGGCATCTTACTGGTAAAGCTGGGAGAGACCTGTGCAACCCCACCTGAGTGGGGTACCATGGGTCCAGGGTTCAGGTCAGTGCCGGGGCAGCTGGGGGCTGGGTCTCTGGGGAAGCTGCGGAATGGCATATATTCTGGGGAAGAATGGGGCCGGAGCCTGAAACAGGACGACAGAGCCCAGGGCTGAGGACATGGGGGATGGGGGTACAGCTGTTGGCGGTGTGGCTGGCCTGGCCTAACCGGTTGGGGAATCCGTGGGAGGCTTTTGTGTTGCTCTGTAAACTGCTGGGCCTTCCTAAGGTGCCCAGGGAGCCTTCCCACAGAACGTCCAGGCTCCTGCTGGCCCACGCCCCAAGTTCTCTGGCTCCCGGTGTCTGTGTGGAACCCACCAGTTTCTCCCCACGTCTCCTCCTCTCCTGTAGGGAGGCCCTGGCTGGACCAGTCACTTTGCAGCTCACAAGGCTTTGGAAGGCAATGCTCACAAATCACTTTTCTAGACAAAGAACAGTAAGAAGCCCATGTCATTCTTCCGAGACATTAGGAGTTTTCTCTCCCTCGTTTTAATCAACCAGTTCCCAATAAGTCGTTTCAGCCAGCCCATTACCAATGGCTCATAACCTCCAGGGGCCGCTGGGAGAAATGGGATCCCCTGGCTCTTTCGCTGAAAACGCTTTTGTTGTTCTCTTTCCCCTGCGTGCTGGAAGCCAGCCAGCTCGCCAGTTCCATTAACTTAATGAGGGCTGACAGCCTGCGACAAACGTCCTCATAATCTCCCCGGGATTTAAATGGGGTCCTCCCCAGTAGCCTGCCTACACCCCAACCTTGAGGCTCTTTACCCCAGCCCCTCCCGGGAAAAAGCCCGGACAAAGATGCATTTCTTTTCTAGTTCCTTCCTGGTGGCTGGGTGCAAGCAGCCTCAGACCTTCAGGCCATCTGCCCAGTTTGGGTCACCCACGGCCCCCGCACCCCACAGCAATTTCTTGGGAGCTAATCATCCCCAAAGCTTGGAGCTGCAAGGCAGTGACTGGTTTTGCTGGGCTCTGCCGGTCCCTCCGAGGCTACACCCTGCTCACCATGAAAACTTTATCCTCAGCCACACCTTTCTTTCTGGAACCTGCTGAGGCCTAGCATAAGAATCAGTTTGGGGTCCTCTCACACCCTCATCCAAGCCCTCATCTCCCACCCTCCACTTACAGAGAAAGGCCCAAGCTCTCAGCAGGAAATGGATGCCAGTGTCTAGGAGTGGGTGGGGTCCTGGATCGGGCCTCTACGGGCAAGCGGAGGCAAGACTGACTGAGCAGCTGCCCAAAGTAGGCATCCGTCCCGTGTTCCACCCCCAGGAAACCCTTTCTCCCGATGCGGAGACTTGTGTCTCAGTGCAGAGGGCAGCGGGGACACCGCAGCTCCAGAGCGGAGAGTCCAAGTTCCCTGCTGGCAGGCACCTCCCTGGCAAACAGGCCATTGGTGTGTTTTCCCTCTGAAATGGGGCAGCGACCCTCGTTCTGAGAGCAGTGGCTATCCCCAGGAAGCCCTCAGTGAGCATTACCATGGTTTTTAAACAAAAGCAGCTGCAGATGTGCCATGCCCTTGCAAGGACAGGCAGGCAGGGACTTCAGGGACAGGTCCCCACAGCCAAGGTGTTCAGCCACCCTGTTCCCTGCACAGAGTGCCTCTCCCACCGGCTCAGGGTAAAGGCAAAAATGGCACTTGCAGGCTGTGAGGCCTGACCACCTTTGCCCTCTTCCCCCCGAAGCGTGGCAGACCTCACCATGGCCCATAGTGGACGCCCACACATGTGCCAAAATGTTTCCTCAAAGACGCTCTTCTGCAAAGCCGCACTTTCTCAGCTGCTGCTGCCACCCTGGCACCTCTCTGGGGTGCCTTGTGTTTCCTGGTCCTCCCCGCATGCTGAGGGGCCATCTGAGGCAGCACTTGCCCTGTTTTTGGTCATCCCTGTTTTCACCCCCAGGCTGTTTGTAGCCAGAACCTGGGAGTTGTGTTGTGTGGCGTTGGGTTGCATTGTGTGTGTTGACTGCGCTGGACTGTGTGGAGTGTCACTGAGTTGAGGTTACGGGGATGATTTTAGCTAAACTGAGGTAATCTAAACCCAGTCGAATGGCTTTGGTGTCTGCACTAAGCTAAACTGAGTTGAACTGAGCAGCCCGTTTAGCTGGCATGGGCCAGGTGGTAACTCAGGGCATCCGATAGGATACTTCATGTCTTGATCTGTTTAAGCTGCGATAACCAAATACCATGGACCTGGTGAATCATACATAGGAATTCATTGTTCTGGAGTCTGGGAAGCACGAGGTCCAGGCGCCAGCAGATTTGATGTCTGGTAAGGGGTCTGTCTGGCTTCTGGATGTCACCACTTGTGTCTTCACATAGCAGAAGAGGCAAAAAAAAGGTGCAAACCAGCTCCCTCAGGCCTCTTTTCCAAAAGCACGAATCCTATTCCTGAAGGCTCTGCCCTCATAGCCTAATCACCTCTCAGATGCCCTGTCTCCTGATACCATCAGGGATTGCGGGTGAGGTTTCGACATAAGGACTTTGGGAAGACACACACATTCAGACTACAGCACCTCGCTCCTGGAAACAGGAAATGTACCGGTTCCTTTCTTTCTCTTAACTCATTCGGCAAAATGAGTTCTCTTTGCTGAATCCATTTCAGTCACCTGTCCCTAGGACGCTCACAGAATTTCATTGCCAACTAGGAAGGTTGGCTCTGATTGTTCTCCTTTGTGGGTTGCTGATAAGAAAACAATCTCACACGGACATGAGAAGCACCCAGGCTTAGTGTCACGTGTGATGCATGAACCCAGAGGGAACAGAGAACGAGCATCCACGAAGAACCCTCTCAGCCACAAGCTCTGTTTCTGTTGCATTTCGGCCAGGTTGTGGGGAGCCGCGCAGGCCACCTCGTGGATATCATTACATGAAGAGTAGGGTGCCATACAGTATCTGAGGTCACTAGATCATCATTCTGTCTCTTGGAAAGCCCCTCCGGCTGCCACTCTGGGGGATGGGTGGGAGGAGATGAGGCTGAAGCCTGAATAGGGAGTTCAGAGGTCTCTGTGTCTGCCCAGGCTGGTGAGGGAATCCAGCTTCAGCTGCTCTCCTGAGGGTGCCTGCCTGGGTCCCTGAGTTCCCTCCCAGAAAAAAGCATGTGCCCTGGGCAGAGCCAGGAAAGCTGGGGATGTCTCAGAGCCTCCCTACCTGCCCTCCGTCCCCTCCCTCTGGGGCCTGCCTCTCTCCCCAGCAAAGTACCTGACACCTGGGGAGTGATCTGTGACAGTCGTGACACCTTTTAAAGTACAGGCCTCAATGGCTTTTGGTATAGTCACAGAGGCGAGCAGCATAATGACCCTAGCTTTAGGGCATTTTCATCATTGTCAAAGCTTGCATCCCAGGTACAAGGCCACGCGAGGCCTGGTAGGGACAGCTTGTGACTGCTGGAAGGCCCGTGCCTGTGCCTTCTGTTTTTTCTTTCATCCACTGGTTTATTCCTTTGGCCATTCGAGAAGCTTCCCCAGCTTCCCTCTGTCTGAGACTCACTCCATTACGACACAAGGAAATGAGACATCTGTGGCTGGCTTTCTTTTTTTTTTTTTTTTCCCCCAAATCATATGTCTGATAAGGGGCATGTATCTAGAATACACAGAGGCCTTCTAACTCAATAAGACATTGATCCAATTTAAAAATAGGCGAAGGACTTGAACAGACACTTCTCCAAAGAACAGACACAGATGGCAAATGAGCATAGGAACACATGCACGTGAACGCATGTTCAGCCTCAGCAGTCATTAGGAGGTACAGATCAAAATCACAGTGAGGTTCACACCCAGGAGGATGACTAAAACAAAACAGACAATCCAAGAATCGGCAAGGATGTGGACTGCCAGAGCCCGGCTGGCCGTGCCGTGTATCTGGATCGCGGTCCTGGAGGGGTGTGCCCATTCCATGTCTGTGTGTTCGCATGTGGTGGGCACAGGCAGTGGTGCCAGAAAAAGCCTCTGCCGGGCTTTCTCACCACCCCAGCCTCTCACCTGCAGCCCAGGCATCCTCCAGTGGGTTTTTCAGGGAACTTAACATGATGAGTCTAAAATTTCTATGGCTGAATAAAGAACTCAATAAAAATCACCAAGACCTTGCCAAGAAGTTCAAGGAAGGGCCTTGCCTTCCAGACACCAGGATGTAGAAGAGGCTACAGTAACTAAGATGTTGCAGTGTAGGCACAAAGGTAGACAATTAGCCCAGCGGACAAGATAGCCCTGAAGAGACCCACATGAGTGTGGGATGTTGGTGTGTGACCGAGGAGGCGTTGCACGTTGCTGGAATCTATCGTCACATCCAGAAGGAGAAAGATAGAGTTGGGCCCCCACCTCATACAGTCTACAAACACTGACTCCAGGTGGATCTAGGAATTGAATGTCAAAAGCAAACCTTAAAACTCTTAGTGAATAATACAAGTTTATCAGTATCTTTTATAACTTGGCATAGGGAAATATTTATTTTACAAGACACAGAAGCATTGACTATGAGAGAAAAATATTGGTCAATTTGATTCTATAAAATAAGAATCCCTCCTAATCCAAAGATAAAGAAAGTGAAAAGTTGACAACTGGGGATCGCATTAGTTTCCTGGGAGTGCTTTAACAGGTGAACAGCAGCGCACATCAGAATAACACGCATTTATTATCTTTCGCTTCTGTCAATCAGAGGTCCAGTCTGGGTCTGATGGGGCTGGAAGGTGTCATTGGGGCTGGAGGATCTAGGGGAGGTTCTGTGTCCCTACCTTCTTCGGCTTCTAGAGGTTGTCTGCATTTCTTGGCCTTTGACCCTTTCCTCTATCTTCAGAGCCATTATGTTGCCGCTCTCTGACATTTTTTTTTTTTTTTAATCACAGCTCTCTCTGACCACATCCAGGAGAGGGTCTCCACTGTGGTTGGTGGTGGTGGTGGTGTTGGTTGGTGGCGGCGTTGGTTGTTGTTGGTGTTGGTGGTGGTGTTGATTGGTGGTGGTGTTGGTTGGTGGCGGTGTTGGTTGGTGGCGGCGTTAGTTGTTGGTGTTGGTGGTGGTGGTGGTGGTGTTGATTGGTGGTGGTGTTGGTTGGTGGCGGTGTTGGTTGGTGGCGGTGTTGGTTGTTGTTGGTGTTGGTGGTGGTGGTGTTGATTGGTGGTGGTGTTGATTGGTGGTGGTGTTGGTTGGTGGCGGTGTTGGTTGGTGTTGGTGTTGGTGGTGTTGATTGGTGGTGGTGTTGGTTGGTGGCGGTGTTGGTTGGTGGCGGTGTTGGTTGTTGTTGGTGTTGGTGGTGGTGGTGTTGGTTGGTGGCGGTGTTGGTTGTTGTTGGTGTTGGTGTTGGTGGTGTTGATTGGTGGTGGTGTTGATTGGTGGTGGTGTTGGTTGGTGGCGGTGTTGGTTGGTGTTGGTGTTGGTGTTGGTGGTGTTGATTGGTGGTGGTGTTGGTTGGTGGCAGTGTTGGTTGGTGGCGGTGTTGGTTGGTGGCGGTGTTGGTTGTTGTTGTTGGTGGTGGTGGTGGTGTTGATTGGTGGTGGTGGTGTTGAGATAAGGTCTTGCTCTGTGACCCAGGTTGGAGTACAGTGCCACCATCATGGCTCACTGCTGCCTTGAACTCCCTGGCTCAAACGATCCTCCCACCTCAACTTCCTGGGTAGCTGGGACTGCATGCATGTGCCACCACACCTGGCTAATTTTGTTTAATTTTTTTGTAGAGGTAGAGTCTCTCTATGTTGCCTAAACTGGTCTTGAACTCTTGGCCTTAAGTGAGCCTCCCACCTTACCCTTGGCTTCCCAAAGCACTGGGATTTATAGGCATGAGCCACCAGGCCTGGCCAGAGTGTCTACTTTTAAAGACTTGTGATTAATTGAGCCCACCTGGACAATCTGATACAATCTCCCCATCTCAGTGTTCATGATCTTAATTACATATACAAAGTCCCTTTTGCCATATAAGGTAACATATTCACAGGTTCTAAGACGTCTTTGGGGAGCCCTTAGTTCTCTGCCTACCAAAGAAATGGATATTCACAATACAGGAATTGACAAAGAACTGGTATATTTACATATATGTGTGTATAAATAAAATCGATAATATAAACTAAAATAACAAATCAAACACAAATTATCAGACAGAAAATAAGCCAAAGACTAAGACTTGCTCTGCCTTTCAAGGTACAGGAACATATGTGTCCAGTGAGTATGAGAAGGCACCATTTACAGAAACCATTTACATTACTCCATTGGCATAAACCACAAAGTCTGATCACTGGGAGAGGTGGCAGGGATGTAGTGCCCTGGGTCTCTCCTACGTTGCTGATGGGAGTGTACAGTGGGACGATCGCTTTAAAAGGCTGGCATCACCTCCAACATGGTGAATTCACATACCTGCTGACCCCACAGTCCCGTCTGGGTATATACCAAAAGGGAAGTCTGGTGTGTGAATGAGTGAGAGTGAACAGGAGTGTGTGTTGCAATGTTGTTCACAAGTTCCACGTGCAACCAGCCACTTGCCCCCCAGCAGGAGAGATAGTAAGTGGACACGGAATGCCCATACACGAGAGAATTTTACACCAATTAAAATGGAGAAGCCAGAGTGACAGACAACCATGTGGGAAGGCTTGGCAATATAATACCAAGGAACAGCCCACTGCATTCTTATCAAGTTTAAATTACTGAAATGAAACATGACTTTTTGGGACACATATAGATTCAATAATATTATATTTTTTAAAAAGCAACGGGGAGAAGAACACAGGATTCAGGTCAATGGTTACCCAGGACAGGGAGACAGGGATACAGTTGGGCGGGGCTAGCAGGGTCCAGCATTTATTTTGTGTTTTGTTTGTTTGTTTTTGTAGAGAGGAGGTTTTGCCATGTTGCCCAGGCTGGTCTTGAACTCCTGATCTCAAAGCAGTCTGCCCACCTCAGCCTTCTAAAGTGCTGGAATTACATGTGTGAGCCACCACACCCAGCCATCTAGCACTTATTTTGAATATAGAGTTATTGGGAGCTTTCTACATTGTTTTTAAAAACTAATTATATGACATTATGTATGAAAATTGTGTACTACAACCAGGAGAGATTTATTCTAGGTAATGCAAGGCTAGTTCAACATTCAAAATTTAATTAATTTGATCTATTATGGAACCTCCCCAACTTGATAAAGAGCATCTTTAAAACACACACACAGCTAACATCACAACATCACACTTAATGGTGAAAAACAGAATACTTTTCCACTAAAATCAAAAAGAAAGCAAGGTTGTCTGTTCTCACCACTTCTATTCAACATAGTACTGGAAGTTCAAGCCACTGCAATAAGATGAGAAAAAGAAATGGGACATGTAGATTAGAAAGGAGTATCTAAAACGGTTCCCATTTATGAAGACAGAATTGTCTATGAAGAGAACCCCAAGGAATCTACAATAAAAATTTCTGGAACTTAGGACTTCCAAACGTTGCAGGATGTAAAATCAGCATACAAAAATCACTTGCATTTCTATGCACTAGCAATGAACCTATGAAAACCAGAATTAGAAATGTAATACCATTTACAATTGCTCCAAAGAAATTAAAAGACTTAGGTATAATTTAACAAAACATGTAAAGATGTATATACTGAAAATTACAATATGCTGATGAAAGAAGTCTCTGAATAAATAGAGAGGCATTCCATGTTCATGAATCGGAAAACTCAAAGTAGTGAAAATTTCAATTCACCCCAGAATTCCCTGTAAATATATCATAATTCCTAACAAGAATCCTAGCAAGGTTTCTTATGGACATGGACAAACCTGTTCTAAAATCTATATTTTAATCTATGTTTAGATTTATTTTAATCCATTTAAATCTATATTTAAACTATATTATTTTAGTCTGTATTTAATGTACACATGCTGTAGATTGAAACAATTTTGAAAAAGAGGTGGGAGAAATCATGCTAGCAATTTTAAGGACTACTGTAGAGTAAGCAATCAGCATGGTATGATATTGGTAACAGCTCAGTACAAAAGAACACGGAATCCGGAAATAGACACATGCAAACACCTGACTGATTTTAAGACAAGGAGACAAACTTCAGTAGAGGAAGACTACTCTTCCAACACATAGTGCTGGAGCAATTGGTCATTCATTCATAGGCCAAATAAACAAAGCCCTAACCCAAGTGTCACACTTTATATAAAAATTAACTCAATGCAGACGTTGGACTTAAATATGAAGTATAAACTATATTTTCCTTTAGAAAAACATGGAGGAGTAAGTAGGATTTAGGACAGGCAAAGAGTTCTCACTCTGGATGCTAAAAGCAGAATCCCTTAAAGGAAAATTTATGGACCCCTTTGAAATTAAAAACATTTGTCTTGTGAAGGCCCCAGTGAAGGGGATAAAAATGCAAACTATAGACTTGGAGGAGATATGTGCAGGCCACATATCTAACAACTGACATCTAGAGCATAAAGCACTCTCAAAACTCAACTGTAAAAAAATCAGCCAGGCTAACTAGAAAACCGGCAAAAGACGTGAAGAGACATTTCACCAAAGAAAATATATAGATAGGGAAGAAAAACATCAAAAGATGGTCAACGTCATTAGCCAAGAAGGAAATGGAGTTTAAAACCACAGTGCGCAGTCACTACACACCTATCAGGATGGCTAGAATGAAAAACAGTGAGACACCGAATGTTGGCAAGGACGTGGAGAGACAGGATCGCCCATCTGTTGCCGCTGGGAGTGTAAAAGGCTGCAGGCACTCAGGGAAAACAATGTGGTATTCTTATCAAAGTAAGCATTCCCCGCAACTAACTCCTGGGCATTTATCCCAAAGAAATGAAGACTCGTGTTAATACACAAACCTGTAAATGAAAGTTTATAGAAGCTTCATTCCTAATTAGCCGAACACTGAGAACAATCTGAGTATCAGTCAACAGGTGAACAGGTAAACGGTGGTGCATCCATACCTTGAAACACTACCCAGCAGGAGAAAGGAACTCACCATTGGTACACCTGAGTGGAGCTAATGGGAATTGTGCTGTGGAGAAAAAGCCTCCCCGAAAGGTACAGGCTGTGTAGTTCCGTGTGGATGACGTTCTCAATGTCCAGGCTGTAGAGACGGAGATCAGATGGTGGCTCCTGGGATTAGGGACTGTGAGGGTGGGAGTGACTGTGCAGGAGCAGTAGGGGTGTGTTTCTGGTGGGGAGGACTTCCATTCCTTACTGCCATGATGATCACTCGAATCTGCCGTGTGAACACAAGGCAGAGCCACGCACGCTGTACCGACGTCAGTCTCCTGGTGTTGATCTGGTGCTGTGGACATGCAACTCGGATAGAGGGCATACAGGACCTCTGGGTACTTTTTTTTTGTTTTGCAACTTCCTAGGAATCTATAATTGTTTCAGAATAAAAAGAAGCAAAGCAACACACTGGGAGATGCAGGAAACCACACACATGATGTGCTTGTGTCTGCTGGCATAAGCGCTGGGAAGAGTCTGGAAGGTCTGCAAGGCCCCCAGATCTACGAGGTGACATAGGGTGACTTCAGTTTCTCTCTTCATGTCTCCTGGGTTCCCCAGCACCCTGACTTTCCTCTGCCAAGACCCCCACCAGTCTGCCTCTCTTCATCTCACAAGCCTGGGTGGGTGCAGAGGGCAGCGGTCCCCAGGGAAAGTTCCTCCCCAAAGGCACTGTGATGACTTAGAGAATCCCCCAAGCTCAGGCCTTTGAAAACAGCCAGCTAGAGCCTACCCCCGCTCCCGTGGCACCCCCTCCCAGGCCTGCACTAGAGCCTCATCTCCTGGGAGTAAGGGCTGGTGAGATAGCTTGGGGAATCCTCAGGCCTTGACCTGGGACACTTCTGTCGTCCTTGGACAGTCCTGTGTCTCCTGGGAAACACGGGTGTAGGACTTCACCGGGCAGGAGGGAGGTGCATGAAACCCCAGCACATGGGAAGGGAGGGAGAGAGCTCTTACTTCCTATTTTCCTTCCATCTCGGCTCCCAGGCAAAGCTGATAAAGTATTCCTTATTCCAGAGTTAGAGGCTGCTGCAGACAGGGCCAAGAGCTTGTCCAGGCAGGGTGGGCGCAAGGAGCTTGCATCTGATTTAACTCTGGCTGGAGGAGAGGTGGACAGAGGTCCTGGGAAGGGCTGAAGGCTCAGGACACAGGTGAGGCCAGCCCCTCCTCCACATTGGGCATCTCCGAGCCCAGCCCCAGCCTGTGCTGTGCTGGGCCCAAGCTCCAGGACCCCCTGGAGTCACATCCATCCCCCCACACTTCAGCCCCCCACCCCAGGCCTCAGGATCTGCTTGGACGGAGGCCAGGCCCCCGAGCTCCTGGGAATCTGTTCTACAGGTGGCGAGGTCAGCCCGCCGTGGGCAGCTCAGTCCGGGAAACTTCCTGCGTCTGCTTTCCCACAGTGTCCCTCGATGGCCCCCAGTGACGTGTGTTGAATGTGGCGCTGGCCCCTTGGGCAGCCCAGCAGCCCCCACCCCCCACCCAGCCCAGCTTGGGCAGCACTGGGGGCTCCCGGCTTTGAATTTGACCTATCCAGAAACAACGGGTCCTTCAGCGGGCTCAGCCCCCGAGACCACTCAGCCTGGGCTGTGTGCCCAGCGGCACTTCATGTGCGTGGATGAGGCGGGCGGGCGGGCAGGCGTGGAGGAGCTAATGGGTGATTTAGGCGGCGCATTAACAAATGAACCAGTGGACGGGGGGGCAGGGAGCTCATCTCATTAACCCACAATGTATTAACAATAACTTGTTCATTAATGAATGAACAAGTGAGATACAGGTCAGTGGGTGCATGAACGAGTGAGATGAATGAAGCAGGGCTTTCCTCAGCAGCCGACCCATGGCCAAAGCCCCGCCGGGCAGCACTGCGCTTCCTCCTCTCCCAAGCCGGGTGGCGCGGGCAGGAAGGGGGAACATGTGGGTCCCTCCACCCTTCAGCAGGTGAGGAAGCCGCAGGCCTGGAGGGTGGCCCAGCCCAGGCAGGAGGGCGCCAGCCCCGGCCCCTTGGTCCTTTCCTGTAACCAAGGCCCAGGGGTCACTTCCTTCAGGGTCCAGTGAGCCCAAAGCCTGTGCCCTTCCCCCTGTCTGTTACCAGCTCGCTCCTGCATCAGCACTACTGACACGGGAACGGTTTCCCTGTGCCCCTCGCAGGGCGTGTAATGGGGGTGCAGCTCACTTCTTCACCATTACTCAAACCTCTAGGGGAGCATATGCTCAGGCAGGTTGTGGGCTCCAACCCCTTGGCAGCGTCAAGGGGTGAATGTTTACAGTGGAAGCCCCAGTGGGCGTGTGGTGCAGGGGGCTCTTGGGCCGTCCGTAGACAGCTTGCGTCAGTCCAGTTAGACCCCCTGCCTTATCGCAAGGACACAGGGCTTTCTGTATCCCAGGGGTCTTGCCTTGGTGTGCCGGAAGAATCGGATCACACGTGGGCTTGGAGAATGAGTGTAAGGTTTTACTGAGGGGAAGTGGCTCTCGGTAGATGGGGGAGCCTGAAGGGAGATGGAGTGGGAAGGTTTTGCCTGGAGTCAGGCCACTCAGCAGCCTGGGATCTCCTCCGTCCTCCCCAGCCAAACCCTGTGTCAGTGGCCTGCCGGTCTGCCGGCCTGTCAGGGCCTGTCGTCAGTTGGCTCTTATACTGCTGTGTTCCTTCCGACCTCCCCTTGATGCCCAGCTGCTTGTGTGTCTGCCCACCGGGTCCCGTGAGTTTTATAGGCACAGGATGGGGGCATGGCAGGCCAGGGTGTTCTTGGGAAAGGCAACATTTGTGCAGAAAAACAGAAATGCCTGTCCTCACCTCAGTCCGTGGGCACAGGCTCGAAAGTGGAGCCCTAGCCAGGGACCTGACCTTCTCCCCCCAGCACTTCCCTGCCCCTCTTCCCTGTCACTACCAGGAAAGGTCACTCGGCCCCTTCCCAGGCCTCACCCAGCACAGAGAGAGAGAGAGAGACCACCCCTCCAAAGGAGTAAACCGGGCCCTTCCCTCCACGCCCTGAGCAGAGCTGGGGGCCCAGCCCGGCACCCTCAGCCCTGGCCTGCCGAAGACCCGGCCGGACTGTTTGCTTGTGAAGGCTCCAGCTGTGTTCCACGGAGCTGGCAGGAGGTGAGACCTGCAGCAGCTTCTAGCGGCCTGTGGAGCAGTCGCTGGGCACAGTCCTCTGTGCAGAGCAGGATGTGGGGCCACATCCAGACTTGGCAGTCACGGCCAGTAGGGGACCCCTCACAGCCCTTCGTCTAGGGTTCCCCATTCCCTGCCTGCTCCCAGATCGTTTGGGGTGATGGAAAGAGGCCAGGACATGAGGCCAGGGTGACAGTTCCTCTCCTATGTCAGGCCTGGGAGGGGGCCTTCGTGAGAACATCACGGAGATTTTTCAGACCGTTTAATCTCCCAGTTCATACTGTTGGTGTTCCGTGAAAGATGTCTCTGCCCACCCCAAGTTGAGAAAATACTCTTCCCGCTTTCTTCCACGGGCCCGACCGCCTCTGCCTCATGGTTAGGCCTGCGACTCTGCCTGAGTTAACTTTGTGACTGGTGCGTGGTAAGGGTTATACTTTATACGTGTTCACATGTGTGTCCAAATTATTCCGGCACCATGTATTGAAGAGAACATCTTCCACCAGCTCAATGGCAAAGGTGTCTTTTCTAGGAACCAGTGGCCACGGGAGTGTTTGTGTCTAATGTCCTATCCCAGGGCTCCCCAGGCCACAGACCGGTACCCATCCACGGACCGTTAGGAACCAGGCTGTGCAGCAGGAGGTGAGCGGTGGGCAAGTGAGCACTATCTCCCGAGCTCTGCCGCTGCCAGATCAGCGGTGGCCTTTGATTCTCACAGGAGCGCAAACCCTGCTGTGAACGGCACATTCGAGGGATCTGGGCTGTGATATCCTTCTGAGAATCTAAGCCTGATTATCTAAACTGGGACAGCTTCATCCTGAAACCATGTCTCCCCGCCCCCTGCCATCCCCATCCATGGAAAAACTGTCTTCCACAAAACTGGTCCCTGATGCCTAAGGGGTTGGGGACTGCGGCCCTGTTCTGTGCCCTCACTTTTCATCTCTCTGCCCACATGCTCTGAATCAAGCCCTGTGGCCTCACGGAACCCTGGGACTGTCAGACCTCTGACTTTGTTGTTCTTCAAGATGGTCTTAGCTATTCTTGGCCCTTCACGTTGTTAGGAATATTTTAGAATCGGCTCCTCAATTTCCAAAGAAAAATAAAGAAATAAACAAAAAGCACTCTGATATTGACTGGAATCATATTTAAGCCGTATCTCAATTTTTGGAAAATTAAAATCTTATAAATATCGAGTATTCTTATACATGAACATACCATATCCCCAAGTCAAGTTAGTCCTTCTTTATCTGCACCTCTAATGCTCAGTGCTTTTCTGTGTAGTGGTCTTACACATCTTTAAATAGATTTATTTTAGAGCTGGGCACGATGGCTCACACCTGTAATACCAACTACTTGGGAGGCTGAGGCAAGAGGATCACTTGAGCCCAGGAGTTTGAAACCAGCCTGGCCAAAGTAGCAAGACCCTATCTTAGGGGGAAAAAAATAAAGATTGTAAAAGGAAGAGGGTTACAAAGAAAAATATTTTTAAAAAGACTTATTCCTGGGTTTATGGTTATTGGTGCTGTTATAATTAACATCCTTTTGTTTTCTAATTGGTTGTTACTAGCATATAGAAATATATATATATTTTAGATATATATATAGAAATATATATTTTCTAATTGGTTGTTACTAGCATATAGAAATATATATATATATAGAAATATATATTTTCTAATTGGTTGTTACTAGCATATAGAAATATATATATATATTTTAGATATATATATAGAAATATATATATATATTTTAGATATATATATATAGAAATATATATTTTCTAATTGGTTGTTACTAGCATATAGAAATATATATATATTTTAGATACATATATATAGAAATATATATTTTCTAATTGGTTGTTACTAGCATATAGAAATATACATATATATTTAGAGCAGTCTTGAGCTCCTGGGCTCAAGCAGTCTGCCCATTTCAGCCTCCTGAGTAGCCAGAAGCACAGGTACACGCCATCACGCCTAGCTATTTTTTTAATTTATTTTTTTCTACAGATGGGGTCTCACTGTTTTGCCCAGGCTGATCTGAAACGCCTGGGGTCAAATGATCCTCCCACCCCAGCCTCCCAAAGCACTGGGATTACTGACGCGAGCCGCTCTGCCAGGCCTAGTAAAATAATTATTACATATTATCCTGAAAACCGGTGTTCTTGCTAAATTCATGTATTAATTCCCACAGCTTATCTGTGGATTCTCAGGAATTGTTTTACATATATGGTTATGTCATTTGCAAATAACGACAGTCTCATTTTTTTTTCTGTCCAGTCCTTATACCTTCTGTCTCCTTTTTCCAACCATTTTAACATACCAGTTGGGACTTCGTGGACACCGTGAAACAGAAGCTATGACATCCTTGCCGTGCCTCCTGTGTCAGGAGGAGAGTGTATCACATTTCACTATTAAGTATGATGTCTGCTTAGGGTTTGAGAGGTTTTTTTATTTGTTTGTTTTAGTTTTTTTTTTTTTTTTAAGGTAATGGAATTACCTTAACAGTTGTGTTTTTAATTATGAAGGGGTCTCGGGTTTTATCAAATGCTTTTCTACAGTCTGCTGTGTCGACTCCGCTTTTCCTTACTTATTCTGTTGATGTGGTGAGTTACACTGCTTGGTCCTTACAGGGTAAACTGAACCTGCACAAGTGGATTAGACCACACTGGGTCACGTGTTTGGGCATGGTGCTGTATGCAGCTTGCTGGTGGTGGTGAAGATATTTGCACACATGTTCACAAGAGAGATTAACCTGTGATTTTTTTTTTCTTTCTTGAAATATCCTTGTCATATTTTGATATCAAGGTTATGCCACCTTTTATGAAAAGATTTGTGTAAAATTGACATTATCTCTTCCTTAAATATTTGGAAGAATTCACTGGTGATGTCATCTAGGTACAGAGTTTTCTTTGCCAGAAGATCATTAAAATTCCAAATCTAACTTATTTAATTAATATTGAACAATTTGTATAGTTGCCTTTGTGTCCTTTTATACACTGTGTTTTTAAAAGAATTTGTATAGTTTATCTAAGTCATCAAAAGTGTTTTTGTTTGTAGTGTCCTCTGAATAAATGTCTCAGCACCTCCAGCTCCGTCTCTAACTCCTGATGGCCATCGTGTGCCTCCCCTCCCACACCTGATCAGTCTTCCCAAAAGTACATCTGTTTTATTAGTCTTTTCTGAGAACCAAGTTTTGGCTTTGTCGATTTTCCTTAAATAATGTTCACTTTATAATCTCATTGACTGTGCTCTTTATCTCTTTCCTCCTACTTTCTTTGGGTGTAATTTGCCATTTTTTTTAACTGCTTGAAATGGGTGTCAGCTTTTTTTCTGCTCTAAGATGTCCATTTAAAGCCACAGGGTTCACTCTCTCCACTTCTTTCACTGTCCTTTCAGGACTTATTCAGCTATGAGTTTTAATATGTTACATTTTTATTACCATTTAATTTAAACCGTTGTTTGATTCTCATTATATTTTTTTCTTTGACCCCTGGGTTATTTAGATTGTTTAATTTCCAAAATATATGGAGATTCCCTAGCTATCTCTTTTAATGGATTTCTAGTTTAATTGTACTGTAGTCAGAGAGTATAATAAACATGATTTGTTTTCTTTGAAATGTGTCGGAACTTGCTTCTGACGTCTTGCATATGGTCTCTTCTGGTGCATGTTCCGTGTGCACTAGGGAAGCTTATGTAGTCTTCAGTGGTAGGGGGTAGTGTTCTGTGTTTGTCAAGTTGCTAATCACGCTGTTCAAATTTGTCTCTGACTTAACAAAACTTTAACTGCTTTTCTATCACTTGCTGATGAGGTGTGTTCAAATCTCCCACCCTGGTTGTGGATTTTCTCTTTTATCTTTCAGTTCTGCCAGTTTGCTTTATATATTTTAAGGTCGTATTTCTAGGTGCATACAAATTTAGAATTGATCTCGTCCTGCTGAATTGACACTTTTATACTTATGACATATTCTTCTTTATCTCTAGTAATATTTAAAGTCTGTTCTAATATTGGTTTTCCTTTCCCAGTTTTCATTTGGTTATACAATGACCTAACTTTTTCTGTCCTTTCCCATCCTTTTTTTTTTTTGCATCTTTATATTTTAAAGTGGATGTATATAGTCATTTTTAATCCTGACAATCTTGATCCTTTAAGTGAAATATTAATCCATTTATAATGCATGCAATCTACCATCTGTTTCATCGCTTCCTTTAAGTCTATTTGCTTCTCAAGCTCCAAGCTGGCTATTTTCTTCTGGTTCACGGCTATTCTTTTCTACTCTATCACCCTGCTATCCAACCCACCTATTGCATTCTTCATTTTCAGTATGGTTCTTACTTTTCTGGAATTAGAATATATATATAATGTGAATAAATATATATATTATATATATTATTATACATTTTATATATTCACATTATAGATATAATTATATATAATATGTATAATTCCAGAATGTATATGTGAATAAATATATATTATATATATTTTATATATATTCACATTGTAGCTATAATTATATGTAATTATATATATAATTCCAGAATATATATAATTCCAGAATATATATAATGTGAATATATATATATATATATAATGTGAAATTTATATATAAATTTTATTTCTCTGGTAAAATGCTCTATCTTTTCATCTGTTTCTTTGAACCTGTTTATCATAGTTATTTTGAAGTCTTCATCTAAATATTCTGAAGCAAAGCACCATAATTTGTTGGCTCACAAGTCTATGGGCCAGCAGTTTGGGTTTCCTAGTCGGGTGGTCTCACTTGGATTCGTCTACATGGCAGCGCTTGGATGGTGGTGAGGGGTAGCTTAGTGGTCTCCGTCTTCCTCACATGTCTGGAGCCATTGGGCTGTCAGCTAGTGTCTCTCAGCTCTCCTTCACATGGCTCTTCCAGCAGTCTAGCTCAGACGTGTCCATGAGGCAGCAGAATTCTAAAAAGGTGAGAGTAGATACCACAAGGTCCTTGAGGCTGAGCCTCAGAAGACATGATCATTTCCACCATGGTGGAAACAGATTCCAGCCTGCAATGGGAGGAACTACAGTGAATTTACGCCCATCTTGAATTCATCAGTCTGCCCTCTGGCCATAACTTTCACATTCTACCCAGTGCAAAATTCACTCACTGCCCTTCCTGAAGGACATCTAAGAGTCTCTCCCAATTACAAATGACATCATGCTCAAAGTCCAACATCTTGTGATCTGCCTCTCCTGGCCTCTGTTCAATGCCTGGTCCCAAAATTAATGCCATGTTTTAGGGTATTGATATGACATTACCCTATTGCTTAGTCCTTATTTCTGTATCAGTTACCTATTGTTGCATAGCAAACCAGACCTAAATTTAGTGGCTTAAAATATTTTCTTTGGGCCGGGCACAGGGGCTCATGCCTGTAATCCCAGTTCTTTGGGAGGCCAAGGCAGGCAGATCATGAGGTCAAGAGATAGAGACCATCCTGGCCAACATGGTGAAGCCCTGTCTCTACTAAAAATTCGAAAATTAGCCAGGTGTGGTGGTGTGCGCCTGTAGTCCCAGCTACTTGGGAGGCTTAGCAGGAGAATCACTTGAACACAGGAGGCAGAGGTTGCAGTAAGCTGAGATCTTGCCACTGCATTCCAGCCTGGTGACAGAGCGAGACTCTTTCTCAAAAAAAAAAAAAAATATATATATATATATATATATTTATATATTTATATATATTTTATACATTTATATATATTTTATATATATATATATATATTTTTTTTTCTCTTGCTGTTGGCTGTTGACTGGGGCATCTCTGTTCTCCATGTGGCCTCTCTAGCCAGCAAGCTTGTTTGCAGGGCCACATTCCAAAAGCACATTAATTATACACTGTGTAAGTTCCCTAGCACTCTCATCACATAAAGTAACAAGGTCAGCCCAAATTCAATTAGTAGGAAAACAGACTCCATCTCTTAATGGACTGTTGAAAGTACCACACCTTTAGATCTGTTTGTATGGTCTGTCTTTTCCCTTGGCTTTTAGCCTTTTATGTATAAAAAATTGTGTAATCTCAAGGATATTATCTCCCTACAGATAATTTAATTTTCTTCTGCTATGCACAAAGCACCTTACTCCAGTAAGGGATTGAGACAGTGTGGGGTTAGTGTGATGCTAAGTTGGCACTGCTGAGTTTCTAGGGATGCCTCCTAGATAGCTTCTAAACCCCAAAGCTTCTCTTCCAAGTCCCATGAATCCACTGAATACTCTCCTTAGCTTTTACCCCCTCGGCAACTGCATTTTGCTCAGTTTCTGTGAATCTCACCGACCTGTGTGGCTTAGGAATTCACGAGTATTTCCAGAGGAAGTTGTGCAAAAGGTATACCACTACTCTCTGGTCCCCTACTGACCAGAATTGTGTTCCCTCACATCCTGGGTGTCCTGTGGCTCTGGACTCCATGTTTTTATCACCAGTCCACTAGCCCTGTTCGGTGTCCATGCCCCCTCTACAAATGGATAAGTGCACTGCAAGGAAATGCTCAGATGCCCAGGCTCAGTTCTGCTCATTTCCTTTCTACGTGGGATCTTCACCTTTCACGGCTTTCTTGGTCTCCAGATCCTCACACAGCTGTTCCCCACTGTCGGCATCACTTAGTCACAGTCCCCGGCGTTTCCATCAGGAGGGCCAGGCAGGTGTGAGCTCCCGGAGGCAGTCTCCTGCTGCTTCCATGGTGCTGGGTTTTCTTCCTGTCTTTTTTCTATGCACACACATCATCCCCCTTGTTTTCTTTAGTGATAGTGTTTCTAAAAGGATCGTTATTTCTAGAAGAAACTTTAGGAGGCAAAACAATGCAGCCCCCTTAACAGAGCGGCTCTGGGGGTAACTTTCCCTTGTTAATTTGTCCTGCACCCCTACTTTCCCATGTGCTTGCCGTTTCTGGGGCTACAGAGCACACAGCAGCTGAAAGGGGCTGTGGGCATCACCAGCATGCACCCGCTTCTTCTTTTTTTCAGAGTCACTATAATAGGTATGCATAAGCAGCACATACCCTCTTATCCCATTTTGCTGTCAAGGAGCCTGAAGGCCCAAGCATGACTGCCATGAGTTAACAGCACAGCCATTGCCAACCCAGGGTCCTGACTCCTACCTGACCCCCTTCTGAAGGACACTCGAGGCAACAGTCCCCTTCCCACTCACAGGTGATGTGAAGCCTTTCACCTTGAAAAGCCTCTTGCCCCAGCTTCCCCTCGAACCCACACTAGGACACGGCTTGAGTATCTCCAGCCCATGGAGTTGAACACTCTCCTTGTTTCTGGAAGGATCCAGTCGTCAGGCAGTGCAGGGGCAGGGAGGGGATGGCCAGCATGGGGTGGCCGCTAACAGTCTCCTCCCCTCTCCCCACCGCAGGCTGCGGGAACACCATCGGGCCACCATTAAGGTCATCCGGCGCATGCAGTACTTTGTGGCCAAGAAGAAATTCCAGGTGAGCCCTGTGCTGAGCCCTCCAGCCCTCAGCCTGCCCCTGCAGTCTGCTGCCGCTGCCCACACCCCTCCTGGCTTCTCTCTTGCCCACAGTGGTGGCTGTTAAGGCCTCTGCCCCCAACCACACAGTTAGGCCTATCTGAGACCTCACAGCACCCACCCAACCAGACCCCTGACGGCAGGCCCCTCAAAGGACACATCCTCAGAGATCCAGCCTGGAACCAGGGACACAGGCAGCATTTTCTCCGCTAAGTAGAAATGCAGCAGCCATGCGGCTCACTCAGTCCTCCCGTGGGGTGGGTCATGCAAGGCAGCGTTAGTGAGAGATGTGAGGGTGACATCAGAATGACTCAGAGGTGGTGCAGAGCCTGCCCTGAGTCACCAAGACGGGAAGGTAGGTCCCCCAGACCCCCAGCCCTGTCCTATACTGGCTCGGCACTCTCGTTCCCTGCTCCCCTACCCTCTGAGTTGGGAGGATAGAGGGAGGCTGGACCCTGCTCCATTAGAGGTGGCATCCCCTTAGCCGGGTGAGACTGGAGCTTCAGGGCTTCCATGAGCTGCCCAAACTCCTCCAGGGGAAGGACCTCTACAGTCACCCCTTGGGGCCCCCAGAGTTTATGGCCCGCAGAGAACACCATTGATAGCAGGCAGGTCTCCCCTCCTCCTGCCTTGGGGACATTCCTCGGATGGAGGCGGTGGGTGGGGGACTGAGTCCTGGCTTGGAAATGTGTGTGCAGGCGTGGGAACCATGTACCCTCAGTGGCGGATGATCCAGAAGGCACGGATCACAAAGCAGGGAAGGCTGGGGGGTGACTTGCTGGAGTCCCTCAGAGCAGAGGGCGTGTGACATGCCTGAGTGAGTGCATGTCTGCAGGAGCAGGGCTGGGTGGGGCCCCTGAGCAGGGAGCTCCCGGCACCTTCAGCCACAGCCTCACCAGGTACAGGGCACAGCCCAAGAAGATTCAGCAATGCTCACTGACCAAGGACCCGCAGCCCGGTGGCATCCCAGCCACTGAGACTTATCCTGGAGCCACGAAGCTCCCTGCCAGGATCTGGTTAGGGCTCATGAGGGCCTTTGTCAAGTGGTCATCTGGGGTTGGGCTGGAAAGATCATCCTGACTTCAGGAGCCTGAGATGAGTGGAGATAATGCAGGCCCGTCTGGACGGACCGACGGTGGAGTTCAGATCTGGTCCCCCCGTCGCCATGCCTTCCATGCCAGGCCCCAGGACTGACACAGCCCCACCCACAGTCTCCTTGGTGCAGCCTCCACCCACCCTGGTCCTGGAGCTGCTGCAGCCTTCAGGCTCTGCAGGGCGGTCTGGGTGCAGACCCTGGCTATGAAGGGAACAAGAGCCTCAGGGTTTGGCACACGATTGTGTGCATGTGTCTCACCCAGGCCTCGCCCACAGCAACCCTGGGCCAGCACCCGCCAGGCCCACTGTCACTCTGAGCCTCAAGAACAGCCCTTGGCCAGGCCCTTGCCAAGAGCAGTGTTCAGCCCCTCGTCCTGGCCACTGGCCACCATCTCCAGGGGGTTTTGCACGCATAGCCCTCCCATGGTGGTGTTTCTCAGCTGGTCCTGCTGCCCATATCCCCCCAGGGGAGCGGGAGGTTCATGACTCAACTGAACCAAGTTGTGTCGAAGCTCCCAGCAGGGCCTGGGACCTCTTGCAGTCGAAATAAAAGTCATGATAAATGCCACTGCTGGCCAGCACCCAGAGATCTGTCTGACATGTTCTCAGGGGGATCTGACAGCCCCGTGGACCAATGTGTCTCCATTCTGGGACTGTCTCCTTTCACTGGCTCTGGCATAGAGAGCCTTGCTGGAGCAGGGAGCTCACTCGGGGGCAGTGGGAGAGAGGGGCCGACCTCCTGGCAGCACCAGTGCTCTCCCCAGGCAGGGAAGGGGCTGCAGGAACCCCCCTGGGACTCGGGTCTGGGCAGGGCAGTCCCCCGAGGGCAGAGGAGACCATGGGAAGGGCCAGGGTGTGTCACCTCACCACAGAACAGCATGGTCGTGACAGCCGAAGCAGCTGACGTCACCCCAGCAGTAGAACAGAGGGTCACAGGGAGCCTCCCAGGGTGGGGCTGGTGCCTGGCCTGAGGGTGCACAGCAGTCCCAGCAGGGAAGAGCCAGAGCCCACCAAGGCTTGCAGAACTGAACCAGGTGGGCATTCTGGGGGCTGCTTCCAAAGTCTGAGGGCACCCAGCAGAGCATGCAGACCCTTGTGGACCCGGGCAGGCCCGGCTCCAGGAGTGGTATGCGCAGCTTCCAGCTTAGGTCAAGAGATCGTCCAGCCATCCATTTCTCCATCAGCCAGGAAGGACACTGGCTTGGAGGCTGAGACCAAGGACATCCTATCGTGATGATAACCACCACGGCTTCCAGTCTTGTGGCCTCCTGGCCACTCGTCTGCAATTTCGTGTCGTTGGAGCATTCGTTGTATACCTGGGAATTGCAGCTCTCTCTAAGTTTGATGTGGCTGAACCAAGAAAAAAGGCACATGATTTCTACAGATCTTATGATGCCATAAGAGAGCTTGAGATGAGAAAGGCTGATGTTTTTTGGACTGAGAGTGATTTTGGAATATAAAGAATTTCTTAGTGTTGAATTACCTAAAAGCTTGTCAGTGACCTGTGTTCCTGAGCTGTGAAACATGAACATGTGGGCCAAGAAATCATTTCTCTTGGTAAATAAACAATTAACAAACACAAAAAAAGAGAGAGGGACAGAGAGAAAGAGAGAGAGAGAGAGAGAGATCATCCACACCAGCCCCAACAGGCCCCACCACTGAGCCACAGACAAAAAAGCTGGTCCCTGGGGAGGAACACACTGAGCCCCGTACTCCCTTCCAGGCGGGGGTCCCCTTTTCCGCCTTAGGACACAGGCCAGGACCCTAAGAATGGCCCTGGAGGCTTTCTGCAGCAGATTGGGAAACCCCACCTCACTCTCTGCTTCTCCCCTATGCCCCAGCCCTGGGAGCCTTGCAGAAACCTGGCAGCGGCAGGACCCTTGCAGGGCACAGAGGCTCCTTCCTACCTCACCAGCTGGCTCTTTTTGCTGAGGGCAGCATGGAGGGGTGGGGCCAGGGTGAGGGGAGCAGTAGCCTTTGGCAGTGAGGAGCTGTGTGCAGCTCCAGGGTCTCCCCAAGCCCAGCGCACAGGCTGTTTCCCTTCCTCCACGCCAGCCTGTCTGCTTGCTTCCACCCCACCCACCCCACCCCCACTGGCCTCAGGGGCTGCTGATGTGGCGGGTGACCCCCTGCCTGCCTTGCTGGCCGATAGGTCCCTGGCCAGCCACCCTTGTGTCTGGCCCTAGGAGCCAGAGCCTCCGAGCCCTTCACGTTTGCCTTAAACTCCCCGTCCACCATCAGTCTGGACGGGCCTGCATTATCTCGGCTCATCTCAGACTCCCGAGGTCGGGCTGCTTTCTAGCCCAACACCAGAGGACCGCTTGACAAAGGCCCCCAGGAGCCCTAACCAGATCCAAGCAGGGGTCTTGGCAGCTCCAGGCTGGGTCTCGGTGGGCTGGGATGCCACCAGGCCATGGGTCCTAGTGGTCGACGGACATTGCTGAGCCTTCTTGGGCTGTGCCCTCCACCAGGTAAGTCTGTGGCTGAAAGTACGGGAAGCTCCCTGCTCACAGGCCCCCCCCAGCCCTGCGCCTGCAGACGTGAACACACTCAGGCTCATAATCTCTCCCCCACAACAGGCCTGTTTGAAAGCACTTGCGTCTGCAGAGGCTGCTATCACACACACCTACACCTACCTGGTCACAGTGGCCCAGGGACTCCCAGGCCTTGGTTTTCTGCTGCCCTGCCTCCCTTCACCTGCCCATACCTCACCAGCATGCCTGGAGCAGTGCCTCATGCTTCAGCTTCACAGAGCCCTGTGCTTGCAGGAGGCTCACCACCATGACTCATGCCACGTTCAGTGAGTGCTGAAGAGATGCTCGGCCAGAGCTGGCTCTGACTCTGGCCCTGGCATGGTGCTAGCTTAGGATTCCCTGACCTTTCTCAACTCCCATCCTGTGTCATCCTCACTCCCTCCCTTCAGGCAGAGCAAGTCAGGGCTCAGCATCCCATCTTACAGAAGGGAGCTTAGAATCTCCATCATACAAAAGGGAGAAACAGAGCTCAGCAATCCATCTTACAGAAAGAAGGATCAAGGCTCAGTGCCATCTTACAGAAGAGAGAGACAGGGCTCAGCATCCCATCTTACAGAAAGGAGGATCAAGGCTCAGCACTCATCTTACAGAAGAGAAAGACAGGACTCAGCATCTCATCTTACAGAAAAAAGAATCAAGGCTCAGCACCCCATCTTACAGAAGAGAGAGACAGGGCTCAGCATCCCATCTTATAGAAAGGAGGATCAAGGCTCAGCACTCATCTTACAGAAGAGAAAGACAGGACTCAGCATCTCATCTTACAGAAAAAAGAATCAAGGCTCAGCACCCCATCTTACAGAAGAGAGAGACAGGGCTCAGCATCCCATCTTACAGAAAGGAGGATCAAGGCTCAGCACTCATCTTACAGAAGAGAAAGACAGGACTCAGCATCTCATCTTACAGAAAAAAGAATCAAGGCTCAGCATCCCATCTTACAGAAGAGAGAGACAGGGCTCAGCATCCCATCTTCTAGAAAGGAGGATCAAGTTTCAGCATTCCATCTCATAGAAGAGAGAGACAGGTTTTAGCATCCCATCTTACAGAAGGGAAGATCAAGACTCAGCACCCTATCTTAAAGAAGCGAGCTCAGCATCTCCATCTTACAGGAAGGAGAAACAGAGCTCAGCATCCCATTTTACAGAAGAGAGAGACAGGGCTCAGCATCCCATCTTACAGGAGAGAGAGACAGGGCTCAGCACCCCAACTTACAGAGAAGAGGATCAAGCCTCAGCGTCCCATTTTATAGAATGGAGCTCAGCATCCCCATCTTTACAGAAGAGAGAAGCAGGGCTCAGTATTTTATCTTACAGAAGAGAGAAGAAGGACTTAGGACGTGATCACTAGCTTGTACATAAGTACCGTTTCAATGGCTGTTATCAAACGGAGTGCATGACAGGCCAGAGGGTCTGCCTAGAGTCCAACCCCATGCCTGACCCTACCACAGGCCTTGGTGTGTCATTTCCGGGCAACGCCATAATCCTGGTGCCCAGTGTGGCCTCAGGAGCAGCAGTTCCCTCTTTCCGTTGGGCACAACTGCATTGTGAGGATGCGGGCCCCCCCCCCAGCCCCCCTGATCTCAGAGTCTCTGGTTCAGGACCCAGAGAGTGACTAGTGTTGCCAGTGAGGACCCTCCTGCTGGTATCAGGTGGAACAGAAACCCCCTAAACTTTGGAGACCCAGCCTTTGGTAGGGAGGAGGTCTCTGACCTGCCCTGGGGTTCCTGGGGTCCAAAACAATGTTGGCTGTGCTGTAAGAACTCCAAGCCCCTGGCACTGGTGGCAGAACCCCTGAGCAAGTCAGAAGTGTGTCTAGAGCTGAAAGTGGGTATGTGGAGACCTGACTTCAGGGGCTCCCCATCTGGGAACTTGCAATTTGCCCATGTGGAAGTGGCTGCATCCTCAGGCTAAGGTCACCCTGATCTCAGAAGTAGGACCCCAGAGAGAGGTAGCAGGTGGGCAGGGACGGCATGTTCCCAGACCCAGCCTGGGCCCTCAACAGCACCTGAGCTTCGGCCTCTGTTGTCTCCCTCTGACTTGGGCTAGCCCTGCTCTGTGCTTCCCCACCAAGCTGCTTGTCTTGTCTCTTGGGCTTTGCAAATTCCCCAGAAAAAGGCAGGAAAACCCCTAGCCCAGAGGTAAGGAGGCTATTTGAGGACTGATGATGACTGCCCTGGCCCCCACCCAGTCACCCAGTGGCCCCTCGGGATAGAGGCAGTCTCTCATCCTGCATGCTGGCTTGCCTATAGGGCCAAGGCCTTCCTAGGCCATCAAACCCCCACTCAGCCTGGCTGCTCCACCTGGGTGAGGCCCTTGGGAGCAAGGCCACAAATGCGGCTCGGGAGTTGCTCATATCACAAGACGCTTTGCTTTCTGTTGTGGTTTCAAGATGTTACCTGAGTCCCATGTATTGTCCGGAGCTGGCACCAAGCCTGGGAGCCCTGGGGTCACCTGCCTTGCCTCACGTGGCCCCAGCCCCACTAGGGGAGCCCAAGCAGATGTTTGTCACTGGCAGGCAGCAAGTACTGCAGGCTGAGGCTGTCATCTGGGGCCACCCCTGCTGCCTGGCATAAGCTGGCAGGAAGGTGCAGGGTGGACCCGCTCCCTGCCCTGAGGACAGCAGGGGCTATAGCCAGTAAGCATGTCAAGGATCAATCTGGGGTCCTGGTGGGTGATGGACACACAGAGCTGTGCCTCCTGGTCAGTGCCTGGCACAGTGCTGCTCCTCAGCCCCTTGGCTGGGCCAGCTCTTCTTGAGGCCATTGAGAACTGGTAGCCTAGGGAGGGGAGTAGGCAGGCCCCAGCTGGTGAGTGGGCAGGAAGCTGGGGCTCAGAGAGGCCAAGCTGATGGCCCAGGGCCACCTAGGGCCCCATGGCCAGGCTGATGGGACAAGCCCCGCCGCTGTACATGCTTGGGACCAGGCCTATGCCATCACCACACAGTCAAGCTCCCAGGTCTTCACAAGCCTCCTGAGGGCAGATGCTGTCACCGCCTGCACTTAGAGCCACACAGCTGGGGCACAGGGAGGGAAAGTGACACGTTTCTTTCTGTCCCGCAGCAAGCTCGGAAGCCTTATGACGTGCGGGACGTCATCGAGCAGTACTCGCAGGGCCACCTGAACCTCATGGTGCGCATCAAAGAGCTGCAGAGGAGGTGGGCATGGCTAAGGGGCAGCAGGGAGGGTGCCCGGGTCCTGCCCAGCCCAGCCCCAGCCGCACGATGAGCAGTGCCAGGAGGAGGGAAGGGTGGAGACCTGAGTTCTAGCCTCTCAACCACCCCGTTCTCCTGACCACCTCCTCTACCCCTGGGGACCCTGACTGTGGGGAGCCAACGTGTTCCCCTGGAATCAGCGCCATCCTCCCAGGCCTGCGCAGGCTCGGAGAAACTGTGCCTCTGACACGGGCTTGCCTGGAAACTACTTCCACATGTTGCAGGGTGTGGCTGGGTGCCCGTGTCCATTCTGGCCACAGGTGGGGTGTCAGGCTGCCTTGCCCATGGCTGACCCACTTCCTCCCCAGAGAGGCACTCTGAGAGGCGGGCCACCGATTCCTCCTCTCTGGGCTCCCTGCTCAGCCCCCCTCAGGAGCATGGCCCTCTGGAGGCTTGGGAGTTGCCTGGCAGGTCTTAGAGTCAGGGTGTCCCCAGAGTGGGTGGGTACTGCACTGTCTTGCCAGGCACATCAACCTGTCTGTCCCCTGGATGGCTGGGCATCTGTACAGTGCTGGGGCCAGGTATAAACTGGCATCCTTCTCTTTCCCTCCCTCCCAGGCTAGACCAGTCCATCGGGAAGCCATCGCTGTTCATCGCCGTCTCAGGTGGGTTTCTGCATCAGTTGCTCTGCGCCCCGCAGCCCGCACTGCAGTCTCCCACACCTCTGCCCTCCTGCCCCGCCCCCACGATGTCAGAATGGGCCATCGGGCCTCCAGGTGCATGACACGAAATGAAAGCCAGGGAGTAAGGGGAGGTAGACCCCACCCTTAGCAGAGTGGCTCCAAAGTATGTTTTACAAGGGAATTTTCAGGTTGCATAAGAACCTACCTGGGTCCCTTTAAATTCCAGGGCGTTGAGGTTAGGCTCTGGGTGTGGAAACATGAACCCAGGGCAACATTGCAGAAGGGGGTGATCCTGGGGATGGGCCTGGGGTGGGGTTTGGGTGGGGTGAACTGCCAGCTTGGAATTCAAGAGACTCTGGCTGGGGGCTCTGCAGGGCTCAAGTTGAGAGGGACAGAAGCGCCTGGTGGCAGCCTGGGGGCCAGTTTTCTGGCTCCTCGGCCAAATTCCTTGGGTCCCCTGGACACCGGGCTGTGAGTCATGCCGGGGAATGACAGGGAAAAGGCTATTCCTTGGGGTTTCCCTAGCCCAAATTTAAACAGAACCCATGGCTCACAGTACGGGCTGACGTGGAGGGGGCAGGTGGAGTGGCTGTGTCCCCCAGCCTTGAGTCAGGCCTGTGGCGCCCTGGGAATGAGTGTGATGGCTTGCACAGCCAGCAGTGTGGCCGGTTGAGGCATCCCCCTAGGGCTTTCAGAGGTCAGAAGTGAAGGTGGAACAGGATGGAGCCCAGGTCCCCAGCTGCAGCCATGCCGCCCCACTGTACCACCCTTGGTATTTTTGTCATAGGACACTTTTTAAAAACGTCCTAGTAGGTTTAAGCATTGTGACTCTCAGCTACCTCCCCCAGCCCCACACCCTGCTCCCCAAGCCCAGCCGGGGTCCCCGGCCCACCCCAGCACTCTGCCCTGATTTGGATGTTTTACCCCCATAGAAAAGAGCAAGGATCGTGGCAGCAACACAATCGGCGCCCGCCTGAACCGCATAGAAGACAAGGTAGGCTCACGCGCCGGCCCGCAGTGGCTCTGAGCAGCGTCCTGGGCCCAGCAGGCACCTCCCTGCCATCTGTGTGCGGATGCAAAGCTCCAGTGGTGCCCGGGGTCTGCAGGCCTCCCCACTTTCCTGCCAGTGCTTACTGCAGCCCACCCAGCAGCTCCCAAGAGGACCCCAGGCCCACTGCCCACCAGGCTGGGCATGGGTCCCCATGGAAGGAGTCGGACCAGGCTGGTTTCTCATACTCTGACAAGTGGTGTCTTTACTAGCAGGTGGCACCCAGTGCCCCTTCCCTAGCTCTTCCCCGCTGCCTCTGGTAGTCTGCTTTGTGCCCTGAGAGCCTCCTGGCTGCGTCCTGAGTGGAGGGTGGCAGGAGCTGGCCTCACATCCCTGCCTTCTCCTGGGCCCAGCTGTCTGGGGCCTCCACTTGGGGCTGGCCAAGGGCTCAGGGAAATGCAGGGCCCAGTTGGGATGGGTTCCTGGGAAGAGAGGCATCTTCTGTTTACCCCAAACCCACCAGGCCCCCGATCCCTGCCAGGCTCTGTGCCCATCCCGTGGTCCCTCAGGCCAGAGCCTCTCCCCTGGCACCCTGGGAGCTGCCGGTGGATCTGGGCAGTGGGAGGGCCTTTCTCGGGCCCATGGCTGAGCCCACCACTGCCCTTTGAAGTCTCTGTGGTTTGAAGCGGGCTGTTATCTTGCCGAACAGCTCGCCCGTCTACATGGACTTTATCTGAAAGTAGCTGAGAGGCTAAAAATAGAGGAATTTCAGTTGGGCAGGGAGTGCGTCTGCCGCCCGGTTTCCCTGGCAACGCCTGGCTCTGGCCTGCTTCCATCTCGGCTGCAGCCGGGCAGGCGGGGCAGGCACAGCCCAGCCCGGGCTCCCGCGCCTGCCCCACCCGTCCTGGCCCCCAGGACCTGCAGCGTCACCCTCTCCCCACCTGGCACCATCTGCCCATGGCCTGGGGCAGCCATGGGGCCCTGAGACCAGCAAACTGGGTCAGGCAGAAAGAGTGGGGCTGGTGTTCAGGTGCCCTGTGGGGCTGTGTGACTGCAGCACCCTGATCCCGCGAGCCTGGCCACCCTCTGTCGGCACAGGACTAGGCAGGGCTGGTGCGGGCCTTTGCCAGGCAGACGGCCCAGTGGGAGATGGCACCCATCTGGCAGGAGAGGAAGCAAGACCCGGGAGAGGTCAGTTCACAGGGCGGGCAAGCTCGGAGGCCCAGGAGCTGTGGCCTGTCTGCTGCCTGGGGAACGAAGTGTTTCCTTGGGTTTGTCTGTGTGCAAGGGCCCAGTGACTCCTGGCTGGCACACCCAGTACAGCGGAGCCAGGCACCCTGTGTTGTTGGCACGGCCAGGAGTTTCTAGACATCAAGGAAAGCCATGGTAGAGCCAGGGAGTGGCACTGAGTCCCCACCTCCTCTCCTCCTCCAGCCTGTGAACATCCCTGTTATGAGGGGTCCTGGTGGCCCTTTCTGGACAGCACGGGCTGGGGGCAGCCCCCGCCTTTCCCCGCCACTTCCATCCCCTACACTACTGTCCCAGGCCCTTCTTATAGCTCTGCCCCTGCTCCATGGGACAGGCCACCCTTTAAGCCCAGACCTGGAGCCTGGCATCCTGTGGGGTAATGGTGGGTGGCAGACAGCGCCTCCTGAAGCGCGACGGCCCCTTCCGACGCGCACAGCTGCCGTCCAGCAGTCTGCTGGGCCGGGGAACGAGGACACGGTCCTCGGTCAGCCAGTGTTGGTGCAGGGGCCTGAAATGGGGCCAGTGCTGGCCTTGAAGGCACAGAATTATGCGCCTGGATTTCTTCACATCTGAGCAAAGGGAAGCATTTTTCGAGTCCCTGATTCCTAGGGCAAAGTTTAAGAACAAGGCATCCTGGTGCCCTGTCAGGCTCTGAGCCCAGGCCACAAGGGTTCTGTTAGATTCTGCAGGCACAGCCCTGGTGGGCCCTGGCTCCCTGCTGTGACATTGGAGTCCCCTGCCTGGGGTCTCCAAGGGAGGGAGCAGTACCCACAGTCCACACTGCATCTCAGCCCCGCTGAGGGGTCTGCCTGGAACCCGGCTGCCCATCAAGGAGCTGACTGAGCTGTGCCCTGCCACTGACTGGTACCCCCCCTCAGGGACAGACCCTGGGAAAGGGCCTGGCTGGGCCTGGAGGGCTTGGTGGCACAGCCTGGCTCGAGTTGTCTCCGTTATCAGCGCAGCCACCAGGACCGTAAACACCCCAAGCGCAATCCTGCTGACTTCGGGAAGTAGGGGCAGGAAATCCAGCAGCCGCCCGGCCCTCGGAGGCCCAGCAGGCGTGCAGCGCACGGTGCCAATGCCCACCAGCCCCGCCAACCCCAGCCGGAGCCCCTGGCCTTCCCCACCGGCACCCTCCCCCACCCCATCCCGCCGGTCTGGCTGCCTGCCGGAAGGGAGTCAAGGCCCCAGCCCCCAACTGCTTTCTCAGCTCAGCTCAGCCCCTCAGCTGGGCTGTGCCGCGGGTCCCATCCCAGGCTGGCTCTCCTAGCCGTGAAATGAGAGGCCCAGCAAGGAGGGAAAGGGGCCGCTGGGATGCGCAGCCAGCTGGCACCCCTCTCGGAAGGGGTCATGCGAAGGATCAGGGAGGCCTGGAGTGTCCCTTTGCAGGGAGTTCGCCAGTGCAGGCCAGCTGAGCTTGTTCAGGGCTGCCTCCGTTTCCCTGGCAGGGAGCCTCTTCTTCCTTTGTGTCCTGGCCAGGGGCCCGCACTGGGGAGAGGGGGCTGGGGGACTCCTCGCCACCCTCCTGCGGCCGTCTCTGCTCTGACACAGAGCCCCCACCCATCTTGCAGGACGCCCTCATTCCTGGGATCACTTCCACCCCTGTGCCTGGCCTCTGCCTCACTCCAGGGTGTGGAGAGCAGAACCCACCCACACCCACAGACCCAGGGGCCCCCTCACAGCCAGTCTGCTTCCTGCTAGCCTCCCTCCCTCGTCAGATGAGAGGGTTTGACTCTGCTTGTGTGCTTAGGATCAAAAGTCACAAAAGCTGCCTCAGGCCCCTTCCATTTTCGTCTTAAACTATTGTCTTCTTTATTGTCGAGACAACTCCTTATTTGCCCAAATGCCCAAATAAATCCTCTTTTACAGATGGGAAAACTAAGGCTCAGAGAGGCTGAGCAGTCGCCTGAGGTCACACAGCTAGTTAGGAAAAGAGAAATGGAATTATACATTTCATCCCAAGGATGACACAGACAGGTGTGAGAGATGAGGTGGAGAGAACAAGGAGGGATTTCATCATCACCCACAGCTCATATGGAGAGGCTGAGGAAGGCTGAGGCTAGGGGCAGGCAGGGGCACCAGCAGCAGGGCCCAGGGCCTTCAGCGTGGGCCAGGAGCCAATGCAGGCAGTCAGGAGGGGTCCGGAGAGGGCTGGCCCTGCCCACTCCCTGTCTGGCCTCGCTGGGCTTCTTGGAGTCCCACGAAGGGCTGGCAATCAGTGTGGGGGCTGTGTACCCCGGACACTGAGGAATCGATGGCAGAGGCCACTCCAGTCTTCTTCCCCAGCCTGTATTCTTAGCTTGGTCCCCAGGACCTGCTGCACTGTTTACGTTGGGCCCTGTTTATTTTGCAAGCTAAGTTCATACTGCTTTTGCTGATATGAGGAGCACAGTGGGCTGGGAGGGTTTCTTTCTTCTCTGTTTTTGCCGGAAATGTTCATGGCTGAGAGCCGGACACAGGGGAGTCCTGGGTTTCCATGCCCCAGTTCAGAGGGCGTTGGGTGGGAAGCGGCCCTCACCACCTGATACCCCTTTCACTGCCTCCGGTCCCAGAAGCCAGACCTCCACGGTGAGAATGCCCCCAACCCAAGACTCCCACCACCACACCACACACCCCATGCCTTTACCAAGCTGCATGCTTGACCCCAACCTCCAGGATGCAGGCAGGCCCAGCATCCCAGAATTGGGTGTTTGCTGCTAGACACTGCTACCCTTTTCCTCATTACAGTGTGACTTCTCCATCCACCAGACCCACAAGCTGCACCCCAAGCCTTTTTTGTCCTGGTCGGTTCTCTGAGCTGTGCCCCCAGAGCCACCTTGCTGCCGTTCATCCCCACCCTTCAGCCCAACCCCTGCTGAATTGAGGCCTTTATCATCTCTTACTTGGATTATTTTTCCAGCCATATATGTGGTCTCCAGCCTCTCCCCACACCCACCAATCTTTCACATTGTATATTATTTCTTAGACACTGCTGAAATCTCACTTACTGATATTTAATATATCAGAAATTTTGCGCCAATATTTATGTGTGAGAGACATACATAATTTTCCTTTCTCGTAAGGTCTTCATCAGGTTTTGGTATCAAATGTATATGAGCCTCACAGACTAAGTTAAGAAGTGTTCCCTCTTTTCCTGTATTGAGATATTTTGTATAAGATTAGAATTTTGTTTTCCTCAAATGTTTGATGGAATTTGAAGGTATAGACATCCAGGCCTGGTGTTTTCTTTGCGGGAAGATTCATCCTTCCTGGTTCAATAGCACTAATAAATTATGGACTGTTCAGGTTTTCTATTTCTTCTTGTATCAGTTTTGACAAGTTATGTATTCTAGGAATTTATACATTTCATCTTATTTTCCATGTTTATTGGCATTGATTATTATTTTCATGTCAGTCACATTAGCATTTAGTCCCGTTTTTTTATGCTCAATATTATTTATTTGTGCCTTCACTGTTTTCCCTCTTAGTGGTCGAACCTGCCACTATTCGCCCACCTTGTGCATATTTTTAGCAGACTTCTGCCTTTGCTGATTCTCTGCATTGTGATTTTGTTTTTGTTTCATTCACTTCTCATTTTCCTCCATTTACTTGGCCTTAATATACTGTTCTTTGTCTGACCTCTCTAAATTCAGAATAGGATAATTCTTAATTTTCAGGCTTTCTAAATTTCTTTTTTTTAATATATATATTTTTAACCACTGTCAATCTCAGGGCTTTCTAAATTTTTAAGGTATGTATTTAAGGCTATACATTCTTCCTCTAAACATCATTCAAACTACATCTCCCACGTTTTGATATATGCCGTTTAATTGCAATCTTTATTCACTCTAGTCTTCTTCTAATCTCCATTGTGATCTCTTGTTTATCCTAGGGGTTCTGTAGCAATGTGGTTCTTGTCATTGTTATAATTGTAGCCCGGCTTACTCATAATGTTGCCCTCTTGTCAGAGAAAGCAAGCCACATGATAGTAATCCTCTAGAATGTTTTGAAATATGATTTAGGGCAAAAATATGTGGTCCATTTTTGTAAATGTGCCTTCTGTACTTGAAAACAAGGTATATTCTGACATTGTTGGGTGTCGCGTTATGTTTATATCCACTGGAACAAGCTTGTTAATTGGTCTGTTCAAATCTTCTATATATTCATTGGAATGTTTTTATCTGCTTGCTCTATTCTTACCGAGAAGGAATAGGGTAAATTTCTGTTTAACTTTCTAAGAAACTTCTAAACTGTTTCCAAAGGATTTGTACCATTTTGCTTTCTCACCAGTAATGTATAAAGGTTCCACTTTCTCCACAGCCTTGCAAATACATGGTCTTTTCTATTTTAGCCCTTTTAGTGAGTATGTAATGGTATCTCATTGTGGTTTTGATTTGCATTTCCCTAATGACTAATGATGTTGAGCCACTTTTCATGTGCTTATTAGCCATTCATAGTCTTCTTTGGTGAAATGTTTATTCAACTCTCTTGCCCATTTTCTAATTAAGTAGTCTGTTCTATTATTGAGTTGCAAGGGTTTTTTTTTATATGTTCTGGATACAAGTCCTTTATCAGATCTATGACTTGCAAATATTTTCTCCCATTCTGTGACTGTCTTTTCATTTCCTTAATCACATCTTTTAAATCACAAAACTTTTTAATTTTAATGAAGTCCAATTTGTCTTTTCTTATGTGGCTCAGGCTTTTGATGTTTTATCTAAGAACTCTGCCTAATCCAAAGCCATAAACATTTTCTCCTGTTTTGGTTTCTCCCCCCCGCCCCCCACTAGAAGTTTTATAGAATTAGCTCTTACATTTAGGTCTATATTTACTTTGTGGTAACTCTGGGGTATGATATGAGGTGAAGTCCGGATTTGTTTTGTTTTATTCTTACTTATGGATATCCAATCGCCTCAGGATCATTTGTTGAAAATACTCCTTTTCTTCCTTTGAATTTTCATGGCTTCTTTGTCAAAAATTAATTGACCATAAATGTATGGGTTTATTTCTGCATTCTCAATTCTGTTCTGTTGGTCTATATGCCTTTCTGTAAACCCATACAGAATAATCTCTGGATTATTATAGGTTTACAGTAAGTTTTGAAATTAATTTATGTAAGTTTTTAAATTTTGCTCATCTTTTTTCAAATTGTTTCTGTCTATTCTAAGTCCTATGAATTTTCATGTAAATTTTAGTTTCAACCTGTCAATTTAGAAAAAAGGCCTGCTGGATTTTGATAGGCATTGTGTTGAATCTGTAGATCCATTTAGGGAAAATTGACATCTTAACAAAATTGAGTATTGTAATCAATGAACATGGTATATCCTCCATTTATTCCATCTACTTTATTCCTTTCAGTGATATTTTGCAGTTTTGGGTATATGAATTTTGTATTTCATTTGTTACATTTACTCCTAAATATTTTATTTGTCATGCTAGCGTTAATGGAATTATTTCTTAATTTCATTTTGAATTAATTGTTCATTACTGATATATAGAAAAACCATTAAATTTTTGTATCAATCTTGTAAACTGACTTTTCTGTTCTTGATTTTAGTCATTTCTGCTGTTGCTGTTGATTTCTTAAGATTTTCTACATAGAGGGTCACGTCATGTGTCAATAAAGACAATCTTTACTTCTTTCCAGTCAGTGCCTTTCATTTCTTCGTGTTGCTTAATTGCACTGGCTTGAATTTCCAAAAAAGTTTTGAATAGAAGTGGCTAGAGCAGACCTTGTGGGGAAAATCATTTCGTCCTTCGCCATTAGCTCTGAGTTTTCCACACATGCTTTTTATCATGTTGGGAATATTTCCTTCTATTCCTAGTGCATCGAGAGCTCTTATGGATATTGAATCTTCTCAAATGCTCTTGCTATGTCTAGTAAAATGATCCTGTGGTTTTTCTTCCTTATTCTACTGATATGGTCTAATCCATTAACTAATTTTCAGGTTAATCCTACTGATGTGGTGTAATACATTAATTTTCAGTCTCACATGTCTGCAGTAAATTCTACCTGGGCTAGTATATGATTCCTTTTATATGATGCTGGATTTGGTTTGCTAATATTTTGTTAAGAATGTTTGTATCTTCAACCTAGGAAAGCTGATGGAAAGGAAAAAAGAATGTGCCTGTATTCATAAAGGATATTGGTCTGGTTTTCTTTTCTGCTTTTGATGTCAATTTTTTTTAATCCTTTTCTTTTTAATCCTCTAACCATATGATTTTAGGTTTGTCTTTTGTAAACGCTATATTACTGAGTTTTTTAAAAAATCATTTAATACATTTACATTTAATGTGATTTCTAATAGATTTGGATTGACTGCTAACAGCGTATTTTGTGCTTTCCATTTGTACCAAATCTTTAATATTTCTTTTTCTCCTCTTTCTTGCTTCTCATTACTTTATTACTTCTCATTCTACTCTTCTCTCTACTGGTTTTGAAGTTATGTATTCTACTAGTCTTCTGGTAAAGGTTAACCTAGAACATTTCAGATGAATATACATCAGAAGTAATTGCTATATCTACCCATATCTGTATAAAAATAGGAATCCCAGGGCACCGTAACTTCAGTCACTCTCCTCCTGACTGAGTGCTTTGCTGCTGTATATTTCAGTTGACCCATGTTTGATTTTTAACTCACGGGTTGGTAGTGTTTTATACAATCAACGCTTGTTTCAATCTACTCACCCACTTGCCTCTTTGTCATTGGTCGTTTCTTTCTTATCTCAGATCTTACACCTGGGATTACCTTTCTATGTGGCTGAGGGATTCATTTAAATTTTCTTCAGTGAAAAACTCCCAGATTTTGCCTGCAAATGACCATTTTACTGTCATCTTAAAAAATATTTCCACCAATTATAAAATTATAGGCCTTAGGTTATCAAAGTTCTTTTTCTCTCAGCACATTGAAAATATTATTGAACTGTCTTTTGGCTTCCGCTGTTACTGTTAAGAATGAAAATCATGAACGGTTGCTCCCTGGAAGACAATATTGTCTCTGGCTGCCTTTAAGATCTTCCTTTTGACTGTGGTGTTCTGCATTTTCACTAGCACGCGTTAGTTAATAGGTTTCTTTTGTTCTGCCTCGGCTATCCTACTCTGTGGTTTGTTGTCTTGTATCAGTTCGAGATTATGCTCAGCTAATCCATGTCAAGATTTCAGTTCAGTCTTATTGTCTCCTTCTGGAATTGTTATCGGCCAGTAGTAGACCATCTTACTCCCCTTCACATCTCTTAACCTTTTTTTAAAAAAATCACTTTGTCTGTCTGTATAGTATTCTGGAATTCATCTTCCAGTTCTCCTGTTGTTTCTTTAACTGTGTTTAATTTGCTGTTAAACCCGCTCAATGAATTTTAAACTTCAAGTATTATTTTATTTATAAAAGTTCTGTTAGGTTCCTACTCATATCTGAGAGGTCATTCTAATTTACTTGCATGTTCAAATTTTAAAATTTTCTTGAAGTGTATTAAATATGGCTATTTTATATGGAGTTTCTCTTAATTCCAGTATCTAAAGTATTTCTGAGTTCACATCCCTGTCTGTTTTTTTTCTTCTGCTGACTCTCATTCATGGTGTTTCATTTCCTTTGTGTTTTTTTCATTGTAAACTTATGTATTTTAAAATTGATCGGTGGAAATTTTTGAAGCCTGGTGTGGAGTTGGGGTCCTCAGGGAGGAATCATGTTTACCCCTTCCATTGCCACATATGTGGGTGTACTGCCAGCCTGGACTGTCGGTTCCAGGCTCAAAGTTTTCTAGGCAACCTAGGTGGTGTGAATTAGAGCCTCCAAGCTGAGCATGGACTAGCATGAGAAAATGACCTTCCACGATAGAACTTGTTCTCCTTCTCTTAGCAGTAAGGCAGTTTTCTTTACAAACTTCTCAGGGAGTAGGAGATTTCTCACTGGCCCTCACGCTGAAGGCGCACAGCTTTATGTAAGTCTGAGACTTCCTATGTGGGGCAGGCGTAGGCTTTGAGAACATAACCATGGATCTCTGGTGAAAGCAAAGCTCGAGTTCATCCCAGTCATCAAATGTCCTCAGGGCCCCCGTTACCTCTGGGGATTCCACGGTCCCTGAGTTTCCAGCCTCAACCTCCCTGACTTCTTGGTCAGCTGATCCATGCTAGCCACAGATTAATTTTAAATCTTCTAATAGCCGCTTTTCTTCAATTTAAAAGAAATCGGTAGAATTAATTGCACTAATATCTTTTATTTAACCCAATCTATCCAAAATATCATTTCAATATATAATTAATATTTTTAAAACGCTTGAAATTGTTGACATTCTTCTCTTCATACTGGGTCTTCAAAAGCCACTGAGTATTTTACACACTTCAATTTAGACAGTTTTCATGAGAACAACTTGGTCTGTATTTAGATTTCATAAAATTTACCATTGAAAAAGGAGATTCCCATGCCTAAGTCATTTCAAACATACTTAAGAGTTTTCTAATAACTGAATGAAGGATCTGTCTGTAAATTTTAATTTATTAAAATGAAATGAAAATTCCATTCCTCGGTCTCAGTCGCCACTTTTCCGGCACTCTGCCGTGCAGATTCAGCTCTGAGACAGCGCTGCTTTAGATGGACATGCCCATGCGTGCGTGTGGGGAGGTGAGTGTGGCTCCCCCACATTTACCCAGGCCAGGCCCAGGGAAGTGCTCAGTGAGTGCCCACAAAAGGTGGTAAATGTAGGTGGCAGGGACCCTCCCGGAGAGCACATTCTAGTAGCTAGCAGTCATCTCAGACCCCTGGCGCCGCTCTCCACCCCATGCCCCCAACAGAGACGCATCCCTGCAGACCCCTCCTGGGCTCCTTCTCTACTACATCTTCCCCCCAAGTTCCCCTGCCTCGAGTCCCCAGAGCTCATGACCCATGCCTCCCTAAGGTCCCTAAGGAACGACTGCTTGGGATTCTGGTTCCTTCTGGTTCGCTGCAGCCAGGTCTGTTCCCTGACGTAGCTTCACAACTGGAAGGTGCTGCTCAGGAGACTGTGAGAAGTATCCCTTGGTGCATGCGGGACACACATCCAGGCTGTCACAGAGACCAGGGGGGACCTTGCCACCAAGGGGCTGGTTGCATCAGAAAGTTGGGCAGCCTGGATTGCCCTGGCAGTCCCGGCCCTGCCCCTCCTCGGCAGTTCCCCCTCCCCTCTGCCCCCCCAACACTCCTCTCTCAGCTGCTAGGCTGCTCTTGAGTGACAGGGCCGTAAATAGGCAAAGGCGGGGGCTCTGACTGATCAAAGGGCTCCCTTTAGAAGCCGTCATTAGCTTGCTATTCTGGGAACTGGTTATTTTAAGGTTAGTGTATTTTTTCTTTCCTGAGGAGCCGTCTTAGTGGATGGCAGAGTCCTGAGGGGCTGCGCTTCAGTCAAACCACACAAGCCCTGTTTTGTCTGGGGTTCCAAAGATAAACTATAATGAAAGCGGCATTTGACGCTGAGCACCACCACCCCGTTCCTGCGCAGGGGTGGATGTGTCTGCCAGGGAGTCCCTGTGCCCAGCAAGCACAGGGGAGGCTTGCGGGAGGCCCCTGGAGCCAGGTTGAGGCTGCTCCCTGGGAGCCTGAGGTCGGAGCCCTTCAGGCCTGGCATTCCCACAGCCATCATGGCTGGCCTGGCCAGAGACCGAGGCCCCGTACCCTCCCCCAACTTCAGGCCACCCCCAAAGGCCACACCTAGAACCAAGCCCAGCAGGCACCTCAGAACCACAGCCCAGCTCTGCCCACAACCCTCTGTGGAAAGAGAGTGGCTCCACCAGTGGCCAGGGGAATGCACACCCCTGAAGTCAAAATGTAAGGAAATGATGATACCCTGTGCTGGCATGGATGTGGAAGAGCAGACACTCTTCTGTCTTATGGGGGATGGGAATTACCATGCCAACAGCTCCTAGAAGGGACCCTAACACTACCTGTGAAAATTACAGACCCGTTGTCACTCCTAGGAAAGAAAAGCACCAGGGTCAGGCTTTGCCTGCAAGCTTTGTCATGCAGCAAGCTCTAACCACCTGTTTGTCCATAGAGAGGCTGCATATACATTGAGACACCTCCTGCCTGTGGGATACCGCAGCCCCAGCACCAACCCCTGACAAGCTTGCCGGCAGCCATTGCTCGAGAGGGATATTGTTGATGAGTCACTCAGTAAGAAATCTAAGTTGCCAAGGAACGTGATCGCATCTCTATGAGACCATACCACCGGGACACAGCTGGAAAGGGAGGCCAGGGAATGGCCGAGGTCCGGGATGCTGGAGCTGCTAGCCTCCCCCTTCCCAGGACTGGCTCCTGGGCACTGGGACTGCCGTGGGCTTGGCTCTGAGATCCACCATGAGTTCTCGCTTTGTCTGAGATTGAGACATCAGCCAGTTGCTGTGCTTATTTAGAGGTGTTTCTTTTTCCCCCGGTAGAGTGATTTCAGGTGGAAGTGAGTGTGATCGGAAAAGGAGCCTCAGAAACAAGTCCCCACCTTGGTCCTCTGGTCTCCCCTAGGAGGACCACCTACAATCCTAACATCCCTTGAGCCCCCTCCCCACTCAGGGCCCCTCTCTGTGCTGCCCACCCTTGGATAGGTTGCCATGAGGTTGCCAGGGGCTGGCAGAGGGCACTTGTCAGCTGCAGATTCTGGCCCTGCCAGCCCTGCCCCAGGACATGAAGGGGTTCACACCCCTTTGGCCCCCAGTTTCCTCTGCCATACCAAGAGCCCAAATGACCCTCAACCCCCACTAACTGTGGCTGGCTGATGGGACTGTGGAGAGCGCTGACTCAGAGGAAAAGCCTGACTGATGCGGCTCTGTCCTCCTCTGCTGGGGTTGTCTACCATGTCCCCACCTCGGTGACACCAGGAGTTGGCACTGCCTCTGGTTCTACTGCAGGGCTCAGGACAGCCCCGTTGGCAGTGCCCTAGCACAGCACAGCACCTACTGAGACAGCCAGGTCAAACCCTGTCCTGCAGGCACAGTCTCACTTTGTCATCCTATGAGGCTCAGGTTGCCCATGGGACCCTGAGCCCCATAGGAGGATCTCATCATCACTCAGGGTCCTCATCCAGGTGTGGCCCATCCACACCCAGCATCCAGCTGTGCACCCGGGGCCGGCACACAGACCCCCTTCCCATCCCACACAAAGGAGGCAAAACCCTGACCTCCTCCTGTGCCTTGGGAGCCAGGGGCTGGGGTCCAAGCCCTCCCCCTACACGCAATGGCTGTGAGACCTGAGCAGTCATGTGGGCTCTCAGCCCCCAGTAGAGGGGATGATGTAGCACAGCTCTGACAATCGCTCATGTGCAAAGGCCCTGTGGCGTGGGCAGTGTCACAAGCTCCCGGTCAGGCCTGCCTGGCTGACAGCAGAGCTCTAAGGCTGTGAGTATGAGGATGGCCATCAGGGACCCCTCTGTAAGCTCAAATTCTGCCTCAACTCCACTGTGTGGCCTGGTCGTGCCTCCTGAATCCAAGCCTGGTCTCCCCAACTATCCAGCATCTTCCTACCTCTCTTACCCTCAGCAGTCCCCCAAGAACGGTTCTTTTCTCTGCAGTAGCATCTCCCTTTCTGGGGGTGTTCCTCACTTAGCATGTCTGGGGGACAATTGCCACCCTCAAGCCTCTCCTGAATTGCTCTATTTATAGGCCTCCAATACTGGCCAGAGAGGAACTTGCAGTGTTTTTAAAAATGCAGCTCAAGTGTGTGTCAGCTTCTGCGGGTGCAGCTGCTTCAGAGAAAGCCTGGGATGGGGAGCAGGTGGCAGGGGCGTGGCAGGTGCCGAGCCCGATGGAGGCAGAGGCCTTGCTGGTCACCCACCCCCGTGTGTGGATCTGCACTCAACAGCATCAATGGCGGGGTCCGGCCGGGCTGGCGGCCCGCAGGGGCCAGGGCGTGAGGGTGGCGCACAGCCTCTCTGCGCGGCAAAACCTGCCCGGCTGCCCTGACCAACCTCAGAAAAACACGTCTTTTGGTCAAAATGGGCCCCTTTTTAAACTTGTCACCCGCGGGTCAGGGCACAGCCTGCCCCCGGCCAGTTCTGCATATTAAGCAGTGGCTTGGTCACCACCAAAAATAGATGTCCCAGCCGTCCCCTCCCTCTCTCCCTCCCTCCCTCCCTCCCTCCCGGGCTGGGAGACCGCGGGTGGCGCAGGAAGGACGGGGCGGCCCGCGCCCTCCACTCAGGTGTGGCCCCCGGGGCTGCACGCGGCTGGGGGGCTCCTGGGACTCAGGGTCCACGGGGGGGTGGGGTGGCAGGTAGATGCCCAGGTCCCCCCGCGATGTTGGGGCCGCTCCCCGCGCAGGGGGGCTCGGGCCTCGCTGTGGTCCGCGGCGTCCACAAAATGGCTGACTCCGGCGTTTCGGCCGGGCCGCGGAGCACGGCAGCCCCTGCACGGAGCGGGTGTTTATTTTGCCGCGCGAACAGCCTTTGGTTGCCCGGGTTCCGAGTGCTCCAGAGGCAGATGGAAATTTTTGTGGATTAAACACGGGGCCGAGGCGCGCCGGGCTGTTTGGGTTGGCAGCCGGAGCCCTCCCCACCCCGGTCCGCGTCCACCGCTTCCCGCCCTGGTCCGGCGCATCCATTCATGCCTTCCCAGGTCCCTCCCCACCCCGGCAGCCCCGGTGTCCCCTCCTGCGCTCCCGCGGGCCTCCGGGGGGTTGGGGGCACCCTGCAGGCCCAGAGCCCCGCAGGCGTGAACGCCTCTCCGAGTTTGGAAGACGCTGCGGGAGAGGAACGGGCTGCCCCTCTGGGGGCCCTTCTCAAACCCGGAGCCCCTCTGACCTCCAGATCTTTGACTGTAAAGGCAGCCAGTGTGTGGACCAGGCAGTAGGGCACGGGGTGTGCCCACAGGCCCAGCACCCAGAAAACACCCAGCACACGGTCCCTTTCACAGTGGCTGCTGCTCTCAGGAAGGTGGAAAGCTCCAGCTGGACATGAGGGGCAGAGCCATGACCCTCCCTCTGCCCAAGAGAAACTCTCTCCATCCAGGTGGACCTGGGCTTTTCCAGAAGAGGTTGCAGGGTGTGCAGGCTGCCAGGAAAGGTCTGTGGGGGTGAGGGAGCCCATCCTGTGGATATCCTGGGGAACAGCATTCTGGGCGGAGGGCACAGCAGGTGCAGGGTGGGGGGTCCTGAGGTGGTGCCTGGACCACCTGGGCAACAGCAGGAGGCACTGTGGCCAGGGCCAAGGGCATGGGGATCCTGGGGGCACAGAGCACCCTGTGAGGCCTCAAGTAGAGGAGATGGGGGCTTGGGGCTCTGGAGGGCTGAGGTCCAGCTCACGGACTTAGCGGTGTTGTTCTTGCATTCAGGATTAGCTAAGGAAGGTGAGCCTGACAGTGGGGCCACTGCACAGCCTCCTGCCCTGTGCCCCCCTCCCTGCCCCAGATCCCCCACAGCACCCCCTCTCTTCCCTGCCCTCGGGAAGCCCCAGGTCAGGCACATAGGAGCCATCTGTGTGGGCAGCGAGGTGGCTGCCGGCCTGCTGCCAGAACAGACATGCTTGTCCAGCCGGGTGAACACCCCATTGGGGCACTGGCGTCCACCCCCAGGGCAGGAGCTATTAAGGAGATGCTGATCCCTGGGTGACCCGTGCTGCCTAGTCACCTACCCTCGCTGGGCTACAAATGGGTTCAGCCTCATGCGCATCGGGCGGGGTCCACCTGGGTGCACCCAGCAAATGCATAGGGTGCTGGTCTAAGGCTCTGTGATGTCCCCTCTTACTGAGAGGGACCATATCCAATAACGGGTGGAAACTGCACTAGCAGGCTCACGTGAGGGCTCCGAGCTTTCTCCAGAACCCAGGAATATCCTCAAAACTGAGGCTGGGCATGGTGGCTCACACCTGTAATCCCATCTCTTTAGGAGGCCAAGACTGGAGGATGGCTTGAGGCCAGGAGTTCGCAACCTGGGCAACATGGCGAGAACCCATCTCTACAAAATAAAATACTAGCCAAGGGTGATGGTGTGTGCCTGTATTCCCAGCTACTCAGGAGGCTGAGTTAGGAGGGTTGCTTGAGCCCAGGAGTTCAAGGCTGCAGTGAGCTGTGATCGCACCGCTGCACTCCAGCCTGGCCAGCAGAGTGAGACCCTGTCTCTAAAAATAAAAATAAACATATTTTTTTAAATGAGGCCCTTCTGGAGGGATGGAGGGGCTAGAGTTACAGGAGCAGAAAGGAACGGGATAAAGGAATCCGGAAGCACCGTGTGCATTTATTCTTACCTTGTGCCACTGCCCGGTGCTGCGGCATAGAGGGATGGGCTGCCCCTGCTCCTTAGAATGCACAGCCCCATGGCAGGGCAGGGTGATTGGAATTACATCATGATCTGTAATTACATATTTGTCTGCATGAAGAAAAAAGTACTGGGTTTTCCCAGTCAGTGGAGTCAGGAGCCCAGAGCCAACCAGGAGTGAGCGAGGAGGAGGGTGGCACACCCAGGGTGGAAGAGTGTCCAGTGTGCAGCCTTGCAAAGGCCCTGGGGCCCGAGGCACATCCTCCTAAGGCCGTGAGAGCTGATGAGGCAGAGCTGGTGAGCAGCAAGGGATGGCCAGGCCAAGGGTCCAGGGGTGGCAGTGGCTCCGGCTTCTTGGGAGAAGGGTTACGTGTTGGTGAGGGTGCACCTCCAGAGGTTCCAGGAGTGGTGAAGGGCTGCTGTGGGATGAGGGATGGTGTTGGCACCTTGGACTAGGGTGGAGACCTTGGGGTATCAGCCCCCAGTCAGCCGGCCCCGCTGCGGGGAGGGAGGCTGGAAAAGGACTCTGGGTTTCTGCTGTGAGCAACCCCATGGGGATGCTTCGTTCAGAGGGTCTGGAGCTGCATTTGAACTTGGTGGCCACTGAAACCCCAGTGCTTAGAGATCAGGTAGAAAAGAAAAGGGGAAGAGGATGGGGGGGAAAGAGATGGGAGAGGAGTGAGGGAAACCTCGGGGAGGCCATGGTCAGGGGCGGCACAGGAGAGGAGCAGGGTCATGGGACTCAGCCCTGAGCCCAGCCGGTTCCCCGAGGACACTGGACCTTAAAGACACAAAGACGTGACCCATGCATGTTCACAGATCAGCGGGGAGCATGCAGAGCATTGGGGAGGACATCACCTTCCCAAGTGAGGGTGTCCTGGAGAGTGGCACAAGGTCTGCTGGGCTAGACTGGACCTAGCAAGAGAGCCTGAGCCTGGAGGGTCCCCCTGACCCCCCTCTATCACTTCAGCTTCAGCTCTGAAGCCGCCGCCAGAACCATGTGCCTATTCTTCCTAAGTTTGCTCTCCCTGGCAGAGGGAAAGACGGGAGGTCCACAGATTACCTTGTCTGTTGAACGCAAGATGCTACCAGTGGGGACCCATGTACAGACAGAAAGCCAGACCCAGCCTGGGGTGGGCACAGCTCATGACACCCGCCGAAGCTACACAGGGAGGAAGGCAGGCAGGCAGCACAGTCAAAACTGTGTTGTTTGATGACTCAGACGGTCCTCTGCCTGGGATTGGCAGGGGCCCAAGGAGTCTCCCCATCTAACTCGCCACCTCCTCCCACATCCCACGCAACTCCACCCCACACCGGCAAGGAAGCCAGGGCATCACTTGACCTTCCGCTACGTCAGTCTCCACATCTCACCGCCCCCATCCCTACCTCTCTGGTGCCCTGAGGAATAAGGAGGAGTGATGACTGTGACCTCAGGCTGGAGTCAGAGCAGACCCTGCCGCTGCCGGACCTACAGTTGAGGAGCTGCACCAATTTCTGGGGAGGCCACGGACGGGGCCCCGGGGTCTCAGGCGACCTGTCTTGTCTATCCCACTTCGTTTCTCTCTTTCCTTAAAATTGAAGTTTTGGAGCAAAGCCAGCTGGAGCTGTGCACCTGGGGGTCCCCCTCCTCCAACCTGACACCCAGTCACAGCAATCGCTAAAGAAACGGCCACACTTGGGCACAGGGTGGGCCCCGCTGAGCTTCTCTAAACCCAGCCCGTCTTCAGCAGGCCCCTGAGCTAACCCTAACCCTACCCCACACCCACTGAAGCTTACCTGGGGCTTGGCAAGCATCCCTAGAAATCAGAAGCCTGCCCCTAAGTCTGCTGGCTTCTGGCTCTCCGTTGCTATGGTGACACCCAGCCCCCCAGATACAGATCCCGCCAAATCTTCCCTCCCGTTTTGCAAGAAACAATATTTTTCTGCTCCACAGACTTGGCGGGACCCTGGCTTTCCCCGAGTCCATGAGGAACCCCACGGGTTCCTTGTCCTGGAATCTCCAGCTCTCATCCCTTAAGCGCCTCCACAAGCAGGGTTTCCACAGGGTGGGGCGGGGGGTGGGGCAAGCGTAGCCAACCTCCTGTGCAGAGCTTGGAGATGGAGGCTTCTCCCCAGATGAGGCTGGCCTTCAGCCCCCGCCCCCTGCCCCACTCACATGGGGACTCCCTTTGTGTTTTTCCACATCTGAGAGCCACTGACATTTCTTAGATGACGTTTACTGCACTTGGTGCATGTAAGTATTGTTCTGTAGCACCTGTGAGAGCATTCGTTTCTGGCTCAATGCACTTCCTCCCGGCATGCGTGAAAACATAAATACCAAGACACACGTGACTGTTCAGACCCCACCTGAAAACATTCCACGTCCCACCAGGAGCCAGCACAGCCCCTGGCCCCCTGCCAGGTGATGCTACCCCGTGGCAGCTGCAGTGCTGATGAACCTCTGTTTGAGATCACTGTCTGGCTACCAAGGTGGCCACGTCACCAAGGCAGCCACGTCAGTTCTCATGGCTCCTCCCAAACTCTCAGGAGCATGGAGAACCCTGGGCGTTGATGGCGGGTGACAGGAAGCACCCAGCACTTTCCTCTCCCAGGCCTTCCCAGCACCATTCCACCTTCAACCTTTATACCTCAAGGCCAGACAAGGACTCCCACTGCCGACCCAGGCCCCACGTCTTCATTTCCGTTGCTCTCACAAACACTCCCTCACACCCTCTCCATGGTGAAGGGAAATGTCCCCGAAGGGGCCTGTGTCTGGGTTCCTGCCTGGTCAGCTGCCATGTCCCCTGCCTCGGAGATGGGCCCAGAGATGATGGGCCTGCTGAGGGGCAGGCGTTGGAAAAGCCAGGAAGAGAGAGGCTGGGAGCCATTCTTCCGGCTGCAGCAGTTTTCGGCCTGTCCTTGTCCCCACACGAGCCCCAGTGGCTGCGAGTCCCACCCTCACCACCTGACATGTGACGGTATCAAAGCCATTGGGCAGAAACGGTTGCCTTTCGGTGCCAATAAAGGCGGCCTTGGTCCCCACCATAAATGGTTTCTGTGTGGAGTGAGACTGTGCCTGTCCCGGGCCTAACCCCCCAAGGGCCAGAGAGTCGAAATTAGATCAGTGGGGAGAGATTTTTACAACCTATGGGCTGGTGGCAAGTGGTGGCAAACCGTCCCCACGGGGCCACAATGGGGCATTGTTCACGGCCTCACCTGGGCTGTCTCCAGCACCCCAGGATTTACGAGGATTCAAGGATTCGGCCCAGAGCCTCGATGCAGCCTCCAGGCAGACTTGGTGGAGGGAGGGGTGTGGGGGAGGCCCCGTGAAGAGGAGGATAGTGCTGGGGGCTGGGCCAGGCAGAGGCCAGGCGGAGTGCTGGCTCCAGCCCCCAGCTCTCCAGCGACAGGCAGCCAGGAACAGGCCCCAACATGCCTGCAGACCAAGCGGGTCATATTTTGAATGAGCCCTCATGTTCTGTGTCCCCCACTGCGCAGCCATACCTGTGCCCAGCAGGGCCAGGAGGCCAAAGACAACTTTCCCTTGGGTTTTCGGTGATGCCAGCTCCAGCTGCTGTGTCATCGAGGTCAGGCTTGGCTGGCCTCTTCCTCACAGACCTACTGAAGCCCCCCGAGCACCTGTGGCTGTGCCAGCCCTGCACCTCCTGGCCACATGCCCACCACCCTTGCTCGGGAGCCCTAGGGCCCTTTCCCCATGAGCATGTGGCCGCCTTCTTGTAGGTCTAGAAGGTTCTTTGCCTTCTCTGTGCCACAGGGCCCTTCACAGTGTGGCCTGACCCCTCCTCTTCCCCCAGGCCCCGTACTTCCTCCATTCTGACCCTTGCCAGGCATGCAGGGCCCTTCTACAGCCCCCTGCCTATACCTGCACTCCCTCCCCTGGGAGCCTGCCTTGCCCTGACCACACGGCCTTTAGCACCCAGTTTGAGTGTCCCATCCTGTGAAGCCAGCTGGTTCCTCCAGGCACAGGGGATGCCTCCCCACTTTGGGCACCTGCCCTTCGCCCTGCACCAGCCTCCGGGTCAGCCCAGGTAGTTCGGGCTACTCAGGGTTACAGCCAACCAAGGGCACCATGGTGGGCAGACGCAGCCTTTTTCCAGGCCAAGTTCAGCCCTCTCACCCCCACAGGGGACCCGATTGCACAGCCATCCACAGCGGGCATGGGACAATGCTAAAGGGGTGTCCCTCCTCAACCCTGAGAACAGCCTCTTTCCACACCTTCAGTGTCCCCACCTGTGGCCCAGGCCGATGCAAGCCTGTGTGGTGCAAACCCACGTGGCAGTCCAGAACCAGAGAATGGCTGTCTACAAGGAAGGGGCTGGACCGTCCATGCCCCGGGTTCCCTCCACCCTCACCGTTCTGGTCACCTCCTTACGGCTTGGCATCAGAAGGGCTTGGAGAAGACTCCTCAGCCCCCTCTACAGACCCAGCCAGTTGTCCACCACCTGGGGGTGTGCCCAGTGCCCAGAACTCACCGACCCATGGTCATCTGAGCTGTTCCTACAAAAAGCTTCCTAGGGATATTCAGCTGTCTGTAGGGCCTCCTCACTGGGGTCACCTTAAAAATAGCTGTAGAGGGGTTTGTGGCAGCAGCAGCAGGCATTTTTAAACTAATTCATTGGTAATGGCAAAATTATGCCGAGTTCCCTGAAAAAAAAATACCCACTCTATTTCCTCATTAACATAATTGCAAACAGAACGAATCTTTCTTGATTTCGTGTAAACAACAGCTTGAAATAGTTTATAATCCTTGCAGGTATCAAATTAAGTTCTTACTTATGGTCTGGAAATTAATTACCCTTGCAGCGAGACAAATGTGAAAACTGTGTATTTTTGACAAGAAAATGAAGCAGCTATTGGGGAAAATGTAACTTAATCGTAGCAGAGAAAATTGTTTATAAATTGGTCGCGTTGTTTGAACTCTGGCCTCTGTGGCTCAGGGCTGGGTTGATCTATGCATGTACATTTGCCTAATTTAGGACAGGGGAAGGGCTGGAGGAGCAGGGACAGGTCCGGGGAAGGAGAGGAAGAAGAGGAAGGAAGGCAGAGGGTGCCCACATAGAGGAGCCCACCAGGAAGGGGGCATAGACAAGAATGCAGGTGCCGGGAGGCACTTACCTGGCAGGTGAAATCTCAACAGGCACCTGCAAAGGAGGAGAAAGCACCTCCCATGGTAACGAGAGAGAGGACACCAGGCCGAGGGGATGGCAGAGCAAAGGGCCTAGGGCAAGCACGTGCCTGGAGCAGAGAGGGAGCCAGTGTGTGCCTATCAAAGTGATAGAACTCTCAGAGGCAGACGGGGCTTGCACCCGGGGGGGCAGCGGTGCTCAGATTCCCCATGGCTCTCCATCCATGGCGAGCCAGGAGGTCACTGTCATGGTGACAACCAGCACTCTTTGGAATGGACTGAAATGGAATGGGATGTTTAACTTCTGTAGCTGTGCACTGGAATATGTGTGTGCATGTGTTGTGTGTGGTGTGTAGTATGCTTGCATGCCTGGGCACAGTATGTGTGTGCATGTGTGGCGTGGTGTGTTTGTACATGAGGGCGGGGTGTATGTGCTGTTGTATGTATGTGTTTTCTATGTGTGAGTGTGGCATGTGTTATATCTGCATGTGTCGTGTCTGTGTGGTGTTGATGTGGGTGTGGTGTGTGTTGTGTCTGCATGTGTCCTGTGTGTAGTGTTTATGTGTCTGAATGTGGTGTGTGTTCTATCTGTATTTGTTGTGTGAGTGTGGTGTGTGTTGTGTCTGCATGTGTCCTGTGTGTGGTGTTTATGTGTCTGAGTTTGGTGTGTGTTCTATCTGTATTTGTTGTGTGAGTGTGGTGTGTGTTGTGTCTGCATGAATTTGTGTGTGTGATGTGTGTGAGTGTGGTGTGTGTTCTTTCTGCATGTGTCATGTAAGTGGGGTGTGTGTTGTGTCTGCATGTGTTGTGTGTGTGTGGTGTTGACATGTGTGAATATGGCATGTGTTTGCATGTGTCATGTGTGTGGTGTTTATGTGTGTGTGATGTTGATGTGGGTGAGTGTGGTGCGTGTTGTGTCTGCATGTGTCGTGTGTGTGTGGTGTTGATGTGGGTGAGTGTGGTGCGTGTTGTGTCTGCATGTGTCGTGTCTGTGTGGTGTTGATGTGGGTGAGTGTGGTGCGTGTTGTGTCTGCATGTGTCGTGTCTGTGTGGTGTTGATGTGGGTGAGTGTGGTGTGTGTTGTGTCTGCGTGTGTCGTGTCTGTGTGGTGTTGATGTGGGTGAGTGTGGTGCGTGTTGTGTCTGCGTGTGTCGTGTCTGTGTGGTGTTGATGTGGGTGAGTGTGGTGCGTGTTGTGTCTGCGTGTGTCGTGTCTGTGTGGTGTTGATGTGGGTGAGTGTGGTGTGTGTTGTGTCTGCGTGTGTCGTGTCTGTGTGGTGTTGATGTGGGTGAGTGTGGTGCGTGTTGTGTCTGCGTGTGTCGTGTCTGTGTGGTGTTGATGTGGGTGAGTGTGGTGCGTGTTGTGTCTGCGTGTGTCGTGTCTGTGTGGTGTTGATGTGGGTGTGGTGTGTGTTGTATGTGCATGTGTTGTGTCTGTGTGGTGTTGATGTGGGTGTGGTGTGTGTTGTATGTGCATGTGTCGTGTGTGGTGTTGATGTGGGTGAGTGTGGCGTGTGTTGTGACTGCATGTGTCGTGTCTGTGTGGTGTTGATGTGGGTGAGGTGTGTGTTGTATGTGCATGTGTCGTGTGTGATGTTGATGTGGGTGAGGTGTGTGTTGTATGTGCATGTGTCGTGTGTGATGTTGATGTGGGTGAGGTGTGTGTTGTATGTGCATGTGTCGTGTGTGATGTTGATGTGGGTGAGGTGTGTGTTGTATGTGCATGTGTCGTGTGTGATGTTGATGTGGGTGTGGTGTGTGTTGTATGTGCATGTGTCGTGTGTGATGTTGATGTGGGTGTGGTGTGTGTTGTATGTGCATGTGTCGTGTCTGTGTGGTGTTGATATGTGTGAGTGTGGTGCGTGTTGTGTCTGCATGTGTTGTGTCTGTGTGGTGTTGATGTGAGTGTGGCGTGTGTTGTGTCTGCATGTGTCGTGTCTGTGTGGTGTTGATGTGAGTGTGGCGTGTGTTGTGTCTGCATGTGTCGTGTCTGTGTGGTGTTGATGTGGGTGTGGTGTGTGTTGTATGTGCATGTGTCATGTGTGGTGTTGATATGTGTGAGTGTGGTGCGTGTTGTGTCTGCATGTGTTGTGTCTGTGTGGTGTTGATGTGAGTGTGGCGTGTGTTGTGTCTGCATGTGTTGTGTCTGTGTGGTGTTGATGTGGGTGTGGCGTGTGTTGTGTCTGCATGTGTTGTGTCTGTGTGGTGTTGATGTGGGTGTGGTGTGTGTTGTATGTGCATGTGTCGTGTCTGTGTGGTGTTGATGTGGGTGTGGTGTGTGTTGTATGTGCATGTGTCATGTGTGGTGTTGATGTGAGTGTGGCGTGTGTTGTGTCTGCATGTGTTGTGTCTGTGTGGTGTTGATGTGGGTGTGGCGTGTGTTGTGTCTGCATGTGTCGTGTGTGGTGTTGATATGTGTGAGTGTGGTGTGTGTTGTATGTGCATGTGTCGTGTGTGGTGTTGATATCTGTGAGTGTGGCGTGTGTTGTGTCTGCATTTGTCCTGTGTGTGTGGTGTTTATATGTATGTGTTGTGTTGCTGTGTGTGACTGTGGTGTGTATATGTTGTATCCAAGACAGCCAAAGGGACAGCGCACAGGCTCGAGCTCGATGTCCAGGGAGCAGCATCTGTGCCTCTGCAGGTGGTCACCATTATCCATCCTGTTACAGCAAATACCCTCCTCTGCATTTTTTCCTTGTCTTTTATTTTCCAGGAGTAGAATTTCTGGGTGAGAATCAGGAACATTTAGAAGAGCTTCTCGGTAGAGCTGTACAGACTGGAAATGAATTGGCAGGCTACACAGGGGTTCCAGTCACAGGGCAGAGGGGTATGTGTTTTCTGTGCCTGAGCTCCAAGAATTCCACATCCACCTGTCAGTCCTCATACCTACCCGGGTGACCCCACTTTGAAGATGCAGAATTGAGGTTCGGAGAGGCCTGGATAGCTGCCTGGGGGCGGGGGGTAGAAGCATGGCGCCAGCTCAGCCACCCTTAGGTCTCCAGGCTCCCAGCCAAGGTCTCTGATAAGGCTGCTGGGACTTGGGGGCTGTGAGCAGATGCAGACGTTCTCAGTTCCCAGGGTTCTGGCCCTGCCCTGTCTCCAGAGCCCACAGCCCCGCCCAAGAGGCCCGGAGGTCGCAGATCTGGGATCCTTCCCCGCCACCTTCAAGAAGGGAATAAAGCCACTTCCTGCTCCATTCCAGTGGCCTGAGGGTGTGGGAAGGACAGAGGCCTCCCCCAGCAGGGTGACCCTGCAAAGAGGGGGCTGACATCGGTTCCTGCTTCCTAACGAGCAGAGGCTGTAGAGGAGGTTTCCAGGGCCTTGGTGCAGGCAGCTGGGCCCAGACCCCTGGGCTATCCTTGGCACCACTCCCAGCCCCCGCCAGCTGTGTAGCCTCTTTCTTCCCTACCCGACTCACCCCACCTCCACCCAAACCTGGGTACTTTGCCTGCTTTGAGGCTGTATAGGGTCCCGGGAGCCAGGAAAGGGGCCTGGGTCCCACACAGAGTTAGGTGGGGCTTACAGAACCCGGGGCCGGAGTGGTCATGGCTATGAAGATTCCAAGCTTGAAGCGGAAAGGATTTTGATGCCAAGGTCCAAAGCCCGGCTTATCATTGGGCAAATCTGGGCACCACACATAGCCTCTCTGTGACTCAGTTTCCTCAGCCCTAAAGTAGGGGCTTGCTTGTGGGGATTCAGGAGATCCCGCTGAACACTGGAAGAACGCATGCTGTCCCCTCAGTCACCGTCTGCCGTCGCCACTCCCCAAGTTATGGGAGAATTCAGCTGTGGTAGGAGCAGAGAACAGGATGGCGCTGGGACAGGAGAAAATGTGGCTGGAGGGCACTCGTGAAGATGGCCTCAGAGCCCACACTGGAGAATGTTTCAGAAGGGATAGGGAGGTGGGAAACCAGGTGTGCCCAGGGTGGGGACACTGGTAATAGGCTGTGCCAGAGCTGGTAACTGAAGCAATGGAGGTGGGAGCAGGGCTGGGGCGGAGCCAGGCTGTGGCTTCCCGGATGCTAGTGGCCCCGACCAGCTGGAGATGGTGAAAGGGTAGAGGGCAGTCAGGTTTGGGGTGGGTCCAGTCCAGCCCCCTGGAGGCTCCCCAGTTCCAACAGGACACTGGGCTCCACATCTGCAGGCAGCCTGGTTTCTGACCCAGTCAGGATGCCAGACCCTGCCCTGCGCCTGTGGAGGTGGGCACTCACCTGCTCTCGAAGTCCCCTCTAGCTCCCCAGCTTCCTGCTGGCCAGTTGTATTGACCGGCTCAGTGGCAAAAGCTGCAGAGCAGGGGACTTAGGCCAGAGAAGTGTATTTCTGAGGGTTCTGGACGCTGGAAGTCCAAGAGCGAGGTTATGGCGGGGTTGGTTCCTGAGGAGGACAACTTCTGGGCTCACAGGCTGGCCTTTCCTCCACACTCACACAGCCCTGGGGCTGCTGCCTTCTCTTGTAAGGATGTGAATCCTGTGGGAGCAAGGCCTGTGCTCAGTCTCCTTTCATCTTAATCACCTAAAGGCCTCACCTCCAAACACAGTCACACTGTGGGTTGGGGTTTCAACATGTGAAGTTGGACCTTGGCACAGTCACAGTTCAGTTTATGGCACACGTTCTCCTCCCGGGTGCTGGAGCCTAGGGAGATGCCCGTCCCATGCTGAGAGGCAAGAGGTGAGGGAGGGGAGAGCCATGGAGGGTGTCCTTGCCACTCAGGGCCGCGCCAACTGCCTGCACCAGGGAAGACCAGCAGTGACAGGGATGGTGTCCCCGCAACACTGGGGTGACGATGCCTCCTCCCTTAGCCTTCTGGGCAGCACACAGACCTCAGAAGACTGGAACCCTGGGGAGGCCCCAGCACAGAAAGAGCCAGAGCAGGGTCTGGGGCCTTTGACTCCAGTGGGGTGGGGGACGGGGAGCTTCATATTCTCTGTGGCTGGAGGTGAACTCACCAGCTGCCGGGCAAAGCTCAGTGGGCATGTTCATCCCGACTCACACCCACTGGCCCAGGACGTGCTGAGGGTGCCAGGGCCTGTCCACCCTCCACTCCCCTTTTCCAGGGGTCAGGTAGGGGGAGGCCAGAGGGTGCCCAGCGCCAGCCACACCCACCTCCTGACAATGCTGAGCCCACCTGGTCTGCCAGCTGTCGCCTCTCTCCTCACAGTGATAGTGCCGGCTTTGGGGGCAGCAGGACGAGGGTTCAGCCCTGGCTCCAGCCCTGTGCCCAGCTGGCAGCACTGGGGGCACTGGCACAGCCTCCCAGCTCTTGTCAGTGTTAACTATCATCCCAAGGGGGCCACTGAGGCAGCAGGGAACCTGCCCTGCAGTGTGCTGTCCTCGGGTGCAAGGGTTCTTTGTAGGCCTGCCCAGTGTCTGTTGGTGAAACCCCCTGGAGGCTCCGGGAGCTGGAGACCTGGGCTCGGTGCTGTCTCATAAAGTCCTGCTCTCTCTCATGACGTCCTGGTGACTGTGGCTCTGGCAGCCACCCTGACTCTCAGATGACAGCCCAGTGCCCCCTGCTTCCCTGAGGTATAGAGCCAGACCCCAAGTCTTAGAGGCGACAGGCACGGCAGACACTCATTCTCCCAGGCACACCCTAGATGGCACTCACTGGGGAACAGAGGGTGCCTGGGCGCCACAGGCATGTCAGAGGGGCCAGGTCCAGAAAGCTGGCATTTGCAGGATGGGGTATCCTGAGTACCACGAGCTAGAGGAGAGAAGCCACTGGACGCTCCCAGCCCTTGCTCCCAGCCCTTCACCCCATAGTCCCGGGAAGGGGAAGCTGAGCGGCCACCCACCCCGAGCCACACCATACCAGGTTTCCTCACTCAGCCCAGAAACCCCCAGCCACAGCAGACCCCACAGCACTACCTGCAAAGGCCAGGCTAGCCACCAAGGGGGGCAGCTAGACAGTGCCCCCACAGGGAAACACCTTGGCTCCACCTCACCACTCACAGGAGGTGGCCCTGGCCACTCTCTCAGAGCAGGAAGTGACATAAAGGGGGAAGCGGCCAGGCAGGAGTGCCCATCAGCCAGAAGGCTGAGGGAGCCAATGGTGAGGGCAGAGTGACCAAGGGACTAGCCCTGAAAACCCAACCAGGCCCTCCACAGGTGTCTAGGAAATGCCCTGGTTTTGCCAGAGGAACCTGGGACTGTCTGGAGAATCCTCCCAAGGACTCGACCCCAGTTGGGAAGAAATAGAGCCCTGGAGTCAGCAAGGGTTTCCTGGGGGCCCAGCTCAGCCCGGACAGTGGAAGGACTCAGCGAGGTGAGGATGGAGCTTTGGGGGTGTTGCGGGTTCCCCTGGTGGGGGCAGGGCTCATCAAGGTGAGGATGGGGCCTGGGGGTGTGGCGGGTTCCCAGGGTGTGTATAAGGTGAAATTCCCTCTGGGCCATGGTGCCCCCTGGGCTCTGGAGAATGCACCTGTGTTCCCAGGAGCTTTCATGTACCCAGGTAGCATGGTGGGGAGCAGGAGCCAGTTGTTCCCAAACCCCGCCCCTCACCCCTGCAGGCCCCTCATCACTGGCAACGCTGGGGGTGATGGGGCTCCAGAGGTACCCGCCAGGACTGGGGACACAAGCCCAGGCCTGTGCTGTCTGCAGCCCCATCTCCAGGTCCCATCCTGCCCCAGCCTGCCCACCCCCAGCCTGTCCCCCAGATGCCCAGGGCTGCGGCCTGCCCAGACTTGCCAGGGAGCTCCTGGGCCCTTCTTTCTCCTGGCCTCTCAGCAGCACTCCCTGCTCCTCTCTCACCTCCCTCCTCCCCTCTCATCCCTACTCAGGCCCACCAGCTCCTCCCCTACTATCCCCATGGCCCCCAGGGTCAGTCAGCTTTTAGGCACTCAGGCACTGGACAGGGCCGCCTCCGTCACCTGCTCCAGTCACCTGGCAGGTCCCACTCAGCTCACACAGAGCCTTGCCCAGCACGTGGCCACAACCCCAACTGCAGCAGAAGGTCTCAGGAAGTCGAAGGCAGAGGAAAGGATGGGACGGGGGGTGCGCCGCATGGGGAGGAGCCTGGAGCTCCTTCTGCATTTTCTTAGGAAGTGCTGTGGGGGCCACTGGATTTTCTACAGTGCCAGGGAGCCCATTAGAAGATGTGAGAAGATTCGGAAGCAGCAATGTTTGCAGGGCCAAGAACAGCTGCAGTGCTCCCACACCATGTGCCCGCTCCCACCGCTACCCGTGCCCTGTGCCTGCTCTCCACCCAGCCCTGCAAATGCCTCGGCGTGTCAGCAAGTATGGGCCTCCTACTACGTCATTTTACAGAAGGGAAACTGAGGCACAAAGTACTTTACTGCCACCAAGATCCGAATGCAGACCTGGTCAAGCCTGTCTGTGAGCCAGAACCCTGCCGCCCCGGAAAAAACGAGGTGGAGTGGACTGTGTGGGGAGAGACAAGGGGAAGGGGATGGAGGCTGGGGCAGGGTCAGCCGTTCCCCTCGGAGGGCTGGGTGTTACCCCAGTGGTGTCTGTGGGTTTGCAGAGGGCATCACTGAGATTTCCAACTTGACAGGGTGGTTCCAGGGCTCATGCAGAAGCATAAAGAGGTGAAAATGGCTGGCATAGCTAACAACTGGGGTTACCCTGCCCAGCGTGATGTTGCAGCCTCTGGCCTGAACACTCTCCTGGCTCTTGGCCCAAGATGAGCCTCCCCGATGGAGGCGACACCGAAGCCATCCCCCGCGCCCGCACCCAGCTTCTGGAGCCGCTGAAATTGCATGTCCCTGCCGTGGAATCGACACTGCTGTTCATCCCATTTTGTGTATGAGGAGACTGAGGCACAGGCCCACAGTTGCACGGCTGGGAAACCCCAGGCCACCTGGCTCAGGGCACTGGAACGTGTGACAACGCATTTGATCAGGGAGAGGCAGCACCAAAAACAGACACAAGGCTGAAGGGAATGGCAGAGCTCCACAGGCAATGAGGCTCCCGGGGTATAAAGCAGGCAGTTTGAAAACAAAACCAGGAAATGTCCGGCCATCCCCGGGCCTGAGTTTCTGCCCGTGGGCAGCTGACGGACAAGCCCTCTGGTGTCAGCGGGTCAGACGGAGCCAGACACGGAGATGGGGCTGAGAGCCGGAAGCAAGGGCTTTGTCTGAGAAGAGACAGGGGAGGTTCACAGGCCCCTGGGGGCCCGGGTCACAGAGCCTTTCCCCCAGCTCCAGCCTGTGCAGGGCCCCTCCCTGCCTGCCCAGAGCTGCTACCAGATAGCAAGCTGGGGGGGAACTGCAGCCAGCAATGAAGAGCGACCATGTTTTGCATGTGAAGACTGAAATCAATGAGAAAAGCACTCACCCCGCAGTAGGAAAGCGGGCAAAGAACTAGAAAGGCAATTTACAAAAGGGTCTGAAGGTCCTCCCTGCCCTCATCCGATAAGACGGGCTTGGTGAACCACAGCCAGAGGGCCTCATCCGGCCCCGCGGCCTGTTTTTGTAAATAAAGTTTTAATAACACGTAGCCTTGCTCACGGGTGAACACGCCGCCCTGGCTGCCCTTACGCCACCTTGGCAGTTGAGTCATTGTGACAGAGACTGTGTGACCGACGAAGCCAGCACGATTTACTATCCGGCCCTTTAGAGAGAGGTGTGCCAGCCCTTGCTCTGAGTTTCCGTGAAGAGATGCAAGACGCAGAAACGAGGCTCAATGTGTGGTCTCCTGTGCTGGGGAAACCGAGGAGAAGTGGAAGTGTGAGCCGGTTCCCTGCTCCAGAAATCACTCTGAGGACACGTATCACGGGGATTAAAAAACATTCCTCCCCCTTGACCTCGTAATCCTCCTTCCAGGATTCTCTCCCTGAAGAGCAAACCGGAGTTATGCACAAGCAGGCTAATCACAGCCTTATTTACAACAGCGAGACACTGGAGACAGCCTGCACCTTCGGCGTTCGCGGGACGTGGGTTCTGGTTCCGTGGGTTCTGGTTCCCCACGTTCGGGACAATTTCGCAGCTTTCCGTTATCCCGCGGCGGCCCGGGAAAATGCCCCGTGTGCGGGGTTACTGGAGATAAACCCGGTCCAGTTTGTGGGGTGGAGGTGGTGCCTAAAACATCACCTTGCACAAAAGGCACGGAAACATGTCCCCGGAGGGTAGGCTGACAGATGTTTTTGAAACAGATTTTTTCATATTTTTCAAAATCTCTCCCACAAGTGGTTCTTATCTTTACAGTAGGGAAAGAGTAAACAATCTGTGGAGTGAAGAAGAGGAGAGGGGAGGGACAAGGGAGGGAGGGAGGCAGCAAGGGGACTTCCCTGCTGAGGATGCCAGCCCTTCCGTAATTCGTCTATCCTTCCCAGGCTGCCAGGGGCCACATGGGCCACTGTGCCCGGTGAAGCCTGGCCTCCCTGTCTGGTGCCAGCCGTGTGGGAGGGCAGGCGACCCGCACTGGGCTGTGTGATGCAGGCCTGCCTCTTCCTCACCCGTCGTGCCCAGTGGCTGGGCACCAGGTAACCCGTCTGTGCTGCCCCCCGGAGCAGCTGGGCCATGCCTGCTTTCCGAGGAGGCTGCAGCTCACCCTTCTCTAACGTGCTCAGCCCCCAACTCCCATCTTCCACCTGCCCTGGGGGGAGTCCCCATTCATTCTCTCCATGGGCAACCTCAGAGGCCCAGCTGCACCAGGAGTACATTCAGGCTCAGGTTTCCCTTGAGGGGGGCCCCCACCTGCCCCTTCCCCACGCCTCTCCTGTGCCCTGGGAGAACAGCACGCTCCCAGAAACAGTGAGAGCCTGGCCTGTGTGCTGGCCCCAAAGACTCTCGAAGGCCTCTGCTCCTCCACTTTCAGGCCAGCCCAAGAGAGACGGCACCGCGGTGGCATGGGGAGGGGTGACAGTGCGGGCGGGACTCCTGGGGCTGGGGTGCAGCCCCTCTCCGCAGGCCCCACAGTCTGTGACCGCGCAGGGAGGGCACTGGGAGTCTCGGCTCTTTCGGAAGGCGCCAGCGTTTCCTTGTCACAGAATGAAGTAAAGGGGACAATGAGGGGGCAGTGTTTAAATGGCTGCTTTAGCCCGTTTGGAAGTCTGCTAATTATTCTCTTGAGGAAAGAAATGCAGGTTCATTATTATAATGAGCTTTGGGCAAAATATTTCATCGAGCCTGACAAGCCGCAGCGACGCCTCGAGCGTGGCCGGCCCTGAAAGGCCTCTTATTCTGCTGGGAGCTAATTGGCCCGGGGTCTTCCCGGCCCTGTGCTGTTTGTGTGCTATTTTAATTCGCTTATGAAAAGCCCCCGCTTTGATGTCCAGGACCAGATAAGGCCGGGAGGGGACCCTCCATGGAGAGCTGGTCTGTGCCGCCCGGGTCGCTGTGCTGGGCCTCCTCGCCCCCCCACTCCGGGCCCGGGGCCAGCGCAATGTCATGAGGTAACTGCACAAACAGCCCTGCTGAAAAATATGCTTTTGTTTCACTAATAAATCCCTCCTCGGAACACTCCCGGGCTGGGCTCTCCTCGGGCCCAGCCTGCCGGGCCTTCCCGCCCAGCGCCTCCACAACCCGCGCCAGCACGGCCGGCTGTGGGCACGGGCAGGCGAGGGACACCCCCAACCCCTCCCGGGCCCCCCTTCCCTCAGCCTCCTCCCCGCCCAGCCGAGCGGCCTGCCCTTCCCATGCTGTCCTCCCTGGCTTCCACCTAACAGCCTGTCCCAACCTCTCTCTTCCCCTCTCCCCCATCGCAATCCTCTGGTGGCCAACTTCCCTGCCCCCCATGCCTCCTGGCCCCCAGTCGAGTCACATCTTGAGCCCCACCCCCACAAGCTCTGGCTGCGGCAGAGAAGACCAAGTTTGGGTGCTCTGCACAGCCCCCTGGAACCTCGGTTTCCACACCTGTAAGGAGGAGACAGGAACGCTCTCTCTGGGCGTGGGGCCAGCGGTACCTGGAGCCCTCCCCACTAAGCACTTGGCCCAGTGCCCGGCACGTGGCAAGTGGAGGCGCCTGCTCCCCGCCCCTCTCGTGGGCACCACTGTGGGCACGCTGTGGGCTGATTTTTCCTGCCTGCTTCTAAGTGCCAGACCAAGATCTAATGCTGTCTGCCCAGGGCATCAGGGGTGACCCCATCTAGGCTGGCCCACCTTCCACCCCTCCCCCAGCACCCATTCAAGCCCCTGCCATATCCCAGTGGAAGATGCTGGAGGTGTTACAGGGATGGGCTAGAACTCGGTCCTGGCATCACAGAGCTGCCCCAGTCAAAAATATACCACGTAATTACAGACCAGGAAAATTACTGTGCAGGAACACAGCAGGGCACTGTGCCGGAGAGGAACAGGGGGGTCAGGGAAGACCTCCGAGGGAGGGGCCTCTGAAAATAGCATTCAGAGTTGCTATTAATAGGCTTCCATGCAGAACTGAGCAGAGTAGAAAATGAAAGAGGGCCATAATCTCTCCACAGAGAACTATCATTAATTTTTAAAATGGGAGTCCTTAGGTAGGTTAGTTGATTGAGTGATTGATTGGCTGATTGATAATCTTGGTTCTATTGCATTTCTAGAAAATTCCAACCATACAGAAAGGTCTGAAATGAAAGATAAATACCTTTATGACCACACCCCCTTTCCCTAGAATACCCCTTGTTATCCTGGAAATCCCCATCATTAGTGTCAGGGTAGCAGCATTCCAGATACTTCTCTGCATGTTGGATAGAAAAAGGATGGCTGGATAGATGGGCAGGTGAACGGATGGACAGATGGTTGTATGGAGGGTTAGGGGAGGGATAGATGAATGGATAGATGGATAATGAGTGGGTGGATGGATGAATAGATGGGTGGACAGATGGAAGGAAGGATAGATACAAGGATGCATGGAAAGACAGATGGAGAAACAGATGCAGAGATGGATGGATGGATGGCCAGACAATGGATGTGTGAGTAAGTAGATGAATGAGTGGGCAGACAGACAGACACACCATCAAAAACAAATATAAATGGAATCAAGGGATATCTGCAGATTTTGAATTGTTCACTTTTTTTAAGAGACGAAACCAGAGTAAAACAGAAGTAATCGCCGGATTCAGGTAAATGCTTCTTCACCAAAAGAGAAATTCATTTCTAAATGTCACTTTCAGGTTGAGAAAAACAAATGTGGGAAGCTGGAGTCCTTGTGGGTTTTGCAGTCTTTTCTCGGCTTGGTGTGGTACCCGGTGACACTGCAGCCCCGCCCCTCCCCACCTCCTTGTGAGACGCGTGTTCACTGTGGGTTGTTACTGTGATGTTGGTCCTGGTTTACGACACTTGTGGGCAGTTCAGAGGCTCTGCTTCCCTCTGTCCATTCATCTTGGTTCTGTGTGAAGGTGGCAATGGGCTCCCTGTGGTCCCCTCACCACAGACGCCTCTTCCTCAGTTCTTCTTCCATTCCAGTTGGACTCATCTCCTGACTGGTTAGATTTGTGCCTCAGTTGCTGACTCCAGAGGGCCCCGTGGCTCGTGCCTGCTTCCCTGCTATCCTCCTGCGCGCTGTTGGCATTCATCATCTCCACCACATGCTCACCACTCCAGGCCAGTGTCCTTCTCTCACGTCCCCTTTTGTTCTGGCCATGTTTTCCTGACCCCTTCCCTCTCTTGCTCTGATTGATGTGTTTTCCTCCCGACCCCTCCTGCCTTGTATCATTCTACAACTGACCTTTTTTATGGCTATACTCTAGATTGGGTTTACTGTTCCCTGGTACTCAGGTCTTCTTAATGCTCATTTCTTCAGTTTTCTCGGGAAACCTCAGGGGCCTCCCTGATAAGGACTGTGTGGAAGGGAAGCATTCAGAGTTCTTACATGGTGAAAATATATTCATTCAGTCATGATGCCCTATTGCTAGTTTAACTGGGTATAGAATTTGAAGCTGAATATAATTTTCCTTCAGAATTTTAAAGACCTTGTCCTATGGTTTGCTAGCATCCAGACTTGCTATTGAGATTTGAATTATACTTGCTTTATCCTCATACCTTTGTAAGTGGCCTTGCTTTTCTTTCTGGAAATTTTTAGTATCTACCATCTGGACTCAGGAGTCTGAATTTCCCAGTGACGTTCCCAACTTTGTTCATGAACTGCTCTGGGCACTTGGTGGGCCCTTGGGAAACTGTAGTCCTTGAGCTCTGGAAAGATCTCTGTGATTTCTGATCATGTATGCCACCATCTCTGTTCTCTCTTTCTGAAATCCCTTTTAAGTCAGATTGAAGACATTTTTAATGAAACTTTGATGTCTCAACTTTCTTCTCTTTTTTTATGGCAGTATATTCTTAACTTTATCTCTTGAGAGTTCTAGGAAATGTTTTTAGCAATCCCGTCTTAATAACCCAGAGCACACGCTTGCTCTCTGGCCGAGCTCATGGCACTCCACCCTTGTGTGATGGGTACAACAGCTCCTGGGATCTTTTTGGAGACTCCAGATACATCTTACATCTGAAGTTCTGCCTAATTCCTTGATCTTCTGTTTATGTTTGGCCAGCCAGGCCCCTCTCTCTCATGTTCTGAATGTTTTTCAATGTTTGCTTGGGATCTGTGCACGGATGGGCCTGCTGGCATTTAGGATGTGTTGACAACGACTGGGGGAGGTGCCTGTCATTACACTGAAGAACCCCATCTGTCAGAGCTCCAAGGCCACTGCTTCTGAGAGCTTGGACTCGAGGTACAGGGCTGGCAGCTGGCAGTCCCACCTGGTAGGATGCTCTGGTGTGGCAGAGGGACAGGACAAGGACCCCATGCTCAGCCCTTTCCCATCCTCTTGGTGCTGCGGACCTGTGTGCGCCTCCACAAGGACTTCTGCCTTCCCAGCATGGCATTCAGAGCAACAGATGGCCGGGCCTCGCCCCCACCCTGTCTTGGCACCCTTATAGCCCCGGTGAGACCAGGGTGGGCACAGACCCTAGCACTCCTTCACCTCCAGGCTGTGAAGCTCAGTGATGTTGTGCCCTGTCTGGAACCTGTCATACCCCTGTACAGCTAACAGGATCCAAAGGGAGCCTCCCCCAGGAAGCCCCCCGTGGGAATCAGTCCCGCGGCCCTTGTCCGGCCTCCCTGGCTCATTGTCCCTGTTACAACCCAGATTTCCCATATCGCATCCGGTCCTAGCCTGTGACCTCCTGGGGTGGGGAATCATCTCTGCAAACACAGCTCCTCGGCCCTTATCAGTGCTGTGTGAAGGCAGCAGCATGTTCTCCTGAGCCAGTGTTGGGGCCTGTTGAGCAATGCCTGCAAAGTCCACGGGCCTGGATGCATGAGGCTGTGCCTGTGTCTGTGCCGCTAGAGACCTTCTTGAGATCCACTGCCCTAAAGGCCTCATGGGGGGACAGAAGGGAAAAGGGAAACACAGGGGCCCCCTTGGTCTGACTTAAGCTCCTGTTAAGCGGAGGGGTGGCTGGCAGTCCCCGAGTGGTTGTCTTCCTTCTGGGCTGTGGTCTAGGGCTGCACGTTCAGGTTGGGCGTATCCCAGTGGGTGAGGTGCCACGAGGGTCAGCAGACCCCTGGCTAGAGGTCAGCATGGTGGGCCCATAGGAGAAGATATAGCAGTGGGCCTCGGAGCTGAGCAACTGTGGCTGGGACGGGTGGAGACCACCAAGGAGGTGGGGCTGGCGTAAAGCCCCGCTTTCTACAGGCTCAGGCCCGGAAGATGGTGCGCAGGGAGCAACGCATTCCCATTCTACAGTTTCCTGAGTTCCCAAGTGCCTGCCGTGGGTGACACTGAGAAAGTCCTCACAGGGGCATGCTCAGGCCCTGCCCCGGGCAGACCCACACCCTGGCACACAGCCTTACCGGCTGTGCCGCCTCTCGCTCCTATCCTCCTGGCACTGCTGGCTGCCCCTCAGCCCAGCCCTCATGGCTCTCTAAGCCGCCCCCTCCTCAGGAAACCCCCCCAGGGACCCATGCTCCCTGCTCTGACCCCCAGCCCCCAGCTTTGGCCATGCACCCCCAGATGGCTGATCCCCACACAAACTTTCTGTTTCAAGGAACAAAAGCACCCCTGAAACTTGTCGAAGGAGGAAATGTGTCAGCTCACATTACCGAAAAGCCTGAGTCCCTCCTCGAAGTCCTCCCCTCCCTCCTCCTCTCTCCTTCCTTGTTCCCCCTTCCCTCTTTCCCTCCCTCTCTGCTTCCTTCTCTCCTTCCTCCCTTCCTCCCTGAGACCTGGGACGCAGAGGAGCATTCCATTCCCTTCCCCACCCTGGCAGTGCTTGGGGGCTCTGGTTGAAAATGATTGGGGGCACGTTTGCATCACAGACTGCCCGGCCAGCTCCGTGGCCCCTGATCTTCCTACTGCAGTCTCTGCCAGGGCCGGAAGGGCATTTCCGGCAGGCGGGAACAGCAGCGCATGAAGGCAGAGCTCCTTCCCGGAGAGGAGGCCCAGCCCCGTCCCCAGGGGCTCCCGGCTTTCTCTCTCCCCCTACATTCCTGTCTCCATGCAGCAGCCAGAGGGACTCTAAAACATAAACCAGACCACAGCTCTGTCTGCTCAAGCCCCCCATGGCCTCCCTCTTCCCTCGGAAGCCGTCCAGGCACCCTTCCATGGCCGTGGTCCCCACGCCCCAGGGCCCCATGCCTGCCCCTACAACATCCCCTTCCTGACTCTACCCAGCCCCCGTGGCGCTTCCACCTCAAGGCCTCTGTGCCCATGTGAGTGGCATCCTGGGGTTGTGCCATGGCCAGCCCTCAAGCCACCTGAGGTCTGCTGTTGGCACCTGCCCTCTACTGACTGCAAAGGTGCCCCCTCACAGCCTCAGGTCTCTGCCCCAGCCTCCAACCCCTCATTCCTGCCCCAGCCCGTGCCTGTGCCTGGAGGCTGTGGCCTGGCTCTCCAGCTGGAACAGAAGCTCTGAGAACACAGGGCTGGCCAGCACCATCTCACCTGTGAGAACCCTGTACCTAGGATGGAGCCTGGCACAGAGGAACTACCCGACAGGCTGTCAGCCCTTGTCTTCACCTTGGCACCCCAAGTCACCTGTCAAACTGAGGGGCTGGCAGAGCTGGAGGGAGTTCCACCTCAGCCCCGAGGCGCCTGGAGCTGCTTTTGGGGGTCACTGATGGCCTCAGGATGCCAGCAGGCCTTCTGATGCCCAGGACTCATTCAAGGACATCTGCCCTGTGTCCCCATGCACCTCTGTTCAGGAAACCTGGGCTGCCCACTCTCTCAGAGGTGGAGACCTGCACCTCTTTTCTGCCCCCAAACCCACCCACTTTCAGTGCTTGCAGCAAATGTCCCTCCCCCACCGTATTTTTATGACTCGGGCCCCCCCCCAAGCCCCTAGCCTGGTCACCAAGCTCTGACAACACCTCCAGCCCCTGTCTCCATGATCCCCTCTGTGATCTGGAGCCATTCAGCCACATGGAGTGTGTCCTCTGTCGAGGGGGCAGGGACCTAAAGGATGAGAGAAGGAACAGAGGGAGGACCAGCATCTCGGCTGATCCTGGTCTATTTTTAGCCGGTGGTGGGCTGTCACTTCAGAGGCCAGTGACTGCGTCATCAGTGCCTTTTGATCTTCTCATTGTTGCTACAAGATACACAGGAGGCAGCTGCTCATGCTTGTGGAAAGAATGAAGGCGGGCACACAGGCCTGGCATGTGGAGAGGATGAATGAGTGCAAGCGAGTGGTGGATGAATAGGTTAACGGATGGGGAGCTGGAGGGAGAGAGTGTTGCAGAAAGGGATGCACGGATGGATGGATGGTTGATGTACGAATGATTGGATGGATGAAGAGATGGATGAATAGATAGAGGTGGATGATTGGAGAGATGAAGGAAAGGAGGGCTAAATATAGAAATGGATTGATAGATGGATGGGTGGGTGGGAGTGTGGATGGAGAAATGGATGAATGAATAAAGAGGTGTATGGATGGATGGAGAGATGGAGGGAAGGAGGGCTGAATAAAGGGATGGATGGATGGGTGGGTGGGTGGGTGGGAGTGTGGATGGAGAAATGGATGAATGGATAAAGAGGTGTATGGATGGATGGAGAGATGGAGGGAAGGAGCGCTGAATAAAGGGATGGATGGATGGGTGGGTGGGTGGGTAGATGAATGAATGATGGATGGAGGATGGATGGATGGATGGATAAGTGGGTAGGTGGATGAATGGATGGATGGATAGGAATGTGGACAGAGAAATGGATGAATGGATAAAGAGGTATATGGAGGAATGGAGAGATGGAGGGAAGGAGAGATGAAGGGATGAGTGGATAATGAATGATGAATGGGTGGATGGACAGATGGATGGTTGAGTGGGTGGGTGGACAGAGAGATGCATGAATAGATAGAGGTAGATGGATAAATGCAGAGATAGAGGGAAGGAGGGCTGAATAAAGAGATGGATGGATGGATGGATGGATGGATGGATGGATGGATGGATGGTTGGAGAGACAAATTAATGGATAAAGAGGTGGATAGATGAATGGAGAGAAGAAGAGCTGAATAAATGGATGGTGGGTAGATGGATGAATGGGGAAATGAAGAGATGGGTGGGAGGACGGATAGATGAGTGGTGGACGAATGGATGGATGGGGAGATGGAGAGAAGGGAAGTCTGGAGGCAGAGATGATGGCTGGGGAGTAGGTAGATGGAGAGATGATGGATAGGTGGATGGATAGATAGATGGAAGGAGAAAAGAAAGGAAGGAAGGGTGGATGGAAGGGAGGGAAGAGGAGGAAGCAAGCAGGCTTGGATGAGTAGCCAAAGGACCTCAAGCAAGGGTGTCTCCCTTAGGAATATATGTGCCCTGGAGTCCTCAAGGCTGGCATCCCTTCCTGCTCCATCTGCCTCTGCCTGCTGGGCAGACCACTCTGCTGTCCTACTAAGGCCTAGGTCTTGACTCTGGACTCTTCTGGACTCTTCCATGCTCATGAGAGGGACTGTTGGAGCTTCCTGGTCAGCTCGGCCCAGGGCCTCTGGAGCCTGGCCTGGGATCTGGAGAGAAAGCAGCCATGCAGAGGGCCCCAGCACTATGCCCATCTAAGGCAAGCTCTGCATACTCAGCTTTCCTTGTGGGCCGTGGGCAGGGGTTGTCCTAGCAGCCATCATCTGGGCACCTGCTGCGTGCTGAGCACCATACTGGGTGCTTCTCGTGCACTCAGTAGCCCTGTGTGGTCAGTACCAACCCCTCCCCAACTTAACCCCGTGCTCAGGGTGTCAGTGAGGGTCCCAAGCCTGGAGTGGCCAGGTTATAGCTTGAACCTGGGCAGCCTTTGTTCTCTGTGGGTATTGGGGGTGTGTAGGCTGCCACCGTGGCATCCATACTCCCCCCTAGAACCCACATGTCTTGAGGTGCCACAGCAGAGAGCCCACTGGACCCCTGGGCTTGTCGAGGGGGTTGTCAGGGAGCTCATGGGTACCTCTGGGTTCTGAGAAGCTATGCTGAGGCCCCACAGGATAGTTCTGAGTTCTGGGAACCCTCTCCTGGCCCTGTCAGAGGAGGTCCTGGGAGCCTGCCTCCTGTAGATCCAAATGCCTGGTCTCAGCCTAGGATCACCACCCATGTGCCCTATCCCAGAGTCTTTGAGAGTAGGGACAGGGTGTCTTGTTGCCAACCCCAAGAAGGATGAAGCACCAGGATGCCTGACAGCAGAGTTGCAGGGGGCTGGCCCCACTGCCCCAGACCCAGGCTGTCCCCAGCCCCTCCTTGAGCCGTCCCCTCCATGTGTAGGCAGAGGAGCAAGTGCAAGACTGTTCAGGAGAGGGTGGGAGCAGACAGGGGAGTAGGGTGGGGGCCCTGGAGGCACTGGGTAGACATGCTCCCAGCCCTTCTTCACAGGCTTTCCAGAGCTCCAGGCTTTAAGGCTGTACCCTCTCCTGAGGCAAGCTGCTCAGGGGGTCTCCAGGCTGTCTCCAACAGCTGTCCCTGCTGAAAAATTAAGTGCTGCTGAGTCACCACACCCCTGTCGGTGTGGAGGGGACTTGGGGGACCGGCCAGCTGGATATGTTCCCTTGCAGGCAGGCAGGGCACTGGGGAGCCCAAGTGTGCACACAGCACTGGGTGAGGGCTCTGTGAGATGAATGTGAACAGCTGGCAGCCTGGGCTTTGGGAGATCAAGTCCCTGAGGAAGAGGACGGTAGCCAGGGGCGAGCCCTTGTATGCCTCTGCCCAGCCTGGGAAACTCACCTGGCATTGCAGCTGAAGGGTCAGCAGCCACCGTGCAGGGAGTGCCCGCCGCAGTGTGGAAGAGACAAACAAGCGGGCAAAGTGGATAAAGATTCAGGCTGTGGGAGGGAGACTTGAAGGGCAGGCTGGTCAAGACTCAAAAGTGGAGTCAAGCTCAGTGCTGGTGAAAACATTTGGGGAGAGGGGCCTCCTGAGCAGTCAGGGAGAATTTCAAGAGCCTTTTGTGAAAACAGGCCACTGAAAGTGAGACCATACTCACCCTGGGGTCCAGCAATCTCCTCCTTCTGAGAATCCTCCCTGCAGCAGCAATGCCTGTGGGGGTGGGAACAGCTTCTGGGGTATGCATCGTCACAATGCAGGAGTGATGAGAAGCTGGACTCTGACTGCCTGTCTTCCAGAGGAAGCAGGCAGCCACCCTGTGTTGAAGCCACACTCCCTACGATGAGGGGCCGGAGGCGGCAGAAAGGGGGCTATAGGACCCTTTGACTCGAGGGCTGACCGTGATGTTTCCTTAAGCAAAGAAAGTGCCTGCTGCTCCCGGAGCACTCTGGCTCGCCCCCATCTCAGGCCCACTGCCCTGGCTGGACTCCCTGCGCCGAGTGCTCCTCCCAGCTCACGCCTTCCAAAGTCCCCTGCTCAGGAGGCCTTCCCTGAGCCCTCACTGACTGCATTTCAGGCGTCTCTCTCTGATGCCCGAGCCCTGAACCACAGAGCTCCTTGAATGCACAAACACGTGTCTGTGACCACAGCCGGACCCCTGGGCTGTGGCTGCCCCTCTGCCTCTGGACGTCTCCTCCAAAACGTTGGTCCCTGTCCCTAGAGGATGCCAGGGCTCAAGAGCAACAAAGCCTAGTGGCACTCCTGACCCAGGAGACAGAGGGAACCCACCCTCACCCTAGTCCACATGCCTGACCCATGACCCAGGCCTGTGGTGCCAGCCTGCACCCAGCTCTGCTCCACAGGCCAACTCTGCACACGCGCCTTCAAGGGTTAACGGTGCAAGCTCCTCACAGCACCAGTGCGCTTGCCTTTGACATGGAAATGTTTTTGCAGCAGGCCCGGATGCCAGCATTTTTGTGGTTGCAGTCAGATGTTTTTAACTACATTGGACAGAACCCACAGCGGCCCTTTCCGTGGCTTCAGCCAGTTTCTGAGCGCTACCTTGAACCCCTCTTGCACCCCAGGATGAGAATCACAGCAGTGCCCCCTGACCCCAGCCTTCAGCAGACACTGATACCCTTAGGATGAATCTGACCCCAGTCGTGGCAGCCACCCCAGCAGGCAGGGGGGATCTGCGGGGGCATTTCAGATCCTCAGCAGCATCTACCCAGTGAAAGAACAGGTTCCCTAATTTTGGTTCGTGGTGCCTGAGATGACGGCTTCAAATGACATCCCTGGCCAGAGAGGCGGAGGATGCTGGGCAGAGCCCTGGGCATTAACTCAGGGCCGTCACAAAGGTGGAGAGAGCTACCCTGTGCCTATTAGCGGGGCCCCCTTCCCAAAGGGGCCCACCGGGCACAGCCCACCTCCTCTCCTCCATGGCAAAGTAATATGTTCGGCTCAAAGAGACATGATATCCCTTTGGGATGCAGCTTAAATTCCAAGACAAGACCCTGAATCTGGAGTCAGAGAAACCTCTGGCACTCTACCTCCCCAGCCAGCACCCACCAGCATTGTGCAAATGCTCCACATTTCCTTTTTTTTTTTTTTGAGATGGAGTCTCACTGTCACCCAGACTGGAGTGCAGTGGCGTGATCTCAGCTCACTGCAACCTCTGCTCCTGAGTTCAAGCGATTCTCTTGCCTCAGCCTCGTAGGTAGCTGGGATTACAGGCACGTGCCACCATGCCTGGCTAATTTTTTTATTTTTAGTAGAGACAAGGTTTCACCATGTTGGTCAGGCTGGTCTTGAACTCCTGACCTCGTAATCCACCTGCCTCGGCCTCCCAAAGTGCTGGATGACAGACGTGAGCCACCAGGCCCAGCCCACATTTACATTTTAAAAGCCCTGAGAAGGCCTGTGGCGAAAAGAACTAACTTTGTGTAACCCAGCTATTCCCAAACTCTGACTATCTACAGAATATTTTTCTCTTTTGTCATGAAAGTATACATTAACACCTAAAATTCACTCTCCTGGCAAAGAAGTGACAGGACTGTCTGAAAAACACATGGTCACCCCCCTGTGCACCCTGGTCCCACAGGATTGAGACCCAGTGTTCACTGGCCCTCAGAGTGGGAGCGCATGCCTCAACTTCTGAACCCTAGGAGTCTTGTCTGCTCTTCCATGCCATGTCAGGTGACCCAAGAGTGTGGGGTCGGGAATGGCACCCTCGTGCCCTTGTTACCACATCTGTAGGTACGCGGTTTCCCTTTCTGCACAATCACACCCCAAGACCTGGCTTGAGCATGTAGACAGGCTGCAGTCTCCATTCCCGGAGCCACTGTCCTAGCTGTGGCTAAGGCCCCCACAGCACATGCATCCTAAGGAGACCCAGAGGTCCTTAGAAAGCGTCAAGAGGCCTTTCTCCAAGGAAGAGCAAGGCTGGGTGCCTCTGCCATGTCTGAGCCGAATGACAGGCGCTGTCACGGGACTTTGCCACACAGGGTGAGGGACCTAGAAAGGCCCCCGTGGTCCCTTCTCCACCAGATGCCCTCCACCCCCACCTCTACACACAGATGGCTTAGAGGCTGGAAGCCCCTGGAATGCCGCCCACCCTGTCTCCAGTTCCCCCCCAGCCCAGCTGCTGGTCCCTAACTCTGCCTACCTGTTGGGTCCTTAGCCCCAGCTGCCCAGAGCCCCCAGCCCCTGGCCTAGACTGATGACCCGGGCCCTTCCTCCTGCCCAGGCCAGCCCTGTATTCAGCTGCCAGCACAGCGCCCACCACATACTCCCCAACAGGTGTCTCCACGACTGCCAGGAGACGGCTCAGCTTAGCTGCTCTTCCCACCACCCCCAGGCCCAGCAGAATTATGTCTGGGAGGGTGGGCCATGTGCCTCTCGGAAGGTTGATGGCACAAGAGGTTCATCCCACCACCCAGCCCCACAGAACCCACCTTCTGCTCCAAGCTCCAGCCTGAAAGGAGCCAGGCCTCTCCAGCCCCTTTGAAAAGACCAACTGGACATTCCCCAGGGAGATTCTGCCCTACGGGATTAGGGAGTACCCTCACCTGGCCTTTGTTTGTTGGTTAATTCATTCATTCAACAAGTATACGCCAGCCATCCTGTGCTCCAGGCATCGGTGGTCAGCCAGATGGCCAAAGCGCCTCCTCCCAAGGGCTGTGGCCCACTTAGGAGGACAGATGATGACAGAATATTTTGTGTTCTATGCCTGACCATGTGTTCAGGGAGGAGCAAGAGGAAGGCAAACCAGTTTTAAAGTGAGGAGTGGGCAAGGCTCATGTGAGGCCCAACCCACCCTCCCCTGGTCAAGCTGGGGACTTGGGAATGGGAGACAGCCAACACCTGTCAGCCCATACCTGAGAACAGAAGTCCAGTTGAAAACACATCTGAAACAGCAGGGTCCAGACACCAAGTGCCAGGAGCCTTCTTGATGTTGAACCTTCCTTGAATTCCTGAGATAAACCCTATGTGATCTTGACTCAAGTCCAGCTCCTGATGCATCTTTAGGATTCTGGCATACCTGATTTGGGCCTAGAATTTTCTTGTTTCCTTGAGTAGTTTTGGTGCTTGGTTTTACCTTGTCAGATGAGTTGAGCAACCTCCCCTTCTGGCTAGTGCTCTGGGATCTATGGGATGGATGTTGTCTGCTTTTTAAAGAAATTATAGAACTCACCCCCAAAAACTAGACTGGGAACCTTCTAGAGGAGGGTAGGTAGCTGACATTTCTGTTTCCCCAGCGGGTTTGTGTTTCTTAGGATTTTCTACCACATAACCACTTTTGGTATTATTTGCCTTCAAACTTACCCGTCATGTTGGGTTTTCAGTTTTATTGACGTGAAAGTATATATCATATTCACTTAGAATTATTCAATTCCCTCTGTATCAGTACTTATTCATTCCTAATTCTTATTTGTTACTTTACTTGTTTAAGGTTTATCTATTTTACTGGCTCTTCAAACACCCCACATTTGGTTTTATTGGTCAATTCAATTTTCAAAAAAAGTTATATTTTGCTTATGTCCTCCTTTGTCTTTGCTCTGTCCTTTCTTTGACTCTATCTTTGAGTTGAAAGATAGCACATTTATTTTCAATCTTTTCTATTTTCCAAAATTGCCATCAATATCTCTCCAAATACCTTTAGGAAGCCTCCCTCACTCTTGGTGTGTAACCAGCTCATTGTGAATTCATTCCAGGATTTCCTCTCTGCCTTATTTCCTCATTAATTAAAGAGTTATTTAGAAGGGTACTTTTTAAACTTCAAGATATATCCATCTGTTGCTATTTTTATTAATAATTTTCTATTTTACTTCTAAGCATACAGACTTTTTGAAATTTATGGAGTTTTACTTTGGTGCCTAATGGGGTCATTTCTGTGACCTTTTCCTGTATGAGTGGAGGCAGTGGAGTCTTTTCTGTTAATCGTGTCGTGCTTGTTAGTGGAGACCTGCGATGCCTCCACCTCCTGACTTACACTGATGTGGGCTGGTTGGTTTTTCCCACTGTTGTCAGTTTCTAAGATGGGCGCGAGGACGGCCAACAACATTGTGGATTTCTTGATGTGTTGGTTTTGTTCATTTGCTTTTCCTTCCCTGTCCTCTGGACCCTTAAAGCCTGGGCACATGTGTCCTTACATCTGGGGAAGTGGTCCCCACTGGGGGTTTGAGTCTGCATGGCTCCCACCTCCTTTCCCGCCTGCTAGAGTGCCTCTGGAAGCTTCTGGAAGCCGTGTCCTCCATGTACCCTGGTTCTTCCTTCATCCCATCCTTTCCCCTCCCTGACCAAGCTATCAAGGGAGAGTGCCTGCACCCCACCTCCATTGCTGCTCATCCTCCCCTGGACCATGCTGGGCCTCGACCATCTCTGGGGCTGCTTCTCAGCCTGTCTCAGCAAAGGGCTCCTTAACTGTTCTTTCTTTTGCAGCTGCCTGAGACCTTGCCTCCTTCTGAGGGCCTTGGCCCTCCTCCAAGGCTGGGTCTAGCCTGCTCTTCTCCCTTGGTGGGAAGCTTTCATGCCTGTGGAGTTGGGTGGGTCTCTCGAGTGTTCAGTGGACCCTGGCTAGTGCTGTAGCTCCGTGGGTGTCACAGGGCCGGCGCCGGAGCCTGTTGCCCTGTGAGAGTCCCGCCTCCTCGCCTCTCATCTGTGTGACTCCAGGTGCGAAGGCCCCACATCGGGCAGGAGCACAGCTAGCAAGAGGATGGGAAGGTGGCTGTGGGCCTGGCAAGGGTTGGGGAGTGTGATGAGAATGGTGCCCATGGGGTCTTCATGCCACACACACTTTTTCGAGAGCTTTCAAGTGGAGCCACAGGGCCACTGTGTGTCCTGAATCATTGCTCTGGCTGAGGGAGTCTGGGGACCTGTGAGTGTCAGATGGATGGGCTCAGATGGGGTGGGAGGCCATTGGGAAGTGGCTGGCAAAAAAGCCTCATGAGGGCAGAGCCCCACTGACCCACAGCATCCCCTTCCCCACATTGTAACTCTGGACTGTTAACAGTGGCTTCCAAGGTCTTTGGGATGGGCCTTGAGTGCTGCCCTCCCACTGGAAGCCGTCCCAGCCACTCGAGGTCCCGCCCTCTGCTTACCTTGTTCCCTGTGCCTGTGACACCTTCCCACCTTTTCCTGGCTAGTACGTACTGGTCCTAGAGGGGTCCCATAAAGGGTGCATTTTCCAGGCCACCCCTGTCGCCCTCCTCTGCAGCCACATCCCTGATCTACATGCCCCTGCCCCCCCAGCAAGTATGTGAGCACCACAGTCATGTCACAGCTACAGAGATGTCCCCATTCTATCCCTGTCCCTACATGGCAGAGTGGACTTTGCAGGGTGACTAAGTGAAGGATGCAGAGATGGGGAGATGATCCTGGGTTATCCAGGGGCCCGAATGTGATCACAAGGGTCCTTCTAAAAGGGAGGTGGAAGGGTCAGTCAGCAGAGAAGACAGGGGGACAGAAGCAGAGCTCAGAGAGGGTGAAGGTGCTGTGCCACTGGCTTTGAAGACGGAGAGGGGGCCACAGCCCAGGAGCACAGGCAGCCTCTAGGAAACCGGAGAAGGCGAGGAGTGAATCATCCCTAGAGCTTCTAGGGGGTATCAGCACTGCCAACACCTTGTCAGCCCGGTGAAACTCCTGGCCTCCAGAGCTGCGAGACTACACACGCATGCTTGTAGTAACATGGCACCACAGTGCAGGATGCTGATACAAGCGCCAGCATAGCGCCAGGCCCTGGGGTACAGTGTGGATAAGATGGACTGGACCCTACCCTCCTAGAGATGTTCCTGTAGGAGGTAGAGGTGGGGAAATTGGGACAGGTATTAAGCCACTATGGCAGGATGCAAGTATTTAGTTAGAATTGTGCTAAGTGCTGTAAAGAGAGCTAAGGGCTATCTAATAGGTTGTGAGCCTGTCTAGGGTATTAGCAGAGGTGCCCCAAGGTAGCTCCTTGTGAGCTGAACCCCAAAAGATGGGTGGAAATTAGCTCAACTAAGTGGAGAGGTGGGAGGGCATGTGCCAAGGCCCCAAGGCAGGAAGGAATGAGCCTGGCCTGTGGGTTTAAGAGGTTGGAGAGGACTGAGTACGGGCCAAGGAAGAAAGTTGGGGAGGGAAGGTGGAGTTCTTGGCAGGGGTTCCGCTCAGAACAGGGAGAGCCCCAACGGATGTGAGGCAAAGGAGTGATGAACAAGTGTCACCACTGTAAGAGCTGAAATTCAGAAAGGTGGCATAAGCCAGAGTAGCACACTATGAAGAATAAACAATTAGAGAAGCAGAAAGAGTGCTTGGAAATATAAATTATACTGCTGAATTTTTAAAAAAATCAGTAAAAGATGGAAGCAAATCTCCCCAAAAGTGGAATGAAGACTGAAAGATGGAAAATCAGAGAGAACAGCCAAGAAACATGGAGATTCAATCCAAGGGCATCCAACATCCTGCAACTGGAAGTTCCAGAAAGGGAGATGAGAAGGAAGAGTGATTGAAGAAAGGGCCCACTAAGAACTTCTAGCAGAAAAAGAGCAGTCACTATGTCATCATGCCCTTCAGAAAGAGCAGAGAGAAAGAGAGCACTCTGGAATCCTCTCAAAGAACTAACAGGTGATTTACCAAACATGGGCCTCTGAACGGATCCGTCTTCAGTAGAAAAAATTTATGAAGAGAGATGCCTTCAAAATTGTGAAGGAAAATAAAATTCTATACCCAGCCAAAGTATCTGTCAAGGGTAAGGATACAATAAAGACATTTTTAGCCACTGAGGAACTTACAAAATTTTTCCAAGTCACTGCAGGGAAAAAAAGTATAAATTTTGCTTTCTATTACTTTTCTTAGAAGGTTCTGGAGAATGTGCTCCAGCAAAACATGGGAGGAAACCAGGGAAAAGGAAGGCACCAAGGACAAGGAGGCAGGAGACCCTACACAGAGAGAACAGGGAGGTCCAAGCCCAGCAGCTGGCTCAGGGCTAGAGGCCTCCAGCTCAGGCAATCCAGGCAGGAGCAGAGGACAGGATACTCCTGAAGAGGCTGCCCAAGAAGAAAAAATAGACAGGACTGGGAAGAGAATCTCCAATGGAGCTTTCAAAACAGCAGCAGATCTCCCCAAGGAAGGTGTTGTTAGAGAACAGAGAACAGAGTAGAGAAGCAGGAGAACCCAGAAAGGAGATGTGAGTATAGTGTACCCCCTGGCTCTCTGGGGGACCTGGGCACTGGGCATAGAGGAAGCTGTGCTGGACAATTAGAGGGTGGGTGAGAGCTTGAGCCTGACCTTCATAGAAAGAAGATTCTAATAGCTAAGATTGACAAGTCAAGAAAAAGCGTGGCCACATGTCACCAAAGAGGACCAGTGAGTCGGGCTTCCAGGGAGTGGAGCTGGACATGCACACTGAGGCCTGGAGGCTTGTGATTATCCATCGTACAGCAAGCCTGCCCCTTCACAGCACAAACACCTTGACACACACCATCATACACATGCACACTCAACACACACATTCAAACACACCTGTACACATGCATGCACACATATAAACAACCATTCTAGCAATGGCCACCCCCAGCTGAATGAAGTGTGAGGCTGTCTGTGGAGGGGCCAGGGTAGAGGAGAGGTGCGTGAGGAGGCCATGTGGAGGCCCTGGGAGGAGGGAGGCAAGGCCCAGGGGTAGAAAGAAGACAGATACAAGAGGGGATTTGGAGACACAATCCCCAGACTTGGTGGTGAGCCGGATATGGTGGTGAAGGAGGGGAGTCTTCAGGAAAGACCCCCCAGCTTCTGGCTTGGCCAAATGTTGGCCAATGATTCATCCAGACAGGAGCAGACAGGATGACATCCAGGGCCTGACATGTTCTGAGGTGTCCACACGGAGGTGTTTGCCTGGCAGATTAGGCTGTAGGGCTCAGCAGGGAGATTGGAGCTGAAAACAGAGCCTGCTGCATGGAGGTGGTACCTGAAGAAGGGGTGTGGATGAGGAGATGAGAGAGCAGGAATGGGGCCACCCGAGGGGTGAACGGAGCCTTGCATTCCAGGAAGCAGCATCTGGGGGTGGCGGGAAGAAGACAGTCAGGAGCTTGGGAGTCCCAGAAGCCCCTGGGGCAGCTTCAAGGAAGGAACGTCCCCTGGGTTCCATGCCATAGAGCCGCAGAATGCTGTACGTGGCCTGTGTTGGTGCCGTGCAGCATCCATCGTGCCCCTGGCACAGGAGGGTGCACTGATCAGGGACATGAGTACCCCTGCGGGACACAGAGCAAGTGCCCAGCGAGTTCTAGGGCGGGAGTGACTGGGCAAGGACAGGGCAGGCAGGTATGAATGGAAGCTGGCTCTGCCCAGCAGAGGGGCCTAGGCCAGGGACTGGGGGCCAGCTCCCAGCTCAGACATTGGTCTGCACATGAGGATGGTGCAGGAGGTGTAATGTGCCGGGCCGCAGCCTGGACAGGGCGGTCCCATGCGCAGAGGCGGAGTCATGGTAGAAACAGAGTCCAGAGCACGTGTGAGGCACTGCTTCCCAGAGGTGGGATGGGGGCTGGGGCCGGGCTTCCCCTACCACGCTGTCAGGTGTGTACCTTCATCGCCCAGGAAGCCAGTTCCCGGCAGAGTGGGCTCCACAGCCGGGCTCCCAGGCTGCAGACCCAGATCGACGGGAGGCCAAGGGAGGCCTTCCGCAGCCCAGACGTTCAGAGCCCTCAGCCTGCTCCGCTCAGCATCCTTCCAGGGAAATGGGCGTTTCCTGTGGGAAGATGCCAGGGGCCCCGGGTGCTGGAAGAGCATGTACCACGTGGGGTGGGGGGGCAGGGGTGCCCCAGCCCTCTACTCGCCAGTGTCCCTCCAGACCTTCAGCCCTCGCTGCCAGGGGCCCCACCCATGTGCCTGGAATCACACCCTGGACGCTTCCTTCTTTGGGTTAGATGTCGTCTTCAACAAACATTTTCTGAATGTCTGCTATGTACTCGACTCTGGGAACACAGGAGAAGGTATGTGGACCTGCCCTTGAGGAAGTTCGTGCAGTGGGGCCGCAAACAATAAACAGACAATTCATTATCCTCCGCAGAGCGGCATGGGGGCAGCCCTCCCAGAGCAGTCAGTCATTCACACTTCAGTATGAATGAGTCTTCTGGTACTTTGCTTGGTAACGGACTGGACCAGCACGGCCTCTGCGCCAGGGACTGGGGCAAGAGTGGAGTTTGGAGTAGAGAGAAAGGCAGGGCCACTCCCTCCCACAGATACTTCACCACCTCCCAACACGTACAAGCTGCCTCCCCAGGGCCACCGGGAGCCCCTTCCTCAGACCCTGTCCCATCAGCATGGTCTCGGCCCCTCCTGCCCCATCCCCCCTCCCCGAGCCTTCGTCCTCCCGCCATCCTGGAAACGATTTTGCTGTCTGCAGGGATTATGTGTAACTGCCTGTGAGTTAGAAGCCTCCACAGCAAGCAGCCTGTTACCTAACCAGGCCTGGCTCATGCCAATGTCTTGAGTAATTATTGGGGGGCGGGGGCTGTCCAGCCCGCAGCAGAACCTCTCCAAGGGAGTGCTATTGTTTTTCATGTCAGCTGCATTTTAAGGCTACATTTCACGTCAGCTGTGACTTGGAAGGAAAGAGGGCCCGGCCTTTGAAAAATGAAGAAATTGAGCTGGGGCTGGGGGTGGGGAGGGCAAGTTAACCCTTTGGGCCCCAGTACTCCCCAGCTTCCCAGGGGCTCCTGGCAATAACCAGGCCAGCTGGGGGTCCGAACCCATGGCCAGGCCCGGCAACCGCCACTTGGCAGAGCTGATGGAAACCGCCATGCGGTTCCGCGCAGACAGTCGCAGAAACTCAGGCAGACCCCCATTGGGTGTGCCAGGCCGGTGTGGGAGCACTTTCCCCCACCCCCTCCTGCTGCAGCTTCCCTGAAGGTCTCCCCAGCAGACTGCAGCTGGGCACCCACGGTGTAAAAATACCCTGATCTGGCTGTGGCACAGAGGGCTGGCTCAGCACACCCAGCCCACCACTGTGGTTCTAGAGCGAGAACAGAGAGGGGTACAGAGGGACAGGGAGGCATGGGGCTCCCTGGGCACCCCTCATCTTGGGGCCCCTGCCCTGCCTCCACTCAGGATCCCACTGTGTGCTGCGAGCCGTGCCGAGCACTGGGAAGACGCACTAACCCCTCCCTCATATGCTCACAGCCAGAGGAGACACACAGGCCAGCAGCCTGGAAACCACTGGGTGTGGGCTGTCAGGTCCTGGAGTGACAAGGACAGGGAGGAAGAAAGCCAGGCAGGTGGCCCATGAGCCATGGAGTAGGTGGAGAAGGGGATAGCTCCAAGAAGGTGACATTGGAGCAGTCCCCTAAGGCCTTTGGAGTTATTTTCAGTCACTCACAAGCCACAGGAGGTTTCAGCTTGAAGCTCAGAGGCAATGTGCTTAGATGTCACAGAACCAGGTAGCGAACAGGGAGGAGGCCAGGTGCAGTCACCTCGTGTTGCTGTCCCCCAGGTAGGAGATGAGGGACTAGAGTCAGGGCAGGTGGGAGGAGAGGAGGTTTTGGTTCAGCTGCTGCTGAGACTGTGACTGGTGACAGTCCCACCAAAAGCTTTGCCACTTGCAGTGTCCCGATGTGGCAGAAGCTTCAGGGCTGCCGTGTGTCCAGCAGAGCAGCCTGGCCCCAGACCTTCTCTCTCTGTCTGCTTTGCTGTCCATACCTCAGGCCTTCCGTCCTGTGGTCCCCAGTGTTGCTCCATCTGCAGTGTAGCAGCAGGTGGTAGGGGAGCGATGTGAAGGATGGGCCCCATTCCTGTACAGCCCTGCACAGAAGAGGCCCACATCATCCCCCTTTCTGTCAGAATGTGACGCAGGTCTGAGTCGCTGCGAGGGCCCCTGGGGACGGAGTCTGTATTCCAGGCAGGACAGCACCCAGCTTCATTCAGGGTTATGTTGATTTAAAAAGGGGGAGAGCGGCTCTGGGGACAAGTGACTGTTTTGCCAGAGGGAAAATTCCACATGTGGCTTGGAGTTCAGGTCAGAAGGACTCAGATAGGAGTTGGGTGCTTGAGGGAGGAGAGAGGGGTACGCCTCCGCGGCTCAGGCCAGGCTGTGAGCAGCAGGTACGTGGTGGTACTATTTTCTGGAATGAAGAGGAAGGGGAGGGGAGGAGGCAGAGAGAGCTGGGGTGTGTCGAATTCAAGATGCCTCTGAGACATGGAAGTGGTAAGGTCAGGGGCCGGGAACCCTGTGACGGTATTGGCCCTGAGTCCAAGCCAGGCACCACCAGGCACATAGAGGTCTTCAAAGCTCAGGTGTGGGGAGGCCGACAACAGAGGGGACACCACCTGCAAAGGGGCGAGGGTAGGACAAAGGCTGGGCGGCACCACACACAGCAGCCAGCGATGGAGGGGCCACAGTGGGGACTCAGAGGAGGCAGCCACGTGAAAAGGCAACCATGGGAATGTGTCTCCTGGGAGCTGGAGGACCTCTGCAGGCAGGGGCTAGCACCCAAAAGGAAAACTCTGAGAAGTCACGACAGAAGGTGGCATCATCAGGGGGCTGCTGGGAGGTTTGGTGACCAGAGTGGCCGGTGCCAGAGCTGAGAGTCCAGGGCTGGGGAGCCGTATGCAGGCACTGGTTAAACATGATGCATAAACACATGTCTATTTCAGCTCCTTTGAATCCCACTAAAGTGACAGTAAAGGCATGAAAAACATGGAAACATGCAAATCAACTAGGGTAAAGTGGTCAGGAGAAAAGATAAGAGGAGACCAAAAATATGTTGACAAAGTTCTGGAAGCTGGGCAGTAGCGGGCCAGATGGAGGCTAGCGTAGGAGACCGGAGAGGGTAGTCGCCAAGCCCTGCAGGAAGAAGAGCCACCAAGAATGAGGCAGGTCCCAGCCCGGGACCCTGACAGGCAGGTCTCACCCCAGCCCATGAAGCCAGACGCTACCTGCCCTCAGCCCAGCCAGAGACCAGCTGAGTATCCATAAAGCTGAGCCTGAGACATTCTGAACTTGGGGCCACCAGGAGCAGCTGTGGGTGGGGCAGGAGCTACGTGATGAGAACAACAGGGATTCAGTGAACACGTTCAAGACAAAAAGGAAGACCTCCTCCCCCACTTCCCTCATCAACTCCCAGAATGCCCTGTGCTGCACACCATTGTTTTCAGAACACCAGCAACAAAGCAGACACTCCACAATTTGAGAGAGAAAAAGTAGGTCATGCACAGAGAAATGAAAATCAAAATGCTATCTGATTTCTTAAAAGCAATTTAGAAAGCTAGCACATAGTAGAGAAATGCCTTCAAATTTCTCAGGGAAAGAAATGCCTTCCCATCTAGAATTCTATACCTAGTCAAACTCTCAGTTATGACAGTAGAATAAAGGTATTTTCAAACATGCACCATCAAAAATTTTATCTACCACGTGCCTTTTCTCAGAAAGTTACTTTAGGACGTACTCTAGCAAAATGAGAGGAAAAAGCAAGAAAGAGGAACCCAATTCAAGAACCAGGGAGATTCCAACACCAAAAACAAAAGATCAAAAGAATTTCCAACATGATGGATGAAAGAAGTTGTAGCATTACAGCTGTTCAGCCTGCCTAGGGTGCAAACTGGCCCACTAGCACTCCGGAAAAAAATTCCAGGAGAAAAAAATAATGAAGGTAATAGACCGACTGCCAGTATTCTCAGCAGGATGAAAGAGCTTTTACAACTCTTCCAGAAAGCTCAAGAATGAATTAGTGGAAGATGCAGTAAAAAACAAGCAAAACCAAGGCCATTTGTAACCCAAGGAAAAACAAAAAGATGTAATCTTAACAGACCACAGGACGTGGCTGAAAACAGTGATTACACAGTGACATAATAGTTACATAGTGTTTATGTAAAATGTAAGCAGTAAGTACTTATTTAGCTTAGAATTCTGATTTAGCTGTTTTGGAAAGATAAGGGAGTGGGGAGGGCAGAGGCATGAGAACAAAATCTCCATCACTCCTCTTCCTTGTTAGGCAGTCATAGATAATGTCTAAAATGACAACATTGCAAGGAGGGGCGATATAAGTGTGTAGTTTAGAAACACCAAGGCAAAGCCAAGAGACAGTCAATAGGGTTGAAGGATTGCCTCTGGGAATAGAAACTGGAGACAGAGGATCTAACACCCAGGGAAGGCTGTTTAAAGATGGGAGGACTTCATGGGTTTTCTCACTGAGTAAGAAATTTTAAGAAGGGAGTGATGAGCCAGAGAATAGGAAATTCCACCAATACCCTGGTGAGGTAGAGGAGGAGGAGGAGAAGGAACGGGTTGGCCAAGGAACTCTGAGAGAAGGTGAGGGCTGTTCCCACCCTGGCTGGGAACAGCAGGTGCATGGTGAAGAGGCAGGACCAGCAGGCCCTTTACACTGTTGCGGCAGGCTATGGGCTGGCTGGGTCTACACAGGAGCCCCTGACTAGCTGGGGCTGGGCTGTGCAGGAGAGGGCCAGTGAGAGAAGAGGACTCACAGGTGGGTGCCCCTCCCCACCTTTAGCAAGGGTTGACACAGGGATCTGGGCTCTTTCCTGAGCAAGTCTCCCAGAGCTGTGACCTGAATGATACCTTAGATAGACTCTAAGGCCTTGAGATCTATGTCACTGTTAAGTTCCCTGTTAAAGGACCTAGGTCCTCCGTAGGCCTGCAGACCACACTCGGTGTCCCCGCACCCCAGCCCCAGTGTCCCAAGAACCTCTTCCTCCAGCACCGGGAGCAGGAAGGGCGGGCTGGGAGCTGCAGGATGGAGCCTGAATCTCTCATCAACTCACAGGGTCAGCCCGGGCCAGGCAGGCTGGGGGCCAGTCTGGGGCCTCCTTCCTGGGTGGAGGCCTTCCCACCCTTCCACTCACCTTCCGAGCATTGTGGGGCTTCCCAGGAACCCCCACGGCTCCGTGGCCCTCAGACCTCTGACCTCCTAAGGGCACCCCATGTATGTGCCCTCCAGCACCCTGGCCACAGGGCCACACCCTGGGCCTTCCCACCCCCATCATCAGGTAACCCAGCACAGGCTGGCCCAGCCCTCTCTAGGCCTCCACTTTCCCGTCAGGAAAATGAAGGGTTAGGAGCTGGCCCGGGCTTCTTTGGGGATGGCAAGGGCACCCTTGGGAGCCCTCTGTGTAGGTCTTGTCAAGGCAGGATGGGGAGTGGTGCTAATGGGAGACCGCTGGCCTGGGTGTTCAGCCCCCGCCCCAGCACCTGCCCACTGGGCCCCGAGGGAGGCTGCCCGTGCTCTCTTCGCCCCATTTCCTGGCCCCTGGCATGGAGAGGGCAGCCCTGCCTGCTTCCCAGTATGGCTGTGAAGGCCAAAGGTGGCGATCTATGGGATATTCTCAGAATGACAGGACTCCTGTGACCACCAGCAGCTGCTACAAGGACGGCCATCGGGTACAGGGCAGGATGTGCCCTGAAGAGGCACCTCAGCAAGCATGATGGGTGCCTGTGCCACAGCTGGCCCATGAGAACAAGTGTGTGGCCCAGCCCGCCCTGCACGGTCAGGGGATTCTTGGACCAGTGTCGACTGGAAATAACCCGGAGAGAGGAGGGGTAAATGCCTTGTGGGCCTAGAACACTGTGGGCTGTCCAAGGTGATTCTCCCTCCAGGAAGCCCTCCCTGTCTGTGGAGACACCAGAGGCTCTCCAGGTCTCTGGATGCCTCTGATGCTCTCCGCCCTGAACCCCCACCCTTGGGCCCAGATCTATTCCTGATCCTTGTCTAGACTTCGCTCTGTCTCCTCCTGATGTCCTGGATGGCCGGAACCACGGCATCCTCTCTGTTCCTCCCTCCTCCCCTTCCCCATCCCCCGCACTGCTCCCCTCCTTCCTCCAGCACCCTTCTCCCTGTTGTCCTCCCCTCCCTTCCCCACTTCCTTCCTCTGTCCCCTCTCTGCTGCCCTCTCCTCCCTCCCCCACCAGATCCCTGGAAGGCCAGGTACAGCTAAGAAGTGGCCACTCCGTGACCCCCAGTGACTTTACTTCTCTAAGCCTCAAGAGTCTCACCTGTCCAGGGCCCATGGGACATGCCTGAGTCAGCCCCTGGCATGTGGTCTTGCAGTGGCCCGAGCTGAAGATGCCCTTGGTAGAAAGCTGAAAAGGAGGCCCTGCCCATGTACCAGGAGCCTCTGTTCCATCGGGGTTGTGTGAGGCCCAGGCAGACCTCCACCTCCAGGCAGCCCTGCAGGTAGACAGCTAGGCCTGGGACCTAGGACCTGGGACCACTGCCCAGACCACCCCCAGCCTTCCTGACAGGTGATATCTTCATTGTCCCTAGGACACACACCAGCCCAGCCTTCACCCTGCCCTCTCCCAGCACCCCGAGGGAAGGCCTGGCCCCTAGGGCACAGCAGGGACTATCTGGCATCTTGGCAGATGGGCAGCATTGGAGAGGCCTTGGACCCAGCTCTGCGAATGCGGGTGCCAGAGGGCTGAACTAGAAGAGGGACTTGAAGGCCCAGATGCCTGGGCAGGGCCTGGCAGAATGAGGGCTTCTGGGCTAGGAGACTAGGACAGGGTACCCCTGTCCCCTCTGGGGAGTGGGGCCATCAGAGCTGTGGCCGCACAGGGTCATGGGGAGCAAGAGGACCCAGAATGCTCACAAGCTGCTCGCTCGGAGGAGCTCTGCAACTCCACAATTCACCTTCCCCCGATGCAAGATGTGGGAGATGTGACGCAGTCCCTGCCCTTGCCCAGGGCCTTGGCAGGGTCAGGAGAGCCAGTGCAGCCAAAGCAATGAGAGCCCCACTGCCCGGGGCACCACCCTTGCAGCAGGGAGCTCTCCTCGGGTCGGCCCGTCCTCCCGCAGCATGTTCCCTTTGTTGCTCCGGGCAGGCCCTGTGTGAAGGTTGCTGATGGCATCACTGAGCCACCCAGCCATGGGGTGAAAGGCAGGGATGGGGCTGATGCTCCCCAAGGCAGGAGGAGACCATGGTCAGGCAGGGGCTGTCCAAGGTCACAGTGTATGAAGAAGGTGGCTGCCACCACTGTGGTCCGTAGGGCCTGGCCAGCGCTCCGAGGGGCAGAGGCCCTGCTGAGCTCTGGGGCTTCCCTCCACTTGCCCACTTTGGCCTGGTCCCTCCCCTCTCCCTCAGAGTGACCCAGACACACTAGCCTCCTCCCAATTGGAGACAGATGTCTGTCTGTCACAGCCACTGTCCCCTGCTCAGGGCAGGCTGGTGCCCAGGGACTGCCTGCCAGACCAGGGAATGAGAGGTTGGTAGCGTCATGCGTGGCTGTCTCACAGCTAGGAGGGCTGTGGGGTGGGAGGACCTGTGGGGCAGGGGTGCCTGGGTGCCTCTGGAGCCTGGGCCATGAGCAAAGGCCCTGTGGGAGGCCCATGCAGTAGGGCAGAGGACACAGCCCCTCCCTGCTTCCCTGAGGGACGGGAGGCCTGTGGACTTCTGAAGACAGTGGCAGAGTGGAGGGGTAAGGACGGCTAAGCCGGCCAGCACCCTGGAGCTGAGTCCTCCCCCGACTGGGGACCTCTGTGAAGACTGCATAGATGTGGGGGGTCTCAGCCTTAGGGTGGGCACCTGGGCGCAGCTGTCAGGCCCCAGGTCGGCCCCAGGCATGTGGACCTGGGAGCCAGCCTCAAAGGCAGGGGTCCCCAAGCACCCCTGAGAGGCAAGAAGCTGGGTTCCGGGGTGGGCGGTTCCTGTCTTGTGGAAGCAAAATGGAGGTTCAGAGAGGTGACCAAACACCAGGTCCCATGTCTGCACCTGGCAGGGCCTAAGCTGGGGACCATGCAGCCCGCCGGGACCAGCAGCAGGAATGTGGGGGCACGTGCCCTGAGGTGGGACTGAGGCAGTGGTGGGGAAGGTGGGCCAGCCAATGGGGGAAGGCCAGAGCATCCAGCGCCAGGGGCCGATCCGACAGGCTGCAGAGCAGAGGGGAACAGAGCCTGCCAAATAGATCCAGATGGGGCTGGAGTGCTCGGGGCCTGGCCGGGAGCCCCAGCAACTTCCTGCCCGCCCACCCTGCTCCCCCACCTTCTCATCCCATTCCCAGACTGTCAGCAGCAGGGGCTGGGGCCAGCAGCACCCCACTTAGCCACAAGGAGTACCGCCAGAGGCTGGCTCCAGGGAGGCATGGGCAGGGGCTGGGGTACCCCTGCACACACAGCTGTGTTCATACAGGACAGTCTTAGTGCCTGCTGTGCCTGGCGTGGCTGTGTGTAGCCTGGTGGGGGTGTGGTATAGCCCACGGTGAGGCACATGGCATGGCCGGGGCTGGGGCTGGTTGTGTAGCATGTGGAGCAGCAAGGTGCGTGACATGGCATATGGCATGGGAGTGTGCCCCTCAGGGCCACGTGTCCAGGTGGAACAGACCATGGAGGGTGCCCAGGGGCAGTGACGAGGCTGAGCAGGCACTGGCTGGGGAAGGTGGGCAGAGCCGGGGCAAAGCGGGAGGCGGCGGCAGCAATGCTAAGACTATGGAGGTGGAAAGCAACACTCAGGCTCGTGGGGTGCAGAGAGTCAGGGCTCCAGCAGGTCCCTTGTTCTCCGGAGCTGGAGAGCCAGGGAGAGTCCTGCAGCCTGGGTCTCACCATCATGCCTCCCCCTCAAGGCCTCCAGGCACACCATCCACTGCCAGCCTCTGGTCCTGCCTCCAAGAACCTGTCTCCAAGGTGTTCTGGGAGCCACCCCAGCTCCCTCAACACAGAGAGCACCAGAGCTGGGCACCCTGAGAGGTCCTGAGTTCCCCATCTCAGAGACTTGCTAGTAGAGGCAGAGAGGCACTTGATGTTGGTGGGAGGAAGGGCATGGGAGGGTGTGGGTGTCAGGGCCCTGCCAGGTGAGGGAATGGGCTTGGAAGGGTATCCTCGTATCTGTGAGTTCGGGAGATGTCCTGAAGCCCCAGCTGGGCCTCAAATGCCAGGCAGAGCCAGGCTGGGCCCAGCAGTGGGAAGCATCCCTTGGCTGCCCCGGGAAAGCAGGTTTGGGGCAGGAATCCAGCCCCAGCTGGTTGAAGTCCAACCCAGGTCTCCCTCCCCATGGGGCTCCTGCGGATGCCACGAATGGGGCCAGATTCCAGATTCCAAGCCTGGCCGCCCAGCCCTCATCTGGGACCCCAGCCCAGAGCCCCCAGGCCTGGACTCCAACCTGGCCCCAGCCTCGGGGGAGCTGAATTCAGGGAATCCTGTCCTCGTAGTGGGAGCCAGGAGCGGGGGAGGGAGGGCGGCCCTGTCCTGGGTGTAGGCCCGGGGGCCCGGGGGCTGCCCGCCTGTCTGGGTCAGCACAGCTGCAGCCCGGCCCTGGCTGTCATGGGGCCTCTGTCTCCAGGCCTGGCCTGAAGCAGGAACAGCAGTGAGGATGGACATCCAGGCACCTGGAGAGTGGGCAGGGCTCCTTGGGGCTGGGGTGGCCGGTGGCACCTGGCTGCTGTCCCCCTGCACCCCAGGTGTTTGGCCCCTTCCAAACATCAGGAAAGTGGAGTCTCTGCCACATTCCTGAGGTTCTGCTCCCATATTCCTCACACCCAGCACAGAACCCAGCATGTCTCATGTGGATGCCTGCATATAAACCCCGACTCACACATGTACACCTGCACACGCACATGCACACATACACGCACACGCGTGCGCACACACACACACACACAGGCCAAGCCCCTCAGCCAGTCACCCTACCAGCAGAGCTCTAGACATTTCTGGCCTCTGGTGACTATTCTTCATACGGCTCATCCTGCAAGTCTTTATTGAACACCTACTACGTGCCAGGCACTGGTACAGAAAGGGCAGAAGCCCCCCCCTCAGGGAACTGACCCCTGCCATGGCAGAGACAGAGAACAAAGCACCACAGCAACAAGGGCCCGAGAGAAAAGCAAGGCAGGAGCCTACAGCACGATGGGGCAGGGGTGTCTTTAGAAAGGGTGCAGGGAGGACTCTGGAAAGGGCCGTAAGTGATTACTTAAAGGAGGAAAGGGGTGGCCTGGGAAGAGGAAGAGCCTTCCTCATGGAGGTGGTGGCAGAGGAATCAGCCTTCGGTGTTTGGGAGTGACGGGAAGCCCCATGGGGTTGAGACAGCAAGACTGGGGTCAGGAGAGCACTGCGTGGCGTAAGCAGGTGACAGGGCAGTGACAGGGTGCTTGGGTGTGGTCAGCGATCCCGGGGGTTGGGGACAGATGGGAGTCGGAGTCACAGGAGGTGAATCAAAGTCTGTGGGGAAACCCACCGTTGGGAAGGGACAGAGCTGCTCCCAAGGATGCCCCAGTATGTGGTGCCCCATGGCGTGGCAGGGGTAGGGATCAGGACCTTTAGCAGCAGGTAAGGACAAGACCACGAGGCAGAGGGGTGGCAGAGTGTCACAAAGGCAGTTCTGAGGGAAAGGGACAGTACCAGTGGCTGAAATCTTTAGAAATGAGGGGGTGGATCAGGTAGAGCACCCCAGATTCAAAGAGGGGGGGCTTGGGAAAAGGATCAGAAAGAAGGCTCTGGAAACTGCTGCTGAGCAGGAGCCCCCACACCCACAGAGCAGGTGCAGGGAGGCCCACCCATCCGTCTGTCCATCCATGGGGAAACCTGGTGGCGTTTCAGCCGGGAGGTAGAAGAGGGTAAGGCCGAACTGCACTCCAGCAGGAGGGGGTGGGAGAGCGTGGCCTGGCCACTGCCACCAAGCTCCCCAGAAGAGGGGCCCTGTGAAGAGAGACCCCTCCATGGCCTGTGGAGCCCTCAGCCTCCACGTCCACCAGCAGTCCCTGCAGGAAGGGGGGCTGCACAGCCACCCTAGCAGCGAGCACTGTCCACGTGATTCCACATGCAGCCTCCACACACAAGTCACATGAAAACAAGCAGTGGAGAGCCACGTGTGTGTCACGTCACGTCACGTCTCACTTCACACGTGCTAAACCCCACTCACCAGGCAGGACGGGGCTCGAGGTGCGCATTGAAGTTGCTAGAAGAAGAAACATCAGACCCCTCAGCTGCCCACCTGGAAGGGAGGCCCTAGAGGAGAATGGGGCAGGTGAGACCAGGATGTGTCTTTGAAGTGTCTTTAGCAGGAGAATGTCTTCATAGGGTACTTACATCATGAAAAACCCTGTGCACAGACTAATTTTGAAACAAGTGTGTAAGGCGTTTGCAGAAAGGGTTAAGGAGGACAAGCAACCCAGCAGAGCAGAGCCCATGGGCTGGGGGCTCCAGGCACGGCGGCCCTCTCCTGGGGATGGGTGGGGTGGGGCGGGTGGGGCCAAGGAAGAGGCTCACAGAGCGTGCATGTTTGGGAGCACCCTGGGGAGCGTCTTGAGCGTCCAGAGAGAGAACATAGTCTTCAGCCAGCAGGGACAGCGCAGGGTGCCCTGGGAGAGGCCTGGGTGGAGAGAAAACACAGCAGGCTGTGGGCGTGGCCAGTGTTGGGGGCCAGGGAGGTGGTCAGAGGACTCTTGGTGGTGCCCAGGGAACTGGGGACCAGGGGCCTCATCCTTCCGCTTCGCCCTTCCCGTCAGGCCCAGGGAGTGGCCGGGGGCCCGGGAAAGCCTGCCCCTCGCACAGTCTCCGTTCCCAGACACGCCCTGGCCTGAGCCCCCAGGCTGTGTTGTGCCACAGAATGGGCTCGCCGGCCCCTCCCTGCTGGAGAAGTGACCGAGGCCCAGGGTCACCCAGCAAACGAGAGGCCATTGAACCGTTAGCTGCCCGCCTGCCGTCAGGGAGGCGGCCTCTGAGAAGCAAACATCACCACTAGGAACCAGGCAGACATTGATGGGGGATGGAGGGCAGGGAAGTGGCCACAGCCAGACCAGGAAGGCAGAGGTGGAGGCCTCACCAGGGAGACCCTCAGCTGGGGCCCAGAGAATGAGAAGGGCCTGGGTGCTAAGGAGAGGGGTGGGTGCTCCCAGAGACAGGGCCAGCCCATGTGACAGTCCTGAGCTAGGAACCTGAGGAAACTGGCTCTGGCATGAGGAGGGCAGTGCCCAGGGGGACTGAGGTGAGGAGGGCAATGCCCAGGGTGCTATAGGGGCCCAAGATGAAGAGAGCAGTGCCCAGGGGGCCTGAGGCAAGGAGTGTAGTGCCCAGGGTTCTACAGGGGCCCGAATTGAGGGACCCTCGGCCAAGCCCAGCACCATGTCTGTATCCCAAGAATAGTGGGGAAGCCTCGAGTGTCCTCACCCAGAGAGGGGACATTGTGGTGGGGAGATCAGCAGTGGCAATTGCTTTCTCTGGTTGCTGGGAAGAAGAGGGGGTTACAGGCCCCAGAGGCCTCCGTCTTAGAGAAAAATGGTGGCAACTTGGGACAGCCTGAGGGAGCCGGGGCAGAAATGTCCCGGCCGAATTCAAGAATATCTGGGGCATGCCAAGGGCGGTTCAGGTGTGGGCCCTACCTCAGGAAGCCAGACTGACCTCACGTGGCTCACGTCCACAGGCAGGATCGGGGACAGGTGCAAAATGTTCACATGCTGGTCGGGCACCTGGATGTGCATGAAACGCCGTGCAGAAAGAAGAAAGCAGGCTTGAGGCTGGGGGCCGGGGCGCAGGGAAGCAGGCTGGAGGGTGAGGCCCAGGGTGGGGGCTGGGCCAGACCACAGGGTTGGGAGGGGACTCACATTGATCCAGAGCCACTGGGGGTTGGAGCCCATGACTGGGGTCTGAGTTCCAGTGGAATGGGGCCACCCTGCAGGGCTGGAGAAGGAGGAGAGATGAAGTGTGTCTCTGGCCCCAAGGGAGCTAGGTTTGCTTGTGGTTTTCTGGGGATGGCATGGGGCATTGCTGGGGCCTAGGGGCTGCTGCACTCGGGGGTCCCAGAGTGCCCAGGAAGTGGTTGAGGGCCCAGGGTAGGAGATGATGTGCGGGCAGCAGGGCCGATGAGGGCAGACCTGGAGCCGTGACGCACGAGCGGCCAGGCAGCCCCTACTCCTGCTGCCCACCTGCCCCCGTGGCTGGGCTGGGGTTTGGCTGAGGCTGCAGAGCGCTCGCTGGCTCCCGGAACAAAGTGTTCTGCCTGGCGTCCCCTGGCTTCCAGGCCTCTGAGGGCTCGCCAGAGGGGGCAGCTCAGGAGGCGGCGCAGAGAATGAAATGCAGCTGGGGCCTGTGCCCGCCGCCAGCACAAACACCGCTCCTGGGCCTCCAGAGCCTTTCTGCAGCCTGCCCTACATTCCCGCCGGCCTGGCCCCCAAACAGCGATCAGTGGAACCAGCCCTACCCGGGGTTGTGCTAAGTGGGCAGGTGGGCAGCTGCCCCAGCTCTCAGACAGAGCGGTCCCCGCCTGGCATCTGCCAGTAGGACGCTCCTGAGGCCAGGCTAGAGATGGGCCAGGCCCTGAGAGTCTCGAGCCACCCATCCCAGCCTGGGGCTTCCCCACCCCTGCCCACCTGCTGGGCAGCAAGGCAGCTCCCTAGCCTCTGTGTGCCCCTGAGCCTCGCTGCCCAGGCCCCTTCCAAGAGAAGAGGGCAAAGGGGCTCTAATGCCACCCAGAAAGTGGTGTGCCACGTGGGCCCTCCCCCCCAGCTCTGCCACTGACTCCATGATCTCTGTCGCCACCCTGAAGTTGACACAAATGTCCGCACAGAGCAGCCTCCGAAGGGCTGCGAGACTGTGGATGTGACAGCTCCGTCTCTGGCACAAATGTCAGCCCCAACCCAGATGCAGAGAGGGAGGGGGGTGGCTGAGCGTCCAGGAGCATGAGGCCACGTGGCACCGGCTCGCGTCAGCGGATACGGCACACACAGACCCCTGGGGGCTGTGACGAGGTGAGGGCTGAGCCGAGGGAGAATCCAGGAAGCTGGCCTGGCCAAGAGGAAGAGAGGGGAGGCCCCGGTGGCTGGAGCCAGCTGGGGGAGGGGAGGCAGCAGGGGCTGGGATCCCTTGGCTCTCACAGCCACGATACAGACTCCGTTGTTTGTTCAGGGTACAAAGGGGGCTTCTCCAAGTTCTCAGCAGAGGAGCAAGACCTCTCTGACCAGGGAGATGCAAAGAGAGGTTATGAGGTCGCCTGGGAGAGGGTGGGTTCCGGCTGCCCTTGCCACTCCCCCGCTGGACACCAGGATGAGCCTGTCGTCTCTCACCTCCAGAGAGCAGGGCCCTGGCTGCCAGCATCAAAGCGTGTACAAGAGTGTTCGTTAGAGCAGATCCGTGTAGTCTCCACAGTACAGGAAGACTCGTGGGAACTTTGTGCTGTCGACCCTCGAGGAGCACAGGGCTGGGGCACCGACCTCCGATCTGCCCAGGCGAAAGCCCGAGTATAAGTTTTGACTGCCCAGAAACTTCACTAATAGCCTCCCGTTGACTGGAAGCCCTTCCAGTAACATAAACAGTCAATTAACACATATTTGTATGCTACACATATTACAATAAAGTAAGCTAGAGAAGCAACGTTAAGCCAGTCATAAGGAAGAGAAAAGACACTCGGTGTAAGCAGATCATCGTGAAGGTCTCCGTCCTCATCATCTTCATGTTGATTTGGCTGAGGAGGAGGAGGAGGAGTGGCTGTTACCATCTCGGTGCCAGAGGAGGAAGAAAATCCATGTTGAAGTGGACTTGTGTTGCTCAGGGTCCATGATATACAAAACGGACATCCTAATCCAGTGGGGAAAGGGTAGCTCATTCCGTAAATGGTGGGGTATCAAGAGGATAACCCACAAAAGTAAGCCTTCAGGTCAGAATCAATCCCATGTGATCCAAAGATTTAAGGGTAAAACACAAATCAGGAAAGTGTTAGGAACAACGTTTTGGCATTGGAACGGAGGAGGCCCTTCCCAGCACGCACAGGGTCAGAAGGCAGAAAGGAAAAGATGGATGGCTTTGACCACATGAAAACCTGAAAACATAAAACCTCTGTGTGACAAAGCAAAAAAAACACCAAATGCCATAAACCCACTCATAAGACAAATAGTACACTGGGGAAAAACGTGTGTGATGCGTACTTGACGTCTCCTTGACGTGCAGAGTCCTTACAAATCAGTGAACACGAAAAAGCTCATCTTTGCTGAGCACCCGCCCTAGGAGGGAGTGGGCGTAGGGGGCTTGTACCCCTTCACGCCAGCCTTGGCGCCCCAGGAAATTGGCCAGGGCCTCATTTACTGATTCAACAGATATTTGTGCAGCACCAACTCCACGTATTTACTGGGCACCTTCTAGGCTCCAGGCTCTGGGAGACTGTCTGGAATTGAGATGGTGACCGCGTGGCCTAGAGCTGGGCCTCCAGCTGGTGGCAAAACAGCAAGCGAGGAGATCAATAACCAGGCCATCTCTGGGAGGGTGAGGGCCGTGGGGACAGACACGAGGGAGGCCACCCAGGATTTTGAGCTAAGGTTACACAAAGCAGCAGAGGACGGTGTTCCAGGCCGAGGGAACAGCGGGGGCAAAGGCCCCAGTGCTCGACCAACATGGTCACACTCAGTGCTGGGGAGGGGCCAGTGGAGGAGACACACAGGAGACTGGGTTTTACTCCCAGTGCAGTGGGAATTCTGCAGGGGAATTTGGCAAATCATCGCGGGAGGGAAAACTCAGTCTGGCTGCTGCCTGGAACACGTGGGGACGGGTTGGGGGCACAGCCACACGGCGAGGGGGTTGTGACAGTCCAGGCAGAAGATGCCGCCAGCCTGGGCAAGGGCCGTTGGGAGTAGGCTCAGAGCACACACTCCAGACCAGAGAGCCACAGACACCAGGTGCACACAGGGAGCCTGAGTAGTCGGTCACACCCTGTGGGTGCAGGATTCGGGCCGGCTTGCAGGGAATGAGCTCCCGCTGGGACACGATAACCTTCCAGGCTGTTGGGCGGCATGCCTCGGAGCCCTTGGGGAAAGCAAATAGCTGATGGGAAGCCCTCGCAGAGGTCCCAGCAAGGGAACCAGAGTTGTGTGTGATGGTCCTGAGAATCTCCCACAGCGGTCAGCCAGGGACGTGGCGCCCCTGAGGCCCTCGGGAGGCCAAGCATGGTCGGTGGGCAGGGGCTGGCAAAAGCAGGTGTCGGCGGCAGGGGGAAAGGTCTTTCATCATCCTGGCCCTCTCTCAGAGGGAAGCAACCCCGCTCCTGGGGGGTGGTCTGCAAGGGCCAGCCTGGCAGCTGCAGCCCCAGGAAGGGTGCTGGGGTGGTGCCGACCAGGCCTCCACCATGTGGTCGTGCTGTGCCAAGGACATGCTGGGGATATAACTGACCATGAGTGGTGTGGGTCCCCAGCTTCAGCAGGGCTTCTTCTGGCTGCTCGGCAGACAACAGCAAGATACCAGGGATGGCAGCGAGGACAAGGCTGTGGTCTGCAGCCTGAGCAGACACACTCAGCTCAGCTCAGTGCCTGCCAATTCAGCCCCTCCATGAGCGCCAGTCCCAAGCCCTTGCACAGTGGCTGCCACATTGTGCTTGACTTTCTGGGTCAAGACTCACCCAGCTTGGACACTGCCCAGTCGAGGGCTGCAGGGGACAGGTGGAGCAGCTGGTATGTGGGTGACCATGGGTCCCAGAGTCAGTGCCATCTGTCTCCCCTTTGGGAGAGGACCCCTGGCACCAGCCCACGCACCCCTGCTGTGGGACTTGCCGCTTGTCCCAGCAGCACTCCAACTCCTGTGAGGGGGGCGGGGGCTGCTCACTGCCATAGCACATGCAAAGGCCCAGGGGCCTGGGGGCACAGGCAGGTGCACCCTTGGGCAACTCAGAGAAGAACCTGATGGGAAGTGAAGGGAATTGTGCAAAACCACCACAGGTGGTCCTCACATTCGTGCACAGTCTCCCACACTCTAGAGCCACAGGCACACATGTGCAGACTCACCCGGCATGCCTCCCGTGTGCACGACAATGCTCCTTTGGCCCCAGCTGCCAGGCACACATGTGTGACTGTATGTGCGCACTGGAGCACTCCCTAATGATCATGGTCGCCAGGTGTCTCGCCAGGCACCAAGCTCCACGCTGTCCCTGGTGTCCTCGTGTGTCAGGCTGCTTGATCCCCGCAGCATCCTCCTGGGGAAGGGGCTGCAGCCACCCCCACTTTATAGGCAGGGAAACTGAGGTTCAGAGAAGCAAAGTGACTCGCCCAAGGTCACCCAACCAGGAAGCAGCAGTGGCAGGATCAGACGGCAAGAAGGCTGCTGCACACTCCCTCGAGGAGGTGTCATGCCCCGGCCAGCCTGTGTGCCCAAGGCCCGGCAGTGGTGTGCCAGGCTCTGAGGCCATCTCACACTGGCCACAGCACAGCAAGTTCCAGCAGGCCCGACAGTAAAACCTCGGTCATGAGCGACACGGTCGATTTTCACGCAAGAACTGAAGCACTAAAGCAAAATCAAACACGATGGGCCGCACCCTGCCATGAGCTACCAAGTGCTGTGACCTGTTGCCGCTCGTGCCCGGCTCGAGCCGGGGCTGGCATCCAATTGCTCAGAGCCTGGTATTCAACATTCTGGGTACCACTGTGAGGGGAGCTTAGTAACTTCCTCAGAGTGGACAGGAGGAGGGCCAAGGTGACCTTTGCTCTGTGACCCTACAGAGAGCCCTGGGAAGGCCCTGCCTGGCCTTTAGACACTGCCCAACAAGGATGCCAGAGGGAGCAGTGAGTTTGCTGCACCCTGGGGAGCTGTGGCCCAGGCAGAACACAGGAGCCCCACCCTGGGAGCCATGGGTGTGCCCGGCCTCTCCTGCCTGTCCCTGGCCAGTCTGGCATCCACGAGACTGGGGCCTTTGGCGGTCCTAGGCGGGGATCAAGGCCAGGCAGGTTCTGCAAAAATTTCCCTTGAAAGACTCTTTTTCAAGATTTTCTTTTGAAAACAAATTCATAACCACATCAAACAGGAATCCCCGTTGCCTTGGGTTTGATCGCTGGCCGCCCGGGGCTCCCTAACTAGCTGTTATTCTAATTGCTTTTTTCTTCCGAGGGCTGCATAGGTATCTTATGGTTATTAATTTGGTGAGTGCAGGCTGGGCACAAAGCAGCTTTTGTCTGCCTTGCCTTTTAATCACTATCAAATTGCAAATAATGGCGGGGGCTGAGATCCCCAAAATTGATCTGTCCCAGCAGCTCTTGGGGAGCCAGCCCCCATGCCCCGGGCAGGCACTGCCTTCCCCAAGGGCGGCAGCTCTCCGATGGCACCTGCCGGGATGCACCTTCCTGTGGGTGGGGTCCGGTGTCGGCCACACGGGGTACCTCTCAGGCTCCTGCATCACCACCAAAACCAAATATGCCTGCAAGACAAAGGTACCCTATGCAGAATGGGGGTGGGAGCCTTCAGGGACCCATGCCATGGCAAGTGCTTGGGTCAGAGCTGAGCCTCAGGGGCTGCAGAGGAGCCACCCTTAGCCCAGACCTGGGCCCTTCCCATAATGGGAGCAGCATCCTGATGCCTCAGATGTGGACCCGCCCTGGGCTTCCAGCCCACATCCTGGCCCACTGCCGGGGCCTTGTCTCCAGCAGTCAGGATCATGAGAGCATGTCTCTGGGGCCAGAAACCCAAAGCCAGCCCCTCAAAGCCCCAGGCACCACAGGCAGCAGTTGAGGTGAGCTTGGGACCGGCCAGAGCCGGGTATGTGCTGATGCTGGCCCAGGCAGCTTCAGCGAGAGCTTCCGTGTCAGTCGGAGGCGAGCGTGGCCCTGTGGCTGCCTCCCTACCCCAAAGGTGGCTGAGTGCCTCTCTCCACGGTGCCAGGGCTCCCTGCCGGGAGGAGCTGTCACCAAGGTGGCTCAGCCACACCCTCAGCCTGCACACCCTGCCCGTGGCCCTGCCCCCCTCCCAAGCATCCCTTGTGAAGGCCTCCATGCCCATTAGCACATGTGGGCTTGGACAGATGTTCAAGTGCCGTAAAGTGAAAATTTATGAAACCGCAAATGTTCATCTGTGATGTATTTGGTGCTTTAATTAATGCCAAACCAATCGATACCCAAGCTGGGGCCTGCGCAGTTAGTGACAGTAAGCCAGGCAGAGCCGACCTCGTTCAGCGCTACCAGCATACAGGGCCCAGGGAGCTGGGTGGGCCTAGGACACAGAAGCTGGGCTTTGCCCTGGAAGACCCAGGCTGGCTGCACCTTTGATCCGCTATGGTCTCATAGGTCTCTGGGCCTCAGTTTCCTCCTGTGCACCCTGAAGACCGGGCAACCTCCCATGCCCCTGTCATGCACAAGCAGGTTGTGGGACTCAGAGGGCTGGGCCTGCTGACAGCGGGAGCCACAGGGGCCAGGGTGTGGGTGAACGAGAACAAGACCTCAGGCTGTCTCCCCTCCCAGAGGCCCCGCCCCACCCTGCCCTCTGCTGTCCCCAGCTCCCTCCCTGTCACCTACCCTGTGTCCCTCCTCCCCCTGCCACGGCAGCTCCGTGGTCTCCAGATGGAGACTCGGGGCAGGAACTTCAGGGAAAAGATGGGAGCCATGGTACCCTCAGCAGTGACCCTGGCCCTCTTCCTGGGCCTCAGTGTCTGCATCTGTGCGATGGGGTGTAGACCTCTGTGGCTGGTCCCCAAGTGGCTTTTCAGGGCACTAAAGCGCTGGCTGGTCCTTGCCTGTGAGGGAGCCTGGTGTAGGGCCCTGGCCCCTGCCCCTTTGCCGAGGAAGCCCTGCACCCTTTCCTACATAGCCTGGGCTTCACATCAACACCATCAGGTTGATCTGGGGAAAATAAAACATGGGGCTCCCTCTGGCCTGGACCATCAGACCTGGGACGTGCCCCTGCCCCTGGGCCTGGGACAGAGGTGTCTCAGACAGCCCATATCTGAAGACAGAACTGCAGGGGAGCTGGAAGCCTCCATCCAACAGCCCCCTCCACCCAGGGCTGGGAGTGGGTCCCCTGGGCCCGTGCTCTGGGCAGGGCACAGTCCTACCTCCCAGGTGGAGGCTGCCCACCTAGCCCTCTAGACAGACACTTGGCCCCACTCTGGCAGGAGCCCCCTCATCTCAGCCTCTCACAGTGCCCTGCTGGCCACCTCTCCCCTACACTGCTCAGCCTCCATGGTGGCGGGGAGGGCTGATGACCACAGCACCCAGCCTCTGAAGCTGGCCTGGGCCTGCCCAGACCCTGGCAAACTGGTTGCTCCCTCTCTGGCCACCTCGGGGCTCGTGCCCACAACACTCAGCAGCATGTTCCCTCGGGTGGTCTCACCCGCACAGCATCCAGCCCTGGCCCACACCTTGCCCCAAGCCTTTCCGGCTGGATCTGCAGGGGGGCCGGGCCCCCAAGGGGCCAGGCCTGCCCGGAGCAGCCTGGGGTACAGACATGGAGAATGCACAGCCAGGTGGCCCCAGCTCCCGCCTGCCGCCTGTCCTTAGGGCCAGTGGTTGACGCTGTGGCTGAGTCATCTTCGTGCCTTTCCGCAGAGCCACACTTTTCCCAGAAGCAGCTCTGCTGTTCAGCCCTTATCAGGTGTGATCTGGTTGCCCCTCCTCCACCACTTCTAGGCCTTTCCAAGGCACCAGATACCCTAGGTGGGGGAGGGTCTCCTTCATTCTCCACAGAGCATGCTGCTGAGGGGCTTTCCTGTAAGAACGCTGCAGGCTGAAGGCCCAGCCCTGTCTCCTGTGACCACCATCAGAGCTGTTTGTCCCCACTAGACACACTCATGCTGGGGCCCCAGGTCCACCCTCCTGGTGAGAGGGGTCCCCAACCTGGACTCCCTCCCCTGCACTGGTCTGCCCTGGGGTTGGCCCTGCTCCACCCAGCACCTGCTCTGAGGGTGCTGGCCTGCCGGACAGGCTCTCCCACTCTCCCCATCAAGGTTGGATGGCCACTTCCCACCTGGGGACGGGCTCCAGCCTCATTCCCCAGCGGTGCTGTCCTTCCAAGGAGCTCTCAGACCACCTGGCTCTCCACTCACCTGGGGCTTTTCTGTTGACTCCGAGGCCCGGCGAGGCCTCTGAGCACCTGCTCTCTGAGCCGGCTTCATTTCAGGCTCTGTCCTGCCTTGACCACCTTTGCTGCACGGCCACCCCAACACGCAGCTCACTGCAGAGCAGTCCCTGAGAAGGCGAAGAGCACATAGCTAGCCAGAGGGTGCGCTGGGGGGCACTGCCCTGGCCACAGGGCATGGATGCAGAAGGCATCTGGGAAAATAGCAGTGCCCAGCAGGTTAAAGAAATGGTATAGCGGTGCCTGGGGGGTGACAGCCCCACCCTACCCCCTGGCAGAGAGCATCGCAGAGGCACAAGCCCTGGGTCTGCAAGCCCCTCCTGGAAGTGGCCCAGTAGAGGTATCCCTTACACACCAGGCAGAGCCCAAGGCCTCTGCCTTCTCAACCACCTGAGGCCCTGCCCATGAACCAGCCTTGCTGAGCTCTGCCCTCTGCCCAGTTCTCCTCCAGACTGAGTAGATGAGGCCCCAGCCTCCCTTGACCCTTACCCTAAGCCTTGCCTCCAGAAGCCAAAGGCTGCCACAAACACAGATATTTCAGGTCTGGGTCCCTGGTGCAGACCCTGTGATGTAGGGATATGGCACAGATGCTGAGCCAGCCCCAGGGGGCACAGGAGGAGGAGAGGAGGGCCCTGACCGTGAGCCTCCACGCCTGTGGACACACAGGCACTTTGACATGCACGAGATGGACTGCAGTGGCCACACGTGCACATTCCTCACACACACATGGGCGTGACCAAGGGCCTTGCAGACATAGGGTGTACACATGCGTGCCGCCTGCACACAGCAGAGACGGTTGGCACCTTCTCTTCCCCGGCCCCGAGCCCAAGCCCAGAGGCTGCCTCCTGCCACCAACTCTCTCGTCTGCCTTTGTCCCCACAGGTGACGCAGCTGGACCAGAGGCTGGTACTCATCACCGACATGCTTCACCAGCTGCTGTCCTTGCACCGAGGCGGCCCCCCTGGCGGCAGCAGCCCCCCCAGAGAGGGTGGAGCCCACATCACCCCGCCCTGCGGCAGTGGCGGCTCCATCGACCCCAAGCTCTTCCTGCCCAGCAGCGCCCTACCCACCTATGAGCAGCTGACCGTGCCCAGGAGGGGCCCTGATGAGGGGTCCTGATGGGGGATTGGGGTGGGCCTGAGAGGGGTGGCGAAGAGTGGCCCCACCTGGCCCTCTCTGAGGGGGGCACCACACGGCCATGGCTTCCTCCTGAAAGGCCCAGAGAGGAGCCCCGCTCTCATAGGCCCCAAAACCCCGTGGGCCCTGCTGTCTGCACAGCCTGAGCCCGGGGGCTCAGCAAGCTCACCTCTTCCTGGCCGGTGGGTACTAGAAGCTGGCTGGGTGTGGGGGGCCCCGTCTCAGGCCTGAGTTCTCATCCCTACTGCCCTGGCCCCCACATGTGATGCTGACATCACTGGCATGGTGGTTGGGACCCATCAGCAGCGTACCAGGCCTGGCCCACCTATGGCCAGGAAGTGGCACGAGCTGAGCACAGACCCAGACTGCTCGGGCCAGAGGGCTTCCTGAGGGGAGGCAGAGCAGCCCCTGGACCCCAGCCTCAAATTCAGGACCCTGCCAGGCACAGGCAGGGCAGGACCAGCCCTCACTGACTACAGGGCCACTGGCAATAAAAGCCCAGGGGCCCATTCAGAGGTCCTGGGGCTGGCTCCCTCACTCTCAGGAAATGCCGGCCCCCATGGGCAGGAGGGGACTGTGCAGGCTGTTCCTGAGCCCCCAGCTTCTGGCAGGAGGGACAGTCTCGCCATCTCCCCAGGGCACAAGGCTGAGTGTGGGAAATGCCCCCTTCCCTCCCTGTCTTAGACTGGCAGCTCTTCCTGGCTAGAGAGAAGCCCCACCCCCAACCCCCACCCCCCAGCCCGCTCTGCACAGGGCTCCCGCCTCCAACCCCTCACCCAGTCCAGCAGCCAGCCAAACACACAGAAGGGAACTGCCACATCCCCTCGCCAGCTGCCGAGCCGCTGAAGAGTCACGGTTTCTGCAGGGAACAAGGGTTCCTTCTGGGCATTACATCGCATAGAAATCAGTAATTTGTGGTGATTTGGATCTGTGTTTTAATGAGTTTCACGGTGTGATTTTGATTATTAATTGTGCAAGCTTTTCCTAATAAACATGGAGAATCACAGGCTGGGCTGGGCACTGCTCTCACCTTGGTTCCTGGGGCATCTACGGGGTCTCTGGGACAACATGGGGCTCAACCTCCATATCCCCAGCCTGCTCCTGCTGATGCCTGCGGGACTGTAGGTTGCTTCCTCCCCAGGAGACCCCACGCACCCACAGACAGGACCCCCAGGGTCAGAGGGGCTGCAAGATGCCAGTGTAGGCTGTAGCCCAGCGATGTCGCTCCTGACCTGGGCTCTGGCAGCCCACCCTTGGGCCTTGACCCCTGGGCCTCCCATATGCTCACCCCTGTCCTCCTCTGGGCCTCTGTTTCCCCATTGGTAACACAATGCTCCCTTAGCCTGTCCAGTCCTCTGAGCAGGACAGAGGGGCCACCACCCCATCCACCCAACCTGACCTAGTGGTTACAGCTCTTTGCAAAGCCCTCCTCTCCTGAGGTGGAAACAGCACCTCACTCTCAGACACGGACACACTCAGCCAGGCAGGTGCACCTGCTGTGCCCGCGCCTCAGCTACTGGACCATTTCTTGATCCTTCAAGACTGTAGCCCCAGCCAGGCACGGTGGCTCAAGCCTGTAATCCCAGCACTTTGGGAGGCCGAGACAGGTGGATCACGAGGTCAAGAGATCAAGACCATCCTGGTCAACAAGGTGAAACCCGATCTCTATTAAAAATACAAAAAATTAGTTGGGCATGGTGGCGCATGTCTGTAGTCCCAGCTACTCAGGAGGCGGAGGTTGTGGTGAACCGAGATCGCGCCATTGCACTCCAGCCTGGGTAACAAGAGCGAAACTCTGTCTCAAAAAAAAAAAAAAAAGACTGCAACCCCTTTCTGTCCTCTTTCCAGAGCCCACCCCGAAGTCCCAGGCCATCAGGACTGGGGGCATCTGAGCTCTCAAAGATGGGGCTGTCCTGGGTCCACTGGAGGCAGCAGGCAGCCAGCAGCAGGTGGCGGGGACAGGAGCCCCAGGTTTCTGTTTGGAGTGGGGATGGAAGCCTTGTCAGAGGAGAAGCCCTAGGTCCCACCTGGTGCCGAGCCTGCTGGGCCCATGCCCCCACCCATGGGCCTTGGCATCCGGCCTGGCCAGCACTGAGCAGGACGCAAGAGGTGGAGGGGCAGCGTGGGGCTGCCCAGGCTTCCCCTGCCTGCACCCACCCGGGAGGAGCAGGAGCCACAGTTACTGAAAAGGCAGGAGCTGTTGTTTCCTTGTTGGGTAAATATTTGTGGAAACCCCGGATGCCGGCCGGAAAGCAGAGCCCTCCACAGCGCCCGGGCCCCCCAGCCCCTGCCGCCCACCCCGGGACCCCAGCCCACAGGGAGCTCCGAGGGACCGCCCATCTGGGCCAGGCGAGGCCCCGGCACCCACCCCGCCTTGTTGTCCGTATTATGGACTGTGCACAGTGCCCGAAGACTCCACTCCTGGACCGGCCATTGCAGCCCTCTCGGGTGTGAAATGCAATTTACCTGAAATAAAGCCCAATTATGGAATTAGCTAATTAAAGCCTTGGTAGAGGCTGGGCCCAGCCGGCCGGGCACTCAATGCCCGCTGGTGCCCGTGGACTGAGGGAACAGATGGCGCCTCAGCCCGCCATGCCGGCCACATTCCTTCACTCTGTCCCCCGATAAGTGACCTAGACAGCACACGACCATCTGGTGTGTGGCACGTCCTGCAGGCCCCGGACAATGGCCCGGCAGACCTCTCCGAGAGAGGGCCGTCGCCCGGGTAACGGTGGCATGTGCAGCCCTGGCCCATTCACGGCCCCTCCCGCAGCCCCTTTCTTCGGGCCCTTTGTGGCCTCGCCGCGGCTGCCTGGCTACTCTGGCTGAGGACAGCCGAGAGTGTGTGTCCGCAGAGCAGGGCTTTGTCTCCAAATTGGGCTCCCTTATTAAGGTCCTCGGGGTCCAATAGGTGCCAGGAGCATCTGCTGGGGGTGGCTGGGGGAGGGGCTGCTCCTGCTTCCTGGGCACCCACCTCCTCTGCCAGGCTCCCCTCCCCCATCGCCTGCCCTCAGATGGCCCCTTGTGGACACTGGGCGTGTCCCTGAGGAAGCCAGTCTCCATGGCTGGCACTGGCCAAGCCCGAGGTTCTCCCATCTTCTGGCCAGGGGGCCAGGAGGAGGAGGCAAGGGCCGGGCCTGCCTGCAGCCCCTCGCCTCCCACCCCAACCCTGTCTGCAAAATGGGGAACAGTAAAAGTGCCACTGGAAGGGGTGTCACGGACAGGGGCTTGATGGAGGTGAGACATGTCAGCTCTGGGCCTAGGCCAGGCACACAGCAGGGACTTAATAAAGGAAGCCAGGCAAACCACCTGGGTGGGTGATGCTGGGCTCTGCCTCCTCAAGGCACTCCTGCCTGGCCAGCCTGACCCCTCGGAGCTCTTTCCCAAGGCCCCTCCTGCATCCAGCCTCACCCCACCAAGCTCCCTGCCCCTCAGAGCCAGGGAGAGCTGTCCGGCTGGCAGCTCCCCATCCTGCTCCCAAGCCAACTGTGGCTCCCCACTGCCAAGCAGGCCTGTGAAGTCCCACAGGCTGCAACCCTGCCACTCACCCTGGGCATCCCCTGCCAGGAGCCCAGCTTCTCCTGCCTCACCCTGTACTTGATGTCCAGCCCCAAGCTCCCAGGAGGCACCGTCCTCCTCCCCACTCAGGACCACCTCTGAGCACCATCTTGGCAGGCAGCCCCCCACCAGCATGGCGGTCAGGAGTCAGGCCCACCATTGGGGTGTAGGGTCTGTGCTAGGCCTTTTGGGCCCCAAAAACAGGCAGGCGGCTAACAGTGCCTATTACAGGACTGGCCCCAGCTGGGTGCCCAGGAAGTGCCAGTTAAATTAAGAAATAAAATAAAAATGTAGATGGAGGCTGCCCCCCATTGCATGTGCAGCAGAGGTACCAGGACCCAGGCAGGGCATCAACAGGCATCCCTCTAAGGGACAGGAGAGGGGCCCACACCTGTGCCCTGAAGGAGGGGGTCTGGCCAGGGGTTTTGATCTGGAGCAGCCGAACAGCTGCTGGAGGGAACAGAAAAGCAGCTGAGATCCAGGGGCTCCTTGGGATCTTAAGCGTGTCTCAGCTTCACCATTCTCGGCCCCTGACAGACCAACCCTGCTCTTGCCTCTGGCCCTATTCCTGTGGCCCTGGAGGTCCAGCGAGTTGGGAGATCAGGCCTGTGGCCTGTGTCTCAGCACCCTTCACCTTCCCTGTCCCTGGGCCACTGCGTCCCCACCCAGGTTAGCCAGAGTCCCTGGCAGCCAGGCCTGGAGTATGCTGGGGGCAGCCAGAGCCAAACAGAGCTTCCGTTTCTGCTGGCCTCTGCATGCAGACAGCAAGGGCTAGGACCCCTGGAAGCTGACAGGTGGAGCCCAGCCCTTTCCAACTCCTTGTGAAGCCTCAGGGAGGAGGCCTAGAGGGCCTGCAGTCAGGCAGGACAGGAGGGCTGGGGGCTGCCACCCCATCCCAAGGCCTTAGAGGCCAAGGCAACAGCCCATGCCCACCCAGGGACTGGCTGTGTAACAGGAGGCCTGTTGACCTCAAGATCCTTCTCTGTCGATCCTGCTGTGACCTCCTGGCCCTGGCTGTGTCGCCTGGCCCTCCCTTCAGCACCCCTGCGAGGCACCAGCCTCCTGCAACTCCCCTGCCCTGAAGCCCCCACAACTCAAGGCACCTGAGCGAGGCAGAGGGTGGAGGAGGTGAGCTGCCCAGCCCCAGGCAGCCCTGCTGGCCTCCAGGGAATGCTCCGGTCCCCTCCCCTCCTCTTCCTTCTAGACCCTCATCCATGGCTTCCAGAGGGGACAAGGGTGCCCTTTATTCCCAGAGCCAAGCCAAGCCCTGCCCCCAACCTGTCCCCAGGCTTGGGTTTCACACGTGTCCAGGCAGCGAGCCCTAGGCCCAAGAAGACACAAGCTGGGCCCAGAGGTGTCCGGGGATGGCTCAGTGGGCAGAGTCCATCCTGGTGCCTTCTGGGGCCTCAAACACCCAACTCCTTCCACTTCCTGGGAGTGGCCCCAAGACGCAGGGGGCAATGCCAAGACGGAGTTCAGGGCTTGTCACCTGGGTACAGTGACCCCCAGCTGCATGACCCCACACTCTGGAAGCCCCCCACCTTCTCCTCTCCCCACCACCAGCCCCTCTACCACGTTCCCCGTGGCACACTCCTTTCTAGCCTGCAGGATACTTGTGGTCTTTCTGTGGTATCACAGCCGAGCAGCATCAGGGAAGGAGGTTCAGGCTCAGGGAACCAAGCTCAGCTTCGCCTCCCACCCAGGCCTGTGGCCTGGGAAGCTGGCGGCGGCAGCAGCAAATCCATGGCCAGGAGGTAACAGGTGTCCAAAGACAGATCACACCGAGGGGAGAGACCCAGCGCAGAAAGGCCTTAGAGCTCGTGAGGTCCCCACCTGGTACAGACGGGGAGACCAAGGCAGGGGAAGGCCGGGCCAGGGCAACACCTGTTCTGTGACTTCGCTTTGGAAAAGCCTCAGAGAAGCACTGGGACTTCCAATAGCAGAGAAGTCGGTAGGTCAACCAGGAAGCCAGAGGCCAGGGAGGAACTGAATGGCTGAGAGCAAGAGCTGGCATTGCCGGACCTTGGGCTGGAGAGGCCGGACCTGAGGACGAGATGCTGCAAACTCCAGGTGGGCTGAGGACAGGTCCTCTGCTGGCCCACACAGGCCAAGAAGCCACAAAGCACTGTGCCTGCCTGACACAGCTAAGGGTCACGTGGGCCTTTGGAACATGCCCACTGGCTCCAAGAAGGCTGCTGTTGCACCTGCCCCACAGAAACTCCCAAACTTCCCAGTTGGATCCTCAAGAAACTCTGTTACGGCCTGACCATGAACGTGATTCGCCAAACCCATCTGAATGACTTTCGGTTGGTTCTTAGGCACGTCCCTCCCCTAGTCACCCCTGACACCCACACACCTACACACACCTGCACACACAATACACACACCCACACACACCCGCACACAATACACATACACCTAAACACAAACACCCTAAACACAGCACAATCATGTATACACAGACCCACACACCTGTACCCTACACACACCTGCACACACAATACACACACTTTACACACACCTGCACACAATACACATACACCTAAACACAAACACCCTAAACACAGCACACTCATGTATACACAGACCCACACACCTGCACCCCACACACACCCACACACAATACACACACTTTACACACACCTGCACACAATACACATACACCTAAACACAAACACCCTAAACACAGCACACTCATGTATACACAGACCCACACACCTGCACCCCACACACACCCACACACACACACCCCTACAACACAAGAACTGCCTCCGTTGTGCATGCGGAGGGTGGCAGTGGGGGTGAAGAAAGAGCTGAAGCCAGGAGCCAGGGATCCCCTCATTCCCAGCCACGCTGGCACCCACTCTGTCAGGTGCAGGCCTCTCTGAGTTTCTGTGGGTCATTGCAACCCCAGCTTCACAGAGCTGACCCCAGGACATTCAGTGGAAGAGATGCTACCACAAAAGCTGCCCAAACACCAGTGACAGAGCCGGCTGCGCTCAGGGACAGCTGTGTCCTGACGTCCTCTTCGGCCCAGCAACCTGGGTAAAACCAAGGTTAACCCGGATTAAACAAGGCTAAACCTTGTGTGTTAAACCAAGCTTGAACACACAAACAACTCCTGAGACAGCGGTTTCCGTGGCAAATCCACCCACGGGACACCTCTGCCAGGCAGAGCCTGACTCAGCACAGGTGACCAGAGGGGAAAAGGGCCCCAAATGCCACCCAGTTCTCCCAGAACAGCCGGGGAGGCCACAAGTGGCCCAGGTGCCATGATGAAGAGTCGCCCCACAGCAAGGCCAGGATGCACCTCCAGCTCCCACACCAGAGGGGCCAGAGGCTCCGTGGGACGGGCATGGCACAGGGGGCACTCACCGCAGCTATGCCCCCAGCCACCCCAAGAAGGCCTGGTCGGAAGCATCTCTGCCAGGGACATTGGGAGCAATGGGCGAGAGGTGGACTGGCCAGGCTCTGGAAGAGGAGGCTCTAGCTGAGAGAGGCCACAGCCCCGGGGTGGGGACCCCAGGCACTTGTGGGTGGAGATGTGCAGGCCCTGAGCGCTGATGGTCCTGGCCTGGGCCAACCCCAGAGACTGAAGCAGAGGCCCAGGGAGCTGGACTGTGGCATCACCTCAGAAAACACCCATCCTGGGAGTGGGCAGGAGGCTATTCGAGAGAGGTTGAGGGCTGTCAGGACGGTGGCAAATATCATTAAGTAATTTCAAAGGGTCTTAATCAAATCCCCTCGCCGTCCACAAGATCATGTCAAAGGACTTTGGAAGGCAGAAGAGGGGACGACGATTCCCGTGGGTCTTCCACTTGACTGGCTGGCCCTGCCGCATGGGGGCCTTCGGCCTCTCCCTCCGCCTGTAACTCCATTTTGGACTCCAGCCAAGCCTGCCTCCTCTCTGGGCATCTACCTTGTCCCTGGGGCAAACCCACACTGGCCAGCTCAGGGAGCAGGGACCACCGTGCGGGTGGTCGGCAAGGGAAACGTCTCATCGCACTGCTTTAGGAGGAGGCCCCGGTGGCAATCCAGGCCGTCAACCATGCAGTCGCTGAGAACCACCACTTATGGAAGGGGAAACTGAGGCATAGAAGAGCCACAGGATGGGGAGGGGCTTTCACAGCTTCTGGAACCTGAATTTCCCAGGAACTTGGGCCTGGCACCTGACCGTGCATTGCCTCGATTTCTCATCTACCAAACATGGCTGAGATCACATCCTACCTTAATGGTTGGGGTGAGCTGTGAGCCAGGCAATGCAGTACACATGATAGGTGCTTCCAGAATGTTCCATGGTGACATCTCAAGCCCACAGTCCTCGGCCGTCCTGTTGGGCTCCTTCCGAATCCCCCGGATGCCTCACATTATCTGCCTTGGACTTTTTTTTTTTTTTCCCAGAAACAGGGTGTCACTCTGCTGCCCAGGCTGGAGTACAGCGGCCTGATCACAGCAGCCTCCACCTCCTAGGCTCGAGTGATCCTCCCACTTCAGCCTCCCAAGAAGTGGGGACTACAGGTGTGCACCACCATGCCCCGCTGATTTTGGGTATTTTTTGTAGAGACAAAGTCTTGCTGTGTTGCCCAGGCAGGTCTCACTCTTGGGCTCAAGGGATCCTCCTGCCATGGCCTTCTGAAGTACTGGGACTGCAGGTGTGAGCCACTGCTCCCAGCTACCTTGGGCGTTTTTTCAAGGTTTGGGAACACGCAATAAGGACGTTTTTCAAGACACAAAACGTTCTTATTGCGTGTTCCCAAATGTCCCGCAGCCAGAGGCTGGACAAAGCAGGGCCATTCACCCCTGCCACAGCCACACGCCTCTCCCACCTGGGCGGTTCACCTGCAAGGGCTAAGGGCGCTGAAACCACACAGCAGCAGCCTGCAGTCCAGATCGTTCTGCAGCCAGCGTTGCTCACCTGTTGGACGCTATGGAGCCAGCTGTGAGACCTTCCTGCTCTCCTCACCTTCCTCAGAGTTTCTCAGACGGCTGTGACATATTGGTGTCCAGCCTCCCCATGCAAACGGAAATTCACTGATTCTGGGCTGAACTGAGGTTCACACTCACACCCAACCACCCCACCTTCACCCCAAGAGCCAAAGTCACTCTCCCAGAGCTGTTCCCGTCCCCATCGAGCAGGCGCGGGCAGCAGTCCAGGTTCAGAAGCTGCCTCCTCCCGGCTCCCAGGCCGGGCTGCTCCTCTGACTCCCTGTTCTGGGGCAAAGGCAGCCAGATGAGCACACCAAGTGGGGCTGCGGCTGGGACACACGAACCAGCGCCAGCTGGGAACACTCCCAGGAAGAAGCTCTGTGCGCAGCCCTGGTCTCGCCCCTTCCCTGGCTCTGGGATGAGGAGGGTGTCTGCTGTGTACCAGCCTGAGGTTACCATGACCCCAGCTGATGGGACAGACCAGGCCCTGGAGCTCAGCCCTTGTCCAAGGGCACCCCGTGACCAACTGCAAGCATCGGACTTTGAACTCGGAGCTCTGTGCCACCAGGAAGTCCCCTCACCCCCAACCACTGAAGACGCTCAGGAAACGCTGCCCGGAACTATGCTGCTCTGGTGAGCAGACCACCTGGCTGCGGGCAGGAAAGGAGGCCGCCGGGCCTCGGCCCAGAAGGACTCTCACCTCCACCACTTCGGGCTGCCCAGAGGCAACCTGGGTCCCTAGAGATTTCTCATCTGCAGCTCACTAGGGCTCCCTCCCCGGCCCTCCCACAACCCGCCCCCACCTCGGAAGCCCCAGCCCCTGTTCCTCTCTGTGGCTGGGAGGACATGTAAGCTGAAATCATCTCACCCTTCTCTGGGCGTGATCTGCCGTGGCCTTCCCTCATATGTACATAATGAAAATGATTTTTTCCTCCTGTTAATCTGCTCAATTTAACTCATGGCCCAGTCAAAGAACAAGAACGGGGAGGAGGTGGGGGGAGACATTTTCACCCCCTCCGCCACCAGGAGCACCTGTGCCTCCCGAGGAGTAAGCGGGGAGGGCTGGCCCCTGCTCTCATCTCAGCAGAACCCAGGCTGCGCTAGGGAGCAGAGAGGCCAGTGGGGGTCAGTCCCCAGCCCCCTGGTGCCACAAACATACTCCTCCCTCTCCATGGCCCCCCTGTCACCAGCCTCGAGGTGAAGCAGGCAGAACTGTGTACTGAAAACACTCCACAGCCCCTGAGTGTGTCCAGGTGGCTTCAGTTACCCGGCGCCTGGCTGGCCCACCCTCCAGAAAGCCCTGCCAAGGCTTGGCACCACTGCCCCCAACGGCCCCTCTTGCCGCCAGCAAGCCCGAGAGGCCTCAGGGCATGGGCAGATTGCTTTCCCCTATTTGGCTGGCCCCTTCTCCCCAGGAAAAGGCTTCATTGTCTCCCTCCCCCCCCAGCCACCGCCTGGCTCAGGAGACACGGGGCTCCAGGCTGAGGTCACCAGGCCTTGCAGAATCCACCTGCAGCCGCACCAGTGCAAGAAACCAAATCCCAGCGGCAGATGACAGCCGAGAGTGGCAGCACAGAGTGCCCATTCAGCCTCCGCTGGAGCCCGCCTGGCCCCACCTGGCAGCCGCCTCCCCCACCAGGGCCCTCCCACACCTGAGCCCAGGCCTCACTTAGCCAACGCTGCCCAGCCACAGGGCTGGGATGTGCCCCACCCTGGGGCACCCACAAGTGTGAGGTTGGCTGGTGAAGGTGGCGGAGACCCTGCCCCACCTCCAGAGCCTCCTCTAGCCCAGAGCAGATTCGAGGGAGCCTCCAAGTCAAGCATTAACAGGGAGGTTGCCTGCACTTGAAAACATTGCTGCCCCATTTTACAGATGAGAAGCCTGAGGCTGGGCACCAACTCATCTGCCAGCTGGGTGCAGCCAAGCCGGCCCTTCGCTGCCTCAGGGGTCTCTGCTCAGTGATGGAGAGGTGGCCTGGAAGGAGCCCTGCGCTGCACAGCAGCCTGTAGGGAAGAAAAGATGGGCCAAGGCTTGAGGACACGTAGACCCATTTCACAGATGGGCAGCTGAGGTGGCACCCTTGGCACCAAGTTGACAGGAAGGCGCCGGGTCAGCATTTGAGTGAGTTGCACTGAGGACAGGAGACCTCCCAGGCTCCCCTCTTTAACATCCTGTAGAACTGACACCACCGGCCATAGCTAGTCCCTCATCGCCTCCCCCCACCCCCAGCCCTGGCCTCTGCACGTGGGCAAAGGCTGCGGAGGAAGAGGCTTTGGCTTTTCAACCATGGCTTCAGCCAAATCCCCCAAGCACGTCATCAAGGAGAATGGCTGAGCCTAGGAGCCTCGTGGGCTCCGTGGAGGCCCTAAAGAGACAGGCCTCGGCCTCAGGGCAGGCTTAACACCCCTCTCCAGGCAGAAAGTGGCCATTTCCCTCCCAGTGGTTCTCCAGCTTGGGGTCTCCAGCCAGCGTGGCCACTTATGGGCCAGGTGTGAAGAGGAGGCAGAGGGGGCAGGGAAGTGGATGTGGTCTCAGGCACTGGGGCCCATCCAGTTCTCAGCCCCAGTCCTCAGCCCCAGGGACAGCCGGGCCCTCCGCAGAGCAGGGCACACCCCAATTCTGCAGCCAGGCCCCAGGATCCAGTGCTTCCTCCAGGCTGCCCGGGGCTCCCTCTTGAGTGGCAGGCCCAGGTCTGGACTCTGGCCCCCACCCACAGGCTCAGAGGCAGCCTTGCCTTCCATAGATGAGGCCACGAGTTGCCTGTCACTCAGCTCTTCTGCCCCGCTGGTCACACTGAAAAGAGCATCCCTTGGCTGGGAGGCCTGGATATCGGCTCCAACCCAGCTCAGGAAGCAAGAGTGGGAAACTCAGGCACAGGAGGCATCTCCGGGCCCAGCGCACCCTGCAGCAGCTGTCCCAGCCCCTCCCAAACGCTACCCGCCAAACTGGCCCTACTCCCCCTCTCGATTTAGCAAACTCCTACTCATCCTTTAAAGCCAAGAGCCAAGGGGCTCTTCTTCCATGATGCTCCTCTTCCAAAAGCAGCCAAGGGTCTCCATGCACTGCCACTCAGCACCCACTGCAGACACTGTGTCCTTGAAGCTGATCTCCCCACCAGACCAGCAGTGGCCCTGAAGGGGGTGGCAAATAGGATGTCTGACACGGAGAACCCTTGGGGATTAGGAAATGGGGTGTGCCGGAAGCCAGTGCAGGCTGGATCCTAGACCTCCTGAAGACAAAGTGCAGGGAGCTGTGCTCATGCCCACACTGGGCAGGAGGCTGGCACTGTCTGCTGAGGGCTGCATCCCTGCCTTGGAGTATGGGAAGGATGGAGGGGAAAGAGGGGCTCCCCAGCCCCTGTCCACCACACCAGCCTCGCTGGGGTCCCCCAGAAGCCCTAGGGGTCCACCCAATCTGTGCACCCTCTCTTTGGCTCATGCTGCTCCCCTGGGCCCACCCCAGCCTTGTGCCTATTCTTCTGACGGCCCACCCATCCCCAGAATGGCCCCTTCCCGCATCCCACACTGGTATACTTTGGAAGGCAGCACTGAAGGGGATTTCTGAAATCCTTTGTGCTTCCATCTCCTCCATGGGTTCACCTCAAGATGTTGCAAGAAGGTGCTGGCGCTCAGCCCAGCACAGATAGACGAGGCCACCCGCCTACTTCGCTTTTCCAGACATCTCACACCCATAACTGGCCTGATGAACCTCGTTCCAGCTTCCAAGGAACACTGGAGTGCCAGGTGCCACCACACCCCAGGCTCTGCACCTCCCAGAACCCCTGTGATAGCGGAAGGAGGGGGTTACCCTGTTCCATTTACCTAAGAGAAAATAGAAGGCTCAGATGGAGAAGTGCTCCTGCTCCAGCTCACACGGCTTTCAGGCCAGAGACCTTTGCCCCACCGCACACGTGTGGCCCACAGACAAGCTCATGGGTCATTCAGCCACAACACAGATGGGAGATCCCCTGTCCCTCGGGAGGAGCCGGAGTCCCCACACCTGTGATCCAGTGCCAGGCTTTAGCACGAACTCCTGTGTGCCCACACCCTGCCTGTCTGAACCCCCCATCTAAGGCACTCGTGTTTACACCCTGGTCCCTGGCCCCTCAATTTCTGAGAAAATTCCTTGACAGAGTAACTCTAGTTCACTAGAGTACTGTTGTCTTGTAGCGTGCTCTTTCTGACAGTATCTGCACTGCAGAAGAACCTGAAGAAGATCTCACCTGAGCTCCGAGGTATGCATTTCTGGGCAGATTTGAAAGATGGTGGCCGCTGCTAGGGGGATGTAATTGAGGGTCCTCACAAATCATGACTCAGTCTCTGAGAACCAGCACCTAGCGGCATCCCCAGCCTCCTCCTCCATCACATCCAAGCAAAACCCCAGGTCCCAGCCCCACCTCGAAGACTGCAGGCTGGCCTGGTCCCTTCTGCTCCATTCAAGACTCTGCTCTGGCTTTTCTCCGTCAGGAAACCTCCCATCACCCTCAGGCTGGGTCTGGGACCCAGGCCCTAAGACATGCATGTCTGCTGACAGACAGGCAGAGCGGTGCCCACGGTTAGGCCTCACCCTATACAGCATCATCACAACCCCCACTGGTCCACCTGGGAGAGCAGAGACCCAGGGACAGCCACGCACTACCCTCTGTGCCCTCAGCACCCCGGGGGCCTTTGGGGGTAGCTGCTGCCATATAATGTGGGTAGGGGGCGGTTTGTAGGCACCCAGAGCCTGAGCAATGCTGCAGAAAGTCCAGGGGGGCCTTACAGAGGCCCCAAGTGACTCAGGCCTCTGACAGAGCCCAGCTGGCTCCAGGGCTCCCAGTACTGGCCTCCTGCCCCCAGGCCCGTCGGCCCTGCCTGCAGCCTCAGTGGTACCTGCTGGGGAGTCCCAGCCACCCCACAAACTTGGTCCCCTAAAGATCTGATCGTGAGCTCTTGCTAATCATCCGGCTGTCACCAAGCTGCACCACAAGCATTTTCAAAGAGTCCTTGATTTTTAAGGCCCATAAAACACTGTGAAATGGCCTTTTTCAAAGATTTAGGGCATTAATGGCCATGGAAAACACAAAAACGTGTCCAGGGGGCCAGTTTTAGTATCTCCCAATACCAAATTGCCCTCAAGCAGCCCCACCTGTCCACGCCCCCTCCACTCACCCACCCAGGGATCCTAGCCAGGACCCCTGCGCCCTGAGAAACCCTTTCCAGGAGCAGGCTGCGGAAGTCTGGCCGAGAGGGGCAAGGACTGGGTGGGGTCAGGGACAGGGATCGGGGTCAAGGGGCCCCGGGCTCTCCTGGAGGCTGCGGAACAACCCGGCCGGGGTTGGGGGAGGGCTCTGACGCTGCGTTGCCTGTCCTGGCCCGGCCTGGCCGGCCCCCTGCCCAGTCGCAGCACGGCCCGGACGACCGCCAGACCTCCGGGGTGCCCAGTCCGAGCCTGGGCCACTAGGGGCCTCGGGCCGGGCGGGCGGGGCGGGGGCCGGGGTCGGGGGTCCGGCGAGCTTTAATGCGCGCACAAAGCCTCATTTGCAGGTCAATGCCGCGGCACACTCGCCTCTCCCCTCGCCCGGCGCCCTTTGTCCGGCCGCGCCCGCTCCTCGCGCCAGATGGCCGCGGAAATGCTAATTTCGGGCGCCCCTGCCCCCCCACCCCCGCGTTTAATTGCGCCTTTGCAGATGGGCCGCGAGTGTGCGCTTCATGCTGATGAGCGCGGCCTCGCCGCCTTCGGGTCCGCCCGACCGGCCGCCTCGGACCTCCGGGAGCCGCGGCCCTGCGCTCTGGGGCCTGGGGCGGGGAGGGGGCCGCTGCCCCCCAACTCGGCGCGCAGCCGGGCACGGGCGGGCACCCAGCGGGCCGGGCGCGGGAAGCGCGCTTCCCTCTTTTCATTTCTCCAAAATGGGATCTTAAGTGATTCTGAATGAAAACAAATTGGCCCGCTTTCTTCTCCAAACAGACGCGCGGCGCGGTGGGGGCGGCGGGCGCGGGCCCGGGACCCCCTGCCCGGCCAGGCCCTCGTGCCCTCTCCCCGCGGCCCGCCTTCCTGCGCCCTGGACCGGCGGCACTTGGAGGCGGCCAGGCAAGACAGCAGACGTGGGGGCCCTTTTGACGGGAGCCAGGGATCCCCGGACTTTCCGAGCAGCGGGGAGCAGAAGCCCGCGCGGTCCCCCTTGCCTTCCACGACCGAAACAGATTCCCAGCCCGGCTGGAGCGCAGAAATGAGCCAGGCCAGCGCCAGCCGCCCCCACCCCTCCCATCTCCAGCCCCAGCAGGAGCCTGGCCCAGACCTCGGGCCCCACAGCGCCAGGGAGCATCCTCGCGGAGCCTAGGCCTGCCTCGAACCCTGCCGGGCGGCCATAGGGCTGGGGCTGCAGCAGGCTGGGCAGAGGGAAGGAAGGAAGGAGGCGGTTTCTTTGTGATGTGTCCACTTTACCAGCAACATTTCAACCACAGACTTAGAAAACCTATACATTGGTGGGTGATTCAGTTGCTCCACCACCAGCTATGAAACAGAGACAGAGCCATATTCTGGGTAAGAATACTCCCAATACAAAACTCAGCCACGGACCTTTAAAAAGAAAAGGGTGCCCGACGCAGTGGCTCACGCCTGTGATCCCAGCACTTTGGGAGGCCGAGGTGGGAGGACTGCTCGAACGCAGGAGTTCAGGTCCCGCCTGCAAGACACGGCAAGGCCCCATCTCTACAAAAAAAAAAAAAAATTAAAAATTAGCCAGGCCAACGTCGTGTCTGTAGTCCCAGATACTCAGGAGGCTGAAGTGGGAGGATCACTTGAGCCTGGGACGTGAAGGCTGCATTGAGCCATGATTGTGCCACTGGACTCCAGCCCATGTGACAGAGTAAGACCCTATCTCAAAGAAAGAAAGACACAGAGAGAGAGAGTGAGAAGAAAGAAGGAAAAAGCAGGAAAGGAATGAGAGAGAATCATTTCTTCCTTAAACATCCTGTTGAACTTTTCTGATTTGCTTGGGCAGAGGACGGAAAGTCATTTCAGTGGATCCCTCAGCCTTGGGCTCGGCGGGGACTGAAGTCAGCTGAGAGTCACTCTGGTCCAACTGCCACCAGCCTGGTTCTGGCACCCGGCCCTGGTGTGGCCTCCATAGCCACACCTCATCCCCTCACCTCCACCTCAGTACCCACCCGCCAGCCCCACACCACCGAGCCCTGCTGTGCCCTTGAGCCAGTGCCCTGCCTGCCAGCTCGCCTCTGCTCACCCCTCCTCCTGGTGCCCTGAGGCTCCTCAAGACACCCAGGAGCCTCATCCTTTGCCCTGGGCCACACCTCCCTCACCTGGCTCTTGAAGGGAGTCCCATCCACCTTCCCCTGAGGGTGAAGCTCAGGGTCTGGCCCACACCCCTGCTGATACTCAGGGCCCATCTGGGGGGACCTCACAGGGGTTCCAGTAGACACCCAGGCCAAGATGGGAGGGCTCGCCATCATCATCACCCATCCTGCAGAGTGCTGCCCCATGAGTGCCAGCACAGTGCCATGCTGTGGGCTGGGGGCAGCTGGCCCAGAGGACAGCTGCCCAGAGGACATATGTGGCCAGGATGCGCCATGGAAATTTCCATGGTCACGGGATGGAAACCATTTCCTATCATAAAATAGCAGGTGCCCCATCAGACTCCCCTTGCGTTTCTTTCCAGGAAACAGTTTGGATGGGATGTTTACACCCACTGGAGACAAACATCTCCTGGTCCTAACCCCTTGTGGTCGCTTCATTAACCGAGGCCTCCATCTTCCTCTGGGGAAGCCAGTGTAGCCCAGCCCCCTCCACCCCGCTACCCTGCCTTAGCCCCAGGGTGCCCTGCAGTCCCACTGCTGCAACCATCACATTCACCCCGCAGCAGAGGGTGGCAGCAGAGGTGGCAGCAGAGCGTTTGCACTGTACGCGCATTCCCCCCGCCACTTCTCAACAACGTCTTCCTAATCCTTAACCTGGGGGCCTTTCCCTAACACGTTTGGAAGACACCAGCCGCCTCCTCCCACCTTAGGACTATCCCAGTGGCTGGTTACACTTCACACTCTGCCAAACTGTTACTTTATCACACTCAGATTGCGGGTCTCTTAAACAGTTCGTTATGGTTAAGTATTTTCAATTAAAACAGTATATGTCGGTGCGTATGAAACAGGTAAATAGACGTGCTAATACTTTAGGTACATTGAGCTGGGCGCAGTGGTGCACACCGTAGTCCCAGCTACTCCAGAGGCAGAGGTGAGAGGATCTCTTGAGCCCAGGAGTTCGAGTCCAGACTGCACAACATAGGAAGACCCTGTCTCTATTTAAAAAAAAAAAAAAAAAATATATATATATATATATATATATATATATATATATATTAGGCTGGATGCCTATAGTCTCAGCACTTTGAGAGGCTGAGGCAGGAGGATCACTTGAGCCCAAGAATTGGAGACCAGCCTGGACAACATAGGGAGACCCTGTCTCTACAAAATTTTTTTTAAAGATCAGCTGAGCGTGGTGGTACACGCCTGTGGAGCCAGCCACTCAGAAGGCCAGAGCAGGTGGATCGCTTGAGCCCAGGAGGTCAAGGCTGCAGTGAGCCGTGATCATGCCACTGCACTCCAGCCTGGGCCACAGAATGAGATCCTATCTCTAAAACAAAAGATGTATTTGGAGTTAAAAAGCAAAAGTGAGTCTCATCGATGTAAGATGATATGGTGCCCCAAACTGCCACCTGCACTTACCTCAGGGTAGAAACGTCTATGAGGGAAATTTTTTATACATTCCTCTATTGTTTGCATTTTTTTTCTTTTTTACAATGAGCATATGCTATTTCTACAATCAAGGGAAATATATGGCTATTTTCATTTTGGGAATCAAAAGAAATAAAAAGCCCCATTGGCCTGCCAGCCCTGTGACCTGGGGCTACAGCAATAATGCTTGGAACTGGCGCTGGCCGACGGGTTACCCAGCCACAGCCCACGCCACAGTCCACTGTCAGGACCATCTTACGAGAGGGGCTGCCTCAGAGTGGAGTCCTGGAGGCGCCTCAGTAACTAAACCCCCTTGGACAGAAGCCAGGCCAGACCCACCTGGTGCCAAATGCCACTCCGGTCTGCTCTCAGTTCCAGCAAAATTCCTAAGTATATTGTTGGTATCATTGTTATTTTGCCATTACGTGACATTTTTTAAATGCCTAGAGTGTTTTTTCAGCCATTTTCATTAGCTCCTTTTCACTCTGCCCAAGAGACCCTTCAGCATTTTGCCTGCCACTGGGCAGGTCAGCCAAGGCTCAGAGAGGTCAACCAACCCGCCTGGGTCACACAGCCACAGAGCAGCAGGTGGGAGCACAGATGTTAGAGCTGGGCCCAGCTCCTGCAGAGCTGTGGAGCGGATCTCACTGTTGGGCCTGCTGGGCTTTTATTCGGATTTAGGAATTTCTTGGGGGGTAGGAGCACATTTGGGAAAGAGAAGAAAAGTAGGGATGAGAGAAGAGAGAAGAAAAGGAAAGGGAAGCCCAAGGCCGGAGCAAGAGAGCAGAATAACAGGAGACACCGTGGGTGTGGGGCTGGCAGCGCCGCCGAGAGGCTCTGGCAGGAAAACAGTCCCTGGAGGTGCCCCTGCCTTCTCCCCACACTCTGGCACAGTGCCCACTTCCAGAGGAGTCTCCTTTCCCAATGAGGGGGGTGAGAGGGGGTGAGGCAGCATCCACGTCTAGACGCTCATCCTTTGAGGAGAATACCAGGGTCCCCAAATACTGCTTGAGGTCTCTGAAATGCAGGAGGCCCTGGAGCCTGCATTTGTCATGAGCCTTGGTCACCATGCCTACCCCCAGCTCAGCAGCAGGTGCTCAGCCTGGCTCTCATGCTGAACCAGGTCCCCAGAGGCCCAGACGGTGCCGCTCACCAGCAGGCATCCCAGGCCACAGGGCAGGACGACCAATCTGGAGCCCACTGTTAGGGGCGGAATTGTGTCCTCCAAGAATCATGTGTTGAAGCTCTCACCCCCAGCACCTCAGCATGTGGCTGTATGTGGGTACACGTTTTACAGAGGTAACAGCTAAAATGAGGCTGTGCTGTGAGCCCTGATCCAACAGGACTGGAATCCACATCAGGACATGAGGACACAGGCACACTCAGAGGCACGGCCCTGCAAAAACACAGGAGAAGGTGGCATCTGCAAGCCTCAGGAGGAACCAGCCCTGCCGACTCCATCAGCGTGGACTCCAGCCTCTCGGACTGTTAGAGGATAAGCATGTGCTGTCTCAGCAGCCCTGTCTGTGACACTTTGTGATGGCAGCTCCAAGACAGGAGCATACCCAGCATCCACCCAGCTCCACAGAAAGAGGACATCTGTACAGCCCTGCACAGCCAAGGTGGATGGAAAGACCATGCCCTGGACCTCCAGACCGGCTGCAACCCCCACACACCCCTGGCTCAGAGACCTTCTCTGCCTGAACGCATGAAGCTGCCTCCTCCAGGCTCGTTTCCCTCAGATACATCTTCCCAACACCTAGGGACACTTCGTGCCAAGTAGAGAGTCCCCAAAAATACCATTTTCCAAGGCGGAGACAAAATAAAGCCATGTTCAGAGTCAGCATCTGTGTACCCTTAATGTTAATTGGGGACAGCGGCATTTGGATCTGGGTGGCTGAGGAGTTTGGTTCCCCGGACAATCAGGGCCTGCCTGAAGAACCAGGGGCTGCCGGAGACGCTGGGCCTTGCTCCCGGTTACCGCAGCCTTCATTAACAGCCGCGTCCAGACCAGCTGGAGTCAGCTGATTAGCCCATTCTAAGTGGCATCGGGAGTCCCCCCACCCCCGTATCTATTTTTTTCACCCGCACATGTTCAATTCAGTTTTGCTTTTGTGCCAGAGAGGCCTCCGATGTGAATGTTTCTGGGGAGGTTTTTCCATGTTTCTTTATGTCCTCGAAACCAAAGTCAGCCACCAAGTTTCAGAAAACACCCTCTTGGATGGGAGCGGGTAAGAGGAAAGAAAAACACACAACACAACACAAAAGCAAAAGAAAACAAAAGGGAGAGCAGTGGCCGCCTCTCTCCAGGATCCTCCTGCCAGGAGACAATTCATTTCGATGGAAACGTTGCCGTTGTTGGCATTCGGAACGCACTCCTCTCGCTGGGTAGAAATGCAAATCCCCTTCTTCCTCTGATTCAAATATTTAAATTTTCAAATATATATGCTGCGACAACTGAATGGCAGCTGACCTCACTTATTTTCCTAGAAGCAATACGGAAGCCATGGGCTGCAGTTAATGTGGCCAGCAGCACCCCGCCTGCTGACGGCGGCACGGTCAGTCCTGGGGGGGCGGGGGGGGGGGAATAATCCTTTTATTCAGACATTTGGCTTAAAAGAATAACAAGGAGGAAAAGCTGGAACATAATTGCATTGCATGGAAAACAGAAAGATTTTTTTCTCTCTCTCTAACAAGCTTTCTCCTTTTCCTTCCTCAAAGAATCGGAGGCTCATGGCCAGAGGCTGTTTTCTTGGTAAAGAAATCAGGAGTGTTTTCCTTCCACTATTGTCCCCACTCCCGCCCACCACCCCCCCCCCCAGGGATTTTCATAGCTGGGTTGGCTGCCACACTAGCTCATTCATTCATTCACTCATTCACTCACTCATTCTGCAGAGTTCGAAGGAAGATCCATTGTATGCACAGTTCAGCTGGGCTGCAGGCCCAGTGTAACCAGACACCCCCGTAGGCAGCCTTCCTCTCCGGGACTAGACGCCCCCACAGACCATCCCTGACCCTGGGAGACACACTGAAGCATTACTGGGCCACCCATGCCTGCAAGAGCCCCCTTTCTTCCTCCTTGGGGTCCCAGAGCACCTGAATGAAAGAGTCTGAGACTGGCGGGGCAGCGGGAGGGGTCTCTGGAGGGAGGAGGAGGGACCCCCTCCCTGGGCCAGCCAGGCCAGCGTCTGCCAGAGTCGCTGTTGCTAAGTCCTGTTCCTGCAGCCTGGGGATCCCGGAGGACCCAGCCCAGTCCATCAGCGGGACGGGTCTTTAATATTTAAAGAGCTCTCCGGACATTTCAAGAACTCCCGGACACGATTTTCTGTGATGCGTGGGCTGTCGGGACATCTGTCTTCTATACCTAATAAAGTCGCCCGACGCAGAATGAACTCCTCGGCATCGCTTTGAATCCGGGCTCACATATGGTTGCTAATTAGCTGGCTATCTCTTGGAGTTAAATGATTTTTTTTTCTCGCCCTGTTCGCATCCATAATAGACGGGAACAGAGTCGTGATTGTTCCCTGTTGCGGGACATTCTGCGCCTGAATGAGCGGGGGCTGCTGTGTCGACGCGAATTTGCCATATGGTTGCGCGGAGTCAGGAAGAATGGGCCCCTGTGTGTGCGCCCCGGACGCGGCGGCGCGGGCCGTGCCAGCCGGGCGGAGCCGGGTGGAGCCGGGTGCCCGACGGACGGCGCAGGACGACCGGCCGCAACGGCCGCGGGCGAACCGTCGGGGCGCGGAGACCCCGGGGGCCGCGGAGCCGGGCAGCGCGCGGGGACAGGCGCCGGGCGCCCCAGGCCCGCTCCCCGTAGACAGCCGTCCCGACGCCGGGACGGATGCACCGACGGACCGCGGACTGACGCGCAGACCGCCGGCTCTCCCGGCGCCCCGGGGCCGTCGCGCCCGCCCATGCAGGCTTCGAGCCGCGGCGGGGGCCGGCTCTGCGGCTGCAGCGGCCCCATTGTGAGGCAGGCGAGACAATGGCGGCCTGAGGAGGCACCTGCTCGCCTGAAAGACCCATAAATCGCCGCTGCGTCCAGCTGCCTTCCCGCCCCTCCCCGCGGACCCGCTAGCCGAGCGCGGCCTCGGCCGGGAGGGGGAGAAGCTCGGTCTGTCATCGGGCACGGCCGCCTGGGCCACCGCCGCGCGCTCCCTCCCGCCTGGGCGCAGCTGCCCACGCGCCCCAACAGGAGACGCGCCCAGCCTCCCCTCTGGAGTCGGCACTCCAGGCTGCTGCCCAGCCGTGGCCAAGGCCCCAGGACCACCATCCCTCCTGCTGGGCACCCAGCATCCACCCTCCCGCCGGGCAGCTCCTGGTCCCAGGTCAGGGGCCCCACTCAGGCCGCCTTTGGACCAGATTCTTGAACTTTTTTTTTTTTGAGACGGAGTTTCGCTCTTGTTACCCAGGCTGGAGTGCAATGGCGCGATCTCGGCTCACCGCAACCTCCGCCTCCTGGGTTCAGGCAATTCTCCTGCCTCAGCCTCCCGAGTAGCTGGGATTACAGGCACATGCCACCTTGCCCAGCTAATTTTTTGTGTTTTTAGTAGAGACGGGGTTTCACCATGTTGACCAGGATGGTCTCGATCTCTTGACCTCGTGATCCACCCGCCTCGGCCTCCCAAAGTGCTGGGATTATGAAAGAGGTTGTTGGGCTGTTTGTAGCGTCAGCTCCTAGAAAAGCTCTGTGTTGGGGAGCAGCAGGCTCTTCCTGGTTCCCCCAGGGCCTGGGACAAACAACCCGTATCTGCCCCCCGGCTCTAGGGCTGCAGCTCCCCATGATGAACTGAAGCCCAGCACAGTTTGAGACTCGCCCTGAGGTGACTTATGCAGCCCCCAGAATTGGGACTGAAACCCCCTGCATCCTGGTGAAGCCACACCCAGCCGTCCTGTCCCAGGCCCCAAGTATAGGCCCCTCCACTGCCAGCCGCTTCCTTTTCAGAGCCTGTGCTGAGCTCAGGGACACGTGCTCAGGGCCTAGGTTCACACTTTCTGGACACTTGCATGGCCTTCTGAGAAACCAGTCCCTCCTTAGGGTGGAGAAGCCATGGCTGAGATGGGCAGGGAGTGGTCAGCACACACCGTGAGGTACCAATTTCCCATGCTACCGGCTGGGGTGCACCTGGACTCTTGGAAAGAGCTCACCTTGGGGTGCGGCCCATCCGAGATTTCCTAAGAGACAAGGAGAAGGGTCCTACTTTAAACAGCCAACCTCAGGCGAGCACCAGAGAGCAGGCCCAGACCTGAGTGGAGAAAAGGAAGCAACAGCCCCTGGTTACAGACAAGGACTCTGAGGCTACCCTCTTCCCTCTGCATCAGCAACCCTTGGTTGGGCACTGCCTCTGTGTGTGGAAGGAGCAGGACTTGGCCCCAAGACCATTTGGCCATGCTGTGCCCTCGGGATCAGCACGTGCTGGCACCCCGATCCCACTGGGATTCTCTTCCAGGAAAAGGCTTCCATTCAGTTCCCAGGACTCTGCCAACACCAGCCCTGTGCTGGCTGCCTGCAGCAGGCACCCCGTGGGGACCACATCCCTGGGCCTGGAGGAGCTGGCTGAGACAGGAGGGCCTGAGGCCAGGCCTTTGCCCGCTGCTGCTGCCCCAGGCACTCCTGGAGGCTCTGAGCATGCTCCCTGGATCTCCCAGCTGCAGGGAGGACACTCACTCCCACCCCCAGGTGGCTGGCACTTTGATTTTCATTATTTCTAGCCTTCTAGTGCCATCTCTTATCACCCCTCCCCCAACCGCTACTACAGGGCCAGCGCCCCCCACCTTCCTCCAGCCTTGCTGACATATTAGAAGAATGTTTTCCATTACCTTTGATGTCTTTTACAAGTTGCATCTCATTTCCTGCTTGGGCATTTTTGACCTCGAGTGACTCCGGCCGCCGTGGCTGCGTGGCTGGCCTGCTCCTCGTGCCCCACCCAGACGCCAGCTTGAGAGGATTCGGTTCTCCCTGTGCCACCACCGCCAACTCCAGTGCCCCCTACCCTCCCCACTTTGTTTTCTGGGGCAGATCAGGCCCTCAACCCTGTTTCCATAGGGAGGGCTCCTCACGGGGGGCCCACCCTTCCATGGGGCTTCCTAAATAAAGACCTGCATTCTTCATTTTTCTGGGATTGCTCCCCTTTCAGTGGTTGGCCCTGTTCACTCTGCCACCTCAGACAGGGTGAACCCAGCAGAGATGTGAGGGGAGGCGGGGGAGAGACCCCAGCACCCTGAGCACACAGGAGACAGGAGGAGCCCAGCAGAGCAGCAGGGGCTGGGGTCTTCTCCCCAAGCCTGGCTCCTTGGGACCCTAAAGAAGCAGGTGGAAAACTGAAAAAGAAAACCCCTAAAGTGAGTCACTGCAAAGAAGGCAAACAAAAGAAAATAAATGAGTCGTTTGACAGAATTTAATTTTTCCATCTTCCTTCCTGCTCACCCCACCCCCCAGCCCGCCACAGCCACCCCATCTAGTTGAGGCACACAGCACTGGGCTTAAAGGAACCAAGGGGCGTGTCTCAGAGCAGCCTCTGAACTGGGTGCTGGGACCCAAGAAACGCAGACAGGGAAGTGGCTGTGAGACAGGTTTGCATAAGAAAACAGAGAAGACAGAGCTTGGTTTTATCCTTTTTTTATTTGAGACAGAGTTTTGCTCTTGTTGCCCAGGCCGGAGTGCAATGGCTCGATCTCAGCTCACTGCAACCTCCACCTCCTGGGGGCTCACCACAACCTCTGCCTCCTGGGTTCAAGCGATTCTCCTGCCTCAGCCTCCTGAGTAGCTGGGATTACAGGCCTGTACCACCATGGCTGGCTAATTTTGTATTTTTAGTAGAGACGGGGTTTCTCCATGTTGGTCAGGCTGGCCTCAAACTCCTGATCTCAGGTGATCCACCAGACTGGGTGATTTATAAGTAACAGAAACATATGTCTCACAGTTCCAGAGGCTGGGAAATCCCAGATCAAGGCGCTGGTGCCGTCAGGGTCTGGTGAGGGCTCTCTGCTTCCGAGATGGCAAGTGAAGCAAATACTTCGCGAAGTCTCTTTTTTAAAAGCTCTAATCCCCTTATGGCCTGATCACCTCCTAAAGGCCTAGTCCTTCCTTTCTTTCTTTCTTTCTTTCTTTCTTTCTTTCTTTCTTTCTTTCTTTCTTTCTTTTTGTGAGACAGAGTCTTGCTCTGTCACCCAGACTGGAGTACAGTGGCACCATCTCAGCTCACTGCAACCTCCACCTCTTGGGTTCAAGCGATTCTCCTGCCTCAGCCTCCTGAGTAGCTGGGACTACAGGCATCTGTCAGCACACGCGGCAAATTTTTGTATTTTTAGTAGAGATGGCGTTTCACCATGTTGGCCAGGTTGGTCTCAAACTCCTGACCTCAATTGATCCACAGGCCTCGACCTCCCGAAGTGCTGGGATTACAGGCATGAGCCACCACACCCTGACTTATTTATTTATATTTGTTTGAGATAGGCTGTGGCTGTTTGACTCTGTCATCCAGGCTGCAGTACAGTCATGGCTCACTGCAAGCTCCACCTCCCAGGCCCGAGTGACCCTCCCACCTCAGCCTCCTGAGTAGCACGCACCACTGCACCTGGCTAACTTTTGTATTTTTATTTTTTGTAGAGAAAAGGTCTCCCTATGCTGCCCAGGCTGGTCTCAATATCCTGGGCTTGAGCATCCACTCACCTCAGCCTCCCAAAGTGCTGAGCTCACAGCCTTGAGTCACTGCACCCAGCTTCCTACTTATATTAATACTACCACATTGACCAGTGAGTCTCGGACGTGAGGTCTGGAGGGGACGTATTCAAGCCCAGCACCCGCTCTCGGGTGCCCTCACTCCTGCCTCTGCAATTCCGGCTTCACCACAGCCCTCAGGTTTAAGGCCCAGTTGTCTGGACCACATGCTTTTTCCCAGAACTGAGAGTGAAGTGCTGGGGTTGCATGATAAAAATCACGTGACTCTGTGATTGTCAAAATGAAAGATCCCCCTCGCCGGGCATTGGGGGATGGAGGCAGGGGCTCCCTCCTACCCAGACAGACCAGTTAAGGTCTTGCAGGCCTGGATGCAGGCCAGGCTACAGGGATGGAGTCAGCACCGAGCTGGAACAGAAGGGTCCGAGGGAACCAAAGGGGCTCTGGGGCAAACCTCCAACCATGGGCAAGCTTCATACAAGCACTCAAAGCACATTCTCACTAGGCAGGCCCTCGGAGACTCTGATCTATGTTCCCCTTTCAGTGGGGGGGAAACTAAGGCCCAGGGAGGCTCCTGCACCCTAGACAGGCCCCACCCCTTAGAGGGGTCAGTGAGGGAAAGTCAGACCCCAGCAAGATGGGAGAAGTCCCACACTGGAGACAATCAAAAAAAACAGCACCAGTGCAGGTCCCAACTGCCCCAAGCTCAGCTCCAGTCCCTGGAGGATGAGCTGGGCCCGTGCAAATTCCCTGTGTGTTTCCTGCATGTGCGCCACCAGGCAACTACTGTCTGACTCGAGCCCCTGCCCGCATACCCCAGTACCACCCAGTGATTGCCTGGGGCACCCCCAAAGGATCCGGCCATGCCAAAAGGAGCCACAAGCAGATGGCAGTGCCAAAGGGAAGGGGAAGACCATAGGAGTGAAGCCTGTAGTGCCCCCAAAGGCAAGTCCAAGTGGCTGAGGCTGCGAGCAGGGCTTCCCAGCTGGCCCGCCTCCCACTCTCTGTGCATTCTCGTTTGCATGCGTGGCATTTCCACTTGTATACTATTTTACTTCCCAAAAATGGACCAGTGCCTCACAAGAAGGTCCATAAAGCAGCAACATATTGACCTGTCAGAATTTTAGGGTGAACATAGGATGTCCCCTATACTCAGGGACCAGCCATCAAGTGTGACACTGGATGCAGGATGTCCTGGACTTGTCCCAGGTGCTTGGTCGCTTAAGACACTTGGCCAGATGGTGGCATGAGGCTAACAGTGCTTTTGTTTCATTTTCAAGCAAAACCCGGGGCCTTCCCTGGAAGCCAGCATTGTTGTTTCAGAATGAGTGGACAGGGAGGCATCCCGGACAAAGCTGATGTGCACCACACAGAAGATGGGAAAGAGACCATGCTGTCTCTTCCTGTCCATGTTGCACTTGTCAAAATGAAACTTCCATGAGTCACCCAGAGGAATAATTTGCAGGTAGGAGAATGCAGCGTCTGGGGTCTGCTTTTTTTGTTGTTGGTTTTTTTCGGTAGAGACAGGGTCTCAAAATGTTGCCCAGGCTGGTCTCCAACTCCTGGGCTCATGGAATCCTCTTCCCTTAACTCTCCAACTTGCTGGGATTTCAGGCATCAGCCACTGTGCTCAGCCAGGGATCAGCTTTGCAAAACTGCAAAGGAAAAAAAAAGTAAAGGTAGAGGTAGGAAACATATTGACAAGATTGGAAAAATGTTAATGGTGGTTGCAACTGGCTGGTGATGTATTATTCTATTGCTTTTGTATAAGTTTGCAAATTTCCATAAGAATGCTTTGTAAGGAAGTAGAAGTGATACTGTTACATATTGCTGAGAAATGTAAAACCAAATACAAAGTTAACAAAAAGAGATAAAATATAGACACATACACGTTATATACATGCACATACCATAAAAGAAGGCAGAGCCGGGCGTGGTGGCTCATGCCTGTAATCCCAGCACTTTGGGAGGCCGAGGCGGGTGGATCACGAGGTCAAGAGATCGAGACCATCCTGGTCAACATGGTGAAACCCCGTCTCTACTAAAAATACAAAAAATTAGCTGGGCGCGGTGGCGCGTGCCTGTAATCCCGGCTACTCGGGAGGCTGAGGCAGGAGAATTGCCTGAACCCAGGAGGCGGAGGTTGCGGTGAGCTGAGATCGCGCCATTGCACTCCAGCCTGGATAACAAGAGCGAAACTCCATCTCAAAAAAAAAAGAGGGCAGAAAGGCCTGGGCAGATACCCTGATCAAGTTTTCGTGGTGCCATCACAGTGGCCTTGCAGTTTTTGCCCAGGGCTCCTTGCTGACATGAACTCACAGCGGTGTGCCCCTCACCTAGGCCTGCTTCTTTCTAATAAGACAGGCAGGAAGCCACCCCTGGCACTTGGTCAGTTCAAAAGAAGCGTTTGATGATTTTTTTTATTCTGTTAATTACTGAAAGTCCATACTAGAGGAAAGAAATTGTTTTGTTTTGAATTTATTTATTTATCAATACATGGTCTTGCTCTGCTGCCCAGGCTGGAATGTAGTGGTGTGATCACAGCTGACTGCAGACCACCTCCCACGCTCAAGCAATCTTCCTCCCCAAGTTGCTGGTACCACAGGTACACACCACCATGCCCAGCTAATTTTTATATTTCTTGTAGAGACAGGGTCTCACAATATTTCCTAGGTCCCAAATTTCTGAGCTCAAGCAATCCTCGAACCTTGGCCTCCCCATGTGCTAGGATTACAGCCTGTTTTGATTTCAGGCAACAATTGTTTGTGGTTCCTGAAGTAAACCCTCCAAAATATGCTGGCTATTAATCAATCACCAGGGTTGGGATCTGTAAGGAAGGGTGTTGGGGCAAAGATGGCTGCAAACTCTTTGCCACTCACCCCATTGAGAAGCAGAAAGGATCCCTCTCCCGTGAATCTGCAATGGTCTCAGTAACTTGCTTGATTAGCTGAATGAGGCAGACATGATGCTGCATAGAGTTTCTGAGGCCAGGTTTCTAGAGCCACTCCTAGGCCTCCTGGAACACCTGCTCTTGAAACCCACCATGCTCCTACCATGCTGTGAGGAAGCCCAAGCAGGCTTGTGGAGGGAGCTGTAGGCAGCAGCTCCCAGGGCTCTGCCAGGCATGGGAGTGGGCCATCTTGGAAGTTGATTCCCCAACCCCAGTTGAATTCTTCTAGCTGACGCCCCACAACACAGAGCGAAACTATTCTGCCAACTGTTCCCAAATTTCTGATATAATCATAGGTATAAATAAAAACATGGTTTTAAACCATAAAGTGTTGGGATGGTTGTTTACTTGGCAGGAGATAATAACAACAGGTGTTATCATGCTAATGGAGAGAGGGCCTTCCAATCACGTGCCTGTTAACACCTGACTTTATGCCCCAGTGTTGAACAGTAGAGTAGTGGCCGTGATTTGGGGCAGAAAGGGATGGTGAGGTCACAGGGGCAGAAAGGGATGGTGAGGTCACAGGGGCAGAAAGGGATGGTGAGGTCACACAGCTATCTGGCACGGGAGCAGGGCAGCCCTGCTGAGAAAGCCCTGCCCTGAGGGCTTTCAAGTAGCAGTTAAGATCAGAGCATTTCTTCCTGATGCCACAAAGCTATCAGGGGCCATTTATATTTTTTATTCCAAGGGGCTTGCCCATGGAGCAGATCCTGGTAATATAATCAATATTTCAGCTATCCTGGAAGCAACCACTCCTGGGCTTAAATAAAACCATTTTTAATTTTCAGAATAAGCAATTGGGTGTTTTGTTTGGTTTGGTTTTTTGAGACTCTGTTACCCAGGCTGGAGTACAGTGGCACAATCTTGGCTCACTGCAACCTCCACCTCCCAGGTTCAAGCGTTTCTCCTATCTCAACCTCCAGAGTAACTGGGATTACAGGCACGTGCCACCCCACCCAACTAATTTTTTGTGTTTTTAATAGAGATGGGGTTTCACGGTGTTAACCAGATGGTCTCCATCTCCTGACCTCATGGCCCACCCGCCTCAGCCTCCCAAAGTGTTGGGATTATAGGCATGAGCCACTACACCCAGCCTTTTTTTTTTTTTTTTTTTTTTTGACACAGGGTCTCACTCACTCTGTCACCCAGCCTGGAGTGCAGTGGCTCAATCTATCATGGCTCACTGCAATCTCTGCTTCCCAGGCTCAAGTGATCCTCCCACCTCAGCCTTCTGGGTAGCTGGGACCAAAGGTGCACACAAACCACCAAGCCAGGCTAATTTTTAAAATTTTTGTAGAGATGGAGTCTTGCTATGTGGCCCAAGCTGGTCTCAGACTCCTGCACTCAGCCTCCCAAAGTGCTGGGATTACAGGCGTGAGCCATTGTGCCTAGCCAGAATTTCTTAAGGATGCCAGACTGGGCAGACAGCTCCATCTCTGAGACTGTGACCCTTCCCCAAATCACAATCATTTTATTTCTTCATCAAAGAAAAAAAATAAGATTACTTACTAGACACCTGTTAAGGCACACACACAAAAGCACCCTACAGCAGGACAGATGGTGACCAAGAGAGGACTCAGAACCCATCGCTACCAACCAGAAACACCTGGCCTCCAGCCTGCAAATGTGGCAGGCTGGACCCTCACCAGCAGGACACAGAGCACAGCTTGCAGGGATGGGTCTCTGTGTCATTTCTAGACGTGTGTCCAAGTATCCAGAACAACTGGGAATGCCACCAGGCCTTTGCTGTCATTCCCTTAAACCTCTAACAGTGAGCTGGGTCTTCAAAGGACTTGTCTCTGTCCGCTTACCTTATGCTGCATGACAAACAGGCCCAAAGCTCTCAGGGGCATACACCAGTCCTGTCGCTGGTGGCGGGGAGCGGGGGGCAGTTGTGCTCCATTTTCTTTTTTGGAAGGAGCAGCCCTGTCTGAGGTCTCTCTGGCCTTGCAGCAGAGAGTTGAAAATGGCAGGACGCTGGCTTTGACAGGCTCTGTTCAGCAGTGGTACGTGTCAAGTCAGTCACGTCTCACTGCCCAGAGCAAGGTACACGGCCACATTTGATATCCACATGTGGGAAATGCAGAAGCTCCCTGCGGTGGGGGAGGCAGAGATCCGGAGCAGGCAGTTGATTACAGGGCCATCTGGATGAAGAACGGCCAAGCGCTCAGGTTCTTCATCCCGAGCCAGAGCAAACCAGCCAGGACCCTGAGATCAAGCCACTGTCACCAGAGTCCATTTGTAATTATGCCTTGTCCTTGTTGTGTCCACATTGTAGTGGGGTTTCTGTTTTTTGATTCACCTAAAATTGGTGGTTGGTGCGATCCACAGATGAGAAACAGGAACTCACAACATTGCCCTTCAACAGGCGCCGTGGGCAGAACGCAAAAAGGAGCAGCCGCTTTGGAAGATGACTTGGTGGTTTCTTACGACAACAAATGGACCCTTCACATACCATCCAGCAGTTGCGCTCCTTGGCACTTGCTTGGATGAGTTGAGAACGTGCATCCACATGAAAGCTTGCACGTCGATGTTTGCAGAAGCTTTGGTCATAATTGCCCAAACCGGGAAGCCACCAAGATGTCCTTCAGGAGGGGAGCGGATAAACAAACCCTGGTGCATCCGGTCAGCGGAATGCTTTTCAGAGCTAAGACAAATGAGCTAAAGTCATGGAAGAACCGTGAATGCGTGTTTTTAAGTCAAAGAAGCTCATCTGAAAGGGCTGCGTGCTGTATGAGTCCAACCCAGTAACATTACAGGAAAGGCAGGACTGTGGAGACAGGAAGAACATCAGTGGTTGCTGGAGTTAGGGAGGAGGGAGGGATGGGTAGGTGGAGCACAGAGGATTCTTAGGGCAGTGAAACTCCCCTGTACAATACTGTAACGGTGGATACAGGACACTAAGCATTTGTCCAAACCCATTGAATGCACAGCACTGAGAAAGGACCCTCAAGCAAACGATGGACTTCAACTAATCATATTGAATCAAAAAATAACAAACAATAAAACAGCGTCCTTCAGCCACCATCACCTGCTGTGCCACCTGCTGGGAACTGGAGGAGGGGCTTCCTAGCATCCTGTTTAAAAGGCTAAACTGGTGCTCAGCTCGGTCCTCCTTAACACTTACCACCTTTGTACGTGCTGCAGCCCACTGGCAGGGCTTTCAGATGTCACCTCCCAGTGCACAAAGCCCCTGGGGCAGGGACTTCTTGCTATTCATGGCTGAGTCTCTGGTGCCTGGAACAGGCGTTGGCATGCTGGAGCCTCTCAGATGATTCGCCAACACCGTGACTCTGCCCTCAGCCTGGATGGCCGCACTGTCCTCCTGGTCTCCTCACTCCCTTTCCTCTTGCTGGCTCTCCTCCTTCCTGACCCAGCAGCTAAGATGCTTCTACCTCTCCCTGCTTCAGTCCCTCAGGGGCTCCCCACTGCTGGCTGACGAAATTCAACCTTTGGCACCAGCTCATCAGGCCCGGGGAGGTACAGGAGGCCAGTAGGACAGGGCAGGGAAGGGAGAGGCCCAGCAGACACACCCAAAAGATACCCTTACACTGAACCATATGGACAAGCATGAAGGCCAGGCCTGCCAAGACCCCTGGTACCAACAGCCTCCCCTGCCTCTTCTCTCCTGTCTCACCCTGATCCTCTAGCTCCAACACATCCACCCTTCTCCCTCACGAACCTTCATCCAGGCTGTGTGTAGGTTAACGGAGCACCTGCCTGTCTTCCCAGCCCTGTCCACGGGCAGGATCATGCAGTGGTTTCCAGGCCTGGCCCCAGAGGCAGGACATCCCTCTGGCAGAGGGATGACATGCCTCTGTTTCCTCTTCAAACAAGGAGCATGGTGGGACCTGGCCGCAGCCGATCCTGCTTAGTACATGCCTGGCACAGGGAAAAGGCATTGCTGCATGCCTGGAGGTTCTGGTGTCATTGATCGTATGATGATCATGGATCCCCAGTGGAGCTGGGGTGTGGCTCCCACGTGGCAGACCAATGAGTGTTCTGGCCGCCAGTGGAAAACACAGACCCAGTGCCTGTGTTTTCAACTTGGATGAGGCCTGGGGGCCGGGATGCACGCTCATAGCTGCTCTTCCAACAGCACAGGTTGAGAAGAGGGCTTTGCAAACAGTGCCATTGGGTATTATTTCCATGGCTGTCCCCACATGAGAATCACAGGACACAGCACGGGAAAGAACTCTACGCCTCTCTCAACCCAGATGGGGAAACTGAGGCCCCCAGAAGGAAAGGCCGGCTTGCCTGGGTCACAGTGTCCAGAGTCACACATGTGACTAGCAGCCCATGGAGGGTGGCTTGTGGGTCCCTGCAGCCAGCTCCTGCCCTGGGGAGAAACTCCTCCTGAGAAATGTCACTGGGCCTCACCTTCATGTCCTCACAAAGCCCTCACACTGATTTTGAGAAAGCTACCCTTGAGTGACACTAGGGTAGTAGTTACATGTCCCGTGCCCAGGGTCCAGGACTGTGAGAAGCCAAGCAAGGTAGACGCCCCTCGGCCCAGCCTACGGCAGGAGACCCGGCATTAGACGTGGCTGTGGATGCTGAGGGCTCACCCCAGCAGCTTGATCACCAAAAACAATTAACTCAGGTCACCTTGTACGCCCACCAAACTGCCTGCCAGGCACCCAGTCCAGCCCCCTCCCAGCCCAGGGCAGAAGACACTGCTACCCTCCTTTATCTCAGAAGGGAAAGGGCTTTGTCCTGCTCATACAGGTGAAAGCGGTGGTTTCTTCCTGAGAGGAGAGGTCTGAAGGCTGAAGTCAGGTCTGCGTGGCCTGGTCCCGTTATCAGCTGAAAGTCCCTGTTGCCGAGCGGAAACAGCAGGGCCTGCCACTCTCGGGGCCCGGGGGCATTTCCCAGAGTCTGGCCCCAGCTGGGCCTCAAGGCCAGCCCCATTGCCCTCCTCGCCCAGCCCTTCCAGGCAGCTCGGGGAGGCTCAGTTAATTCTATGTCTAAATACGTCTCCAGCATCTCGAGTCCGGCCCCTCTTTGTCCCTGACACAGAGGGGAGGGGGTTGGGGGGAGTCAGCAACTGTCACGTAGGGCTCCATAAGAGTCCACCAGTTCTCTTCCCCTGGGCCAAGGCACCAGCAAAAATACTGCTAGCCGTTCTGTTTTTGCTGTTTTACGTCACCCTTTCCATTGTAAGCCATAATTTTCAGAGGTTTATAGGTCAGCTATTAAAATAAAAAAGTCTCTTACTAAGAGAGGGCTTTGAAACTAGTGGGCTGCTGGGGCAGACAGTGTGGGTGCAGGGGGTGCACACAGCCTCCACTTCTTCCACCAAAGCCTGGGCATCAGAAGCCACCTATCCCCAAGCCCTCCTGGTTCCAGGGTGCCCCCCTTGTCCTCCCACTTCTCCCTCCCCTCAGAGGCTTCGAGGCCATCCCTCCTCCACTGCAGGTGTGAATAGACCTTGAACACTCTGGCTGTCTTGTGGCAAGACCTAGGGAGACCCTGGTGCGAGGCCTGAAGAAGTCTGGAGGGACGACGTGCATTGGCGGAGCCCTGCTCCCCACCCCACACCCCTGTGCATCCTCGAACTAGCAGGGGCCTGAGCCCATCATCGGGGGCAGAGGGGTTGCCCATGGTTTCCTTGAAACAAGCCTGGGTCTGGGCAGCAAGTCAGGGGCTGTGCTGCCTGCCTGCTGGGGCTACGTGAAGCCCACACTTGTCTTTCTGCAGCCCCGAAGGTGGAAGGTGATAAATGTGGGGTGCAGTGCCGGCCAGCTGCCCCTCCTGAGATAAGGTGACTGGAGCAGGCGGGAGTGGGCCAGGCCCAGCCGGGAGAGAGGCTTCCCCTTTTGGACTGGGGATGGCCACTTTGGCCTGCTCTCTCCTGCGTTCTAGCTCTCCAGCTTTGGGGGTGCAGGAGGCAGGCACAAGCACAAACAGACTGGAGTTGCAGCATCTTTCGGCCTCTTTATTTAGAACCCGGCGGACGAGGGGCCGGGGCAGTGGTACAGTCGGCTCAGGAACCATTTTAACAGATTTGTCTTCAAGTTTAAGATAAACACAGTAATAGTAAGAGAGAGCGAAAGCGCGAAGAGAATGCAAGCTAGGTGGGCGTGATGGCAGCTACAGCTTGTGAGTGACCCCTTTCCCCAGAGTCCGCTATGAGAATAAAGTTATACACTTGTCAATAACGGGACGATGTGGGAGGTGGAGGTGCCTTTGGCATAACCAATAACCGAGCTAGTGCGTGGCAGAGCGGTCCACGCCTGGACATAAATAGAAAATATAAGTTAGTATAACTTTAAAAACTTTTTGTACAAATATACATGGTTTTTTTTATTTTTTACTTTTTTTTTACTTTTTTCTTTTTTTTTGCACTGAGTTTCAGCAGAGATTAAACATTTTATATAAATGACTCTTAAAGCTTTACACCTTGGGACCAGTGTACCTTCTCGTGCAGAATACATTTAGATATAAAAAGACGTAATCAATACATTGCACAGTTTTCAGAATTTAAACACCGAACGCTGCTCTGCGGCAGCCGCCGCCGGTTGCTGCTACATGAACGGTCCCAGCCGAGGCCCCAGCGCCCTTCCAACGTCCGCTGCCCCGGCAGGTTCCCTCGGGGCTCTTTGGGCTCTAAACTGCGGAGCGGGGGAGAGAGGGGAGGTCAGCAAAGTCCGAGAGCACCCCGCAGGAAGGCCCCCCGCGCCCCCCAGGTGCGCCGTACTCACTTGGCTCACCGCAGCCTCTTGCGCGGGGTCTGCTCCACCGAGCCCACGCCGGGGGCGCCGCTGGGAGCGGGACACGGCGGGGGGACCTCTCCCGACGCCTTCTCAGGCGCAGATCTCTTGCGCTTGGCGAAGAAATCTGCGGGCGACAGCGCGCACGGCCGGTCAGGGCGGGGCCGGCCGAGAGACCCAAGAGGGGGCCGGGAGAGGGCTTGGGGCGCGGGCTGGCCGGGGTGGGGGCGCCGTCCCTGCCCGCGCCGAGGTCTGCGGCGGGTCAGCTTTGTTTACGTCGCCGCGCAATGTGCTGTGTAAGCATTTCCCCTTGTCCCGCGGCCAAGCCCCCCGGGGCCGCCGCTGCGCTTAACCCCCTCCGCGCCGCGATCACGACGCCCGGCGGCGCCCGGGGAGGGTCTCCTGTGGCCGGGGGTGAAGGCTGCGCTCCCGGGGGGTCGCCGCCGGGGCTCCTCCTCCCACCCCGCCCGCGCAAGCCGCTCGAGGGCACGACCACGGGGCAGGGAGGGGGGTGAGGGCGCAGCCGCGCCCTGAGCGCTGCGGGCCCTTTAATGCCACGGGAGGAGGCGGGAACCCAGCGAGGCCCCCCGAGGGCTGGGGAGACCGGCCGGCGGGACAAAGCGGGGCCGGGCCGGGCCGGGGCGGGGCCGTGCGGGGCTCACCGGAGATCAGAGGCCCGGACAGCTTCTTGATCGCCGCGCCGTTGGCGCTGGCAGCAGCGGTGCCGGCCGCTGGACGTCCCGAAATCCCCGAGTGCAGCTGGTCAGCGAGAGGCTCCTGGCCGCGCTGCCCCTGGTTCGCGCCCTGCTCGGCACTCTCTTGAGGAGCCGCGTCCGGGGCCGGGCCCGGGGCGGGGGCCGGAGCCAAGGCCGGGCCCGGAACCGGGACCGGAGCTGGGACCGGGGCCGGGGCCGGGGCTGGGGCCGCGACCGGAGCCGGGGCCGGAGCCAGAACCGGAGCCAGAACCGGAGCCGGGGCCACGACCGGGGCCAAGACCGGGGCCACGACCGGGGCCGCGACCGGACCTGCGATCAGACCCGGAGCCACGACTGGAGCCGGGACCGGAGCCGGGATCTGAGCCGGGATCAGACCCGGAGCCACGACCGGAGCCACGTCCGGAACCGCGACCGGGGCCGGAGCCAGGACTGGGGCTGGGGGCGGGGTGGACGCCGGGGCCGGGACCGGGACATTAGGCAGCTGCTCCGGCGCCTCCTCGAGGCCGTCGAGGGACTCAGCGTCCGGCTCGAGGGGCGGGCTGACAGCCACCGCGACCGCGACGGGCCGCGGCGCCAGCAGCAGGCGGCAGCGCCCCACCTGCACCGTCTCGCGGTAGAACGCGGGCACCGACTCGCTGTCCACTTCGGTCCACTGCAGGCGTCCGGGGCCCCGCAGCGGCATGTCCTGCTGGAAGTCGTAGTCCCAGCGATTCTGGTCCTCGGCGTTCAGCTCGGCCAGGCGGGCCTGCAGCTCGCGGCTCAGCTCCTCGTGGTCCACCGGGCCGAAGAGGCTGCGGCAGGCGCTGGTGCGCACAAGTACTGGGAAGGTCCCACGGGCGACAAGACGCTCCATCACGGATGTGCTGCGGAGGGACGCGTCGGACATGGCCCGGGACTGCGCGATCGCGGGCAGCGGGAGAGGAGAGGACAGCGAGAAGAGGGGGAAGAGGACAGGAGGAGAGGGCGGAGGCCGGGCGCGAGGGAGACCCCGCGCAGCCCGACGCCGCGTGTGCGGGGGACGCGGCGGAAGGGCGGGCGCGGCGGCTACCTGGCGGTCGGGTCGAACACTCTCCTGCGTGGAATTCGCTGGTCTGGTCGGGCCGGCAACCGCGCCCCCTCGATGCCTGCTGGCTCGCTCGCTGCTCGGGCCTGGCTGGCACCCCTCGAGCACAGCGCACTTGGCCTGTGGAACGCCCAGCCCGCCTGCGCCCGCTTTATACGCGCGGGCCCCACCCCCGTGCGCGCGGGCCCGGCCGCGATTAGCATAATGTAGTATTTTCAGTTTCAACAACACCGCGGCGATTGGCCCCCGCCCCGCCGCCCCGCCCCTTCGCGGCCCCGCCCCCGCGCGCCGCCCATTGGCCGCGAGCACACCCACCGAGGGCGAGGCGGGGCGCGCGGCCGGGGCGCGCGGCTGATTGGCGGCCGCGGGGTGAGCGCGCTGTAGCAGGGGAAGGGGGCGGTGAGCGGGGCGGGGGCGGGAGTTAAAGGGCGCTGCGGGCGGTAACGTGACACCGCGACGCCCCGCCCCCTCGCCCCATCCCCCCCGCTGCCCCCCCCCCCCCGGCTCCCGCCCCCCGCCGGCTCCTTTGTCTGCAGGCGGGGGCCTCGGTCCAGCGCGGCAGGGGCCGGCTCCCGGCGGGTCCGGTGTCCGGCCAGGCCCCGCGCGACCCCGGCCCGGTCCGGACCCCGGCGCCCAGCCCCGTCCCGTGCTCGCCCCTGGGCCTCCTGCGCCGGCTGACGGGACTTGGACCCGCCGCTGCCAGCTCGGCCCCGGCCTGCGCCGGACGGGGTCTTCGGCTGCCCCCGCGCGGCCTGCTGCGGCTGCTGGGTTGTGTCCCTTCGAAGGGTCCGCGCACCTGGAGCCCTCACACACCTGCCGGCCCGAAGGCCCTCGAGTCGGGAAGGGGGGACGGGGTCAGCTCCACTCTTTCCCGGAGGGACCATGTGTAGGACACTTGGAGAGGCGCCCAGCAGCCCCCTGGGGCTGGAGAGAGAAGCCGCCATCTGCGGAGGCCTACCCTGCCCAGTAGATGGAACACAGGCTTAGCCCAAACTGGGCTGCGCCCATCATGTCACTGTCGGGGGTCCCGGCCCCCCTCAGCCTTGGGCCAGGCCACCCCAGCCCCGGGATCGGCCTGTTCAGGCTGCTTGGAGGCTGCTGTACTGGGTAAAAGTGAAAGATCTGCCTGAGGTCATAGGGGAAGGGGCTGAGAAGGACCATGCCCCTCCCCCACCTGCAGCCCTTCCTGGTACAGACCTTGGTCGTGCAAGCGCGCGCGCACACACACACACAAACACACACACACACACACACACACACTGCTTCACCCCAGCCAGACCAGACCCAGAGAGACCATTCTTTCCCGCTGTCTCCGCTTTGCCTCACTTACCATGAGGCAGGGAGCCCCCTCCTTAAACTGGGAGCCACCCAGGTCGGGAGGGGGACTGTCAGACACCTGTTGGAGGGTCCAGCAGTCTGGGAGCTCTGAGCCCCTGTCTCCAGTGAACCTGTGAGCAGCCAGAGACATCTGGGAGGGAGGGACGGCAAGGTCCCCTGAACCCCCAGCAGCCTGCCTCTGAGTCCCAAGACACCCCAGCCCCTGTGAAATGCCGTGACAGCGTGCAGATGCCACTGGGGGAGCAGGGTGGGTCTTCTGGGTCTGGGGAAGTGAGATCTAAAGTGAGGGGAGAGCTGTCCCGGACAGGGCGTTGACCCAGGAGAGGGGCCAGGGCCCTTGATGAACCACATGCAGGGATTTATGTCGATTTCATATTCTTCTCTGTGCACTATTTTTCAAGTTTCCCACAACAAGCACAGATGTGACAATTTTTATCTTAGGAAAACAAAGAGAAGCTGAAGAAGGCTCCAGAGGCCCTGCGAACCCCTCAAGCAGGACTCATATCAACTGGTCTGGGAGCAGAAAGAGGCAGGGTCTAGTCACCCCTGCCCTGTGCCAGGGCCTCCCCAGAGACTAGGAGCAAAGGGCCAGAGTGGGTAGTGACCTAGTGGCCCTCAGACACCCACACTCCAAACATCCGGACCCATTGGCCCTAGTGACACCCCTCGGAGGGTGTAGCTGCCTCACCCTGTGTTATAGAAAAGCAGCAAAAGTAGCAGAGACGTCGTGGGCCCCGAGGCCGCACAGCTGGGAGAAAGCGGGCTCGGAAGCTCCGGCTGCCTGGCTTTCTGGTTTGCTCTCCACTTAGGTTCCCTACTTTTATTTTTCCACTTTACCAGCTTAATTACAGAGTCAAACTCGGGGCTGTGGGGACTCCTCCCGTCTTGGCCTCATTAGAAGTCGAGAGGTGACCTGCTCTAAGTCTGTCACTCTGAATTCAATCAAGGGTGGTACCCAGTAGCTTATTAAAACTGCACATCCCAGGAGTGGGGACTGCGCCCGCCAGCCCAAGCCAGGGACACACCTGGAGGAAGGCACCCCAGGAGCTGGGGGCTGGGAGTTCCAGGCTCTGCGAGGGGGCCCAGTCCTCCAACCCAAAGGGCCCGGAAGCAAACATCTGTCTGGGTGCAACAATCAAGCTCTATTTTTGTCATTTAAAATGTCTCCAAAGGGAAAAAAGAAACCAAAGGAACAATATTTGTACTCTGTGTTGCTGCAGAGAGCAGAACTGGGGAGGGGTGCTGGTCAAAAGGCGTGGGCTGTGCTGTGCTAGTGCCCCAGCTCCTGCAAATGGGGGGGCCTCTGTGGGGGGCTCGTGAGTTCCGGGCCCTCGTGTGTATGTTCACGTCCTGTCATTCTTGCCCCCAGCCGAGAGAGCAGCAGAGGAAAGGCAGGACATCCACTAGCCTTTGCACTCTCCTCAGAGCACACGGAAAGACATTTCCCAGCTCTCTCGCACACAAGTGGGCCTCGGACCCGCTTTGGCCGGGAAGGTTTTCAGGAACGCTGGCTGTTCACCACTTCCAGGCTGTCACGTCCCAGCCGCCCACGCAGTCCTTCTGCGCCCTCTGCTGGCCAGATGGAGGCTCCGGACCCCAGGAGAACCACCCTCTGCCCTCGGCATTGCCTGTGTGGGGCAGAAGGAATAAACTTTTACTGCATCTCAACCCACTAGAAATGTGGGGTTCTCTATCACAGTGGGGCGTCACATACCCTGACACGTAGGGAAGGCATGGGAAGATTTCAGTTGGCCTTTGAAAGATAAGGAAACCAAGGCTTGAGAAGATTAAAAGCTGCAGCCGGGCTCACACCTACACCCTCAGCACTTTGGGGACACCAAGGTGGGCGGCTTGCTTGATCCCAGGAGTTCCAGACAAGCCTGGGAAACAGAGAGAAACCCCATCTCTACAAAAGATTTAAAATTTAGCTAGGTGCGGTGGTGTGTGCCTGTGGTCCCAGCTACTCGGGAGGCTGAGGTGGGAGGATCGTCTGAGCCCAGGAGGTTGAGGCTGCAGCGAGCCGTGATCGTGCCACCACCCTCCAACCTGGACAACAGAGCAAGATACCCTCTCAAAACAACACAAAGAAACAAACAAGAAACACCGCACAAACAGTTAAGGATTCACCTGCAGCCGGAACACTGTGCCTTCCTGCTGGAAAGCTCCAGAAGCCAGGGCAGCCTGGGCCCCAGCCCTGGTGGAGCTTTGCACAGGAGTCGCTAAACCAGCTACTTCCCAGGGACCACCCATGGGCCAGTCCTTGCCACAACCGCATGGGCGGTCGGCCAGTGTTGTAGGCCCACTTCACAACTGAGGTGACACAGGCGAACGCACTGGCCCGTGGGCAGCAGGGCCGGGGTAGACCCAGGAAGCCCCCTTCTCGGCCACATGTGCTTTCTGGTGGATGACCTCCACTCCAGTGCCTCCGCGGCTGCCCGAGGCCTCCCTCTCCCAAGCATGGTCGTGGCAGCTGTACAGCTGCCTCGATGGTATGTTCACAGCCCCATCAGGAATGTGTGCCACAGGTGGCTTCACAGAGATACGGGCGCCTGTCAGGCCAGGCCCACTCCCTACCCCAGAGCCCCAGGGAACCCAGATTCTGGGACACAGGACATCCGGCCAGAGGGTCAACCGCCCCTATCAGGGAGTAACCAAGGACAGGCCGGGAGCTTTTTTCTCCTCTCTGACTCTTGGTGAAAAATGCCTCAGGTCTGTTCCCTGGGTTCTGAAGCCCTGAGCTATCTGCCTTTCAAACAAACGAAGTCCTCAAAGAATGTTCCATTCAGCATGGGCCCACATCATCCATCGGTCACAAAGCACTGAAGAATGCAGGCACAGGCTCAAGGTGGGAGGGGAGGGGAGGACCGGACACCACCTGCATCCATCTGTGCCGCTCCAGGGCCCGTTAGAGATCCGGGTGCCCAGAGCCCACCCTCAGCAGCACTGCCCTTCCGCAGCACCCCAAGGACCCTGCCGGAGGTGCCTGTGTCCTTCCTGGCTGCCTCCCAGCTGCTCTCCAGGTGGTGCGCTTTGGAGGGTACTGGAGGGAAATGTTTAGCGACGGTAATACTGGCTGGCTTCATCCTGTGCCTGCTCAGGGCCCTGCCCTAACCCAAGGCTGGGCTCACTGCCTCATTTAATCCTTCCAAGACCCCTGAGAGGAGGTGTGTTCACGCCCATTTTGCAAGGGAGGGGACTCAGGCTCCCGGAGTTGAAGCCACCTGCCTGAGACCACTGAGACTTGGGGCTGCCTCTGCCTTTCACCCAGCCCAAGCCCCTCCATAGGACCTCTAGCAGGGGACAGGAAAGCGGAGCACACAGAAGTCAACTGCCCTGGGAATCTCCCCTGGACATCCCCCACCCAAGCCCTTGAGCCAGGCCTGGGCATCTATGCAGGGCACAACCCTGGCCAGGGATGGCTGACCCTGGAAGGACCACCCCTTAGACCTCAATCGCCATCACCCAGCAGCAGGTTCTCAGACAGCCCTGGACTGGCCTGAGAGACTCCTGCCCCCTGAGCCTCCACCTTCCCGTCCGTAAGATGGGGTGGGGAGTCATCCAGCGCAGAGGCCCCAGGGGCATGGGGAGTGACAGATTAACCCAAGGACCCCCCCTCCAGCAACAGGCAGCTCGTTATACACTTGGCGGGGGCCATGCTGGGCCAGGAGAGCTGCTCCCGCACCAGTTCCTGTGCACAAGGCTCGCCCCACCCCCCAGGACGGGCTGTTCTTGGGGCGGCTGCCAGGCACGTCCTCTGCAGGTGCCGGCCCCCCTCTGGTGACGCGGCCACATGCCGCACAAGCTCTCATTACAGGGACTGCCTTGTGCTGAGGGTTCAGGCTGGGGGTCCTCACTCCCCAGGAACCAATGGGTGGAGCTGGGCAGGCCCTGAGGGGAGGCCCAGTGGGAATAGGGAACAGTCACCCCTGCTCCAGAACGGCCCAGGGCTGCTACCCTCAGGGTCTGGAAGAGAGGGACCCTGGATCCCAGCCTGCCTGAGACTGCTGGTTTCAGCACTGAATGTCCCAGGAAACCCAGGGTCACTGGTAATCCTGGGCTCCACACGGCCCCTTTCTGGGCTAGGAAGGGGAATCCGAGCTAGAAGGCAGGTACAGGGGAGGGTCTCAAGGACATGCAGGGACCTATGGCAGACAGCCCTGCAGCCAGCTCTCAGCCCACCAGGCCTTTCTTCCTCTTCCTGCCAAGCCACAGGACACACACTCAGAGGTCCCAGGCCCAGGCTCACTTTATCAGGGAAACAGCAGGAAAAGCACGTCTGTGTGAGCAGGTCTCCCTTCCCACCAAGCCCCTGACTTCCTGCTGGAGCCGGGGGACCCCTGTGACCAGCATCTCCTGCCCACGGAGGGGGACACTAGGTCCCCCAGGCCTCTCCAGGCCACTCCCTCCCATCCTGCTTTCCACACTCAAGCCATGGTGTTCCCAGAAGCTCAGGGCCCAGGGAGCAGGAATGCCTCCAGAGAGGGGGCATGAGGGCCTCCAGATGCACGCCACTACTCCCTCCTCCACTGCAGGAGCAGGGGCCTGAACTTACCGAGGAAGCCCCACCCCTTCTGGGCCCTCGGGGGTGAAGGGGTTTCCCAGGCCTTGAGAGAGACTTTAGACCTCAGTTAAGTGCGTGCTACATGGCATGACCTCTTTGAATCCTGTTACCTTCCTATGTCGGAAACTGAGGCCAGAGAGGTGGAGTGACCAGCCCAGGGTCCCCCAGCGAGTCAGAGACAATGAAGCCATCTCCTGCCGTGGGCTGGGGTCCCGCCCCACTGACCTCCAGTGTGAGGGAAGGAGGGGAGCCTCCATCACTCTTTCCCTCTTTCCTTCCTTCCTTCCTCCCTCCCATTTTCCACCTCCTCCTGACCGAGTTTTGGAGCCAGGGCAGTCGGCCAGACCCAGCGCAAAGGCCAGGAGGTGACGGCAGGCGTGCCCTGGCCGCGTCCCAGGTGGCTGCGCCCCACAGGGGAGGGCTGCTCAGAGTAGATGCTCTGCAGAGAGGATGCCCGTGCCCCCTTCGCCAGCCGCAGGGGCAGCCAGAGGCCAAGCAGCCCCTTGCCCGAGGGAGCCTGGCCGCCTGAGGGCTGAAGCTGGGTGCCTGCTGCCCCCTGGTGTCCCGAAACGGCACAGCCACGGGGACCCCCACCCGTCTCATTCAAGTCTCACACCTGGAGGTGATGGGGCCAGGCCCTTCCTCTCTGACTTTAGCCCCTCAAGTCTAAGGTGGGGGTTCTGCCGAGTGTGGCCATCTGGGCTGCAGCGGGCAGGAGCACATTTAATCACAAAACCCCAACACTCCTCAGATCTGGGGCTGGGGCAGTGTCACTCGCACCTCCGTGGGAAACAGCACGTGGGCCTTGCCCATCTCAGGGGGTGGGGGAGGGGAGACAAGGATCCAGCTCTGCAGCGAGGTGGGCACCCGCCCTGCCGCCCCTCCCCCGTTTCCTCTCCGCTCACTGCCCCTCCTCCCCTCCTTCCTCCTTCCTTCCCTCCTTATCCCCAGCTCCTCCTCTTCCTCTTCCTGCCCTGTCCCCCCGCAGGCCCAGGCCCGGCCGGCAGCCCAGCGCCCTCTGCCTTCGTTCCCGCCATTGGAGCTGCTGCCTGGAGCCCCTAGGTGCAGCCAGCCCCGAGGCAGCAGCCTCTCTGTGGGGCCTGCACCTGCCCACCGTGTGGTCACTGCCTGGATGCTTGTGGACACACACACCCTTCAGTCCTATGCACAACTGTGCCCTGGCTGCTTCAGAACAAGGAATCATAGTCCTGCTCCTGGCTGGGAGCTGGGGACCGGCAATCAGGCAGCTGGAGAAGTGGTCAGGGAGGGCGCGGCCCAAAGGCCCGGCTCAGAGAGTGAGCAGGGAACGGGCCAGGGGACGGGGTGGCTGGAGTGGGCCGCAGGGCTTGGGATGCAGCTCAGGAGCTGGCTTCACCCTGGAGGCAGCCAGATTTGCTCCTCAGCACCTGGCCCAGCAAAGTGACAGGCACTGCCTGGCCAGCAGCAAACACAGAGGCTGTGGAGTCGGGCAGAGCATCTGCCTCTTACAGGCTGTGTGTCCTTGGGCAAGTTGCTTAACCTCTCTGTACTTCTTCTTGCTCATCTGTAAGGCTTCTGATGAGGCACAGCAGCCCTCTTCTTGAGGACACCACTACCCTCACCATCATCAGCCTCTCCTTCCAACCTAGAGGGGCAGGGGCAGGTCACAGACCTGCCACTGGCGCCCCTCCAGCAATGTTGCAACAAAAACTGGACATTCACTCTATACCCAGGGACATGGGCTGGTGGGGAACAAAGGCACCTATGCCCCCGTCACATAGTTCTCAGACAAGCAGGATGAAATGGGGTGTGTGTGTGTGTGTGTGTGTGTGTGTGTTTTGAGATGGAGTCTCACCCTGTTGCCCAGGCTGGAGTGCAGTGGTAGAATCTCAGCTCACTGCAACCTCCACCTCCCAGGTTCAAATGATTCTCCTGCCTCAGTCTCCCAAGTAGTTGGGATTACAGTCATCTGCCACCACGTCCAGCTAATTTTTGTATTTTTAGTAGAGACGGGATTTTTACCGTGTTGGCCAGGCTGGTCTTGAACTCTGGACCTCATGGTCCCCCCACCTTGGCCTCCCAAAGTGCTGGGATTACAGGCATGAGCCACTGTGTGCAAGCTAGGATGAAATGTCATCTATATGACAAACAGCTTGGGCAGTGAACCCCACCTTTGACAGAGTTCAGGACAGTCCATGGGATACAGGTCACTGTGACTCTGATGTGCCAGTCTTCATGCCAGCCCTCAGTGAGCACTGAGACACACATGCCCAGCACCCAGCAGTGGCCCCATCCCCAGCTGCTGGTCAGTACCACCTGCCACTGCAGCTGGTACCTCTCTGCCAGGCAGCCTCATGCCATGCACTTTATGTGCAAATGATCTTGTCTGATCCTCACAAGCATCCTGTGAGGCAGGGATTAACACTGTCCCCATTTCACAGATGGAGAAACTGAGGCTTGAGAGTTAAAGGCCCATGCAAGGCCTGGTAAATAGTGAAGATGCCAGCCTGGTGGGGCTGACTGCAGAGTGCATGTGTAAGTGCTGGGCTCTGTCACAGCACTGGCCCCTGGCACATATGCTGCCAGGATTTTAAGATTGGGGCCCCCTTGCTGAGCCCTATTTACAATTGCCCCCTTTCCTGGGTTACTCCAGGTTTTAATTTGTAGCAATTAGTGAATTGAGCTCATGTGGGGTCTTGTTTGTATTTGCTTTTCAGTTTTTTCCGTTTGGGGCATGTGGGGTTTTATTGAGAGAGTCTCACTCTGTCACCCAGGCTGGAGTGCAGTGGTGCAATCTTGGCTCACTGCAACCTCTGCCTCCCAGATTCACAATTCTCATGCCTCAGCCTCCCAAGTAGCTGGGATTACAGGCACCTACCACCATACCAGCTAAATTTTTGTATTTTTAGTAGAGATGAAGTTTTGCCATGTTGGCTAGGCTGGTCTTGAACTCCTGGCTTCAAGTGATCTGCCTGCCTCAGCCTCCCAAAATGCTGGGCTTACAAGCATGAGTCACCTCGCTGGGCCCTGTATTTGATCAGCCGTGGCAGCCTGGCAGATGTTGCTAAGGGTGTCTGGGCACCTGGGCCTGGGCCTAGTGGCCTGAGCAGCACCTCCTTCTCAAATGTCAAATTGAGACCTGGACTAGGGGTGTCTGATTTGTGGCCTCACCTGTCTGCCTGTCCATTCAGCAACATCTCCCTGGGACCTCAGGGACAACTATGCCTTCAGGGGCTTCAGGGTGGGCAGGCAGCAACAGAAATAAGTATACAAAGCAGGGCAGTGCCCAGGCTGCATGATGAGGGAGGTGACAGGGGGTTTTCAGGGCAATGACTTGTGCCAAGATCCAAGGGTGGAAGGGAAGGGATGTACAGGCAAGGGAACCATTCCAGGCATGGGACAAAGGCACAGACCCATCCAAAGATGAGTGCAGGGCAGGCAGTGCTTGGAGGTGGAGCGCTCTCTCTCTCTCTGTCTCTCTCTGTCTCTCTCTCTCTCTCTCTCCCCCGCTCTCTCTCTATGTCTCTCTCTCTCTCTCTCCCTCTCCCCCCCTCTGTCTGTCTCTCTCTCTCTCTCTCTCTCTGTCTCTGTCTCTGTCTCTGTCTCTCTCTCCCTCTGTCTTTCTCTCTCTCTCTCTCTCTCTCTCTCTCTCTCTCTCTCTCTCTCTCTCTCTCTCTCTGTCTCTCTCATGCTTCTTTGGTTTGCAAAATGTGGTAAGATCCAGCAGGGGTTGAGGTCCCAGGGCCCCAGAGCTGGCCACCCCCCAAACAGAGCGATGTCACCAGAGGTCTAGGGGTGGGAACAACTACAGTTTTGGAAACTCACCCAGCCAGGTCCAGGGTGCCCAGAACAGAGAAAGGAGGCTGCTACATCTCACTGAGATGCCAGTATGGCTGCCTCCAATGGAAACCAAATAGCCAGGCTCCCTGAAGCTGCCAGCAAGTCTTGGGGTGGGGCGGACAGGTGATAGCTGAGGGGAGTCCAAGGGTCAGAAGTAATTGTATGGGTTTCGTAACTTCTCTTGCTCCTTGGAAATCCGTCTTGCATCTTTCTGGAATCCCTACTGAATTCTGAAGGTTCTAAAAGACCCAGAGGCTGGGTGCTGTGGCTCATGCCTGTAATTCCAGTGGGAGGATCGCTTGAGGCCAGGAGTTCAAGACTAGCCCAGGCAACATGGCAAGACCCTGTCTCTACAAAAAAAAATGTTTTTAATTAGCTGGGTGCGGTGGTCTTCATCTGCAGCCCCAGCTACTAGGGAGGCTGAGGCAGGAGTATCCCTTGAACCCAGGAGTTCGAGGTGGCAGTGAGCTATGATCAGACCACTGCACTGCAGCCTGGATGACAGCAAAAGCTTGCCTTATACAAAATAAAATAAAGAGACCCTGGATGTGGGTTGGATGGTGAGAGCCTGGGGCTCTCCTTAGTTTCTGAGGGACAAGGGACTGGGACCAAAGGAGGCTGCAGTTGGGGGAGACATGTGTACCTAAGAGATGGGCAGCAGCTAAGCTCCAGGCCTTCAGGTAGGGGCCTGCTGGGGGACAGAGGCCCTGGTGGCCCTGCCGCCCACCCTGCCTCAGTTTCCCAGTTCTGGCTGGTGAGAGGCAGCTCTCTCAGGACCTTGCTTTCTTGTGAACTTCTAAGGCACATCTCTTCCTGATTCCAGGCTGCCCTTCACACGCGTGCACACACCCACATGCACACCTGCACACGCGTGCACACACCCACATGCACACCTGCACACGCGTGCACACACAACCCACCAGGGCCCTTGCCAGGCTGGGGCCTCCAGCTGCTGGCTCCTCCCCTGCCTCCCTGGATGGACATCCGTCATTTGCTGCTGGCTCCTCCCCTGGCCCCCTGGATGACATCTGTCCTTTGCTGCTGGCTCCTCCCCTGCCTCCCTGGATGACATCCGTCCTTTGCTGCTGGCTCCTCCCCTGCCCCCTGGATGGACATCTGTCCTTTGCTGTTGGCTCCTCCCCTGGCCCCCTGGATGACATCCGTCCTGTGCTGCTGGCTCCTCCCCTGGCCCCCTGGATGACATCTGTCCTTTGCTGCTGGCTCCTCCCCTGCCCCCTGGATGACATCTGTCCTTCGCAGCACTGTTCTTCCATCTTCCTGAGTCCAAAGCCGGGCAAGGTGTCCCTCAAGGGGGTCTGGAGGTTGGGCCCGCAGCCCCGCAGTTCCTGGTGCCTGTGCTGCCGCCTGGCTGCTCCCCAGCCTCCACCATTGTCCCTTCCGACCTCTAGGCCAAGGACTGGGGAGAGTCCCTGTGGCCTCCAGGGTCCCATGAGGGGAGGGTGACTCAGTTTGTCCAGACCTGTCCCAATTTTAGCATGGGAAGTCCCACATCCCAAAACTCGTCAGGCCCTAGCAAACCAGGGCTCCCCCAAGCAATGAGTGAGCCTCCTAGAGCAGGGTGTCAGCCCCTCCACCCGTCCCCTCTGCTCCCTTGGCCTGTGGTATGAGAGCCCAGGGACGGAAGGGTGCTCGCCCATCCAGGACCCCAGGCCTCTCCCCAAAGCCCGTAGTGGGTGGCCACCCTCCCTCCATTTGGACACTGGTGCTGGGACTGGCCCTTGGCCCTAAGCCCATCTGGGGTCCCTGGATTACTAGTGGCTAATGGAGAAGCCCCTGTTGGCAGGCAGAGCCTACTCCAGGGACAAGCTGCCCTGGGCCGAGGGCCACGATTCAATTCCACAAACCTCTCGTGGGAGACATCAGAGTGCAATGCCCAGCCCTGTCCCTCCTCCTGAAAGTCTCTGCCCAAACTCCAGTCCCAGAAGCACATTCACCGAGTCCAGTTCTAGAAGGTTCCTCAGCACCTGTCAGCCCAATTCCTCACATGGCACCTGCAGAGCCTGGGCCTAGAAGGTGAGAGGCCGAGTGGGCACCACCAGGCCTCCCCAGGACTACCTGACAAGCCTTTGAGCTTCAGGCTGACCCCTGGGACCCAAGGATATCAGGTCGAGGGGTGAGGGATCTTTGAATCCAGCCTCCCAGACTCTTAACCTGACACCTCCCAGATGAAGCTGAGGCCAGGTGCCCGATGCCCACAGCAGGCTGGAAGCCCCTCATAGGCCTGTGACTCCCAGGACAACATACAAAGCCTGGGGTGCTAGGATGGAGCCCCACAGGGTGTCAGACATAGATCCCACCGTTCAGGCCCCCCCACCGACTGAGGCCCGCAACCTCGCCTCACCTGGCTGAGAAGGTGCAAGGCAGGACTCACATCCAGTCCCGCCTCAGCTCCAGTTCTGCCCCAGGCAAGATCTTGTTGGCTTTGGTGAGACAGGTCCCCGGAGAATCATAGGGGTAAGAGCAGAAGGCCTCAGGGAGCACACATTCCCTGCACCCATGGAGGGTGACGAAGACCAGACTCCTTCCTGCTCCCTCCAGATGACCCCTCTGTCCTCTGTAGTATCGCTTTTTTACATCTTAACGTCATGAACACAGGTTTGCTCTCTTCGTCCCACTTCCCCTCCAGCCACAGTCTCGTTTCTCGACCCCCTTCAGAAGGGTGTCCATCCCCTGCGGTTGCCCATTCCTCTTGCTTGAATCTCGAGGTCAGCTCCCAAGCCTATGACACTCCTGCCAAAGCCACCAGGGACTCCGGTGCTCGGCCCACAGACGCTCCCAGGCCTCCGCTCCCTGACCCACCTCTCCCTCCAGGCTCGACTCTTTTTGTTTCCCTCCCTTTCCCTGGTCAGATGCCTGGCAGCTCCTCCTCATGCTGGGGTCTGGCCTTGGCCTCTGGCCCCTCTCCTCTTTAGCCCCATGCACTCCTGGTCACCTCATCCAGGGTCAGAGCTCTAAATAGGACCTCAATGTGAACCACACCCTCCCGTTCAGCTCAGCTGCAAACTGCACCCTCTGCCCGCTCTGCTGGCTCACAGGCCCCTCCCCTGGACGGACCTACAGGGTTCCCTCCCCGGGTGTTGCCCTCAACCACTCCTTCCCAGCAGCCTTGCCCTGGCGGCCCCTCAATCGACCCTCTCAGCCCAGGCCCCAACCAGCAGGAAGTCAGTCAGCCCCTCCTTCCAGGGAGGTACAAACTCTGCCCCTCGAAGCCCCCCAGGCCCCACCCAAGCCCACACCACCTCCCATCTGGACCACAGCAGAGACCTCCTGCACTGCCCCTCCCTCCATCCCCCATCAGCATGTCTCCCAGAGGTTCCCTGGGGAACAGAAGGGACTGAGAACCCTGCAGCAGTGTCCACGCACACACAGGAAGGACTCCAGCGCCCATAAGGTGCGTCATTTCCTTACTGCTTCCCTAAAACCTGCACGCTCGAGGTAAAATGGCAGCTGCCAAAGGCCATCAGCTTTGTTGGCTGATGTCCCAAACAGCTGGCACAGGACACCCACACAGTAGGTGTTTTGTATATGTTTGCTGGGTTAAGATAGACACAAAGCCATTTCAGATGTCCAGGCAGTGGTATAGGACGGTCAGCTCTGACGCTGGCCTCCTCTCATTCGGGACTTTCAGGGCTCCCAGCCTCCAGGGTGCGGCCGTCAGAGCAACACTTCTTGGTGCGGATCTGGCTGTGTCCCTGCCCAGTCCTCCCAGGGCCACCTTTCTCTCTAGACTCACTTTCTGCCCCGTCGCCCAACTATACACCCTTGGCCCAGCCCCTTCCAGGGGCTCAGCTTCCCTAGCCCTCCAAACCTCGGCTTACCTCTATGCTGTCATCCATGCTATTCTCTCAGCCAGGATGCCCTTCCCATACCCGCCAACCTGTGCCCACCTTTAAGACTGGCTGGGGCATCACCTCCTGCTGTGGGCTCGGGGGAGAGGCCAGGGGTCCTGGATGGGTGGCACCTGCAGAGCCAGGGCCTAGCAGGTGAGGGGCCGAGTGGGCTTGCTGACAAGCCCAGCCCCTTTGGGCTGGGGGCTGACCCCTGGGGCCCAAAAATACCAGGGTGAGGGACCTTTGAACCCAGCCTCCCAGACTCTTAACCTGACACCTCCCAGATGAAGCTGAGACCAGGTACCGGGTGCCCACAGCAGGCTGGAAGTCCCCATAAGGCTGTGACTCCCAGGCTGACATACAGCTGTCCTCCAGTCAGCCTGGATCCTCTCACCCAGCAGAACCGTCGCCATGCTTCTCCGAAGCCATGAATGTTCTGGGGCTTGGATGCTCCAGCCTCTTAGCCCCAAAGCCAAAGCGGCTTCCTCTTGAGGAGGAAGTCCAGGGGGTCCAGGGCTCCTCTCCTCACCCAGCCCAAAGGGCAATCTTCTCACGTTCCCTCAGAACCAGGAAGTTCCCCCACCCACACTGAGCCCGTTCATGACAAAAAAAAAAAAAAAGATCTCTCTGATTTCCTCTGCTCAACCAGTTCCCTGGCCACCTGAGGCCCGGCTTCACCTGGAGGAAGACAGTGGTAAGTTCGCAGCCTTCCTGCCACTCCCCCAGAGCCAGAGGACCTTCAGCCTCCCCTGCCCACGTCTGGGCAGTTAGGTAACTCAGCCCCTCTCCTCCTGCCACTTCACCCTCCAAGCCCTGCCCAGAGAACTGAGGAGGCCTCTAAGGGACTGTCCCTTTCTTGGGGACACTCCCTCACACCTGCCCCATGGAGTAAGCGTCCATGTGAATGCCCATCTTCTCCCAGGAGGCCAAAATCTAAGACACCCTGAGACTCCTGTCACCTGCCCCGGTCCCAGCTTCCACAGCTGGTCCTTCTGTGCAGTCCTTCCAGGAAACTCTGGCTGACCTGAGTTCTCAGCTTTGGACTCTGGGCTCTCAGCTCGACTAAACCCTCCCTAGGTCCCCAGGGAGGCCAGTGGTGACTACTCTTAAACTGAGCTTGTAAAGGATCTGGGGACACCCACCCCAGACACAAACACATCCTCTCATTTGAACTGTTTGGGCTGGAATCGTCTTGGGCATGCACTGCTCCTGTACATTTGCTAAAATACGAGCTGACAGAAGGCAAATTCACTGGACAAAAGGTATTTGGTCCGCAAATTTATTGATGTCTATGCATGGGAGTCTTCAGAATGAAGACCCAAAGACAAGGGGGAAGTTGCCATTTTTATGTTTAGGCTCAATAAAGTATGAAGAATCATGAAGGAACAAAAATGAACAAAAGGGCTTGTGCTAACCTGAAACCTAACCCTAACCCTAAGGCAATAAGCCTACTGCCCTATTGCCACTGCCCTAACCCCACTGCCCTAATGCCACTGCGCTAACCCCACTGCACTAACCCCACTGCACTAACCCCACTGCCCTAACCCCACTGCCCTAACCCTACTGCACTAACCCCACTGCCCTAACCCTACTGCACTAACCCCACTGCCCTAACCCCACTGCCCTAACCCCACTGCACTAACCCCACTGCACTAACCCCACTGCCCTAACCCCACTGCCCTAACCCCACAGCACTAACCCCACTGCCCTAACCCCACTGCCCTAACCCCACTGCACTAACCCCACTGCCCTAACCCCACTGCCCTAACCCCACTGCCCTAACCCCACTGCCCTAACCCCACAGCCCTAACCCCACTGCCCTAACCCCACTGCCCTAACCCCACTGCCCTAACCCCACAGCACTAACCCTACTGCACTAACCCCACTGCCCTAACCCCACTGCCCTAACCCCACTGCCCTAACCCCACTGCCCTAACCCCACTGCCCTAACCCTACTGCCCTAACCCCACTGCCCTAACCCCACTGCCCTAACCCCACTGCACTAACCCCACTGCCCTAACCCCACAGCCCTAACCCTACTGCACTAACCCCACTGCACTAACCCCACTGCCCTAACCCCACTGCCCTAACCCCACTGCACTAACCCCACTGCCCTAACCCTACTGCACTAACCCCACTGCACTAACCCCACTGCCCTAACCCCACTGCCCTAACCCTACTGCCCTAACCCCACTGCACTAACCCCACTGCCCTAACCCCACTGCCCTAACCCCACTGTGCTAACCCTACTGCACTAACCCCACTGCCCTAACCCCACTGCCCTAACCCCACTGCACTAACCCCACTGCCCTAACCCTACTGCACTAACCCTACTGCCCTAACCCCACTGCGCTAACCCCACTGCCCTAACCCCACTGCACTAACCCCACTGCGCTAACCCCACTGCCCTAACCCCACTGCCCTAACCCCACTGCACTAACCCCACTGTGCTAACCCCACTGTGCTAACCCCACTGCCCTAACCCCACTGCACTAACCCCACTGCACTATCCCTACTGCCCTAACCCCACTGCACTAACCCCACTGCACTAACCCCACTGCACTAACCCCACTGCCCTAACCCTACTGCACTAACCCCACTGCACTAACCCCACTGCCCTAACCCCACTGCCCTAACCCTACTGCACTAACCCCACTGCACTAACCCCACTGCCCTAACCCCACTGCCCTAACCCCACCGCACTAACCCTACTGGGCTGTGAGCCAAAATGCAGCAGGGCCGTCGCTCTAGATTTCGTGAACTTTCTTGAGAAGCATTCCTTCCTCGTGGGCATGGGCAGGACCCTCCTGGAATGGAGTCTCATGCCCTATGGTCCAATAAGGCAGGTCAGATCATTTATTTAAGGCCAGTTTTTAAACAGAGAGGTGGAGGGAAAGTTAGAGAGATATTTAGGTTTGATGTCTGGCTGTGGGAACAGAGTTGGGGTTCAGATTTCTATGGCCTGCCTTGGGGAAAAGGGATTCTAGTTTCTATGGCCAGCTTTGGGGAAGAATGGCGCTGAGAGACAGCAGAGCAGAAGGTCAGAGGAAAACTCTTGCTTCCGAAGCTGCTTCTGAGGCTTCGTGTTGGGGCATTTTCTGAGACCCAACACAGCTGAGCTGCTGAACCGAGAGCTGCCGAACCCTCTCCCACGACGACTTCAAATGAACCAGCCAGCCGGCCTTGGGCTACCTGGCTCTGCCCCTATCCACCAGGACTTTGGACGGCTCTCCCTCGCCTCTGCGATGTCCGCCCCACCCTGTCTCAGGACCCTCCACCCACTGCAGTTTTCTGCTCTGTTGAGCTACACTTGACACAAGGCAGGGAGACACTGGCTTTGACATTTGGGCCTGTGCCCGCCCTTGCCTGGGCAGGTGGCTGGGGCAGGCGTCCTGAGTGAGCGCCTCCTTACTTAGTGACAGAGGCGGGAGAATGGTGCCCAGGTCAGGGCAGGGCCCTAGCCAAGTGTGCTCAGCGCGGCTTGTGTGCGCACAGAATCAAGAATGGAGATTTGGGAATGTCCACCCAGATTCCAGCGGCTCCAGCGGCGGGAGCAGCATGAGGCCAGTTTACCTGTGTGCCTGCCTCTCTGGTGGCCCCTGCAAGGGTTGGGGAAGGGGCAGGCAGGGTGCAATGGGGAAAGCGGGCTCTCAGCTGCGGCCAGCAGCCTCCAGGTCTGGGGGGTGAAGTGAGGAGGGGCCCAGAGCTGTTCCCACAACTGCGCCTGCCTCCAGCCCCACACTGCCTCTCCTGGGGTCCGCAGTGGGCCCCTGTGCTACCTGAGGGTCAGTGTCCGCCTCCAGAGGGCACCGGGCCGGATCCACGCTGCAGAGGGCTGGGGCGGGCGAAGCCAGGCATGGGGCGGGCCCACGGGTGGGCGGGGAAGGAGCGGGCCCTGGGGGGGGGGGCGAGGCGGGCTCGGCCAATGAGAGCGCAGAGGCAGCGGCGAGGGCGCTCCGGGAACGCGCAGTGGCAAACGGTGAGTGCGGGAACTCGGCCCCAGAGGGGCGGTGCCTGTCCCAGGTCAGCCTCCGCGAGGGCGGGGCCGGGGCTCTATGCGGAAGGACCGGTGCCCAGGTCAGCAGGAGAGCTCACCCCACCGGCACCCGTGCCCAAGCCCACCCCTGCGAAGGCAGGTACCCAAGCACACCCCGGCGAGGGCGGCCCCTGAGCCCCGAAACCCGAACTCCGGAGCAGCGTCGCTCCTCTGCCCAGTGAGGTGCCCCCGACGTGCCTGCTGGGGCTGCCCTGCCTTCCTGCACCCGGGAGCTCCCGTCCTGCCCCACCGGCCCAGATGTGCAGTCAGGTGTTAATGTGGCAAATTTTGGGGAAGGCTTCAGCAGGCGCAAAATCCAGTACCCACCAGTTAGACGCCAGCAGGGGAAGGGCGGGACAGACAGCACCCTGCTGTGGGAGGTGAGGCAGCTGCTGCCTGGCCTGGGGAGCCTGCAAGACTGCGCTCTCTCCCCTACACACTCCAAGACCAATCCAGAAGCCCCTTGGAGCTCTGGCTGCTGCCACAGAGGAAGGTAAGCCTTCCCTGAGAGCCGTGTTGGGGACAGGGCCACTGTAGGCCTAAGGAGGACCCCCAGGCACAGGGACCCAAATCATCCCTCTGGCCACAGAAGGCTCTGATATTTGAGCTGCATACAGTCACCCCTCCGAGCCCCTGCCTCTCTCTAAAAGTGGGGCATGGCACCTTCCTGTGTCAGGCATCCAGCCACTGAGCCGGGCACGGAGGCTGGCCCAGGAGCAGTGTGTCCCTGCCTCCCCTCCCATGGAGGCTATGTGCCTGGAGACCAGCAGTTGTCAAAAGTGGAGAAGGTGGGGGGCACCTGATGGGTCCTCTGAGGTCCAGGTGGCAGGAGAGCCCTGCTGTGGGGGTCCTGCAGCACTGTCCTCTCTTGCAGGCAAGGCTGCGGGGGTGCTGCCTGGGACCCAGTGACTCAGCACCCCCGCCCAGATCAACTGGACTTTTGGCCCCTGCTCCGCCAGCCTCCTGCTTGGATCTCTCCTGGGTCTTACTGCGGCACCTGCCCAGGATGCAGGGAGCTTGGGCTCCCAGGGACCAGGGCCAGTCCCACAGCAGGATGGGCGCTCTGGACCGGCCCTTGGTCATCCTGCTCACCTATGTGCTGGCCACCATCGAGTTTACCTGCCTCTTCATGCAGTTCTCCATTGTACCAGTGAGTAACATGCCCCAGCCCCTGCTGCCCCAGCCAGGGCTGCCCCCCTGTTCCTCCTACCTTCCATCTGGGCGGTGGCAGAGAGTGGGGGCTTCATGCTGCCAGGGCCCCTCCCGGTTGGGACCCCACGCCATGCTTAAGCTGAGTAAGTTAAGGGACCCAGGCTTCTGCCTCTGGACCCCCGTCAGCACATCCTGCATTCTGGCTGCAGTCCCAGCCCCCGGGAGAAGCCGTGGGGAGCCGCCCCACTTCGCTCCGGGGGCAGCACCTCCCAGAGCCCCGCTAGTGCATAGCTCCTCCTGCCTCTCACCAGCAGCCTTTGCCCTCTGGAGTTCCTGCCCCAAGGGTTGGTCAATCCTGCCTGGACTCTGGCACATCGTCCTTCGGAGAGGCTCTCCCTGCCTTGCCGCCGGCTGATGTCTCCCCACTCCATCCTCCTGGGCCCTTGTCCACTAAGTGATCTGTGGTGGCAAACTGATCTCAAGCTTTTTCTTTCTTTCTTTCTTTCTTTTGAGATGGAGTTTCGCTCTTGTTACCCAGGCTGGAGTGCAATGGCGTGATCTCGGCTCACCGCAACCTCCACCTCCTGGGTTCAGGCAATTCTCCTGCCTCAGCCTCCCGAGTAGCTGGGATTACAGGCACGCGCCACCATGCCCAGCTAATTTTTTGTATTTTTAGTAGAGATGGGGTTTCACCATGTTGACCAGGATGGTCTCGATCTCTTGACCTCGTGATCCACCCGCCTAGGCCTCCCAAAGTGCTGGGATTACAGGCGTGAGCCACCGCGCCCGGCCGATCTCAAGCTTTTTCATGAAGGAGAGAGAAGGCAGTTTTACCTCAGCATCTCCGTTGCCACGTGCGGAAACATTTCATCGGCAAAGTCACGCTAGTTTGCGGTACCATTCAGCGGCCTGGAGCACAGTGTGTGGCTCTGACGCTGTGAGTGCGGTGATGAAGTCATCTTCACCATGTCTGGAGAGGCTTGGGAACAACGTCGCACATCGCCAAGAAGCACAGGCAGAGTCGGGGCCAAACTAGGGCCTTTCGACGTTTGCTTCTGGGAAGCCCGGCCCTCCTCCTCTGAGCCCTCAGAGCCTGGACCTGGGCATCTGGGTGGGAGTGGGGATGGCACAGGCTTCCAGCCCAATGATGAGCATAAGGATCCCTCTCCGCCGTGCCTCGGAGCCCAGCCCACTCCCACTAAATGGCCTGGGTCAGGCCCTGAATCTCCTCCTCAGCAGTGGGGAAGCCTGGGCGGGAGCCCTGGTTTTCTCATCATAAAATGTGTTATAACAGTCCTTACCTGTGGGGTGGTGTGGGCCAGAGTGAGAAGTCACAGCCCTTTCACCAGCTGGGCACAGACAGGTGGAGTGGCTTTGGCTGGCCACGCACACTCATGGGGAGGGGCATGTTTTCACTCAGTAACTCGCACTGGGCCCAGGAGCTGACCCTGATGTCACAGCCTGCAGTACTACAGAGCATAAAGTCCCCAACAACCCACACCCTGGTGCTGAGCAAGATGACCGTCCACAGCAAACACACAGGGACTGCAGCGGGAAGGGGTGGGGTCGTCCCCGTGGAGAAGGCAACCTTGGAGCAGGGCTTGAAGGAAGCAGGAGAGGCCCGGGGCAGTAGAGCGGCCAGAGTGGCTGGAGTGGACAGGCTGAGGCCAGAATGGGACCACACTCTACCTGCCACTCAAAGGACTCGGCTGGGGATGGCTGCGGGGAGGTAACAGGTGGCTGGAGTTGGCATGTGTTGTCGAGGGATTGCAGGGGGTGTCAGTCGAAGTGGGCTTGGGAGCCCTGAAGATTTGGGCTTGAGCCCGAAGGAAGGAGAGTGGACAGGAGGAGAGGCAGTCTTTGGGGAAAGATGGGAGCCCAGCTGGGGACGGGTTGAGTCTGAGACGATTTTAGTGGAGAGCCGAAGGAAGCTGGCACAAGGCAGTTCAGCACAGAGGCTCCGGGACCCTGCAGCATGGAGGGGGTCGTGGGTGGGCCCCCCCGGAGGGCGGGGAGGCTGAGGTCGGATGAGCTGGGGGAACTGGCAGTGGTGGCCGAGGTGGGGCAAGGGGACCCAGCATGACTCAGAGCAGCAGACCATGGTGGAGGAGGGAGGAAGCCACCGAGACAGTTGTCACTCCAGTGGGAGGTGTGCCAAAGCAGCCCACTGGAAGCAGCAGTGTGGGTCAGCGGGGACTTCGGGGAGGGGGAGGCAGCGGGAGGCGGGGGCCTGCTCCCGGGGCTGGGAGAGGAGAGATGGAATGAGAGGAGGCTGCAAGGGGCAGCAGCTGCTCAGAGCTCTGCCAGGGAATATGTGGGAGTAGCTGTAGGGAGGGTCAAGAAAAGGCAGGAGAAGTAACAGGGGGTGTGATTGCTCCAGTGGGCAACCTCTCCCAGAAGGGGACTGTGCAGAGAAACTGGGAGAAAGGAGCACTGGGAGAAAAGGCTGGGATGTGACTCGGGCAGGAGGATGACGTGGAAGGCCAGGCCAGGCATGGGATGAGGAGCTCAGCATCCTCACATTAGCAGCGGGCGGGAGGGGAGGGATGGAGGAGGCAGAGGTTTACTAGGGGAACGTGGGAGGATTGTCAGGTGAAGCTTACAGACAGAAGTGACCTGGTAGATGGGGGGCTTCCCCAGCGTCGAGGCAGCAGGGGTGGAACTGAAGGAAGGAGTCTGGGGTTGGGGGAGGGAGGGGTTGCTGACTCTCTTGGGACTGAAGTGCACTGGAGAGAATCCGTGTGGACCAAGGGGGACAGAGGAAAGAAGGGGATTGGGACCCCAAGACTGAGCTCTGGGAAAGGTCTAGCGTATGACGGGGGGCAGTGTACTAGCATCTGGGGCTGCTATAACAAAGTATCCAAAGTCAAGGGGGCTTGGAGCCACGAAAGCTTGTCTCACAGTTCAGGAGGCCAGAAGTCTGAGGTCAAAGCCCCCTCTGAACCCCACAGGGGAGGGTCCCTCCCACCTCTTCCAGCCCCTGGGAGCTCAGACTTCCCTTGGCTTGTGGCCTCATCGCCCCGAATCCCTGTGGGTTTTCACAAAGTCATCTCTCCGAGCGTGTCTGTGTCCCAAATTCCCCTTCCACTGAGGACACCGGTCACATTAGATCAGGGCCCTCCCTCATGTCCTTGCTGTAACCTATTAACTCTGGAAGACCCCATTTCCTTAGAGTCGCATTCTGAGGTTCTGAGGCTTAAGACATATGAATTTGGGAGTGCACAATTAACCCATGGTGACATCACTGGAAGGAGGGTCAGGGACTCAGAGGCAGGGGCCGGGGGAGGAGCGGCTCCTGGGGAGAATGAGGGCAGTGATAGGAGGGGTGTCCCTGGGAGGGATGCTGTCACGGGCCTACCCCTCCCGAGGAGCTGAGGGGCTGGGGCCTCACAAAGCAGACTGTCCTTCGGGGCAATGGGCCACCTCCTGGAGGTCATTCAGGGGCTTTGGGATAATCTGTTGCTGGCCAGGACAGTGCTGCTGGCTTCCCTACAAAGTTTTGAATGAATGAAGACAAAATGGTGGGGGTCAGGTGCCTCTCTGAGGTGTACCCCACAGAGGGGAAGGACCCTAGAGGCCACCGTGGGCTCCCGCCTAGGAGAGAAGTAGGGTCCTTCGGGGAAGGGCCCGTCGACCTTCACATTGTGTAGTCAACAGAGCCCGGGCCCTCTGTTCCCTCCCCCCACTGCCCATCGGGGACCCCAGATTCCAAGTCCTGCAGCCTTTCCTAGCACCTCCCCACAGGCTCACCATCAGTTCCCTCCTCCCCCACCCCTGGCCCATCGGGAACCCCAGATTCCGGGTCCTGCGGTCTTTCCTGGCCCCTCCCCACAGGCTCACCATCAGTTCCCTCCTCCCCCACCCCTGGCCCATCGGGAACCCCAGATTCCGGGTCCTGCGGTCTTTCCTGGCCCCTCCCCACAGGCTCACCATCAGTTCCCTCCTCCCCCACCCCTGGCCCATCGGGAACCCCAGATTCCGGGTCCTGCGGTCTTTCCTGGCCCCTCCCCACAGGCTCACTCCTGTGTTTCAGTACCTGTCTCGGAAACTGGGCCTGGATTCCATTGCCTTCGGCTACCTGCAAACCATCTTCGGGGTGCTGCAGCTGCTGTGTGGGCCGGTGTTTGGCAGGTACAGTGTGTGTGTGCAGGGGGCTCTCCCCACAATGACCCAGGTCCTCTCAGACACCATGGCCGGGACCAGCCAGGTTCCCCAACCCCACACCAGACCCCACTGGGATAATGGCACTCCTGTGTCACAGCCTGATGGGAGTGCAGAAGAGCTTTGGCCCCTGCTAGGTTCCCTGGGTGTCCCACCCCACGCTTTCCGTAATCCTGGCCATAGCCAGAGAGACAGTGTGATTGGTGAACACCTCATGGCCGTAAGCACCCAACCCATAGGCCTGCCAGGGCCAAGCAGGAGGGACTCTGGGGGCCCCATACACCCCGGGTCTCAGTGCTACCGGAACACTAAGCTCCGGACAGCACAGGGACATCCTCCCACAAGCCACATCGGACAGAGCAGTAAGGGTCAGAGCAGCCCCTTAGGGGTTGGTAGAAATGAAGCAGTGCCTTAGGCAGCAGACCAGCAGCGGTCTCTGGGAGGGCTTCCGCTGGCCCGGAGCGGGAGGGAGAAAGGAGCTGGGAAACAGTCTGTAAAACTCAGGCCCATCCCTTGGCCACCTGCAATTCTGACTTTTCTTTTTCTTTCTTTACTTTTCGCTTTTCTTTTCTTTTTCGAGACGGAGTTTTGCTCTTGTCACCCAGCCGGAATGCAGTGGTGCAGTGGTGTGATCTCAGCTCACTGCAACCTCCGCCTCCCAGGTTCAAGCGACTCTCCCGACTTAGCCTCCCAAGTAGCTGGGATTACAGGCACCTGCCACCATGCCTGGCTAATTTTTGCATAGACAGGGTTTCACCATGTTGGCCAGGCTGGTCTCGAACTGCTGACCTCAGGTGATCCACCCACCTGGGCCTCCCAAAGTGCTGGGATTGCAGGCATGAACCACCGCACCCAGCCAGGATTCCATCATTTATTTTACACGGAGTTGATCTTTCCCGTGGGTCAGTCTCGACGCTCAGTGAAGCTGTCTGCACACAGCCCCACTGGGACGCTGGGGAAACTGAGGCCCTGAGAGGAGGGAGGCCTCCCAGCAGCCACCCAGGCTCTCAGGCCATTCGTCCCCATCTGCACTCCGGCCTTCCGGGTTAGCCCCTGGGCAAGGGGAAGAGGGACCCTGACTGCCTCCATGAGGGTCTGACCCGCCCTTCGGGCCCCAGGTTCGCAGACCAGCGTGGGGCACGGGCAGCGCTCACCCTCTCCTTCTTGGCGGCCTTGGCACTCTACCTGCTCCTGGTGGCCGCCTCCAGCCCAGCCCTGCCTGGGGTCTACCTGCTCTTCGCCTCCCGCCTGCCTGGGGCACTCATGCACACGATGCCAGGTAGGCCCGGGGGCTGGGGGACAGGTGGGGCCGGGGCGGGGGCAACCTGGGAGGACCGGGCCACTGCTAGGGAGGTCGGCGTGCGGATGGGGTCTGGCCCTGAGGGCTGGACAGGGGTTGGGGGTGACGTCAGTGTGGCTTGTGGAGGGGCAGGTGGAGGTGGAAGGGGTTGAGGGAGGTGGGTCGTGGTGAAGGGTACAGCGAGGGGCTTTCACTACTCAGCCCCCCTGTCCCCTCCCCAGCCGCCCAGATGGTCATCACCGACCTGCTGGCACCCGAGGAACGGCCTGCGGCCCTGGGCCGGCTGGGCCTCTGCTTCGGAGGCGGCGTCATCCTCGGCTCCCTGCTGGGTGGGACCCTGATCTCTGCGTATGGGTGAGTGGAGGGGCCGAGATGGAGGCTTCGGGGTCAGGACGCCCTCGGCCCCCTCTCAACCTCGGTTTCCCCTTTTGCTTGTCTGGCAGGCTGGGCTGGGAACTGGGGGCACAGGTGGCCATGTGGCATGGCTGCAGGGACACCTGGCCCCATGCAAGGCCTAGGCCTGACCTCCCAGGCTGGCCCTCGATGGGTCTCAGTGATGTCCTAGTGCTGGCCGGGGTGCCACTGAAGCTGTCTGTGCACAGCCTCACTGGGACACTGGGGAAACTGAGGCCCTAAGAGGAGGGAAGCCCCCCAGCAGCCTCCTGCTGGGGTCTGGGATGCTACGGCAGCCGGGCTGAGCTGTTGGATGGTAGCCAGAGCGGACAGTGGCCAGGAGGCCGGAGGGAGCATGAGCATGGGGGGGAGTGGGCTTCCCACTCACCTCCTGACAGTCCCTTGCCAGCTGTCTCTGGAGGCTGCAAGGGTGGCTGTGCCTGAGAGGGTTCCCCAGGGAGAGGGGCTGCAGCAGGACTCTGGCAGGAGGATCCATGGATCTGCTGTCTCCTGATGTCAGCTCTTCCTGACTCAGTTTCCTCAGCTCTGAAATGTAAATCCTGATAGGAGGGGAATGGTCCTGGGAGGGTAGATGAAGTTACAGCTGTGCCCCTTCCCCCGGCTTGTATTCTATACCCAGGGTCTTCCCAGGCCCTGACCCCCACCCTCTGCTGGCCTGTGAGTTTCTCTGAGGCTCCATCTGGCGTGGAGCCTTCCTGGCATCTGAACTCCCACACACTGGGGGTGCCCCTCAGCATGAGGCCAGCACTTATGTGGACACCAGGCTCTCCAGCCCTGGATGAGCTGATGGCAGTTCCCAGGCCAGACGCCCCCTAGGGGCTGCAGCCTGGGCTCCCCAGGACCTCAAGGCAAAACCCAACCATGGTGGAGGCAGCTGTGTGCTGGCACAGCCCCAGCGCAGGGAGGTCTCAACGGCCTTGTTAGCGCCTCTCCTTCTCTGCAGGTCGCTAGTGCTTCACTGGGGGCCTTAAGTGAGGCCCTGAGCGTTCTTCCAGCGTTTTCATGAGAGGCTGCGCTTCTGACTGATGGCTGCTGCTGGCCGTGAGCGGGACGGTGGTGGGGGGTGAGCAGTTTGTCTACTCAGGGATGTTTTCTGAACACCTGATTGGTGCCCCCAGGATGACCACGATGGTGAACAGCACAGGCTGAGTCCCTGGGCTGAAGTGAATGTGATACGAATTCCCATAACGTCAGCTGAGCTACATGGAGCAGAAAGTCACAAAGCAGGACTGGGGGTTCAGTGGACAGGGTCACTGGGGACTGTGAGCAGGTGCCATCTGAGTCGAGGCCCGAATCGGGTGGGAGAGGCGAAGAAGCCACGGTGCAGAGACCTGGGCGTGGAGACCAGGAGGCTGTGCAGCTGGAGGGAGGGAGGAGGGGCAGGCGCCAGGCTGGGGCACCCTGGGTGGCACAGCAGGGGTGAGATGGGGGCTGGACACCCCTGCAGGGAGACCGGTAGGGCAGCCACTTTGCCAGCCAAGGATGGTGGCCAGACTGGAGGTGAGTGGTGGGAGAGGGCAGAGGGCGGACTCTGGCTTGGCTTTGCCAATGGGCGGGATGTGGGGGTGAACTCAAGATGGCAATGCCAAAGCCATGTCTGCACCTGGGGCTGGTCCCGGGGAGCCTGGCAGCCTTGCACAGAGGCCCGAGCAGCCTGAGGCGCCACCGGGATTTGGGTCTTGTTCAGGCCCAGACAGGGTGCTTGTTGAGCACTCAAGGGAGCTGCTGAGTAGGGACCCAGATAAGGGAGAGAAATAGGGCAGGTCTTCAGGTGTGGAAGGCCCGGAACTACTCACTGAGCACTCGTGTTTTGGGGCTGGGAGGCGAGGAGGGAGAACAGAGAGGATGAGGAGGGAGCACTTTCCGGGAGTCAAGGGCTGAGGGGTTCGAGGGGGGCAGGGACCTGGGCCTCTACTGCTGGTGGCCAAGGAAGGCACAGTGACCCAGTGTCTGCAGCAGGGCAGCCATCCCCAGGTGCCGGTGCCAGCCGCAGGAGCCTCATGCAATAGACAGGTCCAGGGAAACAAGGAGACAGGAGAAGGGTCGGGGAGTTGAGCTGTAAGCAGGGCAGAGGAGGGTTCTGGGGGCTTTGCTCAGGGAGGAGGAGCCCTGAGGAGGCGCCCCAGGTAAAGAGGAGGGCTGATGTGGGAGCTGAGCACAGGGCTGGTGGGGTGTCCCTGGAGGATGGGGCCCAGGGCACCTGTGTGGGCAGCAGTGGCGGGACTGCAGGGACGGCTTCCCCTGAGGCCAGGAGGGTGGCAGTTGTGAGGCATGGGGAGCCGGCACCACCCAGGGCCTGTCTTTCGAGGGTGGCTGGGGTGAGTGGGGGTGTGAGCAGGGCACAGGGAGGAGTGCTGGGCCCTGGCAGGTGGCCGAGCTGGGCAGCCGCTCTCCCATGGTGCTGCCCACCCCGGGGACTCTGCTGGCTCGGGGCCCAGCCACCTGTTGCTGTCTTCTTCCCGTCCTCACCTAGGAAATGGGCCCTCCCGCACCCTCACTCTCCCAGAGGGATGCTTGGAGGGTCCAAGCTGGTTCGCACAGCGGGGCCAACACGCTGGAGCAGCTCAGCACGCATGCCTCCTGCAGGCCCGCCTCCCAGGCCATGGGTCCCTCCCGTCTCTCCTGTCCTTTCCCTGTCCCCACTGCTGACCGAGCACACCATTCACATCCCTCTCCCTCCCTCCGGCCGCCAAGACAGCCCCTCCCCCTACCCACGCCTGCCAGTGTGTTCCATTGGCTTCCCTGCCTCCATTCATCCCAGGACCCCAGGCACTCTACATCCTTGACGTTTCGTCACCAGGCCAGCTATGACAGTTCCTTTGATGGATGGGGAAACTGAGGCCTGGGAGATGGTGAGACTACCTCCATAGCCCTCCCGGTCCCTGTCCAAGGCTCAGGTGGTGTGGGACTCCCTCAGGATCCTCACACCACACCCAAGACTCAGGGCACTGTATGGGCCTATGGGAAAGCTGGCTGCCCAGAGTGGTGGTGGGAGGGCTGCGGGGGTAAACTCGTGGCTGGAACTCTGCCTTTGTCCAACCCAGATGGGGAGAGGGAGGCCCACATCTCCTCTTCAGGGGCTCACCGAAGGCAGTGAGGCCAGTGCCACCCAGACTCCGAGGCCTCGTGCCCCATGGCAAGGGCCAGCCCCCTGGCCTCCTCAGTCTGGCAGCCCCCAGCCAGCTCTGGCTCCTGGCCTAGCCAGGGGCAGGAGCCTGGTGCAGCTGTGAACGCCCCTCCTCACAGCCTTCCTGCCCTTCCTTGATGGAAACCAGGGCACAGCACACATGGGGTCTTCCTCCCTGCCCACCCACCTGTGTATCCCATTCACCTGAAAGGCTCCAGTCCTGTCTCGTCCGCACCCACCTGGGCAGCAGGTAGGAGGAGGAAGTGGACTTGGCACCCACAGGCTGTGGGGGCAGGCACTTGTATAACTGGTTTGGGCCCAGCCTCTGGAGCCCAGGGCTGAGAGACCAGGCTGGCCTGGGGAGGGACCCAAGACCTGAGTCACTGCACACACGCTGGGTGTGGGGGTGGCTCTATGACTCATGTTCTGAGCCCAGACCCTCACAGCCTGGGGAGGGATGGAGAGAGCCATAGAGTCCTCCCTGCATCAGACAGCGGGGAGCCCTGCAGCGTTTGCCTTCTCTGGGTGGACAGGCGGCCACCAGGGCAATGCCCATGCCATGGGGGAGCCAGTACCCAGACAAGAAGAAACGAGGAGCCAGGGGTGCTGGCGCTCAGAGAGGCAGGACGAGGTGGGAAGGGAGGGGAGCAGCGCCACACATGACTCGGGGCACCCCAAGCACTGAGCAGAAGCTGAGGGGTGCAGAGGTGTCTGTAACAGGGCACCTGCTGTGTGGGGGAGGCAGGGGTTGACAGGCAGTGGAGGGGGCAGCAGGATATGGGGGACCCGGGCCCACCCCCACCCCAGCTGGGTGGAGCTAGGACTGTGGAGGGACATAGCAGAGCCAGAGAGGCAGGAGCCCCCAGAGCCAGAGAGGCAGGAGCCCTAGAGCCAGAGAGGCAGGAGCCCCCAGAGCCAGAGAGGCAGGAGCCCCCAGAGCCAGAGAGGCAGGAGCCCCCAGAGCCAGAGAGGCAGGAGCCCTAGAGCCAGAGAGGCAGGAGTCCTAGAGCCAGAGAGGCAGGAGCCCTAGAGCCAGAGAGGCAGGAGCCCCCAGAGCCAGAGAGGCAGGAGCCCCAGAGCCAGAGAGGCAGGAGCCCTAGAGCCAGAGAGGCAGGAGCCCTAGAGCCAGAGAGGCAGGAGCCCCCAGAGCCAGAGAGGCAGGAGCCCTAGAGCCAGAGAGGCAGGAGCCCTAGAGCCAGAGAGGCAGGAGTCCTAGAGCCAGAGAGGCAGGAGCCCTAGAGCCAGAGAGGCAGGAGCCCTAGAGCCAGAGAGGCAGGAGCCCCCAGAGCCAGAGAGGCAGGAGCCCCCAGAGCCAGAGAGGCAGGAGTCCTAGAGCCAGAGAGGCAGGAGCCCTAGAGCCAGAGAGGCAGGAGCCCCCAGAGCCAGAGAGGCAGGAGCACCCAGAGCCAGAGAGGCAGGAGTCCTAGAGCCAGAGAGGCAGGAGCCCTAGAGCCAGAGAGGCAGGAGCCCCCAGAGCCAGAGAGGCAGGAGCCCCCAGAGCCAGAGAGGCAGGAGCCTCCAGAGCCAGAGAGGCAGGAGCCCCCAGAGCCAGAGAGGCAGGAGCCCCCAGAGCCAGAGAGGCAGGAGCCCTAGAGCCAGAGAGGCAGGAGCCCCCAGAGCCAGAGAGGCAGGAGCCCCCAGAGCCAGAGAGGCAGGAGCCCCCAGAGCCAGAGAGGCAGGAGCCCCCAGAGCCAGAGAGGCAGGAGCCCTAGAGCCAGAGAGGCAGGAGCCCCCAGAGCCAGAGAGGCAGGAGCCCTAGAGCCAGAGAGGCAGGAGCCCCCAGAGCCAGAGAGGCAGGAGCCCCCAGAGCCAGAGAGGCTCAGCTGTTGCCTTGTCCGAGTGCTTCCCAGGGCCTGGGGCACTCTGGCTCTTTCCGTTCTTTCCCCAGCGGGGAGGGAGCAGGCCCCACCGAGATGGTCCCGGCCCTGCTGTCCCTCAGAACAGCCTGGGGAGCAGCGGCCGAGCTGGACAGGCCTCCTGCTGGCCCTGAGTCACTCCAGATCCCATTTGGGGAAAGAGGAGCTTGTGGCTTGGCTGAAGGGCTGTGTGTTTGGGGAGTGGGGGGACCAGGTACTGGGAGACACGAGGACTGGGAGGGGTGAGGCCAGAGGGGCCTGTAGGACCTTCTGGAGCACCCTGGAAGCCAGAAGGCAGCTGAGCTCGGCGTGTCCCTGCAAGATTCTTGTTTTCAGATGTGGTTCTAACTACAGCATTGTGGGGCAGGCAGGGGTGACTTGTCCCAGCCCTGGGCTGGATGTCAGGGATGCTCTGGGCACCCCATGCCCCATCCTCTTGTGACCCAGGGGTCGCATGAAGCTAAGTCCCAGCTGACCCAGCCTCGCCCCTCCCGTGGGTTCGCTCCTGGCAGCAGGATGACCTGGGCACCTGCTGTCACCTCTCAGAGCCTCAGAGCAAGGTGAGGCTAGATGAGGCTTGTCACTGGAGACCGTACAGGAGCTAGACCAGCAGAGGTTCCTGGAGACGCCGCTGAAAGGCAGCTCCACTCCCTGCTGTCTGGGCAGCATGCAGGTGGGCTGGGTCCTGCAGGTCCAGAGGGGCCCCAGGACAGGGGGTGAGCAGCAGGGCCGGCCCAGCTCTCATTTGCATAAGAGGAAATGAGGTCGCCCAGCAGGTGAGCTGAGGAGGAGGGGACAAAGACCAATTAAGCTGTCCCCGCCTTCCTGATTGTGGCTCCATTGATAAAAGCGTTGGATGCGCCCCTGGAAGCCAGCGTGCCCCTGCTTCTGGGCAGGTCAGGGTGAGGTTGAGGGGGGCTGAGCAGAAGGGGCTGCCTGCATTGTGCGAATGGAACGTTGATTCAATGGTCCTGGGGGATGACCAGGCTGTGGGGGCGGGCGAGGCATGCAGAGGCCCTGGGGCTGAGGCCGGCATGCTGGATGTCCTTCCCACTCCTGGCAGTTCGTGTGGGGGGAGCAGGAGAGAGCCCTGACTGGGGAAGGACAGCCCAAGTCTCCCCCAGCAGCCATCGGTGGCCGCTGGCACAGTTTCGGGCCCTGACTCACTCCTGGGGCCCTCCAGGGCTCCCCAGCCCCAGGCTCTCCTGTTGCCCACAGCAGCGCTGGCCTTGGGTTCTCCCGCCACCACTCAAGGGCCTGGCTCCCTGCCACCACGCCTTGCTTGTCACCAGCCTCCCAAAATAGCCATCGAAGTGGCGCCTCTGCTCCTGTGCACTTCTGGGGCATCTGGCAAAGAAGGCAGGTTTTGCCCCTGCCCAGCCAGACCCTGAGCTGTGACGTGCAGGCCTCTAAGGCCAGGGTCCCAAAGAGAGGTCCCTTCTCTCTGGTGCTGGCTACAGGAGCCAGGCATCCCTCCCACACCACACATCCGTGCCTGCTGGCTGCAGGGACAAGCTGTGGGGCCGGAGCCCAGCCAGGTCCTTTCCCTGGCATTTTCCCAAAGAAAGGGCCCAATCGTGTGGAAACCCAGCAGCCAGAAAGCCCAAGTATATGGCGCCCCGGGGGCCATGGGTGCTGGGCGGGGGGGGAGGGTCAGAGCTGCCTTGATGGATTGATGGGGCAGCGGCACAGGTGGGGTGGATGTGTGCTGGCACCCCTACCCCCACCCATGTGAGCTCAGGGGTCGCGCCTGAGAAATGAGAGCTGGCCAGTGCCCAGACTGTGTACCCAGAGGTGGCCCACTGGCTGTCCTAGTCAGCGAGGCACCAAGTCCCTTCCTTGCTCTGGCAAATGGGTACATGTTTGCACGTGTGTGTGTGCATGTGTATGTGTGCGTGTGTGCACGCACGTGTGTGTGCGTGTGTTGGCGCATGCGCGTGCATGTGTGCATGTGTGTGTGCACGTGTGCTTGCGTGTGTGTGTGCATGTGTGTGTGCACGTGTGTGCGTGTGTGTGTGCATGTGACTCTGGTGAGGAGGGGCGGAGAAAAGGGCTTTCTTTGAACTTGGTGGAGACACACTGGTCTGTGGCTGGCCGTGTTTTCGGGTGCAAGGGCACCTTCCAGGACCCTGACTCCTACTTATGTCTGTGCCCTGAGGCCCGGACCAGGGTGGATTTGGGGGCTCTGCTGAGGTTGGGGCAGAACCTGTGCTGCCTGTGTGATCGGCTCACACATTTGTCCCATCATCTAATGATCACTGCGGTCTCAGTGCAGGGTCCAACCTCAGCCCACTGCCTCAGGGACGAGTCTAGCAGCGGGTAAAGTGAGTCTTTCTCACATGGCATGCTGTAATGGGAAGGAGGGCTGGGGCCTCACCGAGAAGGGCCCTTGCAGGCTGTTTAGGAGTTTGCTTAGCTGCTTTGAGGGAGGCTGTGGTGGTCAGGCCTAGAGGCCTTACAGCCAGGCTCAGTGGGAAGCCCCCAGTTTCCTCCTGCCTCTCCCTGAGCAGAGGTGGCTGGCTCAGCCCCCAGGAGGCAATGGTGACAAAACAGCCCACTCCAGGCCCCTGTGTTTCCAGGTGACAAGGCCTGCTGGTTCCTTCCAGGGGAATCCCAGGCCAAGTTTCCAGGTGGGGACTCATGGCAGGGAAGCTGACGGGAGAGCCAGAGTCACAGGCCTTGGCGGTGGCCCAGGAGGTGGGAAGGTGGCCGAGCAGCCTGAGATGCAGATCCGGGGCATTGCAAGTCTCTGGAATGAACCCCAGCCCAAAGCTCTCTTCAAACCCAGCTGCACCCACTCTAGAAAGTGGGGAGGGGTCCTGTCAGGAGGGGAGGCAGTTTCTGAGGGCCCGCTAAGTGCCAGGCCTGCCCTTGCCCCCACTGGGAAGGCAGGGTGACCATCCCCATAACACAGCACGGGTGCCCAGGTCTTGGAGAGCCCCTCCCAGGGACACGCACGCCAGACTTGCCCGTTGGAGCCTCTCCCGACATTGGCTAGTGTGGGAGCTGCTGTTCCTGGGAGGATGTGCCACCTACCCCAGGCGCCCAGCAGCCTGGCTGCCACACCTGGCACCCACAGGGGCTGCCAGGGCCTGGGTGCCATGGCGAGGGCCAGGGATAGTGCATGCTTCACCGGTTCCTTCATCCACCACTGAGTAAATGTCCTCTGAGGGTCCTGGTCCCGAGTCTTTAGGTCACAGACTGTGGGGACCTGAGAGGTCAGGCTTGGGCTGCTTTCAGCTGTCGGAGCCATAGTGCGGCCGAAGGCGCAGGTCTCGGGAGGAAGCGGGCGCCTAGGTCCTGGGACCCTCGCCCTGTGCAGCCAATGCTATTGCCCGCAGGATTCAGTGCCCAGCCATCCTGGCTGCCGTGGCCACCCTCCTGGGAGCTGTCCTCAGCTTCACCTGCATCCCCACCAGCACCAAAGGGGCCAGAACAGATGCCCAGGCTCCACCACCAGGTAAGCCCCGCCAGGTACACCCTGCCCGGATGCTGGGGCAATAGGAGGCATTGGCTAGGCCTGTGTGCTCCAGCCAAGGGGCACGGGGCAGGAGGGGAATCTGGAGGGGGGCTACTCACACCCTCCTGCCTTCCTTGAACCCCTTCCGGCTGCCAACTTCATAGGAGCCAAATGAGGTGTGGTCATGAAAAGGTGGAAGTGAGGGTCAGACAGGCAGGGAGACCCAGATGGGGAAGGCGCTAAGAGGGGAGGCCCAGGAGGGACCCCCAACAGGATGGGTGGGCTGGCAAGGCTCCCGAGGCTCCAGATGCCCAGGGAGATGCGAGGGTGCTCCCCCAGGCACATGATCGGTGGAGGACAGAGGATGGTTAGGCGGGTCTCAGGAAGAAAGGCTGGGGCTCACCAGAGGAAGTCCCCTCAAGGGTGGCCCCCTGCTGAGCCTGGCCCCTACATATGGGACACATGGCAGGGCCCGTGCCTCTATGCCTACGGACTAACAGCCCAGCCTGGGATGGAGGAACCCACCTGGGGCCATTCTGGGACAGAAGGCTGTGATGGAATTAACCCAGAAGGTCCAGAGGAAGGACTGGGTGGAGCTAGGGCTGTGGCGGGACATAGCAGAGCCAGAGAGGCAGGAGCCCCCAGGGCAGTGGGCAGCAGCCCCCAGGGCAGCGGGCCAGAGGAATTCATAAGCCCGGCGGGGGACCCGCAGCACCACACTCAGAGGTGTCCAGCGGACCAGGGCATGGTGGTGACTTGTGAGCACAGAGTGGCATGGCATTGCCGTTGTCATCCTCTGGGCTGCTGGCCAGGTCACGCTCTGCCCAGGCCCCAGGCCAGGACCTTACAGGAAGCAGCTGCTGGTCCCTTGTTCAGGGGCTGCTGTGCACAGAGAATGTTTTTCCTGAGTGCCTCTGGGGATTCGGGGGGCCCTAGGCACGCGTGGAAGTGTGCTGAGTGGTGGTGCCCACCTCGGGGCTGGGAACATCACCAGCTCTCATACCCACGAGCAAGCGGCACTGAAGCCAGGGAGAAAGATGTACCCTGGCAGGCAGAACAGAGGCCTGGGAGCAGTGAAGCCTGCAGCCGGGTGAGGGGTGGGCATCGGCACCGTGGCCTCCGCAGGCCTGACTGGCCTCTCCCTGCCAGGCAGCCCCTGGGCCAGTGTGTTTGACCTGAAGGCCATTGCCAGCCTGCTGCGGCTGCCAGACGTCCCAAGGATCTTCCTGGTCAAGGTGGCCTCCAATTTCCCCTCAGGTGAGCCTCAACTGCCACCGGCCGCAGCCAGAGCCTGGCAGAGTTCCAGCTGTGGCCAGGGCCCAGCCCTTCCTCTGGCCTGTGCCCCTCAGGTCCACGCAGAGGTGGTAGCACAGGCAGGAGCAGGAGGAAGGCAGAAAAGGGTCTTTCCCACCTCCCTGCAGCCCCTCCACACCGTGAACCTGCAGACCTCAGGGCGGGTCCCCACAGGCAGAGGGCCTGGCTCTCCGCTCTCCATGGGGACCCACCCTGGGATCTGCAGTGCACCCCTCAGCTCTCATCCTCATACCCTGTGGCCCCACATCCTCTTGGGGCAGCCTGAGACGCAGGGAAGCAAGTATGAGTGTCAGCACCGCCTCTGAAGCACGCTGGCCCACACAGCAGATCCTAGGGTGTCACGGACCAGAGAGAACAGCGAGCCGTGGACAAGCCCATGGGCAGCCCCGTCTCTCAGAAGTTCCGTCCAGGGTCCTCTAACTGGGATGCCAGGAAGCAGGATGGAGAACGGGCCCTTGACCTCCAATTGCCCCAGCCTCTGTCCCACCCAGCCCGCCTAGGCAGGCTCTTTTGATTCTCAAAACTAGAGCCCAAGTCACTAACCTCAGGAACAGAAGCCTTTTTTATTTCGAGGCCACTGCCCAGGCTAGAGCGCAGTGGCGTGATCTCAGCTCACTGCAGCCTCCGCCTCCCAGGTTCAAGCAATCCTCCTGTCTCAGCCTCCTGAGCAGCTGGGACTCTAGGGGGTGTTGGTGCACACCTGTAGTCCCAGCTGCTCAGGAGGCTGAGACAGGAGGATTCATTTAAATTTTAAATTTAAAAATTTAAAGTTAATTTAAATTTTTGTAAAGGCAGGGTCTCACTATGTTTTCCAGGCTGGTTTCAAACTCCTGGCCTTAACCAATCCTCCCTCCTCGGCCTCCCAAAGTGCTTGGATTGCAGGCGTGACTTCGTGGGCTTTTATAACAGAGGCCCAGGGTGGGTCTTGGGGCCAAATCCTCCCAAGTAGTCAGCCCTGGGTCCCCCCATTCCAGCGCCTTCCTGCTCACAGTCCAGAGCTTAGCAACCCCTTAGGAGCCACCTTCCACACCAGGGATCCGGCAGAATTCCAGGGAAGGGTCTCACTGGCCTGGCTGGCACCACAGGCCCCTCCCTGAACCAGGCACCGGCCAGGGCCCAGACCCCCTGGCTGATTGGTCAGGCTGCTGAGACAGGAGGGAGACAGGCAAAGGCCAGGGTGCGGTGGTGCTCACGCCTGCTCCTCTGCCCTGGCTCAGGGCTCTTCATGATCATGTTCTCCATCATCTCCATGGACTTCTTCCGGCTGGAGGCTGCCCAGACTGGCTACCTCATGTCCTTCTTCGGGCTCCTCCAGATGGTGAGTGGCACGCAGGGCCTGCTGAGGGCATGGTGAGGGTCTCCAGTGGGGCCAGCCTCTGAGAGTGAACGCTTCTCCCGATAGAGGCTGGGGAGCCCTCAGCCTTCATCCGGCAATGTCAGGGTCCACAGGGAACCAGGCCAGCTGCAGTGGTAAGCATGCTGTGAGGACAGTGGACTCTGGCCCCTGATGCAGCCGGCTGGGGTCTGTGGCAGCCCACCTGTCCACCAGCTGTGTGACCAGAGCAAGTCTCCCAAACTCTCCAAATCCACCCCATGAGGCCAAAGTGCCACCTTGCAGGGTCCTTAGCAGATGAGGTGACCTGACATGGCAAAGCACTTAGACCACTGTGGGCCCCTGTGGAGGTTCCACAGGAGCAAGACGCCAGCGCTCAGAGGCGAGGCTGTCATTGTAGATTGCCCTAAAAGCCTGGCAGCTCTGACGAGGCAGGGGTCCTGTCTGCCAGCCCCCCAGAACTGCTCAGCTCCTGGGCCAGGGCGAGCCCCCTCCGCCGCCAGCTCCTCTGGGCATCTGGACCAGACCCTGGGGTGGTGGGGCAGGTGATGGTGTGCGGCCACCCAGTATGGCTGCCTGACAGCCAGAGTGAGGGAGGGGCTATTCTGGGACCCACCAGGGTGGGGGGCGGGGCTCTCAGCCCCTCTGGAAGCCTGTGGCATTCCTGGCACCTCCAAGCCATTGGCTCTTCAGCCTCTGAGCCCAGGACTAGACAAGTGCTAAAATAGCCTCTCCTGGGAGGGGCTGGTCCCCCACCGTGGGCAGCAAGGGCTTCTGCTTTGAGGTCCACGGGGCCACCCTGGCAGGGTACAAAGAGATAAACAGAAAAACAACAGCAACGACAACAGTGAGAGTCCGGGGCTGGTGCCACGGGGCCTGTTCTGAACAGGCTGTGCCCAGCTCACCGCGGGTAAGACCCTCATCAGACCCTGGCTGAAGCCTGCAGCCAGGATGGACATGGCAGCCCCTGGCCTGTGTCGGGGGCACTTGGGCCTGGCGTGGCTGCAGTGGGGACCCTGCCTGAGACAGACAGAGCTGGGTGGTGACCGACACCATGGAGATGCCCTCGAAGGAACTGGGCTGATGAACCGCCCAGGGCTGGGGAAGGAGCGGGGTGAGGCCTGGGGACCCTGACAGGCAGAGCAGCAGGACAGGAGGCTGAGGCGGGGAGGAGGGGCCCGCAGAGTAGCCTAGCCCCAAGACCGGCCAGGGACAGGCTGCTCTGCTCCAGGTTCAGGTCAAAGCCTGCAGGGCTTCTAAGTTTAAGCTTTTTTAGACTAAATGGGCAAATGGAGGCACAACACACATAAGCATCTGGCGCTGTGACCTCCTCCTAGGTGCATTGCACGGAGTGAAATTTGCCAGCTCCTCCTTTGAAAGCTTTTAAAATCCCAAAACACCCTAAAGTAAAGCAAGTGTGAAAGTAAGGTCTTTAAGTCATTTGTGGTTCAGGTTGGAAGCAGCTTCTGTTCTGCCTGGCAGGACATGGGGAGAGTGGCTGGTCCCCTCCAGAGGTTCTGCGGGCTGGGCCTGCCCTGCAGGTGAATACTGAGCCCAGGGACCCTCCAGCGGGACCACCCCTGCATTCCAGGCATGTTGGCCCAGCTCTCCCTGCTCGGTGGAGGAGCTGAGATGGCCAGATAGGGAGCCTAGCCCTGACCTGGGAGCTGCCCATGGCCAAGCCTGGCCCACTGAGTCCGTCCCTGGGAGCAGCCTGCAGCCCAGCCTGGCCCACCAGGTCCGTCCCTGGTGTCCCTGGTGTGGGCCTTCCTTTCCTCCCTTGTGGAGAGGAGCCCTGTCTCCTCAGGGACCTCGGAGCCATCCTGACACAGTCACTGCTGGCAGGGTGGGGAGAGACCCCAGGGGCTTGCAGATGCTGAGAGGCCTTCTCTGGAGAGGGACCCCACAGGCCAGTCTGGAGGTCCCTGCTGTTGGGGCTGGCCAAGGTCCAGACGGCCCTCCCTCGCCTCTCCCATCCCCACTAATACCCTCTCTGTCTGGTCTAGGTGACCCAGGGCCTCGTCATCGGGTGGCTGAGCAGCCACTTCTCAGAGGAGGCGCTGCTCCGCGCCAGTGTGCTGGTCTTCATCGTGGTGGGCCTGGCCATGGTGAGGGCTCCCCGCTCTGGCCCACTCCCCTGACCCTCTCACTGGGGCAAGGCCACTTTGGACAGTGCCATCTGTGCTTGGGCTCCTGGCCCCCTCCACCCTCCACCGCCACCCAGGGCCAGCCCTTCAGCAGGGGCAGCAGCCAGGGTGGAGAGGGACCGGTAAGACCCTAGGGAGGACCCTGGCCCCACTCAGCTCGGCTCCAACCTGCCCGCCCCAGGCCTCGATGTCCAGCGTCTTCCACTTCTGCCTCCTGGTGCCCGGCCTGGTGTTGAGCCTCTGTACACTCAACGTGGTCACCGACAGCATGCTGACCAAGGCCGTCTCCAGCTCGGACACAGGTGAGCTGCAGCCAGCTGGTGGGCAGCCTCCTCCAGGAAGCCCTAGGAAAAGCCCAGTGGGGGTGGGATGGTCTAGGGGCCTGGGCTCTGGACCAGACCCTGGGGTGGTGGAGCAGGTGATGGTGTGTGGCCACCCAGTATGGCTGCCTGACAGCCAGATCAAGGGAGGGGTTATTCTGGGATCCACCAGGGTGGGGGCGGGGCTCTCAGCCTCTCTAGAAGCCTGTGGCATTCCTGGCACCTCCTTTGGAGTGTGGTGGGTGGGGTGGGGTGGGTGGGATGGGTGCCTGGGGTCTGTGTGGGGTGGGTGGGTGAGAACCTGGGGTCTGTGTGGGTTGGGTGGGGTGGGGTAGATAGGGTGGGGTCCAGGGGTCTGTGTGGGGTGTGTGGGGTAAAAACCTGGGGTCTGTGTGGGGTGGGTGAGGTAGGGAGGGTGGAAGCCTGCGGTCTCTGTGGGGTGGGTAAGGTGGGGGCCTGGGGTCTGTGTGGGATGGGTAAGGTAGGGGCCTGGGGTCTGTGTGGAGTGGGTAAGGTGGGGGCCTGGGGTCTGTGTGGGGTGGGTAAGGTGGGGGGCCTGTGGTCTGTTTGGGGTGGGTAAGGTGGGGGCCTGGGGTCTGTGTGGGGTGTGTGGGGTGGGTGGCCTGTGGTCTGTTTGGGGTGGGTAAGGTGGGGGCCTGGGGTCTGTGTGGAGTGGGTAAGGTGGGGGGCCTGTGGTCTGTGTGGGGTGGGTAAGGTGGGGGCCTGGGGTCTGTGTGGGGTGGGTAAGGTGGGGGGCCTGTGGTCTGTGTGGGGTGGGTAAAGTGGGGGGCCTGTGGTCTGTGTGGGGTGGGTAAGGTGGGGGGCCTGTGGTCTGTGTGGGGTGGGTAAAGTGGGGGGCCTGTGGTCTGTGTGGGGTGGGTAAGGTGGGGGGCCTGTGGTCTGTGTGGGGTGGGTAAAGTGGGGGGCCTGTGGTCTGTGTGGGATGGGTAAGGTGGGGGCCTGCGGCCTGTGTGGGGTGGGTGGGGTGGGTAAGGTGGGGGCCTGGGGCCTGCATGAGACTCCTGCCCACCACCTAGCCCAGCTCGGGGCAGCCCAGGGGCCTGGGAGGGGCTGCCCGGAGGTGGCATTTGGCTTGGTTCTGAGAAGCACCTAAGGGTCTTGCCTTCCAGGCCCAGAAGCCCCAGGGACTTCTGGGCCCTCCTCCAGCACAGTGGGGGGTCACGCAAGTGCTCAGGAACTTCCTGAATGAATGAGTGAATGAATGCACACCATTAAATCCAGAAAGTCCCTAGGCCACTTGGGGGACACAGGGCCCCCCGATATAGACCTCCCTGCCCCCACTTCAGACCTAACTTTCTTTCTTGAAGCCTAAGAAAGCCCCTCATGCAGTCTGGGGATGCCCTGGTCCCAACAGTGCCCAGGCTCCTGCCTCACCCCAGGCGCGGTATGGGCACACAGTGGCCAGTGCAGGGGGCTCCTGGGGGCTGGCAGAGGTCACAGGACTCAGGGAGTCCTTTGGAGTCCTGGAGGTTCTTCCAGGTCTTCCCAGCAGCAGAGCCAGAAAACTCAGGGCACAAGTCTGACCCTCCTTCCAGCTGCCTGTCTGGGAGGTGGCAGCCCAAGGTCTGGAGGTACAGATGTCGGGGGGGCTGCAAAGGGTAGGCCTCTTCTCAGGGCTGCCTGGGAACCTTCAAGGCCTTCTGGGACTGTGACTCCATGGTGCAGGGGCTGGCGCAGGCTGAGCCAGGAGGGCTTCCTGGAGGAGGTTGGGCTGAACTTTGGAGAGGCCAGGAGGAGGGCACAGGAGAGGAAGGCCTGGAGAGCTGAGGAAGAGGGCTCTGGATGCTGAAGGAGGCCAGGCCCAGGCACCACCACCAGCCTGGAAGGGCTGAGATTTCCAACTCCAGGAGACCTGGGCTCTGAAGCCCCTGAAGCCAGTGACCCTCTGGGCACAGGACCAGAGGCAGAGAGTCCTCCCACCTGGAGTCCTGGGGGGTCCTCCCGCTTAGTGAGTGCTGCCCTCCATGTTGCCCCAGTGTTGACAACAGCCATAGATAGTGTCACATGTCTGTCCATGCTGGTGGTAGCTGGCCAGAGGGCTGTGGAGACAGGGTGTCAGGGACAGAGCTAGCTGCTGCACAGGTGGAAGCTATCCGAGGGTCCTGGGGAGCGGCTCAGTCTTGCTGGGGCTGCAGGAGGGGCAGGTGGAGGGGCCGTGTGTGGGCTCCCGAAGCCCCTCCCTGGCCCTGTTGGGGGAGTTCCACGAAGTGGTAGCAGCTCTCCAAGATGGGGCTGCTGGAGGAAGGGCTGATGGCCAGGAGGGGCTGTGGGGTGGGGGCGTCGTGCCCACTCTAAACCCAAGCCCCAGCAGCATCTCAGGCCAGGCTCAGCCTCCCGACTGTATCACCAGCCCTCAGTGGTGGTGTGCATCCTGGGAAAGAGCCGCCCTGACACCCTAGGGCGGGAGGTTCCGGGCCCCAGAAGCAGATGCCATCTCCTGCTGCGGTGACCTGTGGCCCTGTTCCCAGGCTCCTCCTCCACTTAGAAACTTTCTGAGGCAGGGAAGAGATAGCCCAGTGCCCTGGGAAGTGCCCTGTGCTGCCTTCTGCACGGCTGAGTGGTCCTCAGGGAACAGGCACAGTGGGTAGAGACAGCTGCGTTTGCTCCGGAGGCCGGGTGGGTGGCAGGGGGTGGGGGACCGGAGGTTCAAAACCAGCAGGTAGAAAGTCCTGAGGGCTGTTTTCGGGAGCATTTCACCAGACGATGAAGGTGAGGACTGTGCCATGAGGTTGTGGGGGGTTAGGAGCGGCAGCAGGCCATGGCTGTGTCCAGGAAGTGGGCCACTGCCCAGGGAGCTGCCCAGGGCCTGACTCCCCCATCCGCCCTCCAGGGACCATGCTGGGCCTCTGCGCCTCTGTGCAGCCACTGCTCCGAACCCTGGGACCCACACTCGGTGGCCTCCTGTACCGCAGCTTTGGCGTCCCCATCTTTGGCCACGTGCAGATTGCAGTCAATGTCCTTGTCCTCCTGCTCCTCTGGAGAAAGCCTGTGCCCCAGAGGAAGGACAAAGTCCGGTGACCGCTGCCCAGACACAGACTGGCAATAAACTCTTAATAAATCCCTCCGACCTCTTCCGGCCTGGTTTCTGCAGGCTCACACATGGCCTGCCTGCGTCCTTCGGGGAGGGATGGGGCCTCAGGACTGGAGGGCTTCCTAGAGGAGGGGGCCTACAGCTGGGCAAAGCTCTGGGGAGGACAGAACCACCCAAATTGGTTCCCAGTCATTAGTGTAGCCCTGAGCCCGCTCACAAAGGCACCCCCTGCTGCCACACAGACCCCCTTGCTCACACCCCAAGCAATGGGGAGCTCCTGCCCAAGCCCTGCCCACAGTGTGCCTGACCAAGAGCAGAAACGGTTGCTTTAAAAGATCAATCCCAGAACTTTGGGAAACTGAGGCAGGCGGATCATGAGGTCAAGAGATCGAGACTATCCTGGCCAACATGGTGAAACCCCGTCTCTACTAAAAAAAAAAAAAAAAAAAAAAAATTCTGGGCATGGTGGCTCGAGCCTGTAGTCCCAGCTACTCAGAAGGCTGACGCTGTAGAATCGCTTGAACCCTCGAGGCAGAGGTTGCAGTGAGCCAGGATTGCGCCACTGTACTCCAGGCTAGCAGCAGAGTGAGACTCCATCTCAGAAAAAAAAAAACAAAATCAAGGAACCAAGGCCTTCCTAGATGGAAGGAAAATTGCCCTCACTCTGCTGGACAGCACAGCACATACCCAAACCTCATTCGTGAACTAACTGCACCAGGGACAACCCAGCACACACCCAAATCCTGGTCCCAGAACTGTACCAGACACGCTGCCAGCCACCCAAACCCCAGAACTGCACCAGACACGCTGCCAGCCACCCGAACCCCAGAACTGCACCAGACACGCTGCCAGCCACCCGAACCCCAGAACTGCACCAGACACGCTGCCAGCCACCCGAACCCCAGAACTGCACCAGACACGCTGCCAGCCACCCGAACCCCAGAACTGCACCAGACACGCTGCCAGCCACCCGAACCCCAGAACTGCACCAGACACGCTGCCAGCCACCCGAACCCCAGAACTGCACCAGACACGCTGCCAGCCACCCGAACCCCAGAACTGCACCAGACACGCTGCCAGCCACCCGAACCCCAGAACTGCACCAGACACGCTGCCAGCCACCCGAACCCCAGAACTGCACCAGACACGTTGCCAGCCACCCGAACCCCAGAACTGCACCAGACACGCTGCCAGCCACCCGAACCCCAGAACTGCACCAGACATGCTGCCAGCCACCTGAACCCCAGAACTGCACCAGATGCTGCCAGCCACCCAAACCCCAGAACTGCACCAGACACGCTGCCAGCCACTGAAACCCCAGAACTGCACCGGGGATGCTGCCAGCCACCCGAACCCCAGAACTCCTCTGGTGTACTCCTCTCTCAGCCTCTTTGTCCTATAGCTCAGTGGTCCCAACATTCTCTGCCTCGGGGACCAGTGTCATGGAAGACCATTTTTCCTCGGATTCGGGTGGGGGAAATGAAACTTTCACCCCAGAGCATCGGGTGTTAGATTCTCATAAGGAGCGGCTTCCTGGATCCCTCACATGCGCAGCTCACAAAGGGTTCTCCCTCCCATGAGAATCTACCTCTGCCACTGACCTGGCAGGAGGTGGAATTCAGGGGGGAATGCTCACCCCACCACTCACCTCTTGCCTTGCAGCCGGGTTACCTGATTTGCCGGCCAGGCCACCTACTGTTGCCTTCCCAGCCGCCTGACCACAGCACTTCCCAACCCCTCACCCCCAGTCCCCGGCCCTGGGCTCTGGGGAGGAGAACTGGGCATGGGGAGCCGGCCCAGCCACTGTGACCGATTGACCCATCTGGAGAGAACAGGTTCTCCACAACCTCAGCGAGGGTCTGCAGCTGCCCCCAAACCATGAAGGCTACCCCTCCTCTCCTTGGGCTGCCTTGAAAAGCAACTGTTAAAACGTGGACTCCCCAACTCTTAGAATTCCACTGTCCTCAGAATTTGAGGAATTCCAAAATTCCTCAAACTACAAGTGGCCTCAGAGCTCAGGCCAGCTCGTGCCTCTGCTCGAAGCCCCCAGGGGCAAGGCCTCTCCTGGTGACCTTGGACATCCGTCCAGGTGAGGCTCTGTGCGGCAGCTGGGAGGCCCAGGAGCCCAGCCACAGCAGCATCCTCAGCTGCTCTTTTCTGCCCTTTGTTTGCATGGGGGCTTCACAAAGTGTGCTGGGGGAAACTGCCTGGCAGGAAATGGTTTCTTCTGCATCTAGCACCAAGACTCCCACAGGCCATGCAGAAAAGGGACAGCAAGGGACAGCACTCTCCCCGCCCTGACCCCAGACCAGCTAAGAGGCTTCGTCAGCCCCATAGCAACACAGATTAGGGCCCGATGCTGGTACTTCTCTGCCTCCCCTACCGGCATTCCTCCAACCAGGAAGGTTCCAGAAACGAAGGCCCCATCGTAGGGCCAGGAGTTGTGCGTGTACCCCTTAGCTCCTCACTGGGTGGGGACACACTTCCTGAGCCCTGTCTCGGACTCTCCTTGTCTTTCAGAGAATGCAGCCAGGGAGGGCAGCAGCCATGCTGGTCTGCTATCTCAGGAAGAGGGGCTCAGGCCTCTCCATCCCCATGTCCTGGGACAGCACCTGGACGTGCAGGGACCTCTGCCTCCTGCCCCAACATCAGAGACAGCCCAGAACTCTCTCTTGTTCCCTCAAAAGCAAAGGTGACCCTGCCCTCCCCACACTGTGGGCACTGGCCAGGAGCGCTGGCAGCAGGCAGCCAGAAGGCTGAGGGTTTCCCTCGGGTCTGGTGCCAGGTGTGTGGGGAGGAGGGGCTGCTGGGGAAGGTCCCCCACCACAGGAAGCAGCAGGGCCATGGGCCACCACCCTGTCCTCCCAGGCTCAGTTCCTCAGGACACAACAGGGAGCAGAAGGTAGCCAGGTCAAACCCCAGGGCACTTCCTGGCCTCCGGGGAGGTTGCTTGGAAGGAAGGTGTGGACCTGGCCCAGCAGATGACACGATTCATTTATTCATTCAAAGCCGGTTGCCAGCGCCTTCCACACTGGCCCGGCAGGACTGGATGAGGGTGACCTGCCCTTCCCTTCCCGGGCCTCCACCCTCCCAGCAGGAATCTCACTGAGCCACAGCCGGATGGTAGAAAAGTGAACTGGCCAAATTTATTTGCGGTGGGCGTATCAATGCAAAAACAAGATATCAAGATTATAAAATATGTGCCTACAAAGAATCAGCGAAATAAATACATAGATATTAGATAGTCCAATAACTTAAGGCGCCCGTGCTGCGGGGCGAGGATCCGCGCGCCCGGCGAGGCGTTCTGCTGCTGCGGGGTTGGAGAGCGCGGTCCGGCTCGTCCACTGTGCGGCCCTGTGGGAAAAGGACTGGGTCAGGGAGCTGCGCCAGGGCCGGTCGGGGTCCAGCCTGAGGGGCCCCGAGACCCTGGCGCGAGGGGAGCAGCGCGATCGCGGGGCGCCGGGTCCCCAGAGAGCTGCAGCGCCCCGCCCCCCGCCCCGCCGTCGGGCGTGGAAGTGGCTTTTCCCCCAGGGCCCCCGACCCGGCTCTTGGGCGCGGGCCGGCACTCACCGCGGCGGGCTCATGGCGTGCGGGGCTGGGGCTGCGGGGAGGGGTCTGAGGGCTCCGAGGGCTCCGAGGGCTCGGAGGGCTCGGAGGGCTCGGAGGGCGCCGCGGCCTCGGCGGCCTCTGCGGGTGCGGCGGGTGCGGCGGGCGCGGGGCGCTCCTGGCGGCTGCGAAAGCCCTGCAGGGCGCGGCGGTTCTGGAAATCGATGAGCGCCAGCGCGATGGCCGCGTTCCAGCAGCTCTCGCCCGCGCAGCGGAAGTCGATCTCCTTGCGGTCGGTGGTGACGATCGTGAAGTACACGTACTTGCCCGTGCGCTCCACGCAGTCCACCTTCAGCAGCGAGTGGAAGCGCAGCTCCTTGGGGCGCGCGCGGGGGCTGGCGGGGAACAAGCTCAGGCGGTCGGAGGTGAGCACGCCGCGCTTCTTCTTCCAGAGCTGGAAGAGGCTGTCGCTGCGCTTCTCCAGCTCGCCCTCGCGCAGCACCTCGTCCGGGGACTTCATGGCGGGCCGGGTTCGAGACTGGGGGCGGCAACACGGCGGCGACGAGGGCGGTGGCGGCGCCGGCTCAGCGCCTCGTGGCCCCGGCGCGGCCTTTATAGCGCCCCTCCCCGCCCCGCCCCGTCCCGCCCCGTGGGGGCCGCCCCGGCCCGCCCCGGCCCTCGAGCCACCGCGCCCGCCTGCGTCCCGCGCGCCCCAGGCCATCCCCTCCCCAGCCGGTCCCGGTCCGCACGTCGCGTCCGCGCCACGGTCAGTTCCCGGCCGCCCCCTCCGGTCTCAGAAGCCCGCGCTCCTCTTGTCCCCGACGCCCCAGCCGTCCGACCCCGTGGGGTGACTTGAGGTCCCGCCCCGGCCCGCACCGTCTCGCAGGCCGGCCCCGCGGAGGAATGCGCTGCAGCCAGCCCTGCCCGCGGTGACTCACGCTGGGGAGCCCCAGGAAGCACCCGCGGACCCAGGGTCGGCCCACAGTGCGGAGACAGCAGGGACCAGAACCCCACCCTCCATGCACTCGAGGGCCAGCCCTGCCGTTCTAGGGCTCCTGGGGCAGAAGGAGGGTCGAGGCCCCCTTCCTTCCTCTCAAGCCCTGTCCGTTCATTCCTCTTCGGTCAGCGGGACGGGGGATCTTCCCATAGACCCTCTGCGGAACCAAGCTCCCAGCTTGCCACCCACGGGCTGCGCCCGGAACGACCTCCTCTCTTAGCCTCGGTTTTCCCTTGTGTGAAATGGGAACAGTAGCCTCTGCTGGGTTAGGTAACACGTGGAAAGGGCTGGAACAGTAACCCATAAAACTCTGTCATGGGAGGGGAAGAGGAGGCCTGCGCCCTCGTGGTGTCCCGAACTGGGGGACCCACTGCTCCGACCGCGCCCACGACCCGGACCGAGAGGAGTCCCGGAAGCTGAGGGGTCCGGGCTGGCCCGCGACACCCGCTCTCTGGCATCAGCCTGGGGACGAGGATCGGCGGGGGCGGCTGAGTCATCGCTTTCCAGCTGGGTAGACGGGCGTTTTATTTACCCTCTTCCTGTAAAGGGTTTAATAGGAAGCGAAAGCCGGCTCTTCCCCGGTTCCCAGGGGTGGGGGTGGAGCCGGCCAAGAGGACCCCGGGACCCCGGCTGCTCCAGGGCCGCCACCTCCCCGCGCCCCCGGCCCCAGTTCTGCCCTGGGAAGGTCACAGCAGGAAGTCCCGCCTCTGGGGTCGGAATTGGCCTCAATGGCGGAGCCCACGCAAAATGAAAACGAGAGTCCCCTGATTCAAAATTGACTTAAAATGTCAAGACAGTGGCCGCAGATCTTAAAACCCAGACCTGGGACCAGCCCTGCCTCTGCTGGCCCTTCAGGGTCACTGTGAGGGATAAAGAGGCAGCTGGCTCAGAGGAGCCCCCGGACCAGGTGCTGGGAATGGCATGCAGGTGGCAGCTGCCCGGTGGTCCCACCTGTGTGGCCAGGGGACCTGGCTGTGGGCAGGGGCGTTGGGTGCAAGAGCAGCGCCGGCAGAGGGCAGGGTTGGGCTGTGCCAGGCACTTCCCTTCCTCCCAGCCCCACCTTGGAGAGACACCTGCCTGAGACCTGCAGGTCAACACTGCCCCCTACCTGACGCCTGTCCTTCAGCGGGGCTAGGATCCTGTGAGTGAGGGAGCAGCAGGTAGGGCGGGCTGGTCTTTGGCGGGGAGAGGAGATTCCAACATTGGCCGGGAGAGGCTGCAGGAGGGATTCGGACTCGTGTTTCTTCTTTCGCTGCTGCAGGGCGCTGGGCTGCTGGGCAGTGTGACCTGGGCAAGAGGTGCCTTTGGGCTGTGGAAGAGCAGAAGCAGCCAGCGGCAGAGTGATCTGTCACTGCCCAAAGGAGCCACCATGACTTGTGGGTACCCATAGGTGCCAGGCCCAGCAGCCTGCCCATCCCACCCAGGCGCCAGCCTGTGGAACCTCGGCTCCAGGAAAGCCCCCAACACTCGGCCTTGCTTAAGCGCCTACTGTGTGCCCGCAGGCCTGGCTGGTGCTGAGACCCCAAAGGAGGGAAAGGAGTCCCTCTAACCCTCAGAGGCACAGCAGGTACATGAGGATGGGGATGGGGGTTCAGGGGTACTGGGGGCCGAGAGGACAGCTGGGAGGACTCTGTGGGGAGGGCGTGCCCCGGAAGGCCAGCCTCCACCTAACCCAGAGAACCCCTCAAAGTGGGCATTCCAGCCCCCGTTCCACAGAGGAAGAAACTGCTTCAAGATGGAGAGGGCCTTGGGGAAGGGACAGAGGACAGACAGGAGCAGACCAGAGGCTGGGAGAAACGAGGGGAGGACAAGGGTTTGGAAACCAGGTGAGGCCAGGTGAGGTGAGCTCCTCAGCCCCGCCCAGCTCCTCTCTTGCCTGTACCCCCGTGGCCCTCTAAGGGGAGGATGGGAAACTCACTTCCCCGAGGTCAGGACTTGCAACCCAGGGTGGTGCTCCAGCAGGCGTGCCAGGAGGTAGGGGTGGGCAGCTTCAATTCCAAGGCCCCGCCCTCTGTGACTCCATAGGGGGCTTCCTGCCCATTCAGCCCCTCTCCACTATTCCCTTCACGGATGATGTCAATACCTGGGGGCTGTGGGGGTGGGTGGCCCTTTGGAGGCTGCTGGAAATCAAGTCCAAGCCCTGGAGGGGAGCAGATGGCCAAGGCCAGGCCTCCCCAGGCAGCTTCTCTGCCCACAGTCCCTGCCCCAGGGGTTCAATCTTGGTGGCCCTGGCCTCCCCAGCATCGGCTAGACACCCTGGGACCCTGCTTGGCCGAACCAGCTGAACCTGGTTGCGATTGTAGGGGCTGGAGGGAGCCGGCTCCAAGCCCTACCAGCCCTGGACCAGCAGATGACTTCAGGAGCCCCCAGGGCATCTGTATGTTCATGGGCAAAAATAACCTACAGCCTCAGGAGGTGAGAGGGTCTTGGAGGAGACCATGGCCACTTGGCAGGTGTTTGCAGGCAAGGCCAGAGCCAGCTCCTGGCCGCCCCCGTTCTCTCTGCGTCCACCGTCTACCCGAGGGCTTGGTCACCACCACTCACGCTGCCCTTCGCCCCTCTGAGCCACCCACCTCCGCCAGCATCCCCCCAGCCTTCCTTGCCTGAGGCCTGAGCCTCACCTGGTCCCACCTGCAGCTGAGTGGTGCCCCCAGGAGGAGCACTGGCCCCAGCTGCAGATGAAGAAAGTTGGCTCAGAGGTGCAGCGACTTGTCAGGGTCACATTGCCAAGGAGGGGCCCTATCCCCGGCCCCAGAGCAGGCCTGCCTGAGGGTGGCCTCTGTAGGATGAGGACTGTGATGCCCACTTTCTGGGATGGGGGAAGGGGTGAGGCAGCGGAGTGCCGGCATAGGAATACCACACGAGGGTCTTTTGAGGAATGTCCCTCCTGGGACCATTTGATAGTCAAGAGCCGGGAGCCTTCTTGGAGAGAAGAGATCGGAACGCGATGTGGATCCAGCTGCACCCCCATGGGAACTGCATCATGAGCGGGTTCTGGGCCCCTCACATGCTGGAGACGGAGGAACCACCGGCCGGAGAGACACCAGGGCCAGGCGCCATTTCTGCCTGTTGGGGCTGTTTTTGTGGGTTTGCAGGGAACATGGGGTGAGGGTTTCAGAGAGGTGGTGACTCAGGTTACACAGCAGCCAGTGGGGCCACATCCACCAATGCCTCAAAGCTGCAGCGCCCTGTGGCCAGGGGCAGGAAACAGCCCTGATGTTCTGTGACTGCTTCTCAGGATGGGGAGGGGGCTCTGCCTGGAGTTGGTGGCATCAGGCAGCACCAGTCCAAGCCAGGTTTACTAATATTTATCCGATGGCCACATCCGAGATTCACGCGGAGCCTGAGCCAAGGGATCCACCCCCAGGCAGGCACTGGTGCCCAAACATCTGGCCTGGGACACTGGCTGCCCTGTCCAGCTCTGGCCCCTTGGCACTGGAGCCCAGCTGTGTGAGGCTGTCAGCAGCTGGGGCAAGATGCGGGCACCTCTCCGAAACTCCCCGAGTGAGGTCACTTCCTTGTGGTGACGAGGCCGGGCCCTCCAGGCACTTGCCCAACCAGCCTGGCCATCCTGCCAGCCTGTGAGGAAACTGTGTGTCACAGGGCCCGACTCAGGTGCCTGGGGCTTGGCACCGCCCTCTTGTGGGCAGGGTTGCTCAGGGACAGCCTGCGGAAGGGCCTACTGCTCTCCAGTTGGGAAGGCACACCCCTTGCTCCTCTCACCTCCTCCAGGAAGCCCTCTCAGATTACCAGGGCAAACTCTGAGGCCTGCCTGCTGCCAACCACTTACTTCCAGGCCGTCGGTCTCCAAGCCTCCACCCATATGAGCCTGGGGAGGCCGGGGGATGACCCAGGCTGCCTGGAGCTGCAGTGCCTGAGCAGGGCACTGGTGCCACCTCACCTGAGCTCAACGTGGCCCTTGCGCCAGGGCCTCTGACTCAGGCCTGCCCTCGATCTGTCTCCTCCCACCCACAGCCTGAGGAGTGAGAGTGCCCTAGCAGGACCCACCTGGTTTTCGGGCACCCACCGTCAGCCTGCCCTTGACCTGGTGGTGTTCCCTGTTGCTGTGTCTTCCCTGAGCTCTTCTGATGGAGTCTGACAGGCAGGTCCTGCTTTGCAAGGTATTGGGGACTGAATGAGAAACCCAGAACACCCTTCTCCTTGGCCCCTGATGAGCTCCTATTTATCCCTCAGTACCCTGCTCAGAAGCTATTAGCAGCTATTGTTAGCTTCTTAAATGCAGTGACAAAGTTTTATTCTTTGGGACCCCCAGGGACCAGCCCAGGCACTCAGGAAATGATTTGAAAACTGGGAGCCAAAAAAGCATCCTAAGGCCCCGCCCGCTCAGTGGCTCACGCCTATGATTCCAGGAAGTTGGGAGGCCGAGGTAAGCAGATTGCTTGAGCCCAGAAGTTTGAGACCAGCCTGGGCAACATAGCAAGACCTCCTATCCGCAAAAAAAAAAAAAAAAAAAAAAAGAGCCAGGTGTGGTGGCGTGCACATTAGAGCCCCAACTATTTGGGAGGCTGAGATGGGAGGATCACTTCAGCCCAGGAGGTCGAGGCTGCAGTGACCCATGATCACTCCACTGCACTGCAGCCTGGGTGACAGAGCAAGACCCTGTCTCAAAAAGTAAAGGTATCCACGTCATTGCCCAAAAGACCCCCTCTGCACAGACCACGGAATATGGTGCCAACTGTCGGCTTGAGCATAAGACCTGACAGCCCCCGGCTGCCTCGGGTGACTGGGAGTCAGGACCACCAAGCTGAGGGGCCTGTGAGGCAGAGTGGGGCCTCTGTCAGGCTGGTGTCACCTCCACAGGGCTGCTTGTGGGTGGTCCTGGAGCCTCCAGAGGTTGGGAGATGAGGCCAGGATGCAGGAAGCTCAGGGGAGGGCCCTCTCAGCAGTCACTCACAGATGGAAAAGACCAGCTGCCATGACTGCCCTGCGCCTGGCTTTCGGGGATGCCTCCAGAAGCTTGAAGGAGTGAACCCATGAACAAAGGAACAAACAACATGCAGGAAGGGAGAGAGGGAGGACTGAGGTGGCCCATGCTTGGACAGGACTCAGATTGCAGAGACGAGGGGACAGCCTTCTCACAGCACGGAGACTGCATCTGCTGCCCACCCCCCCACCCCCGGCCTGAGCTGCTCATTCGGCAGGTCTCGGGGAGCCCTGGGAGGTGTTATGTCATTAATTCTTTCCAACATTAAAAAATTGTTAAAAATAGGCCAGGCACTGTGACTTGTGCCAGTCATCCAGTGCTTGGGAGGCCCAGGAGAGAGGATTACTTGAAGACAGGAGTTCAAGACCAGCCTGGGGAATACAGCAAGAACCCATCTCTAAAACAAAAATCTGCCAAAAATAGTAACCAATTGTTGATATAAAAAGTAAAAAAGGCTCAAATCATTTCAAAATTGATGCTGGGTGTCATGGCTCATGCCTGTAATCCCAGCACTTTGGGAGGCCAAGGCAGACAGATCATTTGCAGTCAGGAGTTCAAGACCAGCCTGGCCAACGTGGTAAAACCTCATCTCTACTAAAAATACAAAAAATAGTAATAATAATTAGCCGGGCATGGGGGCATATGCCTGCAATCCCAGTTACTTGGGAGGCTGAGGCAGGAGAATTGCTTGAACCTGGGAGGTGGAGGTCGCAGTGACCCAAGATTGCAGCACTGAACTCCTGAGCTCAAGCCATCCACCCATCTCAGCTTCCCAAAGTGCTGGGATTACAGGCATGAGCCACTGAGCCTCGCCTTTTTGTTATTATTAATTTTTGAGAGGGGGTCTTCCTCTCTCGTCCAGGCTGGAGTGCAGTGGTGCAATAATGGCTGACTGCAGCCGCGACCTCTTAGGCTCGTGAGCCACTGGGACTACAGGGAACACGTCACCACGCCTGGCTAATTGGTATATTTTTTGTAGAGAAGGGGTCTCACTATGTTGCCCAAGCTGGTCTTAAATTTCTGGGCTCAAGCAATCCCCCTGCCACATCCTCCCAAAGTATTGGGGTTACAGGTATGAGCCACTGTGCCTGGCCTCATCCTTTTTAAAAAAGCATTTACATTTCCTTTAACACCTTTTTTTTTTTTGAGACGGAGTCCCATTCTGTCATCCAGGCTATAGCACCGGGGCATAATCTTGGCTCACTGGAACCTCTGCCTCCTGGGTTGAAGCGATTCTCCTGCCTCAGCCTCCTGAGTAGCTGAGATTACAGGCACTCACCACCACACCCAGCTAACTTTTGTATTTTCAGTAGAGATAGAGTTTCACCATGTTGGCCAGGCTGGTCTCAAACTCCTGACTCAAACGATCTGCCCACCTAGGCCTTGAAAAGTGCTGGGATTATGGGTGCGAGCCACCGCGCCCAGCCTCCTTTTAATGATTAAATACGGGACTGCCCTGTGATCCGGCAATTCCACTCCGCATTCACATGCTCACAAGAACTAAAGTAGAGTCTCTCTGAGAGATCCACGCACACCCATATTCTCAGCAGCCAAAAGGTAGAAGCCACCAAGCGTCACGCATCCACGGACAGATGGGCACACACGATGGATCCACCCAGTGTGGACGGGAATCCTCACACTGGCTACAACGCAGATGGACTCTGGGGGCGCTGTGCTGAGGGAAGTAAGCCCGACACAAAGGGGCAAGGACTGAATGATTCCACCTGCACGAGGTCCCAAGAGTCGTCAGATTCAGACAGGTAGGAGGGCAGAGGCCAGGGCTGCAGAGGGGAATGGGAAGTGAGTATTTAATGGGGACCGAGTTTCAATTTGGGAAGAAGAGAAATTGTGGAGGCAGATGCTGGTGACAGATGCACACGTGTGAATATGCTTAGTGGCACTGAACTGTGCACTTTAAAATGGTGAAGATGGCAGCTTTTGTGATGTACCTGTACCAGTTTTAAAATGCGCTTCCACGTGAGCATCCACGCATGCAGCGGCATGTCGTATCTCTTCCTGTGAAGCCCCCCACCACACCCTCATTCTGTGGAATCCTCCATGTCTCAGCCACCCCTTTCGACGAATAGGCTTGGGCTGGGTCCCCTGCTGCCCTCATCATACATGGCACTGCCTTCCTGCACATCAGACGTGGCACTGCTAGGCTAGCGGGGCCCCGGATGTGTGCTGACTGCCAAGAAGACCCCCAGTGGGGCTGTGCCTATTCACCCTCTCCCCAAGGGCTGCAGTGCCAATCTCCCCACACCAGGCCAATGGTGGGCGCTCTGTACTTAAAAAAAAAAAAAAAAAAAAAAAGTCAACCTGGGCTGGGCACCATGACTCACACCTGTGATCCAGCACTTTGGGAGGCCAAGGTGAGTGGATCACTTGGGTTCAGGAGTTTGAGACCAGCCTGGCCAACATGGTGAAACTGTCTCTACTAAAAATAGAAAAAATTAGTCATGTGCGGTGGCATGTCCCTGTAATCCCAGCTACTCGGGAGGCTGACGCAGGAGAACTGCTTCGCCCTAGGAGGTGGAGGCTGCAGTGAACTGAGATCATGCCACCACACTCCAGCCTGGGCCATCCAGAGTGAGATACTATCAAGCAAAACCAAAAGCAATCTGGCATCAAAAGCTGGTGTCTTGTCTCCACGCACAGCTGTCTCTCCAGGTGTCTGTGGCCTTAGGTATGGCTCTCTCTTCCCCTCTTCATGTGCTTGGGTCTGTTTGAAAGGCCCCTTTCATAGGCTGAATGGTGGCCCCCAAAAAGACGTATCCACATCCTACTCCCCAAAACCCATGGATGTGACCTTGGATGGCAAGAGTAAACACGACCTCAGTGGCTAGGGTGTGAGGGAGATGAGGCCCCTGAGAGCCGGAGCTCACCCTGGACTCCCCAGGTGGGCCCTGAGTGCCACCGCACCTGCCTCACAAGGGAGAACCACGGAGAAGCAGGCACAGGGGGAGGGAGGGGCCTCGTGAGACAGAGGCAGAGATTGGAGGGAAGTGGCCGCAAGCCAAGCAATGCCTGGAACCCCCAGATGACAAGGAAGGGTCTCCGTGTAAGGTCTGCTGTTCTGGTCCTTGCCGGGGGGCAGCCTGATGTAAGGGGGCAGGTTGAGACCCAGGGACAGCCTCAGGCCCTCGATGGCAGCCCCCACGCTGGGGCATCAGATGCTAGCGACTCTGGCCAGCACCTGCGCCCGAGGCCCCATCTCCAGATGTCCCCTCTTGTCCTCCCGGCCCTGCACCCGCCTTGCTCAGTGAGGCACTGTCTTCCTTCCTCAACTGGCTTCCAGCCAGGCGGGCCCTGGTGAGGGCCGGTGTGGGCGGCCATGCCCAGGGTCTGGGATCCGAGGACCTGAGGCTTCTCCTGATGTCTCAGTTGCAGAAACAGACCTAGGGAGATCTGGAAACTTGGACACCACAGACTCCTTGAGGAGCCTGACAAGGGTGACCTGAGTGAGTCTGCCCTGAGTAGGGTCCGGGACAGTTGTAGCTGCCCCGTTTCTCCTGGCTGGGCTGGGCCGGGCCAGGCTGTTGGGTTGTCATGGAAAGTAACATCCGGTTGCCTCTCTGAGAGCTGTGAGTCAGCATCGCCAGGACGGGCCAGTGGTTGGCACCTTGGGGACAACCTGGCAGGCGGGGCCTCCCCCAGGCACAAGGTGACCTGGCCTCAGCAGGAGGCATCCAGGCCTCGCCCTGCAAGAGCTCAGTCCTGGCTTCCGTCCTGAGCCTCGGGTCTGCGTCTCTTACATGGGGAAGGTCCCAGGTGTGTGAGGTGCCTGGAAATCCACATCAAATCCAGCAAGTCAGCTCAGCCAGGGCCAGCCTCAGGAGGCACCCTTCCGGGAGGCCCTGCCATTGGGGGCCACTGCTCGCCAGTGTCTCCCAGTGGGCAAGACCCAAACAGCCAGGGCTGGGGTCCCTCAGGTCCACCACTCCACATGGGGATACTCCCAGGGGCAGGCTGGGGAGGAGGTGCCTGCCTCCAGCAGAAGGAAGCTGGGAAGGCGCCTGTTCTGAAGTCTTCGGGGCAAAGCCCAAAGTTCACGCCAGGCTGAAAGGGAGCCACAGCCCTCTGCCCACAGCAGCCCCTTCTGCAGGCCCAGGGCTCCCTCAGGACACCGCAGCCGCAGGTGGCTGAGTCTGCAGCGATCACTTGTCCCACTGCTGCCCCAGACTGTTCCTCTGTTGCTCACTGCTTGCACAGCCCTGAGCCCAGACTCACAGCCAGGCAAACCAAGAAGCCACCAGGGCAGGTCAGAGGTCGGAAATACCAGGGGCTCCACCCACCCACCCTGGCTGCCCCTGCCTCCCACCTCAGGGGCAAGCTTGGATCCTGGCAGCCCAGGCTGACTCAGCCCACCCAGTGATGGGGTTGAGGGCGGCTGGGGCATTTTGCGGGAGGGACAAGATGGGTGGGTGGTAGAAAGCCCTGGACCTGGGCCTTAGGGAAGGAGGCCCTGGTCCCAGGGGGTGGCCCTTGGGCCTGGAGAGCTTTGCTAGGCAGCAGGACGGGAGCAGGATGGGAGGTCTGCTTGGTCCCAGCTCCACATAAACGAGAGCCGTGAGCCTAGACAGTAGACTGGCCTAATAGGGGGACCTGAGGGACACACCACCCACAGACCCGCACGCAGGCAGCTATGGACAAGGGACTCAGGGGGCCCTGCCATCAGCAGCAGCTGTCAGGTTCTGGGGAGCCACAGCTCCCAACTCAAGGGAAAGGCCAGAAGTTTAAGTGGAATCACCCTGTTCTGGGGGCTTTTGAACAATGAGCTTCAGGCTGGGTGCGGTGGCTCATGCTGTAATCCCAACACTTAAGACCACCCTGGCCAACATGGCAAAACTCCATCTCTACTAAAAATACAAACATTAGCCCGGCATGGTGGCGCACATCTGTAATCCAAGCTACTTGGGAGGCTGAGGCAGGAGAACTGCTTGAACCCAGGAGGCGGAGGTTGCAGTGAGCCAAGATCGTGTCACTGTACTCCAGCCTGGGCAACAGAGCGAGACTCTGTCTCAAAAAAAACAAAACAAAAAAACAGAGCTTCACTGACAGTTAATTCACAAACATCCACATATACCCATTTTTGAGGTAACTCAATAAGTTTTGACAAAAGTATACACCTTTGTGACCACTTCCATCACTCTAAAGGGTTCTTTGGTCAATCCCCTCCGCCCCCCCCCCACCCCTCCCAGGCAGTCACCAGCACCATAGCTTTTCAGGATCTAGAACCAGACAGAAACGGCCCCCCCAGGTGCCATCTTCAGTGCCTGGCTATTTGCCATGCAGATTTGTTCCCTCCTTGCCCAGAAGCACCCATGTGATGGCAGCCAACAGAAGCGTCTGAGCCACCAATGCAGGGGGTGCCCCAGGCCCTGCCTCCTGCCATCTCCTGGGCTGCTCCCCAAACTCCTGCCCTGACCTCAAGTGTCACTGGTTTGGGGTCTCAGTTCCCCCACGAAGTGAAGAGCCACAGGGAGCCCCTTGGCCCCCAGGACCAGGAAGGGAGCAGCCACCCTTTACCCAGACTAGGCCGGGGAGCTGCCAGAAGCCCCTTCCTAGCTGCCTTCCAGATGGTGGCTCTGGGCAAACCTCTCAACCGCTCAGCAACTTTGTGACGACTGGTCTCTCACTGAGGTCCCTGAGGTGACAATGGCCTGGGCCTGGGATGGTTCTGGGGCTCCGTGGTCACTGGAGAACAACCTTCCCCTTCCTGAGACCCTGGGGAGCAGGCAGGACACCGTGGCCATGCAGGGGTGACAGAGGCCAGAGGTGCTGAGTCCAGTACGGGAGAATGGGCTCCTGGAGGCACCACCTGCGCCCTGGGACCTCCACACTCCCCAGGCTGCACATGGAGGTCCTGCACCCAGATGTCCTTGGAACTGGGAGGCATCCACAAAACATGCACCCCCACGGTCAGACTCAGTGGGGGATACAGGAGCCCAGTTCTGTGAAGGATGAATCAGGGTCCTCACACACCTCTCACTGAAAAGGGAAAACCCAGAGGCCACAGCATTATCCCTTCCCCGACCTGTGCACGTCTAACCACGCAGGTGGCTGTGAGGGGCGCTCCCCGTACCTGTGGAGTCCTCCCTGAAAGAGACTCCAGACACCCAGCACAGGGCAGGGTGCAGGGCTCGGTCTCTGCAGCTGAAGGCAGATCACTGTAACATGGTGCCTGCCCCTTGGATTATGGGGTCCAACCCAGAACAGATCAACCAAGGCCAGGGTGCTGCTCCCCCATGGGGCCACCCTGAGGCTGGGAAGCTCCCCCAGGTGCTTCCTGGGAAGCTTCCCCAGGATAGGGACGGAGGAATGCATGCAGGAAGCATGGACGTCAGGCCCGGCAGCCATTAGGGGTGTGCTGGAAATGTGTCCAAGCCCGCACCTCCCTTCCTGCTGCTCCCAGGGAGAAGGCAGCCTATGGGCGAGCTGGAGGCAGCAGGGCCGGGCCAGCCACATGGGGAGCCGGGAGCCCGCTCACAGCTGCCTTCTCACGACGCCTTGCCGTCCGCCAGGGGGCGCTGCCAGGGCTGGGATTCCTACAGCCAGGTCAGGAAGAGCCAGGGCGGCAGGTGTCTTGAGTGGAGCGCCGCCTCTCACTGGGGTTGGACGAGAGGCCGGGAAAAACCAGCGAGCAGGAGCAGGCAAACCCAACACGGGCTTTCTCAGTAAGTTCTCTTGGAGCCGTCTGGAGCCACAAGGCGTCGTCCCACTAACTCGGAGAAATGAACCCCTCCCGGGGGCAGGAAGAAACACTTTCCCTGGACCCACAGTGAAGCCGCCTGCGTGCAGCAGTGACTCAGGTGTAGTGGGGTGGCTACAGCAGCCTCTGCCTAAAACGGCGCTTTCAAAGCCCCAGAAACAAACTGTACCGTCGGTCTTGGAGCCACCAAACCCAGGGCTCAAGAGTCCAGCAGGGTGTGCGAAACATCGGAGCCGCTGGAGGGCAGCAGAGAGCGCCCCAACCCCCAGCACATTCCCCCACGAAGAATCACAGCACAGCGCTGACTCCAGGTTTCACTTTAATAGAATACTCTTAACTATTCTGTACAAACTGAAAACACTGTATCGAGTTACAAATGTTCTAAGGTTAGGCTGTGCGGACACGGCCATCCTCGGCTGCCAGAGCGCGCCATCACCCAGTGGAAACCCCACCCGCCAGCCGCCAACAGGGCACACCAAAGCCAGGACCCTCAGACAGGATGAATGGTGGGGCCGAGCAATGCGGCTACTGAGAAAGCGGGACTTGACGCTCATACGCTCAAGTGAAACAGGCTGCCCAGCCCAGTCCCCCGCCGGAGACGACCACCGAATGCCGGCTCCGGTGGCAGGGTGGGGCCTGACGGGCTCGTCTTCAGCCCTGGTGGCAGGGAGCAACGTTTCTTCTGCACAGGCCTCACTCCTGCTACGAAGTGGCACATCTTCCTGCCCAGGTCACCGAGGTGGTTCAGAAACGGTAAGGACGAGTGACAGCGAAAGGCCACAGTCCTCACAGGTAAGAAGGGATCAATAAATAAGAGGTGACTCGCGGCAGCTCCCGCCTGAGCCTGTGTGCCGCAACCCTGCCCCACCCCTAAAAAGGGAAATCAAGAAGCAGTGAGCTAAGCAGAACACGCCCTACTCTACGCAGCCCTTCGGAGATCAGCACACTCGGCAGATGAAGCCGCTGCCAACAGCCGGTGGGTTTCCTCGCATCAAAGGGAGAATTCGGTCCAACTGCAGGGGTGGTGGGAGAGGTTCGAGATCCCTGGAATCGCATCGCCAGTCTCAGCCCGTTTTGCCAAGTGACCCCCACCCCACCCCGTGTGGTCTATGGAGCGCCCCCAGAGGGAAAGGCCAGGCAAGTCCAGAGCTACAGGCACCAAGGCTGCTGAGGGTGCCGGACGAAACCTGTTTCTGAAATGCATTTCAGTTGCCACTGTACAAGTTAAGCAAAATAATGAGGAAAAAGGAAAAGTGAAGGTGAAAATCATGCACTTGAAAACGAGTCAGATGGAGCAAGCGATGCCGACTGGCTGGTGCTGCCGCAAGGACCGAGGCCCCGCCCACAGGCCCGGAGTCCCCACAGTCTGCCAGGCGCCCGCCTCTGCTTCCTACTGCTGCTTGCATTCCGCCGGCTGGCTGGCTTCCTTCTGTCAATGAAAGAGAGGACAAGGCTTGTAGAGAGCAAAGCCAGCGCCATTCACCAATTAGCTCCAATCAACAACGAAAACCAAGACTGAATGAGTTCTTTCTCATTGAAACAAGTGGTTACTGCAAATATACTTTTAAATAAAACAGTGGCAAGAACAAAGCTGACTCCCCATCCCTGCCCAGTCAAAGCGGGGCTGCCTTTTTTGTTTTTAAAGATATGCCCCTGAGGCACTCAAATTCGTGGCGTGTTCAGCAGGAGGGTTTTGAGGCCCCTTGGGGTGGTGGAGCTTCAGGCGGCTGCCCAGAAAAGTGCTGGGAAGCAGCCGGTGCCCCACCCACACAGCAGTGTGCTCAGCATGGCAGCTCACCCAGGAAGGCCGCAGCGAGGCCACCCCTCCTGGTGTCAACAGTCCTCATCTCTCAGGTGCACGTGTGTCTCTGGGTAGGCTGGACTTGGCGCTCAAGGAAGCAACTCTCTCCTCTTGCGGGTTCCTGCTCTCTGGACTAGTGGGGAGTGCCCTGGCAGATCCATCCGGTGCACCGACACTCACTCACCCTCCCAACAGTCTCACCAAGGGGGAATGCTATCCTTCCCGTGACGGCATCCGGGAAGGATGGACCCTTCCAGAGGAAGGGGTTAACTCCAATATTATCTAACACAGATCTCATACCCCTTAAACAACATCCAGCAACTCCATGGATTTGCCTGGAGGTCAAGAGCCTATGAAATACATCACGATCTTGCCGACGCTTCTGAGCCAGTAACTTTAGGAATCTGTAACCCATGATTCCTGGCTGATTACGAACTGCTCTAGATTTAGTCCGGTGTGCCTACAGACCCTAAGAACATTCACCGTATGGGGCAAAAGGACCCCTGGGTTCACTAGCTGTCATCTTCCACGCTGGAGGCCGAGGCTACAGTTCATCTTTTGGGAAATCACATTTAAGGGATGACAAAAGAAATTGTATAAGGGATGCATAGACCCTATCAATAACCCTGAACCCCGGGCTAAGCTCCCAATCTCAGCCACCCCACAGGCTGCCCAAGAGCCTGGCGGAGAAAAGGAGGCTGACTGAAAACCCTAGCCAAAAAGATGCCAACTGAGACCTGCCAATCTGACATTCGAGGGTAGACTGAAGGTGGCCCAATGCAGTGGCCAAGGGCACTGAGCCGCTGGCTTTAAGAGCGTGGGGGATGCAGGGTGCCCCGGGCAGGTGCACTGAGGGGAGGAGTGAGGGAGGAGTGGGACACGAGCAGCGTGCCACCACCAAGGGACTCGCCTAGAAAACGGGAGGTCAATAAAGAAGCTGTGCAGGGGCCGGGAGGCCTGAGGCTGGTCACAGGACGACAGAGACTCCATCTTTATGGACATGTAAGTTATACAAATACGACGTCATGTCATACATAGGATTTTATAATTTATCCTACCACAGATTGAGCATCCCAAATCCCAAATCCCAGATACTCCAAAATCTGGAACCCTCTCAGTGCCAACAAGACAAAGAAAACGCCCACGGGAGGATTCCGGATTTGGAATGCCCAACCCGAAATAAATATAAATTATCCTAAGTTGTAAATATTGTAATAAATATTTTCAACCATGAGAATGTAGTTTCTATTTGTCCTAAATAAAACCAATAGCCGGGAATGGTGGCTCACACCTGTAATCTCAGCACTTTGGGAGGCTGAGGTGGGTGGATCACAAGGCCAGGAGTTCGAGACCAGCCTGACCAACATGGCGAAACCCCGTCTCTACTAAAACTACAAAAATTAGCTGGCTGTGGTGGTGCACGCCTGTACTCCCAGCTACTCAGGGAGGCTGAGGCAGGAGAATTGCTTGAACCTGAGAGGTGGAGGTTGCGGTGAGCTGAGTGCACCATTGCACTCCAGTCTGGACAAGAGTGAGACAATGTCTTAAAAAAAAAAAAAAAAAAAACCCAGTATCCTGGGTGATGAAGACTGCTAGAAAGAACAGAGTCTGCACAGAACAGAGACCCTCAGGACTGGTGCTCTGACCCAGTGCCTTGCTGGAGGGGAGCAGGCTGGGCACCTGGCTGTGCGAAGAGCTGCTTCCCTGTGCCTGAGGAAGGACAGCACATGGCCCACCCCTGCCACGCTTTGGTGCTCACACAACATGCTGGAGCTTCTGCGAGTGACTTTTATAAATGAGACACCAATTGCTCTTTAGCTTGTGATTACACGCCAAAGGGTGACTGCAAATCGACTGAAACCTGCGCTGCTTCATGTCACAAGAATTTAATGACAGTTCAGTCATTAATCAACGCTGACCTGATTATCAAGGGAGAGAGCCGGCATTTTAAAAGGCACCAACTCATAGGAAGAATCTCGTCTCTCATGGGACCATCTGAAAGGTGGGGTTTTCACAGATGTGAGAAAGGCAACAGACATGCACTGAACACGATGGCCCGCGACAGCTGCACCGGGGAAGCAGCAGCCCCCGTGCCCAGAGCTCTAGGGCTGAAGAGGCCTCAGTGCCACAGTCCTGGGGGCTGCTGCTGTCACACCCTGCCCTTCTCTTCCAGGGACACACGCTGCAACAGAGAGGTGGCAGGCATCAAGGATTCTCTTCACAATAGCTGGTGGCGTGGGTCCAGGTGAAGTAAGAGCGGCTAAGCTCTTCTGACATTCGGGGACAACAGGAACTAATGGTAGCTAGTCACAATTTTAAACATGCAGGCAAATTCTCAAACCTGGCCCTGGAAAACAAAATTGCTCCATGAGCAGCACCTGCCCTGCGTCCTCTCATCAGTTTCCCATGGAAGCAGCCTACACGAGGAAGGCAGAAGGCGGTGGTGCTCAGACCTCAAGGAGACTGGTCTATGGGACTGCCAGGACTGTGCTGCCGCTCTGTGACAAGACCTTTAAAAACGGAGTGCCTGCTGACCCCAGCACGCAGAGGCCTTGCCACGGCGGTGAAGTTTCTCAGGCACCTCTTGTTCCCACCTCTCTGCTTTCTCCCACTACATCCCAAGAGTGCCACGAGTGAACAGGTCTCGTCACAGGCAACAGCCTCTGTCCACTTATGGGCCTGCTGTCAGCCATTCCGGGACAGGGCAGAGCTACAGGGACTGAAGAGAGTGGGGTGGGAAGCAGTTTCCAGGCTCACTTGACGCTGACTTTCATCTACGACTGGTTCTGGCCTCGTTCAGTTAGAGCACTCTCCACCAACCTCAGAACAGTACCTTCTACTGCTGACGTCCAAACAGAGGCCAGGTCATGTTTTAGATAAAAAATGCTGGCACAGTAAAAGCTCAGTCACCCCTTTGTGTACCTATTGGTCTGCACAAGACACGAATTCAAAAAGTATAAATATTCAACAGACACGTGCTGGTGATGACAGTGGGCCTATTTCAGCTGCCACAGTGTGTGTTCTGAGCACAGCTCGGACGCCAACCGTGTTACACTCTCTGCAAAGACTGTCTGCTTATGGTGGTCTGTGTATGTCACCCTGCAGGCTGCTGACCATCCAGGGCCCTCTTGCTGGAAAGCAGTACCATCAACAATGAAAATACCACCCAAGTTACATCTTTGTTACTTAGTGAGAAACACTGGGCTCAGAAAGCGGGAACCAAATCTAGGCTTGGTTTGTTGATTTTTTTTTTTTTTTTTTTTTTTTTTTGAGACGGAGTTTTGCTCTTGTTACCCAGGCTGGAGTGCAATGGCGCAATCCCGGCTCACCGCAACCTCCATCTCCTGGGTTCAAGCGATTCTCCTGCCTCAGCCTCCCGAGTAGCTGGGATTACAGGCATGCGCCACCATGCCCGGCCAATTTTTGTATTTTTAGGAGAGATGGGGTTTCACCATGTTGACCAGGATGGTCTCGATCTCCTGACCTCGTAATCCACCCGCCTCGGCCTCCCAAAGTGCTGGGATTACAGGCGTGAGCCACCGCGCCCGGCCGGTTTGTTGATTTTAAAAGTACATGTAACACACACCTGTAGAAAACACTGAGCTTTCGGAAGCCCTATGTCAAACCTGTGCCACAGTGAGTGTGCCTGGACGGCAGCTTCCTCTGTATTCAGAGTCAAAACAGTGCATTATACAAAGTACAGGTCAGAAGTTTGGAAGTTAGGTATGAATGGAATTCCACCTTACCTAGAAACGTATGAATGATTAACAGACAAAAATTACACCTAAATGGGGAAAAAAATTGAAAGGAACTGTCAGCATGAAAGAAAATGAAATGCACAAAATTATACAGGAGGAAATGGCCACAATTTCTCATGATACAAAAGGGCTGTGGGCTACTGCACTCGGGGTGAGCAGCACCCACACCAGGTCACACCTTCAGAAAACACGCAGAAGCATGACTTTCGCTTCTACCAGATGATCCAACAGAAACCTTCCTTCCTGCCTTTTCCTTTGCCTGCGTAGACTCTAACACGCCAATCTCTCTGGATAGGTGCATGTGACAGGGACAGCAGGCGGGGCCTTACCAGGCCACACATGCCTGGCAGTCTCTGAATGTCACACCATTAGCCTCAACATGTTTTTAGTCCTTTCTCCACCAACCAACAGAATCTATCGAAGGCCTCCTGGGTGTTAGTGCGTGTAATCCACCCCTGTGTGGTCTCTATAATGGCTGGTGAGAATGCTCCTATAGAAACCTGGGACATGAAAGGAGACTGAAGGTTGTCCAACGTGACAGAACAAACAGAGGGCAGGAAAAGAGAAGCCGAGGCACAGAAGACAGAGAGGGAGAGACAAGGACAACAAGCAGGGCAGAGGCAGCTGTGCGCGGAGTCTGAGGCGGTGGCCCTGCCAACTGTCCCCAGTCCCTGCCTTACAACTGCAACCTTGAAACAGGGCCCAGTAAGCACACGCGGCCCTTGGGGCCGGCAGACACCTGCAAGGCAGTGATGGGCAGCATCTATTCACCCACAGCTGCTCACTGGCTGGCTGACAGCCCTCATCTTCCCTGTCCCCACGCTGGGTACTCTCACACCAACAGGCCAACCTTTAGAAGACGAACATTTCCATGAGCATATTCCCAGAACGGCATTATAAGACACATTTTTTAAAATGTTGTAAAAGCTCTTCTCCCATCCCTTCCCACAAGGATCCACTACTGTGAACATGCACTCATGGAAATATCAGGTTTTAACCAACTGAAGACAGAACCAGGTTATCACACCAACAGCTTTTAGTGCACGTTCCAAAAAACAAAAGGGAAAACAAGCAGAAAACATCTGGTCGGACAGAGACACATCACAAAAGCACCAGGTAACGTTAGTATTCCGACAGCCCATAATACACTTAGAGAGACAGGTGAACTACACATTTCCCGTTTTACAGGAGTAAACTCTCGGGACAGCTTCAGAACAACATTCAGGCAGTGCTGACTCTAAGATGTGGCAAATGGTCAAAGCACCCTGATTTAAGTTACTCTCAGAGCACAAAGATCTAAATTTGCAGGTTAAATTAATGGGCTTGCCCACTCATTTTAAATTCCGTTTTCTTTAGTAAAGCTCCCAAGTTAGTCCTAAGTTACCTGAGGCAGATGAGCTACCCAGACACAGCACCTGGGCATGCGTGGCCCAGCTGCGGCCGTACGATGATGCCCACGATCCCATTACTCTTTCTGAACAAAAAGAGCCCCCAGGTCCCTTCTGTGCACCGTTTCCAAACAGGCACGGAGAAAAGTTTATTTCTGCTGTCAGCTAAATCATCACCTTACCTTAAGGAATGAAACATCTGGAGAATAAAAGTTGCTCTACTTAGGTCTGTGTAAATAAGACACAGCTTGAGACAGCTGGAAAAGCTTCTACTGAATATGTACACTCCACACTCAATTTCACACTAAGTATCTGAATAAATCATTCCAGTATTTTTCCGACACATTTTAAAGTTTCTAATTAAGGAATAATGAATACTGCTAACACTACTGCCTCAAAGTGGGGAACGTTTTTAAAAATCTAACAGTGCAGCATAATGAGGAGGTCTGGGTGGCCCCAAAGTTACCAACCTTGGGGTTAATTTCCATATCATCCTCATCTTCTCCCTCCTCGTCACCTTCTAACTCCTGTATTAAAAAAGTGAGAATTAGCTGGAAAGACATTTAAATTCTTGTGGCATTCACTATCCACAAACACAGGAGAGCAATGAGCTGCCTTAGAAGGAAATCAATGACTGCTACCTACAAGCGACTCACCACTTCCTCCGACACCTAACAATTATTTCTAGGTATCTTTTTGTTCTCACAGATAACCCTAAAAGAAACACATTTCTGAAAAAGTAGATTTTGTTTGTTAAATGATTATTTTCTAAGATACATTTTCTACAGGGTCAAATACTCTGGAAACCGTCCCAGCATTTGCTATGCATTTCTGCTTAGTGTTTCAACAACACTACTAGAGTCAAAGGCAGCTTCACAAAAACTGGGTGTAACACAGCCCTGTGAGCCACAACCTTCAAGCAGAAAAAGCCAAAGAAACGACATCAGGGATAAGCAAAGCTGCATAAACCTGCTTCTTACCTCCTCTTCTCCCTCTTCACCTTCTTCAAACTGGAAAAACAGAGAAAAACACTTTTAGGGTTAAGGAACATGAGAGCAGCCTGCCGGAGACACCAGTCCCATCCAGTGACTCGCTGACCCAGCCTAAGAGCAGAAAGTCCAGCCATGCTGCCTGCTGGGCCTCGCCTGGCTGAGCAGTCATTTGCTTGTGAGCACTGCATTTTAAAAGCATGCCAGGAAACTGAAAGCCAAGCAAAACGAGGGACAGGATAGGAAGCTGGTCAGCCAGGATGTGCCCTGGGCACAGCTGGGAACCTGGCACCACAGCTCTGCCCTGGCTGTCCTCACACTGAAGGGCAGGCACAGGAAAAGATTTTTGGAAACTGATGAATCCGCTTTCTTTAGATGTTTTACAAGGCTGATCTAACCAGGAGCATGATGTTACTGGATACAGGAATTTGGGTACCATTTTACATCTCACACAAGATGAAAAGAAACCTTAGTAGAAATCTACTAAAACTTGGGCGTGTTTTCGATTAAGTAAAAAGCTAGGTCCTCAAAGGCGAGCCTCCAGCATTAGTCAATTGTCTTGAATCAATTTCTTCCGCATCCAGAGACATCACTGGACTGAAAATCAACTCTCAAACATGAGACTTACACCAAAAGCAAAACCATCTGATCACCACTGTGCATCACCAGGGCAGTAAAGGAAATGCAGTTTCACCTCCACATTTCCCTTTTGTTGAGCCCATACCACGTACTCCTCAGAGCCAGCTTCAGTGGAACTTAGAAGGACCCTATTGTGGCGGCGTGGCCCAGCCTGAAACAAGAGTTCACACAGCCTGTGCCAGGTGGCAGCCGGGATGAGATGTGACCACAGCGCTGCCCCCTTTCACTCTAAGGATCCCATCTGGCCTCAGGCAGGGAAAGACTTAACAGTCTTCGGTTTCAGGTCGGGCTCCAGTGCCTATCCTGAGGCTCTGAGTCCACTGATTCACCTTTGAGGTGCTGTGCCCAGGGGCTCCTTCAGATGCATCTCCTACCTGGGCAGAGCAGAAGCTGCCATGTGCAGGGAGACAAGACCAGGACTGCCACACTCACTTCCTCCTTCAGCAACTCCCTAGTGTTGGGGTGCGGTCTAGAGTGTAACATCATCAAACACTTTTTATGCCAACACTTACTGAGTCACTGCTCTGCGCCAGGCGCTATGTGAAGGGCTTCCCCACTAACCAGAGTCTCCCATGAGCTCTACTTACAGCTGAGGAAACCGAAGCTCAAAGAGGTGGTGGAACTACTAAGAGGGAGAATGGGGATGCAAGGCTAAGCCGTCTAATCTGAGCTGACACTCCAGCCTCTAAATGACTGCTCATCAGTAGCACCTCATGAATGAACACGTATGTATCTACCACAAGCCACAGTGCCCACCAGCAATACAGACACTGCACAGAAGTAAGCAAACAGCACACATGCATGTTCCAATCTTTTAAATTGACAGCGTATGATGAAAAATGTCTGAGATAAGCTTTCCAATGTGTAGCTACTAGCCCGTGGCTCACTATTTCAACTTAATTTAAATGGAATATTCAGTTCCTTAGTCACAGCAGCCGTATTTCAAGGACTCAAGTGGCACACACGGTCAGTCCTACTGCACTGGACCAAAGAGCCAGAGGACAGTTCCATCAAGAGAAGGTTCTACCTGAGAAAGTGCCGGTCTAGAATCCATAAAACTAAGTCTTGGCAGCTGCTTAGTTTTGGCAGTGTCCATGTTCTCTGACCTACAATCACCTCCCAGCCTAGGGATGAACAAGCCAGTTGTGTTTTAGAAGTTTCACACTGGCCTATTCTCCCCAAGGGTGGAACGCAATACAATGGGAGAAGTGTGAGGAGATGCTGGTGTTTACTGCCACAGGGGGCTAAGGCCCCTGAACCTGCCTAAGCTCTTGCTGCCCTGTCTGAAGCCCCAACAGACCAGACCTTCTAAGAAAAGAAACCTAGCACAGCCACAAAACCTAAGAGCTCTACGAGCAGAGAATATCATCTACAACATTCCTCCAGTAACATTCTATAAAACAAAACTGTACTTTCCACAGATCAAGATGACTCCAAGCTGCCTGAGCCTTGGCAAGGAGCTTCTAAGCGGTGCTTGGGGTGTGCGCCCACAAGTTCTGACTGTGGAAAAGCTGGCTTCCCTCAAGCCCAGAAAGGAAAGTGACATGCAATCTTGTTGTTTTCTTGGAGAACACGGGTTTTCTTTTCTTTTTTTTTCCTTTTTACCTAATCAGATAAAGTTCAGGAATTTCTATTTCTTTGGGGTGATGAGCCACAGGATAGCATGAGTCCACTGTCAGTAAATGTTTGCAGTGGCAAGACCTCCATGAAAGAGATGTTCCTCATGTTTAGAAGTTCCCTGAAGCTTAGGTTTTTAGAGAACACTGTGTGAGTCACTGGCAATCAACTCTGAGACTGCCTCACTTTTCTTGCTGTGTTCCTCAGACTTCTCCTCTTCCAAGTATATTTCCCCCACAAGGAGAGCAGCTTGGACTACGTATCTGGCTGATGATGTAATAAAAAGATTAGGCATTGGGGTTTCCCAAGCCACACAATTCAGGGCCACCCTGCACCAACAGAGGTAAACACCCAGGTGGTAGCTCCCCGCTTCCCCAGCCTCATACATTGTCATCATCCTCTACGGCCTCCCCAGTGAAGTACAGCACAGCCCGTGGGACTATCCGCTCACGGAAAAAGTGTCCAATTTCAAAATCAGAGGCCAATGTGAATTCAGAATCTTCATCCTAAGGAGGAAAAACCTACATGTTAACTCATTTTAATGGGATAAAAACATTTGCTTCACCACCCTCAGCCAAACCTCAGCCCCCTCACTTTTGATTTACCTGACTTAAAAACACCAAATTCCTGTACTGCTAGGGGACGGTCACTAGACACTCAAAGTCCCTTTAAAACGACTTTAAGGGCAGTCACAGTGGCTCATGTCCGTAATTCCAGCACTTTGGGAGGCTGAGGCGGGCGGATCACCTGAGGCAAGGACTTCAAGACCAGCCTGGCCAACACAGTGAAACGCCATTTCTACTAAAAATATGAAAAATGAGCCAGCATGGTGGCACATGCCTGTAATCCCAGCTACTTGGGAGGCTGAGGCAGGAGAACTGCTTGAACCCAGGAGGTGGAGGTTGTAGTGAACCGAGATCATGCCACTGCACTCCGGCCTGAGTGACAGAGCAAGACTCCATCTCAAAAAAAAAAGCAAGCAAACAAACACAAACAAAAAAAACCTACTTTGAAGCCAAAATGGCAGAGAAAGTCGGAAGCGAGGGCCCCATAGCTCCTCTACTTGTCCAAAGGTCTCAGCCAGAGTAGGAAGTGTCAGAGCCTCACATACAGGGAACAGGCAGTATTAAAGGACTAAACTTTTGCTACTGCCACCAACATAAGAAACACATACTTTTACCCAGATGTGTAATGATTTCAAATTAATCCCAGCATTTGAAGAAACAGGAAGGGGTTTTTTATTTTTAAGAGACAGGGTCTCACTCTATCACACAGGTTGGAGTGCAGTGATGCAATCAGGGCTCACTACAGCCTCAAACTCCTGGGCCCCAGCGACCCTGGAACTACACAGTGCATCACCATGCCTAGCTAATTTATTTTTTTATGTTTTAGGACAGGGGTCCTGCTGTCACCCAATGGAGAGTAGTGGTGCGATCTCAGCTCACTGCAACCTCCTCCTCCTGGGTTCAAGAGATTCTCCTGCCTTAGTCTCCCGAGTAGCTGGGACTACAGGGACCCACCACCATACCCAGCTATTTTTTTCTTTTTGGCATTTTAAGTAGAGGCAGGGTTTCACCATGTTGGCCAGACTGGTCTCAAACTCCTGACCTCAGGTGATCCGTCCGCCTCGGCCTCCCAAAAGAGCTGGGATTACAGGCATGAGCCACTGAATTCGGCCAGCTAATTTTTTGTAAAGATGGGATTTTGGAATGTTGAGCAGCCTGGTCTCAAATTCCTGGACTCAGGCAATCCTCCCACCTCAGCCTCCCAGAGCATTAAAATTACAGGCATACTGATTCCATACTCAGCCAGGGCTGAACTTTTTTAAACAAGTAGACATTCACTCAGGAAAGTCTTTAATACAAAAATAAGACTATTAACAACATAAATCTTACCAGTGATTCTCCATCCCCAGATGCTAGAAAAAGAAAAGACAAAACATATTCAAGTTACAGTGACAAGTCCTCAGAATTTTAAAGCCCACACAGGAGGAAGCTTTGCTGGTAGACAAAATGTAACATTTCTTACCTTGAGGTTTAAACTAGAAATTCCCAAAGCCTTGCATCTCCTTACAGGCATCTTTGCAAGCTCCATCCACCACTTCTGAAGGTGGTCCAAGTGCCTTTACCCCCCCTCCCTTCTCCCCCTCCATCATGTGCCATGGGCTGGCACTCAAGCTTGAGAAAACCATTTTGAGAGGGTTAATGTATTAACACGAGGAAAGGCAAACAGCCCCAGACTGCGGCCATTCAGTCTACTTGTGCTTTATGGGGCACTTTAACTCATGCCCTGCAGGACTATACATGATGGTGCAGAAGAGGAAGTCCGTAGGCCTTACAAGCTGTGCGGGTTACTAAGGCACTGCATCTCAGAGAGCTGGAAATTCCACTTCGTTTGGAGGGTGCTGAAACGCCCACCAGTGCCCCCTGGAGAGTGGCGCAGCTCCTCACCGAAAGCTGATGCTTGGATGAGCTAAGCACACCAAGACAGGCAGGTTCGAACCACAATGAAGCTGTGCAACGTTCAGGTGGCATACGAGCCAAACCCGATTTTAGAAACACTTCCTACAAGACCTGGCCCTTCATCAGGAGCTGAGTGTTTACTGCTGCTTAGTCTCATACCTGCCCGTTCAATATTCACTGGGCTCTTCTGAGTCTCTCATCCCATTAAGCCACCACAACCATGGCAGCACTTTCCGCTTGCTGCTGAGGCACAAGTGTCGGGGGCATAAACACCACCCATGAGCAAGGCACGGTGCCCAAGCCTCAGTGTGCCAACATCACCCGGGGGTTTCAGACATGGGTTTGGAGCAAGACTAGGTGTCTAAATGCTGGAGCAGCATGCTCCCCAGGGGTCTCTGGCCCCAGCCATGAATCAGCACAAGGATTCTCAGCACTCAGACTTCTGGACTGGCTTTGTAGCCTGAAGGACTAAGGTGGTGCTGGACTCACTAATGTGTCCTTCAGTTCACACCACAGGAGTCCATTTTGCTTGTTTCTTCACTACCCTATTACCTACCCCCTAGCCATCCTCAATTTTTTTCACAGAACTTAACATATTTGATAGTAAGTTATGTGTTTGATCAGTTTAAAAGTGGCTTATTGATGAGACTTATATACCATAAAAGGCATACACTTTAAATGTACAACTTTATGACTTTTAGTGCATTAATTTTAGAGTTGTGCACTAATAAATTAATTTTCACATACCATTAAAGTTTTAGAACCTAAAAAAAAAAAAAAACACTTAAAAATTCCCTTGAGTCCACTATCAACTCTTTTTATTCTAAAAATTATTTTTAAATCAGTTTGAAGAAAAGTGCCTACACAAAGTCAGCGATTCCAGAAATTGAAGCCCCCTGGCTTCATGGTGGATTCACAGATCATCTCCAGAACACCCAACCCAAGTGTCTAAAAGGAACTTCCCAAAAACGGAAATTAACTTAATATCTAGCTCATGACTGCTCTTATTCCCCAAACCATATGTATTTGCGTCTTCTAGGTCCAAGGTCTAACTGCAGAAAATAGGCACCACAATTAAAACGGCAGACTCAACTCTGAAAGGCAGCTTGATAAATAGGGGTGCTGAGCTCCCAGACAAAACCGACGAAGTCAAACATTCTGTTGGAAAAGAGAGCCGCTCTGCGGCCCCACATGCAGACAAATGCTCGCTGATCATCTGCAGCAGGGGCTGGCGTCTCTTCACTTCATGTTTTTGTTCACGGGAACTGAAGAGGATATGAGTATTTTAACACTGACAAATAGCTTGACCTGCACATTCTCTCGCGATTAGGAATTTATATGAGAAATCCCCAAAAATTTACTCTTAAAATCGACTGGTCAACTTTTACTAGTTTAACGGTTTCATCTTTGTTTTACCACTTAGGAAAATATAAATTAAAAAAAAAAAAAGAGCTTCCAAGCTGTGATCTGCCGATGTTTTTCAAAAATGAAAATCCCAACTACTTGTGTTCCTCACAACACATAAATCCCAAAAAACTTCTATCACATCACACATGAACAAAATTAGGAGAAAAGGGGAACTGAGCAGATGATCCCAAAGCGGCGTGACTAAAACCAGTGCACAGCAGGAATGGGTGCCTGGAGAGCAAACCCAGCAGCTCTCCGCCAAGGCTGGGAGCGGTCCCTGGGGACACAGGAGACGGGCAGAAACGCCAGCTGGTGGACAAGGGTGTTCCAGGTGTCCAGGTGAGGAAACACAGCTTTCAGTTTTCTTAAACCCGCAAGGTTTTGCCTGGGCTGTCGCCAAGCAGAGTAAAGCTCTTCCCTTTCCTGCAGAAGATGACAATCCCACCCTTACTGTCCTAACTACCTCTGACCCAGGCATAAACTTGCCAGTGCACCAAAAGAACAGCCTGGGACACAGCAAATGTGCCCCTACTGACTACAACTGCCTGAAAGAACAGGACTAAAGTCTCCGAGCGTTAGGAATCTACCAGGTGACTAAAATTATTTTATACAAGTACAAAATGAATATTAACAACCCATCAGACTTGCCTTTCAGAGGACTGAAGAAGTTGAAAAATGACTCATTGGGTACTTGTTTCGTGATTGTTCTAACAGTGCCTCGACCCTTATGCTTCTGCTTTTTCTTGATGGTTTTGACAGTAACATTCTTTCCTTTCTTCCAGTCAATAGTACACCTGCCAGGACGAGACAGCTGCCATGAGCACACGTTCCATGAGAAAAATCCATTACAAATGCAGGCAGGAAGCAAACCACAGCTCTATGCCAAACCTGCAACACTATATAAAACCAATCTGCAAACCAAATGCAGTGGCCCATGAAGTTCACTTGGAGGTTGGCAAAAGAGAAATGGCCTGGTCCTCTTGCAAGCTGGGCGTGACCACTGCCTCAAACTTCAGACTTCTGGAACAATGGTCTCATTTTCCCAAGACATTTCATCAGGACTCTGAAATGTGTATTCTGTGTCTGCACGATACACAAGCGCTCATCCGTGGCTTCCCAAGGAAGCAGGAGTTGCTGCTGTTTCAAGGCAGCCTAAGTGAGCGGGGCAAGCTGAAAAACGAAAACAGGAGGCCACTGAGAATCCTGATGGCCAGTGAGGACCACAGTCGCCCTGGGGATGCCGGCTGAGGGCTGAGCATCGCATGCTCTCTAATGCTCAATCACTGTGGACCCAGGAAACGCCTGGCAGCACCTGAGGACTGACTGCTTAAGAACACGCTTGGAAAGACCAGGCCTTTTTCTCATATGGCCTGGCCCTGAAAAATAATCTTTCTCAATTACTCCAGAAGGACTTTTAATAACGTTCTGAATTAACAATCAGTACTTGGTTCTGGTAAAGAAGGATAATTGTTTCAAGTCAAGACCAAAACCATTTCTCAATCGAACCAACCTCCAGAAATTAATTCTAAACCAATTTCTCTCTGCAGCGATCTACAGAGACTGAATCAGTAGGAGTCAAACAAGAGCTTTGCTGCCCCCACCTATTTCCAAAGCAATTAACTGATCAATACAGGCCTGGAATGAGGCTCATTCACTCAACATATATTTACTGGCTGAGGGTAATACATCAGTTCAATTTTAAGAGCTTCAATTCGAGGTGTCTAGACAACCCGACACTTTCATCCAAATGAAGAAATCAGGCCCTGTCCCAAAGGCCTGCCTCTGCAACCATGTGACACATTTCCAGGCCCAGCCATCAAGTCCAAGCTCTGCACTACAAGCAATCGCAAACTGAAAGGCAACTCAAGTATTTGTATAGCAGGCTTTCAAGCAGATTAGAGACGGGACTTAATTCCTTGTTTCTATCTTACCCGTAAAGTGATAGAATTCTCTCGATTTTGCTTCAGAAAAACAAGGCGGAGTGACATTTTCTTACCCATCACAGTCCACGATCTCAGGGCCTTCAAAAGAAAACGGATCAGCCTTATCTGGCTCTGATTTCATCTTGTAGGTTTTCGTCAGGACCGAGTTGGTGAAGTAGTCGTTGGGTTCAAAGTGGAACTCTAACACAAAAGACTAAAAGCAGAAACTCAGAGTAAGCACTAGTTAAAATCGACAAATAACGAGGACAGAATGCTTGGCGCACACAATACTTATTAGAAGCTATTTTGGAAAAGCTCAACAGGTAGGACCATGGAACAAGTAAAACTTCTCCATCGCAGAAAAGATCAGGATGAAGTTAGAGACAAACGGTGGACAGAAGGGAGTCATTGCTTCAGTTGGCGAGTGGAGGCATGCCCCCGCCCAACAGCGGGGCTCAAGCTCTCCTAAGGAACCCCAGCTTCTCTCAGCTGCTCCCAGCCCTTGCTTCCTCCAAGGAGGGAAGGGACTAGGGGAAGGCGGGGGCACCAGCAGCCCTTCCCCTCCCCTCCTTCCATTCAGCCTCAGCCCCAGCCCCCACCCTACTGGGGGAGCCAGGGTCTATACTCTGTGCTGTGCAGTAAAAGTGGTGACCCCATAGCTTTTCTCCCAGGAAGTGAGTGGGAGGAAAGTACAAATCTCTACAAGGACAGAAAGCTCATCCTTCACTTACAAAGCACGCTACAGACCTGGAAGAGAGGTGAGCACACTGGCAAGAGGATGCAAACATGCACGCAGACACAGATCAAATCCAACAGCCAACAGCAGCAATAGACATTCACGCTCACAGGTAACACTCACACGAACACCAAAATGAGATGTCTTTCTTTGAGGCAAAATGTACAAAAATACGTAGTCCCAGCAGGATTTAGGGGTACTGGGTACACTCATATGCTGTCAACAGATTTATGAAGGATCATTTGATAATATCAAAAAATAAAAATAAAAGGCATATTCCTTGACTCAAGAATTCTATTTTGAGGAATTTGTTCTACTTAAGGAAAATACCTGGATGGATGCATCAACATGTGCCAAGACATTTACCTCATCCCTATTTATAAAAGACAAACATGGAAGATGAGCTTGGTTGAGCAATTTATAGACAGTTTACAAGGTCAATTCTGCACTCAGACAGCCTGGGTTCAAATCCCATCTCTGCCTATAGTGCTGGGCAGTTTGTGGAAGCTACTCAGCGTCTCCACGCTCTAGTTTCCTTATCTGTACACTAGAAATGACTCTCTCTGAGTTCATGGTTAATCTGTATCACTCAGAACAGAGCCAGGTTTATAGGCAAGGCTGGCTAAATGGTAGCTGTTTCTATTTTTCATTGTAATGGTAAGAACATCAATGGAGGGAAAATTAAGAGGACCAATAAAAAAAATATATATATAGAGCAAAATTTCGTCTCACACACACACACACACACAAAAAAAAAAAAAGGTATATACATTCAAACAAACCACTTCCACAAAGGAGAAGTGAAAAAATAACTTTCAAAGAAAGGCAGAGGAGGAGAGGGGGCATGAGGCTCAGGAAGTCAGAATCAGAGAGACAGTCTAGTCAGTTTCTGGAGGGATGGTGGCAGGACCTGGCTAGGAGCTCTCCACTGGCCTGGGCAAGAACAAAGTGGGTAGGGCACTGCAGATGAACCACACAACACAAAGGCCAGTCACTTGCCTGGCAAAAATCACAAGGAAAGGAAGACAGCTACAAGGAATCAGCATCAAATAAGATACCTATTTCTCTCCCCAACCCTCCAGGGCTTAAAAAAAACACACACTAACATAAAGAGGGAAGGCAAGCAGCCAACCAATGGAGAGACTGCGGATTCCAGAACTGCTCAAGGCTGTGACCACAGTGTGGACAACCAACCCAGGGCACGGGGTGACCCCATAAAACAAACGATACTGTCATACTTGTGGTCCTTCACCATGCCCGACTGTTTTTTCCCTCTTTTAAAGACCAGGTCTCCCTATGTTGCCCAGGCTGATCTCAAACTCCCAGGCTTAAGCAACCCTCCAACATCGGCCTCCTAAAGCGCTGGATTATAGGCATGAGCTACCAGGCCTAGCCTACTTTTCTATAGATAGACTCATATTTCTTCCTATTTTCCTCTCCCCTCTGCCACCCAAACACAACTGAAGACGATTCAACTGTTTAACTCCCCAACCGAAAAGTGGCTGCTGCATTCACACACACTAAGCCAGGCAAGCCATAAATATGCTAATCATGCTCACTCTTACTGGCCACTGTTAGGCAAGGCTTGGGTGTTCCCAAGCGAACAGCTTTTGAGCCTTCTAAAGCTTCATTTCCTTTGACTCAGTAATTACAATGAAAGGCATCTAAACTACGGCGGTGGCTCACACCTATAATCCTAGCGCCTTGGGAGGCCAAGGCAGGCAGATCATCTGAGGCCAGGAGTTCAAGACCAGCCTGGCCAACATGGTGAAACCCCATCTCTACTTAAAATACAAAATTAGCTGGGCGTGATGATGGACACCTGCAATCCCAGCTACTTGGGAGGCTGAGGTAGGAGAATCGCTTGAACTCGGGAGGCGGAGGTTGCAGTGAGCCAAGATCGTGCCACTGCTGAGAAGAGAAGGCAGGAAGACACTGCTGACTAGTCCCAGGTCCCCACCACCACCCACCCCCAAGATCCCTAACCCATGGCCCCTCATGCAGCATCTGTCTCCAAGACCTGAAACTGAAAGCCACCAGTCAGTCAGTCATGTGCCACTGGAAATGCTATTGCACTGGAATGGAACCCGTGAGCTACAGCCAGGCTGACAGGTTACGAACAGTGCTGCCTGGGAGAACCAGGCTGGGATGAGATAGCCTGGCGAGGCTATCCGAAGCTGAGCATATGTTTCCTCAGATAAAATAAGGGCTGACACAGTGAAGCTTGTTTTAACAACTGGCAGGCGGATCCACGCCACTAGCATTACTAGTGCAATGACACACCACAGCGAGCATTTTGTAAAGACGTGTTTCAGGACAAACCAAAGACCAGAAAGAGAAACATTCTTCAGTCCTATCTGCACTTTCTTTAAAGGGTAAAACCTAGTAGGTTCAGATTTCCGAGTAAGTGCTGATCATATACGTACATACCTCCCATCCTTTTAAACTTTAAAAATATGCATTAGACGCATGCAAACTTGAAAGACACTTGGGAAAAGAATGGTATCCTCTCCACCCAACAGGGTAAACAAACAAACTACAAGACCAAGCCCTGGCACAGTGGACACCCCCACAGACTAGGAGCTGCAACCTGACTCCTGTGTTGGTGCCCACCTGGCTCTGGGGCATCACATGGTCTCAATCACTGTCAAATCTTCCGGCAGACTCACGTCTACAGTGCCAAGCGGGACACAGAAAGGCAACGGGATCCCCATCTAACTCTCAGGGAGCAGACAGGCAATGCGGTACTGAATCTAACTCCTGATGCCAATCAGAAGGTCAAGCCAGTACTCACCATAGGCTGTCCAGGGTCAGAAAACTTCACTTTAATATCCTGAAGGTGTTTCAAGATTGGTTCATCATATTCCTAATCAAAAAGAGAAAAAACATTTCCAATGGGATTTTAAAACACAACACATCTCTCCCCAAGAGTCATGGTTGTATAGGCTCCCAGATGGTGCATCATCGGCCCTATTGGAATTCTGTCCTTGTCAAGTAGTAACTGCCAGGAAGGAACCCAAACTTATTTACCAACTCCCTGTCACAGAGAAGCAGCACCAAGATGTCCACTTTCCCTGGTGTGGAGCAACGGTGGCTAATCACGGCTAGCGAAGGACAGTGCCACTGACACTACCTGCCTGCAATACTGGGGGGCAAGGGCTTCACTGCTTTCCTGCCAGCAGCTGCCACAGCACATAGAGATCAGAAAAGCTACCAAGACTGCTGGTCCTCAGCCTCTCTAAGTAGGCAGAGCGGAAGCCTGGAAGTCAGAAGAGAAGGCTAGATCAGCTACAGCCTTGACAGCCAGCTTCCCCACCTGTGGCAATAAAGTTGTGCATGGCTTAACAACGGGGCATCTCCTGAGAAACACTGCTAGGCAATTTGTGTGCGATCATCACACACCTAGATGGTGCAGCCTACTATACACTATTGCTCCTAGGCAACAAACCTGCACAGTACGTGACTGTACTCAATACTGGAAGCAGCTGGTAACATGGAGAAGGCACAGTAAGAACATGGTTTCATAATCTTACAGGACCACTGGCCTATATGCAGTCTGTTGTTGACCAAAATGTGTTAAGTGGCTCATGATTGTATCCAAAACTCACAATACACAGGTCACTTCTTTAAGAATACTTACACAAAGTGTGTCTGATCTCTAACTTGCAGGCACCACAAGAGTGTGCAAATTCTCATCTGTGGCTGTATCATTTGACAAGTGATATTTCTTTAAACTCAGAGTTTGCCAATACCTGTCAGCTTAGAAAGTTCAAGTGAAGAAAGTCAGAAGAGGCGTGGTAAGACCTGAATCCTCCAAACCACGGCCTAGCGGCAGGTGCTCCGTTTCTAACACTGTGGTCACTTCTTTACCCCCGAGTCTGGGAACTAACCATTTTGATGCATGTCTGTGTGTAATGAATCAGGACCATGACGTCAAACATTTATTTCTGAACACTGAAAACCCGTCCTCTAGCTTTCTGAAAATATACGCTAAATTATCGTTGGCCACGTTCACCCTGCAGTGCTACAGAACAGCAGCACTGACTCCTCCTATCTTGCAGCGCTCTGTATCTGGTAACAGCCCTCTCCCTATTTATCCTCCCCCCTTTCCTTCTTAGCCTCGGTGAGCTGTTTTTGCAGCTCCCACATGAGTGTGACCACGAAGTAATTTACCTTTCTGTGCCTGACTTGCCATTAAGTGAGCCCTAATTTCCAATTCTTCTGCCATTATAGAACAAAACAGAACTAGCAACAAAAAGATACCTGCAAGTCTCTAGACAAAAAGTAACCCAAAGGCAGTTGTAAAATAGGCCACACCTGCACGCGACGTTCAGTCTCCAGCGCTGTGCGTGCTACCCACCGAAATATGCGCTGGCTCTGGATCACCAAGATAAGCATTTCACCAGCATGCTTTCCAGAGGTGGCCCTGGGAACTTCAAACTCATCCCACTCAAAGGAGCAGTACCACTGATGCTCTCCCAAACTTCATGAAATAACCACTCTGTTCTCATTTCCTCAAGCAGCCATGTACCCTGTGAGCCAAAACTTTCATGTCCAGCGCAGATATAATGCAATGCCCCACGTTTCAGACACTCAAGACGTAGGGACCAAAGGCATCTCACTTAGATTATAAAGCCACTATCTCAAATTTTCAGAACTCTACTTGGAGAAATATATTTCAACAATTCCCAAATTTAGAACAAAGGGACTTAGAGTCAACCCATCTTTGGGATTTAATATTGGACCAAAATGAGCGGGGCGCAGTGGTGCACACCTGTAGCCCAAGCTGCTGGGGAGGATCACCTGAGGCCAGGAGAATGAAAGAGCAGTACACTATGTGCCTATGAAAAGCCACATCAGTGGCTCTATCGACCTCTAAGCTGGGCACCACAGCAAGACCACGTCCCTTAAAAACGAGAGGGCTTCTCTCAAAAAATGGCAGACTTCAAAACCAGCCATTAAAAGACCATTGTTAAAAAAATCCAAATAGAACATGCTACCATTACCTGCCATGTATGAGGTTACAAATAACATTTCTTCAGTCTCTGCTATTAAATGAATACTCTATCAACTCCTGCACATCTTTTAAAGCTTTTAAAACAAAAAGCAGTAAGACACTTCAGGGCTGAAATACAGAGCACTGACACTAACAGAGGTGCTGGGAGAATGAGAAGGGACACCCCGTTAAAATGTGGCCAAATGCCCCTCTGTGCTGTCAAAACCCAATGCCGTAACTAACCAGATTGCCACACGCACAGGAGAGGACGCCAAACCTGTTCAAGTCACCTAACTCCAGCTCCCAAACCCTGTATCACCACACCCTCAATCCCAGGTGTAGATGCTCCAAGCCTGCAGGGCAAGCATCACCCCAGGACACGTGAGACAGGCAGCCCCACAGAACCAGAATCTGCACTTCCACACCACTCCCCGTGTCCCCGAAGTCTGAGAAGAAATAACCTACAAGCCAATCTTTCCCCCTGCTCCCTGCCATGGGATTCTCAACTCTCAAGGAGCCACATGAGGACTTCCTAAAACCACCTCAAAACTCTCAATGCCTTGGTGATCGATGAGGCATTCAGTTTTTTCTGGTTTTCAAAGCTGCTCAGGTGATTGTGCTATACAGTCAGGGGAGACTACGGCTCTGGTACACATTACTTAATTTTTCCAATAAAATTCTGGCTCATGGCATTCTTTTAAAAGTATGGTCTAGTAGTCTTAAATTCTACCTTTTTATATGAAAAGGAAGCTCAGATCAGGAAAACCAAGGCTGTTCTACTGTAGATGCTTTTTGGTCTGGAAGGAGAGTCAGAAATGCATCATCCTTTCCGTATTTTCTTAACTTTTGGCTTAGGACAAAGGATAAGCACTAAAGAAGAGAGGCAGCAGAGGCAGCAGTGGGGTACATTTCTGAAGACTTTAAAAACGTAGCTGTAAAATCCTGTGCAAATAACCATAGGGCAGTTTGCAAGGGACAGTGGCTATGCTCTGGACGGGAGAAGCACTGTCCACACAAGCAGAGCCTGGAGCTGTCCTGAGCAAGTCTGAATGCAGACGTGCTGTTTCTGGGGACTCTGGAGCAATGAAAACCAACAAGCAAGTCAGTCAGTGAGACTTAAGGCAAGACTTGTTTCTGTATTCTAGAAACTTCTATTAACAACTCATTTCAGGGAAAACCAAATTTCTTATCTTTTTTTTCTTTTTTTTATGTTTAGGAATGGTGGACTAAGAATCTGCTTGGAATTTCTGAGCATGTGAGTGACATCTGCTTAACTGTGCCAGTGCTTCACTGATCTAGGGGAAGCTGTTTAGCTGGGGAACCTCTGATCTCAGTATTCTGAGGTCTTTTCTGTCCCAGAGAAGACTTTTCCAAATTCTTTTCTGAGGGATTGAAGGACTGGCTGCAGTTTTCTGGGTGCTCAGACGGCCATGATAGGGAGGGGTGGTCCTTGGCCTTCATTCTATATATTTCACCCAATGCCCTGTTTTCCCTCTGGTTTCCTGCCTTCAGTCTGCCTGTGTTCCCTAGTCCAGGTGTCCTCTGTTTACTGTTTCCAGGGCATACATTTCCATTTATTTGCTGGGGTGAAGAAGAGTCAGTAGTTCAGCTCTGTGCTGTAGGGAGTGTTAGGTATCTGAGTGCCTTTTTATTTTAATTTTGAGACGGTGTCTCTCTCTGTGGTCCAGGCTGGTATAGTATAGTAGTGTGATCACAGCTCACTGCAGCCTCAGCCTTTCAGGCTCAAGAGTAGCTGGGACTTTAGCCTCCCTAAGGGACTAAGTAGCTGGGACTACAGGCAAGCAGTGCCATGCCTGGCTAATTTTTTTTTTTTTTTTTTTTTAATTCTCCACAATCTTAAGTTTTGTCTTTTTTTTTTTTAATGAAAGAAAGAAAGAAAGAGAAAAGGGGGGGGAGAGAACAGGAGTCTTGCTCTATTGCCCAGGCTGCAATGCAATCTAAAAGTAGGTATTAAAAACCTCTTTTATGCTGATAATTGTGCTTAACAGCAGAGACAGGAAGGAATAAGGAAAGAAAATAACAAACCAACAGCCAACCAATATTTCGTTTAAATTTGTGAAATGCTGTGCAAATGCTGAAGAGTGATTTGCTTCCATTTGTGTGGTTACTTTCAAAATAGGTGTAATGTGATACTAAAAAAAAATGTATGTTCTGTGAATCTGGGGTGAAGAATTCTGTAAATATTCACTGAGTTTACTTGTTCCAGGTCTGAGTTCAAATTATAAATGTCCCTGTTAATTTTCTATCTCGATCCGCCAAATATTAACAATGTGGTGTCAAAGTCTCCCACTATTATTGTGCGGGAGTCCAAGTCTCTTTCTAGGTCACTGAAAACTTGTCCTATGTATCTGGGTGTTCCTATATTGGGTGAATATATATATTTATGATCATTGACTACTGTTGTTGCATTGATCCTTTTACCATTATGTAATGTCCTTCTTTGTTTCTTTTAGTCTTTGTTACTATTAAAGTCTATTTTGTCAGAGAGGAAAGTTACAACTCCTGTTTTTTTTTTTTCCTCCTCTCCATTTGATTGGTGAGTCTTCCTCCAACCTTTTGTTTTGAGTCTTTGTGTGTCCTTGCTTATGAGATGGATCTGGATACAGCGTACCGATGGGTTTTGACTTTTTATTCAGTTTACATGTCTGTGTCTTTGATTGGGGCATTTAATCCATTTAAATTTAGGATTAATATTGATATTTGTGAGTTTAATATTGTCATCTAATGCTAGCTGGCTATTTTGCCCATTAGTTGATACAGATTCTTCATTATGGAGGTATTCTTTACCTTTTGGTAAGTTTTTGGGATGACTGATACTGGTTGGTTCTTTCTGTGTGTAGTGCTTCTTTCAGAAGCTCTTGTAAAGCAGGCCTGGTGGTGATGAAATCTCTGAGTGCTTGCTTGTTTGTGAAAAATTTTATTTTTCCTTCATTTATGAAGCTTAGTTATGAGATTCTGGGTTGAATATTCTTTTCTTTGAGGATACTGAATATTGATCCCCACTCTCTTCCAGTTTGTAGGGTTTCAGCTGAGAGATCTGCTGTGAGTCTGATAGGCTTCCCTTTATGGGTAACCTGACCTTTCTCTCTAGCTGCCCTTAGAATTTTCTCCTTTATTTCAACCCTGGTGAATCTAACAATTATGTGTCTTGGGGTTGCTCTACTTGAGGAATATCTTTGTGGTGTTCTCTGTATTACCTGGAGATGAGTATTGTCCCACCTTACTAGGTTAGGAAACTTTTCCTGAATAATATCCTGAAGAATATTTTCCAGCTTGGATTCATTCTCTTCATGACATTCAGGTACACCTATCAAATGTAAATTAGGTCTTTTCACATAGTCCCATATTTCTTGGAGACGTTGCTCATTCCTTTTTACTCTTTCTTCTCTAATCTTGTCTTCTCATTTCATTTCATTAACTTGGTCTTCGACCTCTGATATACTGTCTTCTACTTGATCATTTCGAGGTTAAAACCTGTGCATACTTCGCGGCATTCTCATATTGTATTCTTCAGTTCCATTAATTCACTTATATTCCTCTCTAAATTGTCTATTCTCGTTAGGATTTCGTCAAACCTTTTTTCAACATTCTTAGTTTCTTTACATTGGGCTAGAACATGTTCTTTTAACTCACAGAAGTTTCTTATTATCCACCTTCTGAAGCCTAATTCTGTTATTGGAATGCACTCATTCTCCATCAGGCCTTGTTCCCTTGTTGATGAGGAACTGTGATCCTCTGTAGAGGGAGAGGCATTCTGATTTTGAGTATTCTCAGCCTTTTTATGCTGGTTTCTTCCCGTCATTGTAAATTTATCCACCTGTCGTCTTTGTAATTACTGACTTTCAAATTAGGTCTCTGAGTGGACGTCCACCTTGTTAATTCCCAGCGCCGAAATCTGAGCAACCCACTGGCTAAAACAGCAGCGTTAAGATTCTTGCTGCTTTTCTGCCCAGGAATCTCCGGTCTGGCTTCCCTCCTGAATCCCTTCTTCAATCAGCTGAATGGGCAACTCTGCCTTCGCTGAGCTCCAAACGTTGACCAAAAGGGGACCCAGTCTGCACCCTTTACTCTGCACCAAGAACTGCCGTGCCAGCCACAAGAGTCACGCTGGCGACCCGTGGGTCTCCTCCGCTGGGAATCTCCTGGTCCATGAGCAGCAAAAATTCATCTGAAAGTGTGGTGTCCTCTCGTTCTCTGCGCTTTCACTGCGAGCTACAAGCCTGAGCTGCTAGTGATCGGCCACCTTGGGTCAAATTTGTTATATTTTAATTTGTTCACCATTTCACCATAAAAAGTAAAATGTCAAGGCAAGACGAAAACAGAAAGGTTGGGTATATATATATTTTTTAAGACAGGGTCTCACTCTGCAACCCACCAGGCTGGAGTGCAGTGGCATGATTATGGCTCACCACAGCCTTGACCTCCTGGGCTCAGGTGATCCTCCTGCCTCAGCCTCCCAAGGAGCTGGGACCACAGGCGCACACCATCACGCCCAGCTAACTTCTGTAATTTTTTGCAGAGATGGAATTTCGTCATGCTGCCCAGGCTGGTCTCAAACGATCTGCGCACCTCAGCCTCCCAAAGTGCTGGGGCTACAGACATGAGCCACCATGCCTGGCCTTAAAAAAAAAAAAAAAAGTACTTTTTCAAAAGAAATGTTCAGAAAACATTAGCAACTTGTTCAAAAATTAGAGATGTGTGTACACACACCCTTCATCCCTTCAAAATTAATCATCCTACTCTGACGCTTTCCTGAGAACTCACATCACAGTAAGATTGGAGGTGGGCTTTGAATCTATTCACAGGCTTCCCCACAGGCAAGGCAAGAGACTTTTATAGGGGGTAAAAGGTAAGGAACTGACTGGAAAGTTTTGGATGAGACTCAGAGGTGCCTGGCTTTCTACCAAAAGCTGCCAAAGACAGCATCGAAGTGGTTTATTCACCACTGTGACTAAACCATTCACTGTGAGATGAGGACTGCTCACCAGAGGCCCTAGTCAAAGAAAGTGCCCCTCCGCCCACCATGAACCACCTTTCAAAGGCCAAGTTCAGTGCTTCAGAAATACCATAGATAAGTAATGTTAGAAGACTACCACACAGGCTGGATGTGGTGGCTCACACCTGTAATCCCAGCACTTTGGAAGGCTGAGGCAGGCAGACCACAAGGTCAGGAGATCAAGACCACCCTGGCCAACACGGTGAAACCCCATCTCTACTAAACATACAAAAATTAGTTGGGTGTGGTGGCACGTGCCTGTAAGCCCAGCTACTAGGGAAGGGGAGGCAGGAGAACGGCTTGAACCACACAGTCAGAGGTTGCTGTGAGCCAAGATTGCACCACCGCACTCCAGCCTGGCAACAGAGTGAGACTCCCTGTCTTAAAAAAAAAAAAAAAAAAGTCATTTCTCTACAACTTAGAAATGTGCTTACCTGGACTAATTCACTTAGCATATCTACATTTCTAAAGATGGTAAACCAGAACTCTGGAATTCCTTTGGGATTTGGCTCTTCAGCTGTTGCCGCCTCTTTTTCTGTTATGACTACTTTATTTTTCACATCTCCCTAAAAAAAAAAAAAAAGATGCAAATAAATCACAAAAATACAAATTTACAAATAACTCAGTGGCTTAATGCCAAATATCATTTCCAAATCCTGTCTTATCTCCCATCAGAAACCTTTCTGAGTCTGCATCTCCAAACCACTCACTGGGCCATGTGACATTTTTCACGTGTTTCTGAGGAAAAAGCATTCAAGACATTACATCCACATGGAATTCCACGATATGATCTCACATCAACGGTGAAAAACTAAAGAGACGAAAAAGTGCCACCAACTCTGGGAAAGGCCACCCAGCGCTAGCTCTGTGAGGTGCCACCTTGAGACAACTGTCACCACAAAGGCAGATGCAAAGACTGTACCTCAACCTTAGGGAGATGCAACACAAATATGCAGAACAACTATCACTGAGTGAAAAAAGTCCAGTGCAAGGATAAATAGTTCACCTGGACTAATAATCTGACTTCCGGTTAAAATTTGCGGGGCGGGGGGGCAGGAAGTTGAAGAAAAAAAAAGTAATAATTTGCTGCAGCAAGAAAGTACTCAGCAACTTACCCAGTTCTAAGGAAACGGCTACAGATGCCGTTTCACGGACACTATGCAACCATCAGAAAGTACTCAGCAACTTACCCAGTTCTAAGGAAACGGCTACAGACGCCGTTTCACGGACACTATGCAACCATCAGAAAGTACTCATAACTTACCCAGTTCTAAGGAAACGGCTACAGACGCCGTTTCACGGACACTATGCAACCATCAGAAAGTACTCATAACTTACCCAGTTCTAAGGAAATGGCTACAGACGCCGTTTCACGGACACTATGCAACCATCAGAAAGTACTCATAACTTACCCAGTTCTAAGGAAACGGCTACAGACGCGGTTTCACGGACACTATGCAACCATCAGAAAGTACTCAGCAACTTACCCAGTTCTAAGGAAATGGCTACAGACGCCGTTTCACGGACACTATGCAACCATCAGAAAGTACTCAGCAACTTACCCAGTTCTAAGGAAACGGCTACAGACGCCGTTTCACGGACACTATGCAACCATCAGAAAGTACTCATAACTTAGCCAGTTCTAAGGAAACGGCTACAGACGCCGTTTCACGGACACTATGCAACCATCAGAAAGTACTCATAACTTACCCAGTTCTAAGGAAATGGCTACAGACGCCGTTTCACGGACACTATGCAACCATCAGAAAGTGACCAGAAAGTACTCAGCAACTTACCCAGTTCTAAGGAAATGGCTACAGACGCCGTTTCACGGACACTATGCAACCATCAGAAAGTACTCATAACTTACCCAGTTCTAAGGAAATGGCTACAGACGCCGTTTCACGGACACTATGCAACCATCAGAAAGTACTCATAACTTACCCAGTTCTAAGGAAATGGCTACAGACGCCGTTTCACGGACACTATGCAACCATCAGAAAGTACTCATAACTTACCCAGTTCTAAGGAAATGGCTACAGACGCCGTTTCACGGACACTATGCAACCATCAGAAAGTACTCATAACTTACCCAGTTCTAAGGAAATGGCTACAGACGCCGTTTCACGGACACTATGCAACCATCAGAAAGTACTCATAACTTACCCAGTTCTAAGGAAATGGCTACAGACGCCGTTTCACGGACACTATGCAACCATCAGAAAGTACTCATAACTTACCCAGTTCTAAGGAAATGGCTACAGACGCCGTTTCACGGACACTATGCAACCATCAGAAAGTACTCATAACTTACCCAGTTCTAAGGAAATGGCTACAGACGCCGTTTCACGGACACTATGCAACCATCAGAAAGTACTCATAACTTACCCAGTTCTAAGGAAACGGCTACAGACGCCGTTTCACGGACACTATGCAACCATCAGAAAGTACTCAGCAACTTACCCAGTTCTAAGGAAACGGCTACAGACGCCGTTTCACGGACACTATGCAACCATCAGAAAGTACTCATAACTTACCCAGTTCTAAGGAAATGGTTACAGACGCCGTTTCACGGACACTATGCAACCATCAGAAAGTACTCAGCAACTTACCCAGTTCTAAGGAAACGGCTACAGACGCCGTTTCACGGACACTATGCAACCGTCAGAAAGTACTCATAACTTACCCAGTTCTAAGGAAATGGCTACAGACGCCGTTTCACGGACACTATGCAACCATCAGAAAGTACTCAGCAACTTACCCAGTTCTAAGGAAATGGCTACAGACGCCGTTTCACGGACACTATGCAACCATCAGAAAGTACTCAGCAACTTACCCAGTTCTAAGGAAACGGCTACAGACGCCGTTTCACGGACACTATGCAACCATCAGAAAGTACTCATAACTTACCCAGTTCTAAGGAAATGGCTACAGACGCCGTTTCACGGACACTATGCAACCATCAGAAAGTACTCATAACTTACCCAGTTCTAAGGAAACGGCTACAGACGCGGTTTCACGGACACTATGCAACCATCAGAAAGTACTCAGCAACTTACCCAGTTCTAAGGAAATGGCTACAGACGCCGTTTCACGGACACTATGCAACCATCAGAAAGTACTCAGCAACTTACCCAGTTCTAAGGAAACGGCTACAGACGCCGTTTCACGGACACTATGCAACCATCAGAAAGTACTCATAACTTACCCAGTTCTAAGGAAACGGCTACAGACGCCGTTTCACGGACACTATGCAACCATCAGAAAGTACTCATAACTTACCCAGTTCTAAGGAAATGGCTACAGACGCCGTTTCACGGACACTATGCAACCATCAGAAAGTGACCAGAAAGTACTCAGCAACTTACCCAGTTCTAAGGAAATGGCTACAGACGCCGTTTCACGGACACTATGCAACCATCAGAAAGTACTCATAACTTACCCAGTTCTAAGGAAATGGCTACAGACGCCGTTTCACGGACACTATGCAACCATCAGAAAGTACTCATAACTTACCCAGTTCTAAGGAAATGGCTACAGACGCCGTTTCACGGACACTATGCAACCATCAGAAAGTACTCATAACTTACCCAGTTCTAAGGAAATGGCTACAGACGCCGTTTCACGGACACTATGCAACCATCAGAAAGTACTCATAACTTACCCAGTTCTAAGGAAATGGCTACAGACGCCGTTTCACGGACACTATGCAACCATCAGAAAGTACTCATAACTTACCCAGTTCTAAGGAAATGGCTACAGACGCCGTTTCACGGACACTATGCAACCATCAGAAAGTACTCATAACTTACCCAGTTCTAAGGAAATGGCTACAGACGCCGTTTCACGGACACTATGCAACCATCAGAAAGTACTCATAACTTACCCAGTTCTAAGGAAACGGCTACAGACGCCGTTTCACGGACACTATGCAACCATCAGAAAGTACTCATAACTTACCCAGTTCTAAGGAAACGGCTACAGACGCCGTTTCACGGACACTATGCAACCATCAGAAAGTACTCAGCAACTTACCCAGTTCTAAGGAAACGGCTACAGACGCCGTTTCACGGACACTATGCAACCATCAGAAAGTACTCATAACTTACCCAGTTCTAAGGAAATGGTTACAGACGCCGTTTCACGGACACTATGCAACCATCAGAAAGTACTCAGCAACTTACCCAGTTCTAAGGAAACGGCTACAGACGCCGTTTCACGGACACTATGCAACCGTCAGAAAGTACTCATAACTTACCCAGTTCTAAGGAAATGGCTACAGACGCCGTTTCACGGACACTATGCAACCATCAGAAAGTACTCAGCAACTTACCCAGTTCTAAGGAAATGGCTACAGACGCCGTTTCACGGACACTATGCAACCATCAGAAAGTACTCAGCAACTTACCCAGTTCTAAGGAAACGGCTACAGACGCCGTTTCACGGACACTATGCAACCATCAGAAAGTACTCATAACTTACCCAGTTCTAAGGAAATGGCTACAGACGCCGTTTCACGGACACTATGCAACCATCAGAAAGTACTCATAACTTACCCAGTTCTAAGGAAATGGCTACAGACGCCGTTTCACGGACACTATGCAACCATCAGAAAGTGACCAGAAAGTACTCAGCAACTTACCCAGTTCTAAGGAAACGGCTACAGACGCCGTTTCACGGACACTATGCAACCATCAGAAAGTACTCATAACTTACCCAGTTCTAAGGAAATGGCTACAGACGCCGTTTCACGGACACTATGCAACCATCAGAAAGTACTCATAACTTACCCAGTTCTAAGGAAATGGCTACAGACGCCGTTTCACGGACACTATGCAACCATCAGAAAGTACTCAGCAACTTACCCAGTTCTAAGGAAACGGCTACAGACGCCGTTTCACGGACACTATGCAACCATCAGAAAGTACTCATAACTTACCCAGTTCTAAGGAAATGGTTACAGACGCCGTTTCACGGACACTATGCAACCATCAGAAAGTACTCAGCAACTTACCCAGTTCTAAGGAAACGGCTACAGACGCCGTTTCACGGACACTATGCAACCATCAGAAAGTACTCATAACTTACCCAGTTCTAAGGAAACGGCTACAGACGCCGTTTCACGGACACTATGCAACCATCAGAAAGTACTCAGCAACTTACCCAGTTCTAAGGAAATGGCTACAGACGCAGTTTCACGGACACTATGCAACCATCAGAAAGTACTCAGCAACTTACCCAGTTCTAAGGAAATGGCTACAGACGCAGTTTCACGGACACTATGCAACCATCAGAAAGTACTCAGCAACTTACCCAGTTCTAAGGAAACGGCTACAGACGCAGTTTCACGGACACTATGCAACCATCAGAAAGTACTCAGCAACTTACCCAGTTCTAAGGAAACGGCTACAGACGCCGTTTCACGGACACTATGCAACCATCAGAAAGTACTCAGTAACTAACCCAGTTCTGAGGAAACGGCTACAGACGCCGTTTCACGGACACTATGCAACCATCAGAAAGTACTCAGCAACTTACCCAGTTCTAAGGAAATGGCTACAGACGCCGTTTCACGGACACTATGCAACCATCAGAAAGTGACCAGAAAGTACTCAGCAACTTACCCAGTTCTAAGGAAACGGCTACAGACGCCGTTTCACGGACACTATGCAACCATCAGAAAGTACTCATAACTTACCCAGTTCTAAGTAAATGGCTACAGACGCCGTTTCACGGACACTATGCAACCATCAGAAAGTACTCATAACTTACCCAGTTCTAAGGAAATGGCTACAGACGCCGTTTCACGGACACTATGCAACCATCAGAAAGTACTCATAACTTACCCAGTTCTAAGGAAATGGCTACAGACGCCATTTCACGGACACTATGCAACCATCAGAAAGTACTCAGCAACTTACCCAGTTCTAAGGAAACGGCTACAGACGCCGTTTCACGGACACTATGCAACCATCAGAAAGTACTCATAACTTACCCAGTTCTAAGGAAATGGTTACAGACGCCGTTTCACGGACACTATGCAACCATCAGAAAGTACTCAGCAACTTACCCAGTTCTAAGGAAACGGCTACAGACGCCGTTTCACGGACACTATGCAACCGTCAGAAAGTACTCATAACTTACCCAGTTCTAAGGAAATGGCTACAGACGCCGTTTCACGGACACTATGCAACCATCAGAAAGTACTCAGCAACTTACCCAGTTCTAAGGAAATGGCTACAGACGCCGTTTCACGGACACTATGCAACCATCAGAAAGTACTCAGCAACTTACCCAGTTCTAAGGAAACGGCTACAGACGCCGTTTCACGGACACTATGCAACCATCAGAAAGTACTCATAACTTACCCAGTTCTAAGGAAATGGCTACAGACGCCGTTTCACGGACACTATGCAACCATCAGAAAGTACTCATAACTTACCCAGTTCTAAGGAAATGGCTACAGACGCCGTTTCACGGACACTATGCAACCATCAGAAAGTGACCAGAAAGTACTCAGCAACTTACCCAGTTCTAAGGAAACGGCTACAGACGCCGTTTCACGGACACTATGCAACCATCAGAAAGTACTCATAACTTACCCAGTTCTAAGGAAATGGCTACAGACGCCGTTTCACGGACACTATGCAACCATCAGAAAGTACTCATAACTTACCCAGTTCTAAGGAAATGGCTACAGACGCCGTTTCACGGACACTATGCAACCATCAGAAAGTACTCAGCAACTTACCCAGTTCTAAGGAAACGGCTACAGACGCCGTTTCACGGACACTATGCAACCATCAGAAAGTACTCATAACTTACCCAGTTCTAAGGAAATGGTTACAGACGCCGTTTCACGGACACTATGCAACCCTCAGAAAGTACTCAGCAACTTACCCAGTTCTAAGGAAACGGCTACAGACGCCGTTTCACGGACACTATGCAACCATCAGAAAGTACTCATAACTTACCCAGTTCTAAGGAAACGGCTACAGACGCCGTTTCACGGACACTATGCAACCATCAGAAAGTACTCAGCAACTTACCCAGTTCTAAGGAAATGGCTACAGACGCAGTTTCATGGACACTATGCAACCATCAGAAAGTACTCAGCAACTTACCCAGTTCTAAGGAAATGGCTACAGACGCAGTTTCACGGACACTATGCAACCATCAGAAAGTACTCATAACTTACCCAGTTCTAAGGAAATGGCTACAGACGCCGTTTCACGGACACTATGCAACCATCAGAAAGTACTCAGCAACTTACCCAGTTCTAAGGAAATGGCTACAGACGCCGTTTCACGGACACTATGCAACCATCAGAAAGTACTCAGCAACTTACCCAGTTCTAAGGAAACGGCTACAGACGCCGTTTCACGGACACTATGCAACCATCAGAAAGTACTCATAACTTACCCAGTTCTAAGGAAATGGTTACAGACGCCGTTTCACGGACACTATGCAACCATCAGAAAGTACTCAGCAACTTACCCAGTTCTAAGGAAACGGCTACAGACGCCGTTTCACGGACACTATGCAACCATCAGAAAGTACTCATAACTTACCCAGTTCTAAGGAAACGGCTACAGACGCCGTTTCACGGACACTATGCAACCATCAGAAAGTACTCAGCAACTTACCCAGTTCTAAGGAAATGGCTACAGACGCAGTTTCACGGACACTATGCAACCATCAGAAAGTACTCAGCAACTTACCCAGTTCTAAGGAAATGGCTACAGACGCAGTTTCACGGACACTATGCAACCATCAGAAAGTACTCAGCAACTTACCCAGTTCTAAGGAAACGGCTACAGACGCAGTTTCACGGACACTATGCAACCATCAGAAAGTACTCAGCAACTTACCCAGTTCTAAGGAAACGGCTACAGACGCCGTTTCACGGACACTATGCAACCATCAGAAAGTACTCAGTAACTAACCCAGTTCTGAGGAAACGGCTACAGACGCCGTTTCACGGACACTATGCAACCATCAGAAAGTACTCAGCAACTTACCCAGTTCTAAGGAAATGGCTACAGACGCCGTTTCACGGACACTATGCAACCATCAGAAAGTGACCAGAAAGTACTCAGCAACTTACCCAGTTCTAAGGAAACGGCTACAGACGCCGTTTCACGGACACTATGCAACCATCAGAAAGTACTCATAACTTACCCAGTTCTAAGTAAATGGCTACAGACGCCGTTTCACGGACACTATGCAACCATCAGAAAGTACTCATAACTTACCCAGTTCTAAGGAAATGGCTACAGACGCCGTTTCACGGACACTATGCAACCATCAGAAAGTACTCATAACTTACCCAGTTCTAAGGAAATGGCTACAGACGCCATTTCACGGACACTATGCAACCATCAGAAAGTACTCAGCAACTTACCCAGTTCTAAGGAAACGGCTACAGACGCCGTTTCACGGACACTATGCAACCATCAGAAAGTACTCATAACTTACCCAGTTCTAAGGAAATGGTTACAGACGCCGTTTCACGGACACTATGCAACCATCAGAAAGTACTCAGCAACTTACCCAGTTCTAAGGAAACGGCTACAGACGCCGTTTCACGGACACTATGCAACCGTCAGAAAGTACTCATAACTTACCCAGTTCTAAGGAAAAGGCTACAGACGCCGTTTCACGGACACTATGCAACCATCAGAAAGTACTCAGCAACTTACCCAGTTCTAAGGAAATGGCTACAGACGCCGTTTCACGGACACTATGCAACCATCAGAAAGTACTCAGCAACTTACCCAGTTCTAAGGAAACGGCTACAGACGCCGTTTCACGGACACTATGCAACCATCAGAAAGTACTCATAACTTACCCAGTTCTAAGGAAATGGCTACAGACGCCGTTTCACGGACACTATGCAACCATCAGAAAGTACTCATAACTTACCCAGTTCTAAGGAAATGGCTACAGACGCCGTTTCACGGACACTATGCAACCATCAGAAAGTGACCAGAAAGTACTCAGCAACTTACCCAGTTCTAAGGAAACGGCTACAGACGCCGTTTCACGGACACTATGCAACCATCAGAAAGTACTCATAACTTACCCAGTTCTAAGGAAATGGCTACAGACGCCGTTTCACGGACACTATGCAACCATCAGAAAGTACTCATAACTTACCCAGTTCTAAGGAAATGGCTACAGACGCCGTTTCACGGACACTATGCAACCATCAGAAAGTACTCAGCAACTTACCCAGTTCTAAGGAAACGGCTACAGACGCCGTTTCACGGACACTATGCAACCATCAGAAAGTACTCATAACTTACCCAGTTCTAAGGAAATGGTTACAGACGCCGTTTCACGGACACTATGCAACCCTCAGAAAGTACTCAGCAACTTACCCAGTTCTAAGGAAACGGCTACAGACGCCGTTTCACGGACACTATGCAACCATCAGAAAGTACTCATAACTTACCCAGTTCTAAGGAAACGGCTACAGACGCCGTTTCACGGACACTATGCAACCATCAGAAAGTACTCAGCAACTTACCCAGTTCTAAGGAAATGGCTACAGACGCAGTTTCATGGACACTATGCAACCATCAGAAAGTACTCAGCAACTTACCCAGTTCTAAGGAAATGGCTACAGACGCAGTTTCACGGACACTATGCAACCATCAGAAAGTACTCAGCAACTTACCCAGTTCTAAGGAAATGGCTACAGACGCAGTTTCACGGACACTATGCAACCATCAGAAAGTACTCAGCAACTTACCCAGTTCTAAGGAAACGGCTACAGACGCCGTTTCACGGACACTATGCAACCATCAGAAAGTACTCAGTAACTAACCCAGTTCTGAGGAAACGGCTACAGACGCCGTTTCACGGACACTATGCAACCATCAGAAAGTACTCAGCAACTTACCCAGTTCTAAGGAAATGGCTACAGACGCCGTTTCACGGACTCTATGCAACCATCAGAAAGTGACCAGAAAGTACTCAGCAACTTACCCAGTTCTAAGGAAACGGCTACAGACGCCGTTTCACGGACACTATGCAACCATCAGAAAGTACTCATAACTTACCCAGTTCTAAGGAAATGGCTACAGACGCCGTTTCACGGACACTATTCAACCATCAGAAAGTACTCATAACTTACCCAGTTCTAAGGAAATGGTTACAGATGCTGTTTCACGGACACTATGCAACCATCAGAAAGTGACCAGAAAGTACTCAGCAACTTACCCAGTTCTAAGGAAATGGTTACAGACGCCGTTTCACGGACACTATGCAACCATCAGAAAGTACTCATAACTTACCCAGTTCTAAGGAAATGGCTACAGATGCCGTTTCACAGACACTATGCAACCATCAGAAAGTACTCAGCAACTTACCCAGTTCTAAGGAAACGGCTACAGACGCTGTTTCACGGACACTATGCAACCGTCAGAAAGTACTCAGCAACTTACCCAGTTCTAAGGAAATGGCTACAGACGCCGTTTCACGGACACTATGCAACCATCAGAAAGTGACCAGAAAGTACTCATAACTTACCCAGTTCTAAGGAAATGGTTACAGACGCCGTTTCACGGACACTATGCAACCGTCAGAAAGTACTCAGCAACTTACCCAGTTCTAAGGAAACGGCTACAGACGCCGTTTCACGGACACTACGCAACCATCAGAAAGTACTCAGCAACTTACCCAGTTCTAAGGAAATGGTTACAGACGCCGTTTCACGGACACTATGCAACCGTCAGAAAGTACTCAGCAACTTACCCAGTTCTAAGGAAATGGCTACAGACGCCGTTTCACGGACACTATGCAACCATCAGAAAGTGACCAGAAAGTACTCATAACTTACCCAGTTCTAAGGAAATGGTTACAGACGCCGTTTCACGGACACTATGCAACCGTCAGAAAGTACTCAGCAACTTACCCAGTTCTAAGGAAACGGCTACAGACGCCGTTTCACGGACACTACGCAACCATCAGAAAGTACTCAGCAACTTACCCAGTTCTAAGGAAATGGTTACAGACGCCGTTTCACGGACACTATGCAACCGTCAGAAAGTACTCAGCAACTTACCCAATTCTAAGGAAATGGCTACAGACGCCGTTTCACGGACACTATGCAACCATCAGAAAGTGACCAGAAAGTACTCATAACTTACCCAGTTCTAAGGAAATGGTTACAGACGCCGTTTCACGGACACTATGCAACCGTCAGAAAGTACTCAGCAACTTACCCAGTTCTAAGGAAACGGCTACAGACGCCGTTTCACGGACACTACGCAACCATCAGAAAGTACTCAGCAACTTACCCAGTTCTAAGGAAATGGTTACAGACGCCGTTTCACGGACACTATGCAACCATCAGAAAGTGACCAGAAAGTACTCAGCAACTTACCCAGTTCTAAGGAAATGGCTACAGATGCCGTTTCACGGACACTATGCAACCATCAGAAAGTACTCATAACTTACCCAGTTCTAAGGAAATGGCTACAGACGCCGTTTCACGGACACTATGCAACCATCAGAAAGTACTCATAACTTACCCAGTTCTAAGGAAATGGCTACAGACGCCGTTTCACGGACAGTATGCAACCATCAGAAAGTACTCAGCAACTTACCCAGTTCTAAGGAAATGGTTACAGACGCCGTTTCACGGACACTATGCAACCATCAGAAAGTACTCAGCAACTTACCCAGTTCTAAGGAAATGGCTACAGACGCCGTTTCACGGACACTATGCAACCATCAGAAAGTGACCAGAAAGTACTCAGCAACTTACCCAGTTCTAAGGAAATGGCTACAGACGCCGTTTCACGGACACTATGCAACCATCAGAAAGTACTCAGCAACTTACCCAGTTCTAAGGAAACTGCTACAGACGCCGTTTCACGGACACTATGCAACCATCAGAAAGTACTCAGCAACTTACCCAGTTCTAAGGAAATGGTTACAGACGCCGTTTCACGGACACTATGCAACCGTCAGAAAGTGACCAGAAAGGCTACCTGGCAAAGTGCAGGGGAGGTTTTATGACATCAGGCCCCATGGAAAAGGTAGACAAAGGGAAGTAAAACTCAACACTAAATGGAACCATGGTAAATTCTGAATGTCTTGCCAAATGGGACTGTTATAATGAAATGATCTTGCAGGTTTTTTAAATCAGCGAAGGCAGATTCCCTTCAGCTGTAGGAAACGGATTCACAACTACATTAATCTATAGCCATGGCTTCAATTAGGCCAGGTTCTACATATTTTTAAAGGATGAAAAACACATATGGCCACCAAAATTATCATACACCTCATAACAAACATAAAAACTGCAAAAAATTAGTTATAGGATAAAAGTTACTTGTCTCCCGAACATAAAATCCGGCTGACAAAGTTAACCTGTGAACTGGGAGTTTTCACAGCACTAGAATGGGACCAGTCACTAGAAGAAAGCTGTGAGCAGGTACTGACAGTCACACCACAACCACCATACTCAACCATCCACCGGCTGAGCACCTCTCAGGGAGCACGCTAGTCCACGCCACTCAGCAGAAAGGTACTCCCCTCACAACTCCCCCAGTCTTCCAGTGACTGAGCACACAGGAGCATCTCCTCTTGATCTTTGCTTTCTCTGATGTTTCAACCTTTGTTCGTCTGATCCCTTATTTCGAAATGCTCCTGTCCACAGATAACTGAGGTGGCACTACATCTTACTCCTCGTATTAACTGACAGTGCTGTGTCAGACACTAGATCCGTATCGGAAAGGAATCTAAACACCCAGCCTAATGATGCAGCAACACCAACTGTGAGAAGCACCAACGTTTACTAGTAATTAAAACTCATGTAAAAATGCTTATTTTCAACAGTATTAAAACAGAACACGAGTCACATTTTTCTAAAGACTTACAGCCAATTTCTCCTCCTCTTCATTTTCGCTGTGCCATTCCGATTCCGCATCTGTTGGTTCAACATCGCCGGTGATAAATTCTCTTCTCTACATAAAAATGAGGCCTTATTAGGATTATGTTATTAGCTTATTTGGAAACTCAAGAGTTAAATGTATAAATAATGTCTATAAAACGACTTTGAAAACTGCTTATTTTTACAAATATTTTAAGATTCTAAATCTTAGCGTTCAAAGAAAAATACTCAATGTTTCCCTGGGTAACTCTGGATGTTTCACCTAAAGATCTAAAATAAAGATGCTCCCCAACTTCCAATGCTTCGACTAAAGACTTTCAACTTCACAATGGTGCAGAAGCTACCAAACTTCGGGCACCCACAGAGCCACACTGTGTTCTACTCTCGGTGGAGTGTTCAGTAAAGGACACGAGATACTCAGCACTTTATTATAAAACAGGTTTGTGGAAGGTCAAAGTGTTCTGGGCTCGTTTAAGGTAGTCCAGACTAAGCTACATCCGGTAGGTGAGATGCCTTTTTGCCCTAGATGTTGTCAACTTATACTGGGTTTATCAGAACATAACACCGTCTGCATATTAACCTCATTAACAGAGCCCCTACCTTGTCAAAGAGAGGCTGGTATAATGCTGCATACTTTCTTTCCAAGTCATGAACTTCTTCATAGAACTTGGCTTCTATATGAGCACACCTCACCTGAAGTTGTTTCAATGCATTAATTCTTCTTTTTACTGCTTTAGGTAAACTAAAAAAGGGAATAAGAAAGACAACATCCTCATGCCTGCAAAGTAAGGAAGCATGCTTTTCAATTCTATTAAAATAAATTCAGGTTGGCAGAACTAACACCCTTACCATGAACAAGACCTCTTAAAAATCATTAAGGTTGAACATCCCAACAGTAAAAAAGGGTACAGGAGGATGCAGAAAAGACAATTCATGAAAGAATAAACACAAATTGTCCAACACGAAGACAGGTTCAATCTCATAAAATATCCGAAACAATGTAAACATTTAAAAGCACTCATCTATTCCTTACCAAATTGGCAATTAATACCAAAACAAAACACCTAGGTTTTATGAGGCTAAGGGCTAAGAAGCCCTCTAACTGATTCATCTTTCTTAAGGGCAGAAATACTGAAAATGTTCTTTGGACCCAGTAATTCTACCTTTAAGAATTTATCCTTCAGGCGGGACGCAGTGGCTGATGCCTGTGATACCACCACTTTGGGAGGCCAAGGTGGGAGGATTTTGCTTGAGGGCAGGACTCCAAGAGCAGCCCGAGCAATAGAGCAAGACCCCTCTCTACCAAAAACTTCCTAAAATAGCCAGGCATGATGGTGTGCAGCTGACCTGTAGTCCCAGCTACTCGGGAGGCTGATGCAGCAGGATCACTTGAGTCTGGGAGGTCAAGGCAGCAGGAAGCTATGACTGCACTACTGCACTCCAGCCTGGGCAACAGAGCAAGACTCTATCTTACCAAAAGAGGGAAAAAAAATTTATCCTAATCAAGTATTCATGCTGGAGTGTCCATCGATAGATCCGTAAAACTGAAAACTACACGATGCAAGTTCAAATACAGCCTATGCATCACCGCACTGTCCAAGAATATTCAGTGCCACGTGGGATCCACTTGGCACACTGGAGAAACACAGACCATAGATAACACAAGTTTGTCTTAGAGTCAGGCCAACGATGAGTCTGTCTTTCAATCCTTTTCCATGTTTTAAAAAATATTTTAGTTTGTATGTATAACTTCTATAAGTCAGAAGAGAAATCCCTGTTTTTAACCCATCAGAACTATGTGTCACAATCATGCGGACTGAAGAACAGATTCCTGGCCTCATCACAGACCCAAATAATCTACCCTGGGGCAAGGCCCTGGGTCCTGCATCTTGAATACTCATTCACATGATCAGAGTCCTAAGTCTAAGCGCATGACTTACCCTCCAACATCACACTGCACAGAACAATAGGCAGTTCTCACACAGGTATCACTGGGCTGGCAGTTACTAGAACAACTGCGTTGCATCCCAAAGGACCAGTCTCCGGGGTTAAACAGAACCACAGCTAAGGTCCTTAATTTAAGCACTGACTCTCAAATAATGTTTAACACTCTGGAACTACTGCTGGTAGGTGAAAACGAGGGAAAAGCATGAAGAACTGGACTCTCACTGGCATTTGTGCCTCTCTTCTGCTCTGATCATTTGTTCACTGTGACAGGGCACTCTGCTGCCCAGGCTGCAGTGCAGTGGTACAGTTTCGGCTCACTGTAGCCTCAACTTTCTGGGCTCAAATGATCCTCCCACCTCAGCATCCCGAGTAGATGGATTACAGGGGCACACAACCAGGCCAGTTAATTTTTTTTGCATTTTTGTAGAGATGGGGTTTGGCCACATTGCCCAGGCTGGTCTCAAACTCCTGGGCTCAGGCAATCTGCCCGCTTTGGCCTCCCAAAGTGCTAGGATTACAGGTGTTAGCTACCATGTCTGGCTAATTATACGATTTTAAATTAGTTTAATTTTCGAAACTTTCCAACTGAAGTAAAATGACAAAGCATGTTAAACAAACTGGACCCTGGCGTGCCCCAGCAGTCCCCCAATCATTCATATCAACTACACCCAGGTCCCTGCACTTTTCCTGGAATGCGGCCAACACGAAACCACTTCTAGTCCCACATAAACTTGTTGCCACCCAAGCAGTTCCTCACAGAATGCCACCCCACTAGCCCAGTTTTAAAGCGAGAAAACCAGAAACCATTACTCATTCTCAATTCTTGCCACTCCCGCTCAGTATCACTCCATCCCATCAATCTAGTCTGCAAAAAAAAAAACATCAAAAAATCTTACCCACTAAGTAATCCCCTGAAAAGCTTCTAAATGGGCAAAGCAAACTCTGACTGACCTGGCCAACATGGTAAAACGCCGTCTCTACTAAAAACACAAGAAAGCATACAGCAAATCACCACGGCATGTGTACACCTATGTAACAAACCTGAGTTCAGCACATCTAAATACAAAGAAGCTAGGTGGGCATGGTGGCTCACACCTGTAATTCCAGCTGTGGCAGGAGAATCACCTGAACCGAGGAGGCAGAACTTGCAGTGAGCTGAGACAGTGCACCACTGCACTCCAGCCTGGGTGACAGAGTGAAACTCTGTCTCAAAAAAATACGAAGTCCCCTTCTTGTCATAATTGCCCTGGTAGTCGTAATTGGGGAAACCAGTATGTAAGGTGGGACCTCGGAGAGACCAAGCCCTGACCCAATTATAAATGGAAGCCCAGTAACAGCTCATTCCTTTCAACAACAACAACAACAAAACTGCCAGGCACGGTGGTACACGCCTACAGTTCCAGCTACTCTGGAGGCTGAGGTAGGATTACCGGAGCTCAGGAGTTCAAGGTTACAATGAGCTATTACATGCCACTGCACTCCAGCCTGGGCAACAGGGTGAGACTATGACTCAAAAACCAAAATTCCTTCCAGAACGAAGACGGAGGTCCTGACGAGCCATCTGAGGGTCACCGTCCTTCTCATTTTCATATTGCAATGCATCTAGGACACAGGCCTCTTGTAGGAAAGCAAAGGTATCAGCCAGGTGTGGTGGCTCACCCGTCAAGCCAGCATTTTGGGAGGCGGAGGCAGGAGAACGAACTGAGCCTAAGAGTTCAAATCCAAAAGCAGCGTAGGCAATACAGCAAGACCCCACTTTTTTTTTTTTTAAGACAGTCTCGCTGTCACCCAGGCTGAGGGGTAGTGAACACTCAGAGGCGTGCGGCGCTATGCCCAGCTAATTTTTATTCTAAGGTGTCAGTGTCACAGGCTCATGTGGGTTAGCCAGGAAGGAGTTCTTTTAGTTAACTTAGAAGCCACCAGTTGTCCTCCCCAACTTGGATGATCCGTGAAGTCCTCTAGCCCTCCACAAGATGGCACTGTGCACTTCCTATCAGACAACTGACAAGACTGCTCCGTCCCGCAGGCAAACCCTGAGCCTGAGCACGGGGTACAGGGCCACTTATCAGTGCCTGTCTCTCAGAGACAGTGTCTGTGGAATGAAAACACATTTATTCCTCTTCCGAATAACTAAAAAGTGATTTTCCCTTTGTCCTCCGTTGCATGAGACCCTACTGACGCGTACTCACGTTTCAATGTAGCTGGAAGGGGTGTGAGGGACACTGTCAAGTCGCTCCTGTAAAGCCGCCAACACTCGAGGATTCTGCATCACCTGATCTGTGAGCTTCTCTATGAAGAGTTAAAACCAAACATACTTAAAATACGCCCACCACACACAATAGCCAAGAGTCAAAAATTAGTGACATCGCCTACTTAGCTTCGCCTAGATGTACATCTAATTTCTAAATACATATACCAGTGACTTCTTAAACAGGTTTCGAAAATAATTAAAATTTATTTTAAAAGCATTTAACACTCTAGGTTAATCACCTGATGGGTCGTTACAAATCTACCGAACAGATACCTAGAGTCCTGGCTCTCACCAGGACTGTGGCTGTTTAGCTCCAGGCTTGAACGACTGAGAACATCATTAATGTCATTAAGTTCCCGTGGTCTACCCACACGTCCCATTGCGTCCAGAAGCCAAGAACGAAGACCAGATCAGTTCCTCCAGGCAAAAGAGCATCCACTAGCACCCTCAGTCACTGTGGTGCCGTGACTTCAGTCTAGGAGAGCCCAACGCTCAGCAGCCCCGACGGCACTGTTCTTTGCATGTGCTGCTCACCTCTGCCTCGAATGTTCTTCTGCCTAAACCCACCTCCGTCCAGGAAGCACTTACGACCATTCCACCCACTTACAGCTAACCCAGGTGTGTAGTGAGCTCCTGAGGTGTTTGTATTCAGAAGCCCATTTCCCAATAAACCAATGAATGAGACCCTGTGAGGGTAGTGACTGTCCTCGTACTCAGCTGTAACTAAGGAGTGGCAGACATCTGGCTTGTGATACAGACTCTAACAATTTCCCTCCTAATGCCACAACACAGAAACCCAAACTCATCACCCTTGCCTTACTCAGAGCCAGTCCATGCCCAGTGATTCTCCCATGATGTGGTACGTCAAACACACCAAGTAGGCACTCTAATTTTTTTTTTTTTTTTTTTTGAGACAGAGTCTCACTCTGTCGCCAGGCTCCAGGCTGGAGTGCAGTGGCACAATCTCGGCTCACTGCAAGCTCTACCTCCCAGGTTCAAGCAATCATCCTGCCTCGACCTCCTGAGTAGCTGGGACTACAAGTGGGCACCACCACACCCAGCTAATTATTGTATTTTTAGGAGACAGGGTTTCACTATGTTGGCCAGGATGGTCTTGATCTCTTGACCTCATGATCTGCCTGCCTCGGCCTCCCGAAGTGCTGGAATTACAGGCTTGAGCCACTGCGCCTGGCCTAGGCACTCAATTTTAAACATTTATAATAGAACTGCGAACACAACCACTCACGTGAGGCACATGAAGTGCATTTAATGGACATAATTTGTATATATAAAACTGTGTACACATGTACAGTATGTAAATACTCATGCATATAGAAACACACATCTCCTCTAGCTCTGTCCACTGAAAGGGCCTACAAACAATGACATCTAGTATCTGTATTTTGGTTTCAACAGGTTGGTGCAAAAATAACTGAAGTTTCTGCCATTAAAAGTAACGGCAAAAGCCACAATTACTTTTGCACCAACCAAGTAAGTATCTTCCTCCATGAAAAGGATCAAAGTCTTTTGAATCAACAGTGGATTTCAGGTCTAGGGTAAGGAAAATACAAGATAAAGTGGAACATCACACTCCAAAGCTAGGAGTACTCAAAAACCGAAGAGCTGAAAGAACCTAGAGGCAGTGGCCCACATCTGCAATCCCAGCCCTTTGGGAGGTCAAGGTGGGCAGATCACCTGAGGTCAGGAGTTTGAGACCAGCCTGGCCAACGTGGTGAAAACCTGTATCTACTAACAATACAAAAATCAGTCGGGCGTGGTGGCATGTGCCTGTAATCCCAGCTACTGGGGAGGCTGAGGGAGAATGGCTTGAACCTGGGAGGCAGAGGCTACAATGAGCTAAGATTGCATCACTGCACTGGAGCCTGCGCTACACACCAACACTCCGTGTTTAAAAAAAAACAAAAAGGGACCCAGAATCCAGCCTGAAGAGATCCCCAATGGCCAAATGAGACAATATGCACACCAAGAAAAACGATGGCAACTGACAACACACTGAATAAAAACGCCTGTAACCCAGCCGGGCGCGGTGGCTCACGCCTGTAACCCAGCACTCTGGGAGGCCAAGGCAGGTGGATCATCTGAGCTCAGGAGTTCGAGAACAGCCTGGCCAACATGGTAAAACCCCATCTCCAATAAAAATACACAAAGTAGCTGGACATGGTGGTGGGCACCTGTAATCCCAGCTACTCAGGAGGCTGAGGCAGGAAAATCACTTGAATCTAGGAGGTGGAGGTGGCAGTGAGCCAAGATCATGCCATTGCACTCCTGCCTGGGAAACAAGACTGAAACTCCATCTCAAAAAAAAAAAAAAAAAAAAAAAAACAAAAAACACCCAGTAATTCATGAGTCTATAGTGACACTAAAATAAGAAAAGGGAAAGTTCTTCTTTAATGGACTGTGTCAAAGGATTGGCAGAATTAGAAAAACACCCCTTTGCAACCACCAACGTTGTCAGGCACGATCATCAGCAGGTGCTAAAACCACTGTGTGAAAGTCTGCTGAAGGAGAAGACTCTACACGTGCCTGACCGACTGCTTGCAAGGTCAAAGGACCTGGATAACAGAGAAGTTGGGCAAGCACTGTCTTAATCATTAAGTCATCAATCTTAGTGTCCCCGGACAGGCGCTGAGCCAACATCATGTGCCTCCCGAAGCAATGACCACTGCATCATGTCACCTGTGTGCCCTTCCTGCCAAATGTTTGCCCTGAATCTCATCAGGAAGAAAGGACTAGGCAAATCCAGACTGTGGGCATTCTATAAGACAACAGTGGCTCACATCACTCTGATGTGTCCATGTATTAAGAGACACAGAAGGTAGACAGATGACTAGAACAAAACAAAATACACAATCCTTGAGCAGGCGCTGGATTTGGGTGTGGGGTAAAAATTGCTGAGAAAACCAGGGAAACAGGAACACAACCACGTTAGGTAACAGTATCGTTCCAATGTTAAGCATTGTAGAAAAGTTTTAGGAAAAAAGAAACCCACCACTCGCTTTCAGACAGTTTGGAGGGAGTGGGGAAAACAGATATATGGTTTTTTTTTTTTAATGGGGGAAAGATACCACATCTGTGAATTTATGAACAAAATGACATTCCCAGGATTTGCTTCCTAACAACCAAAGGAAGGAAAGTTAAGGGTATAGATAGAAAAACAAATGGCCAGGTACAGTGGTCTGTGCCTGCAGTCCCAACTATTTGGAAGGCTGAGGCAGGAATATCAGTTGAACCCAGGAGTTCGAGACCAGCCTGGGCAACATAGCAAGGCTCTACCTCGAAAGACTGGTCATTTGTTGATCAATACTAAAGGTGAGTAATGGTAGGCACAAGAAGGTACACTGTACTTTCGCTTTCCTATTGTAGAGTCTGAATTCCTATAATAAATAAATAACAAATACATCTTTTATTAATGAGAAAGTGATTTTTCATTTTCATTAATCTAACTCTCCTAAAAGTCACTGAAGTACGGGAATCCCTCGCCTGCATTAATTAATGGCTCCAGAGAGCAGAAGACTCCCCACCCTGGAATCTTCTCTCCAACTGCTGTTTTTCATGTGCAGTGAACTGACCTGTATCAGTTGCATTTTTGGCAGCTTCCACGGAATCTGAAGGAACCCCATCTGAAAAACTAAGACAACGGTATGTTTAAAAAGTATTACTGTAAACAAAGTTCCAAAGACACAGCACAGATGGACAGGTTTCTGACTCAACATATTAACAGGTATCTCTACAGTGACGTCAGATTTGCACAGGAGACCACTACTACTGTGTCTATGTTATGAAAACATTCTACTACTTAACACCCCCTCTTCTCCCAAACATACAGCCCTACAAAGTTATTTCCAACCTTAGCCAAAGCTTCCTTAGACAACTTCCACTGCTACAGCATCTTTCCTCAAAACACCGCTCCCAGCCCTCAAACCAAAACCATCAGCCAACAGGCCTGCTACTGTTTGGTCAGCTGCTCACGTGACCAGAGCAAGGCAGTCTTGTCAAGTTAAGACAGTGCCAAAGTGGCTTTATAAAATCAGCCATCGAACAGCTTTTAAAGATGCCTGGACACACTCCCCTCATAAGAAATAAACATTAAATAACATATGCAACTAAAAGTGACCCTCAATCCACAAAACAGAATCTTCCACTGGATCACTGACAGCCACAGACACTTAGGACAGTGTCGAGTTAGTTACCTGACTTCAGCCCAGGCGTGTTACAAAGCAGGGGAGCACAATGACTGCTTTCCATAAAGGATCTGTAAGTGTCAACCTCTGAGGCACGGTTCATGCCTCAAGTAATTTCCTCATGTGCTCTAGTACACACACAAGAATGGGCCACCAGCTAGACCCTGAAGTGCACTTAACTTTGATTCTAATGCTTATTGAAACATGGCTTGGCTGTTGCTCACCAAATGAATTTTAAACTTCAATAAACGAAGTCCACTTTGGCTTACCTGTTATCTGCCATCTGAATGTTTTTATCCCTATAAATGAAAAAAGAGTTATAATCATTATATTCATAAACAAAAATATTTGTTCAACATACTTTTAAAACCATGGTTGCCTATGGGATGGAGTCCACTAGAAGGGGTAGGAGGGAACTTTCTAGAGTATTGAAAATGTTCTAGATCTTGACTGAGGTTACCTGGATATATGCATTTGTTAAAACTCATTAAACTACACACTTCGGATCCGTGCATTTCATCACACACAAACTTGACTCATAAAAATTTCTCACCGGGGAGCAGTGGCTCATGCCTGTAATCCGAGCACTTTGGGAGGCTAAGGTTAGTGGATCACTTGAGGTCAGGAGTTCAAGACCAGCCTGACCAACATGGTGAAACCCCATCTCTACTAAAAATGCAAAACTAGCCGAGCAGGGTGGTAGACACCTGTAATCCCAGCTACTTGGGAGGCTGAACCCAGGAGGCAGAGATTGCAGTGAGCTGAGATCGCACCACTGCACTCCAGCCTGGGCGACAAGAGAGAGTAAAAGTCCATCTAAAAAAAAAAAAATCTCTTATTGGCACTAAAATAACCAGACTTCGGAATAACATCAATTCTAATTTACCTTATCTAACACAATTTGGCAACACAAACATATATTAATGCTAGCTCAATTATTTTAGAGTAATTCAAAGCATTTACTGGTATTTACACTTTCAAATTAACTTGTGGGGTTATTTTCTAATTGCATTTGTTTATTCCACATCTTCCATTACTTCTACACTGAGGATGTACCGCTTGTGTAAAAACCTTGCGTAATGTGCTATTATCCCACTTTTAAAGATGAGTATTTCTATACTGATAGAACTAGATGACATTATAACTGAACATAAAGGGTGGGTTCTAGGGAACTTCTTAAACAGCAGAAGTCGACATTAATAAAATTTACATTTTTAACTTTTATTTTTGAGACAGGGTCTCACTGCTGCCAAGGCTGGAGTGTGGTGATGCAATCCTGGCTCACTGCAGCCTCTGGGCTAAAGCAATCCTCCCACCTCAGCCTCCTGAGTAGCTGAGGCAACAGGCATGTGCCACCAGGCACAGGTAATTTTATTTTTTGTAGAGACAGGGTCTGGCTAAGTTGCCCAGGCTGGTCTCAAACTCCTGGCCTCAAGAGATCCTCCCATCTGAGCCTCCCCAAGTGTTGGGATTACAGGTGTGAGTCAACATGCCTGGCCTATACAATTTCAAAATCTAATCTAAATGCATTTACAGTGTTTTAAGCTAAAGGCATCGCTTAAAAACGTCCTTAAATGTAAAGTAAAACAGGTGTGGTTATGAAGCTCCTTAAACTCAGATGTAGTAAAGACACTTGAGAGCCTCGCTAAAGGGTTGTTCCAGCTGAAAACTTGTCAATGTTCCTTCTTCGGTATCTCAGCAAATCCCAAACCTGAATCACACAGCTTTAGGGTAAAACAAACCACCAACAACAAAACCCTCTACATTTAAGAAAAACAGCTCTAATTATGATCTACAACTGTTCTGTATTTAACTCAACTACTTTTTTAAAATTGAGTTTTTACTGTTTCAAAATAAAATATGCTATTTTTAAGATGTAAAATACAAGTATTAACATTGTCTTTTTCAACAAACTAAAGTATTTGTTTTAATGAAGCAGATGAAAACCAAAAAGGACAAAACATGCAGCAGGCACAGTGATTCACACCTATAATCCCAGCACTTTGGGAGGCAGATCACCTAAGCTCAGGAGTTTGAGACCAGCCTGGGCAACATGGGGAAACCCATTTCTACAAAAAATAAACAAAATTAGCCAGGCGTGGTGGTGCAAAACTGTAGTCCCAGCTACTCAGGAGGCTGAGGCAGGTGAATCGCCTGAGCACAGGAGGCAGAGGTTGCAGTAAGCCGGAATAACGCCACTACACTCCTGCCTACAAGACAGAGCAAAACTGTCTCAACACAAAGGAGGAATAAAAAAATGCGACCAGACGTGGTCACGGTTGATGCCTCTGGTCCCAGCTACTTGAGAAGCTAAGGCAGGAGCATCACTTGAGCCCAGGAATTGGAGGACTGGAGGCTACAGTGAGCTATGATTGTGCCACTGCACTCCAGCCTGGACAACAGAGCAAGACCCTGTCTTTAAAAAAAAACAACAACAACAAAAAAAAAACGGCAGGGTGGGGTGGGGCGGGCAACAAATCCTACAATAGCTGGCAATGCTCACTATCACGACCACAGCAGCAACCCAAACCCAGCCCTAGTCAGTGAAGATCGAAAAATCCTTCAATGGAGGCCAGGCTCGGGGGCTCACATCTGTAATCCCAGCATTTTGGGAGGCCAAGGTAGGAAGATCACCTGAGATCGGGAGTTCTAGATCACCCTGACCAACATGGAGAACCCCATCTCTACTAAAAATACAAAATTAGCTGGGTGTGGTGGTGATGACTCTAATCCCAGCTACTAAGGAGGCTGAGGCAGGAGAAATACTTGAAGCCGGGAGGTGGAGGTTGTGGTGAGCCCGATCAGGCCACTGCTCTCCAGCCTGGGCAACAAGAGCAAAACTGCCTCAAAAAAAAAAAAAGGTCCTGTCACCTTCTGCAAAATACACATTCCTCCCAATTCAGGCCCTGCCTACCTCCCCACACTGATTCCCACTCAGTCTCCTCTGCCGTGTTTGCTGCGCAGGATTCCTGAGGTTAGTTACCTTCTCTCATATTACAAATGCAAGGTGAGGCGGTCAGACTTCTAAGTAATGATTTAAGGACAGCATTCTCAGGGCTGAAACACCATCTACCAGTTGATAATAGTGAGGTGGATTTTTTCTGTCACACGCTTTGATCATGTCTCTATGAACATGTCAGCTTACATGGCTTCCAACTCCCGGTTACCCTGAATTCATAACTGCCTGACCGCTACAGCAGCACTTCTGGGTCAAAAGCATGAACGCATTCTGATACATGCTGCCCAACTAGTTGTTACACAACTACATCAACTGTAATTTGGCTACTTAACTGAAGCTCTCCACTGCCTGACAAATGTATCTAACAGCACCTTCCTTATACCACACACACAGTAACTGCTGAAAGGAGCCCACTGACCTGGAAGCATCTATCACTGTCAGTTTAATGGACAGACTCTTGCTTTCACCACCCAATAAATAATACCTCATAAAGGCACATACTTCATCTCCAACACCGCCTGTACTAGCAAGGGACCTACATGTCAGGCGCTTCATACATTTTATACCAACATCAACTCCACTGGGGAGGGACTATCCTCAGTATGAAAAGAAGCTGAGTCTTGGAAAGGTGAGGTGCCTAATCCAAGATTACTTGACGAGTAAAACATGCATTTGTGTTTCAAACAGGACTCCTTCTGATCTTTACCTAGTACCCCACCACTTCACTTCTGGCTGTTTCTACCTGCTCATTAAAGATTGTGTCGCTGCTGGGCCAGGCACGGTGGCTCACACTTATCATCCCAGTACTTTAGGAGGCTGAGGCGGGCAGATCGCCCGAGACCAGAAGTTTGAGTCCAGCCTTGCCAACATGGTGAGACCCCAACTCTACTAAAAATACAAAAATTAGCCGGGCGTGGTGGCACACGCCTGTAATCCCAGCTGGAGAGGCTGAGGCAGGAGAATTTCCTGAACCCAGGAGGAGGAGTCTGCAGTGAGGTGAGACTGCAATCCAGCCTGTGCGACACAGCAAGATTCCATCTCAAAAAAAAAAACAAACCAAGATTCTGTTGCTGCTATTGGAACAGGTGACAAGCAACAGCTCAGCCAGGGTCAAAGTCCTGCTGTTTAGGGACATCTCCAAGAAATCCATTTTGTCTCGAACTGGAGTATAAAAATATTCCCTTTTGATTCTGTTCACTATGCAGTCCCAGAGTCCCTCACAGTTCGTGGCACAGAATCAGATGAATGCTTAAACAAACTGTTTTATGACACGGGCCAAAGAGATTCACCTTCCCATAGAATGGTACCTGTTTCAACTTAACAGAGTCCGTTGATACAATGACTCACTCAATTTCAGTGAAGGCATGTGCTTTTTTTGGGAGACACAGTCCCACTCTGCTCCCCAGGCTGGAGTACCGTGGTATAATCATAGCTCACTGCAGTCTCAAACTCCTGGCTTCAAGTCACCCTCCCACCTCGGCCTCCCAAGAAGCTGGGGCAACAGGCATGTGTCACCAAACCTGGCTAATTTCCAATTTTTATAGAGAGAGACAGGGTCTTGCTGTGCTGCCCAGGCTGGTCTTCAACTCCTGTTGTCAAGTGATCCTCCCCCCATGGCCTCTCAAAGAGCTGGGATTACAGAAAAGAGGCACCATGTCCAGCCCAGCATGTGCTGTTTAATACCACTTTTGGTGACAAGATGACAAGGCAGTTAAATTAAACCCAACACAATATTCTTTTTTTTTTATTTTAAAAAGTGCTAAATCAAGGATAAAAAAAAAAAAACAAAATAAAAAATTTACACAATAAAAAAGGAAATAATTTTGACTAAAGAACAAACCAACCCAGAACTCAATGTCTAGAACAGGCAGACACACACTGAAGAGCCTGATTTCAAACCCCACGCCTACCGTTTCCCAGCTGCATAGCCTTCTTCTGTACCTCAGTTTCATCATCCACAAACGAGAAGCCAGTGGCTACCTGAGAAGCTGTTAATGAAGACAAATTGCCTAGTACATAACAGCAGGCCAGGTCTCTTTCCGCTTTTCTAACTGTCATGCATATAGACTGTGTCTATTCCCTGATATGAAACCAACAAATGGAGTTACTTTAAACACTGCACCCTGTATAGAGGTTGAGTATCTCTTATCTGAAATGCTCGGGACCACAGGTGTTTCAGATTTTGGAATATCTGTATAAACATGATCAGGTATCTTGGGGATGGGAACCATGTCTAAACATGAAATTCATTCCTGTTTCCTATACATCTTATTTACACAGACTGAAGGTAATTTTGTACAATATTTTAAATAATTTTGTGCATGAAACAGTTTTAACTGTGACCCGTCTCATGAAGTCAGGTGTGAAATTTTCTACTTGTAACATTAACAAGTAGAGGATTGGAGGATTTCGATTTTTGATTTGGGATCAGGAGCGCTCAATCTATATGAGGAAAGACAGTGTCGAGTGGTGACATTATAAACAAGCTAGAGTTCAGTCGGTCAAGCTTCAGCATCACGAATTATTTTTGTTTAGCCATCTCTATCACTCTTAAAACAGAAAGTTATAAGGAACTATCAAACTGACAGGTTTGAGGAAAATGAATACCATTTGTTTTAAATGTTGATACGGGCCAGGCTTCTGCCTTCCTACAAAAAGGCATTCTGGAGATGGGTGGTGGGATGACAGCAGCGTCAATGTACCGAAAGCCACTGAACTGTGCTGTTAAAAGATGGTCAGTTTTGGCCGGGTGCAGTGGCTCACACCTGTAATCCCAGCACTTTGGGAGGCTGAGGTGGGCGGATCACGAGGTCAAGAGATCGAGACCATCCTGGTCAACATGGTGAAACCCCGTCTCTACTAAAAATACAAAAAATAAGCTGGGCATGGTGGCCCGTGCCTGTAATCCCAGCTACTAGGGAGGCTGAGGCAGGAGAATTGCCTGAACCCCTGAGGCGGAGGTTGCGGTGAGCAGAGATCGTGCCATTGTACTCCAGCCTGGGTAACAAGAGCGAAACTCCATCTCAAAAAAAAAAAAAAAAAACGTTGATATGTTCAGTTTAATGTTAGTTTGATAAAACCACAGTCCAAAGACTCATCCGGAAGGTTTTCTCAGTTTTAAAAGGCAAATCAACAGACCTGTACAACTGGGTTAACAATAACGTATCACATAACTGAAAAATTCCTGAGAGATTTTTGTGTTCTTGTCAGAATCAGTATACCACCTACCATGAACTTGACTTAGCCATTCCACAATGTGTAGTACTTCAAAACACCACATTATACATCATACATACAATTTTTGTGTTAATTAAAAAATAAATAATTAAAAATAAATAAAAGGAAATCAAGTTAAATTATGACACGGATACCAGGCAAAAGAATGTTGTAAGTTTTCTCAAGTTCAGGTTCCCTCTCAAGGTCAAAAACTTTAACTATGTCTACAATTCTAAATTCCAATGGGCAAGCAAATCTTCACCCAGTTAATAGGGTTGGAAAAAAAAATTCCCATGATTACATAAATAAATGTTCTGCTTTTACTTATATAAGACACTGCAGCAAACCTATTTATGGATTAACTTCCTTTTACCCCAAACAAAACAACTATTTTCATATGAAAATTTTTAAAATTTTTGTAACAAAATATGGCCTTAATTCCTCATTTTGAACTGAAAATATCTACTCTATAGCTACAGTAACTATAAAACTGGCTCATGGCCAGACATGGTGGCTCATGCTGGTAATCTCAACACTTGGAAGGCTAAGGTGGGCATATCCCATGAGGTCAGGAGTTCAAGACAGTCTAGCCAACATGGTGAAACCCCATCTCCATTAAAAACACAAAAAGTAGCTGGGCATAGTGGCACACGCCTGTAGTCCCAGCTACTAAGGAGACTGAGGCAGAAGAATCGCTTGAACCTGAGGGGCAGAGGTTGTAGTGAGCCAAGATTGCTCAACTGCACTCCAGCCTGGGCAGCAGAGTGAGACCATGTCTCAAACCCACCCTCACCCCCACCCCCAACCCAACTAAATGAAAAGAAACGAAGTGGCCCATGTTTGAGAGACAAAGCTAGAGAGTGTGGTCGTACTTCCCAAAACTTTTATATATTTACTGCCTTAATAAACTCAAAGGTCCTCAATGTCTTTATAGGAGATAACTGAAGGATTAAAATTAATTCAAATGTAATTAACATTTTGACAGGACTCGTTATAATTTCCTAACATCCTATAAATCCTACAAAATTAGGGAAGGTAGTAAGATAAGTAATTTCTGAAGCACAGTTGCTTGACACACATTAAGTCTAAGGAATGGCAATCAACATTCTCAATCCAAGAGGGAGTTGGACCAGTCATTGGGCACAGGTTCAAATCCTCCACGAGTACTGGATGTTTTGGATTAGGGCATCAGAAGAAGCAAAGGAATGACCTATTCTCACAAAGAATCCAGATACCTCTACAGACACCCCAACATCCCCACCCACAAAACCTGGCGAATATACGAAGCCCTGAGACCTTCCAGATTTCATTTCTGTTGCCATGGCTGGTAGACTCCTGATCGAATCTATCATTACCACTCTCCAGGATCAGAAGTTAATCATGTTGTGAAACTTTCCATAATAATGTTTTGGTTTTTTTTGCTTTTTGAGGCGGAGTCTCGCTCTGTTGCCCAGGCTGGAGTGCAGTGTGACAGGATCTCAGCTCACTGCAACCTCTGCCTCTCAAGTTCAAGCCATTCTCCTTCCTGCCTCAGCCTCCCAAGTAGCTGAGACTACAGGCATGCACCACCACGCCCAACTAATTTTTGCATTTTTAATGGAGATGGGGTTTCACTATGTTGGCCAAGTGGGCCTCAAACTGCTGAGCGCAGGTGATCCACTGGCCTCGGCCTCTCCAAGTGCTGGGATTACAGGCCTGAGTCACCGCACCTGACCTACTCATTACTTTAATACATTATCCTAAGCCGGGCATGGTGGCTAATGCCTTTAATACTAGCAGTTTGGGAAGCCGAGGTAGGCAGATCACCTGAGATCAGGTGTTCGAGACCAGCTGACCAGTACGGGAAAACGCTGTCTCTACAAAAAAAAAAAAATACAAAAATTAGCAGGGCATGGTGGCAGGCGCCCATAGTCCCAGCTACTCAGGAGGCTGAGACAAGAGAATTGCTTGAACCCAGGAGGCAGACCTTGCAGCGAGACTGTGTCACTGCACTCCAGCCTGGGCAACACAATGAGATTCAGCCTCAAAAAAAAAAAAAAAAAAGGCAATGAATAATACATGTTTGCCCTCTAAAGAACAAGTTCCACGAGGGCAAGGACCCTGTGTACCTGCTCAATAGCAGTCCCAGGGCCCAGCACAAGACGGGATGAGACTGGTTGCCAAGAAACCTTTGATCAACTCACTGCTCAATGACAGCCTGTCTCCGTGTTACCAGTACACAGCATGGCATCCGCATGCACACACAGGCCTGTTTCAAGCAGCTTCTGAAGACACACAGGAGAGACATTTCCTTAGTCATTCATGTTTGGTTACAAGATCTATTGAAATACCTGACTCCAAACAACAGCAGACCATCTCTTCAGAGACTTCATGGGATGTCAAGCCCTGGGGTTTCAAGAAGGAAGTAAAAACGCTTTCCTTTCCTAACCAAATACTCTACATTTACTCGTGGCCTAGCAGTCTTTACTGCTGCACGCCACCCTTCTTTCCTGGGCAGTTCCTCAGTACACGACTCTATGAGGAAAACACTTTTCTTAATCCAGTACATATATATATATATTTTTAAGATGGGGTTTCACCATGTTGGTCAGGCTGGTCTTGAACTCCTGACCTCAGGTGACCCGCCTGCCTTGCTATCCAAAGTGCTTGGATTACAGGCGTGAGCCACTACGCCTGGCCAGTCCAGGACATATTAAAAGATCTTGTCACCTGGTCAGTAAGGCATTTCCCTCTCCACCTATTTCAAATTGCAACCACCAAAATCCCTACTCCCCACCAGTTTCTCAAAAGCACCTACCACCCTCTAACTTGTTTGTCTGTCTCCCACAGCAGAAACGAAGGCAAAGCCTTCTGTTTTATTCAGTGGGAGGCCCCAGTACCTAGAACTGTGCCCAGCACACAGAAGATGCTCATGAATAAATAAATAGATGCAAAGCTACTTTAAGTAACTGAGTAAACATGTACTTTGCACATAAAAGAGTAGTGTCATTCTTTCTACCATACATTAATTAAACAGAAATCATCTCGTTTTTGAACAGGCTTTTCTGGATAGTGATAAATGCATGGCGCATTTAAAAGTCCCAAGGACATGGAATGAACGCACGTTTAGTTTTAACAGCTAACACAGAGAACACTTGCGGGAACAAATTTAAGGCTATGAAGTGGTCAAAATACAAAGCAAAGTTCACCAAGTGATCTTTCACGGTTTTCACACTACAAAAACGCAATGCCTGTTACTAAAGCTGGCAAACAGTAAAGCAGCCCGTTCTCTCTCAGAGGCAGAACGGGAAACCAATGGCTGCCAGTTGAAAACAAATTTACACCAATCATCACAAACTACTTCTTACAAATTTCACAGCAGTCAAACACAAAATTATTTACTATCTCCCCCTCGAGAAGAGCTTTCCATTACTATATGCTCAAAGACAAACCTTACAGCTGCAGTTTCGGGAGGCATAAATTTGAACCTCAGAGGTCCCACAAAAATTAAGCTGAGGCCGGATGAGAGCAGTTTCCTGCAGAGATCAGCTACTTCCTATCGAAGAATCAAACTAAGTAAAACCAGCTTTTTACTCTGGATGCCTAAAACACGTTTTCCTTTAAGCAAACAAAAAGTAAGTATTCCTTAGCTAGCAGTCTCAGGCCAAACTCCCAGCAAGCTCATCCCTGCTGTCATATCATTCAAATATAAACTACCATTGCTTCCCAGCAGTATCAGCATTTGCCTATTTCACACAGCTGATGGCTCTCAGGCCATTAGGAATTTAAATCACCTTCTTGCCCACAAAGTACTTTTCTTCCAAAACAAATTGAAAAATTTAGGCCCTTTCACAAAATTTTTGGAAGTACAACACAAACTTATCACAATAGTTTTTAAACTGCAGACAAATAAACGGAAGAAAGAAAAGCACTACTATATATACATATATATTTGAGGTCACTTCCTCCAGATGCTAGAGACTATCAATTGCTCAAAAGAAAAACAGAACAAAGCTTCCAATCTCTACACTTAGCTGCAAATAGCCAACACAAGGAATTAATATGCCATCAATAACAAAAGGCTACTAAAAACTGATAGGTTAACGAAAGTGTTTTCATTTCAGTTTCAAGTTCAAATTCATACTGTAAAGGGGTGAACACATCCTATCCCCAGGTACTTAACCGCCATACAAGTAAGAACTACCTCATGTGGGTAAAAATCTCAAAATCCTACAGAAGAATCTGATGTCTAATGACTCATCTGCAAACGCAATATCCTGTACATTTTGAGGACACCCTAAAACACGTGTAAACGTTTCAGAATTCAGTCTACCAAGGTTGTAAAACTTAAAAATGATTAAAATTTCTCTGCTACTGCAAAGAATTCAACCAATTTCCCCAATAATTATGTTCATTTTGAAAAATAGTACAGGATTTAAGGCTTGCACAACAGATTTACAAACTGTTAAGATGTTATGATACACAGGCACAAGTAACTGCAGACATTCTGAAGCAGTAACTGCTCAGCCAGGAAAAAAAGACTGCAAGTGTATACGTAGTAACAACTATTTAAGACAGCAGTCAGGTGTCACAAAGTCACACCATGAGGCCTACAATTCTAGTAAAAATGTCTCTAGGTAACTGGTGAAGTACTATTAAAGAACTAATTTTTCTCTCTGTAGTCACTCATTTAATCTTTGGAATACATCCCGGTGCTATCACCCCGTTCCTTTCTCTGAACTTCATTTTACTACATTTGCGTATTATTTATTCCGACAGCAATCGCTCATCCCAGTCTGAATCTCAAAATTCTACTATGGGAGGCATTTGGCATTCCGTGGAATAATATAATTTCGAGATGGTAAAGATCAACCAGCTCAACTCCTCACAAGCTAGAGTTCAGTTAGGCTTAGTACAATGATGAAAACAATTTCTCTTTAAAACTTTTTTCATTCCCTTTACAGAAGCGGTAAACCTGGGTAAAGTTAAAACCGCCTGGGTCTTTATCTAAGCTTGGACAAGTCATTCTACGTAAACTCCCAGGGCCTCAGCTTCCAGAGTGGTTAAACGGAAAAACAATAGTATTGATCTCACAGACTACTGGATTATGAAATGAGTTAATACACGGAAGCAGGCTGGAGGCCTAGTGCGCAGTGAACAGGCATTAGTCATTTAGAGGCGTATTTACTACTGCAGGAGGGCAGTAACTTAAAAAAGACTTACGTCTGAGGTCCAACAACCTCATCTACATACTTGTGTATTTTTAAGGTGAGAGAATTTTCAAAAGTCTATTTTTATACTGTATACCTAAATGCAGGTAGTTGAGGCAAGGGACTACTACAGGAAAAAGGAAGGCAGACTTGGGTATGTGAACCAAAGCACAGACGAATGGGCACGACTCCTCCGACAACAGGATGAAATGGCGGACCTTCCTGCCAGAGGAGCGCAGAGTCACCCACACAGGTGATGTGACACACGTTAGGGTCTAAAGGTCCCACGGCTGGAGTCCCCTTTACTGGACCCTAAACTTGTCTGCCTCCTGCACCGCAATCAGAGAACTGTGGACGGTGGAAAGTCTTACCATGACCAGGCCATCCTCCGCTGGGGTGAACGGAGAACATTCAGAAAGGGAAAATTTAAATAAAAAAAAAAAGACTTTGGTCATGTCAAATGTGACCTCACTCACCATCTGTGAACTGAAAGAAAAGCATGGCACTTTCCCATCCAGAACACCTACAATTATTTTTCTTCCGGAGAGTTCGCTTTTCCCTCGTGAAAGACGATTTTAAAACAGTAAAAAGACTTACTGCCCACCTTGCCTAGTAAAGCGCGTCCCGTGAGTAACAGGCTGAGGCCAGTCCCCGGGCAGCGCACGCCGCCCATCGCACCCCACAGCTAAGAAGCGGCGCCGAGGACTTTCTTCCCCGTCAGACGTGCCCTCGGTCACACGAAACTTACTGCCACAGCCCCGCGGAGCCCAGCCCGACCATCGCCCCACGGAAAAGCTCAAACTCCCAAACATCTAACCGAGAGGACCTGGACGTCTCCACCTTAAAAACGGGAAGCCTGGACGCTCCGGCGCGCCCTGCCGTGTAACCGCCGCGGCCCCCGCACGCGGGGCGGACCGGGCTAGCGGGAGATTTGAGCGGCCGCCGCCTCTCGCCGTCTTCGCCTCCTCCGCGTGGCCGCCGCCCAGGAGGCCGCCCGCGGCGCAGAACAAAGCGCCCTGACCTTCAGGGCGGCGGGCGGCCGGGCGGGGCGCCCCAGAGGCTGGAAGGGGCGGCTCGCCAGCGCCCCAGGCCCGGGCTCCAGGCTCCAAACCCCAGGCCCGTCGCGGCCGCCGCCGTCCGCCCAGACCAGGACGCGGCCCCGCCCCTGCCCGGCGCCCCGCAGCTTCCCTCGAGGGCCGCCGGCCGTGCCCACCCTCGGCCCCTCCCGCCAGCCCCGGCCCGGGCGCCCTCTCCAGCGCGCTGTTACCCGCCCAGTGCCGGGGTCTCCGCACCTCGCGCCTCCTGCAGCAGTGGCGGCGACCGTGGCTTCGCTCACTTTAGAGCTGCGCCGCCGTGGCCGCCAACAACGCCGCCTCCCATTGGCCTAGGCTCCTGGCTCCTCTCTCCGCGAGCAAGACCGGCTGCGATTGGGCGAGCGCGGCGCAAGTCAACTGCGCTTCGCGCCGCAGACGGCAGCCAATGAGAAGCCTCCGAAGAAGCGCCGCGCCGTATGCAAATATTCCTCCGCGCGGCAGGCGCCCTGCGTTCCTCCGCCTCTTTAAATGGGACGGGGGCGCGGTGGAGACCCGGAGTGTGGTTCCTTCCCCTGGGACCCTCCCCGGCTCGCCTCGGACCCTCACGAGACACTGGGCGCCACGGCACTCCGTGGGCCCCGGCCGTCCTTGTCTCCTGCGCCCTCCCAGATCCCTAGTTCCATCCCGTCCGCCGCCGGGCGGTACCTCCAGCCCTCGGTGCTCCGCTCATGTGCGAACCCCACCTCCCACGGCGTCCCCTGGCTCAACTCTTTGCGTACATCGCGGGGGCCCCTCCGCCTGGGAGCCGTTTCAGCAGCCCGGTTGGGGCCTAAGCCTAACCCCTGCTCACCCCCGGGGTCCCAGGTTGGAGAACACGTCTACGAAGAGGTGGGGCTGGGTCCTCTCCGCGGACACAACGGGACTCCCCACTTCCTGCGTTTCTCCCCGCAGTGTCCCAGCACCCTAGCTCTGGCCTGGGGGAGACCCTGCCGCAGGGCGCACTGGGCCCTCAGCTCGGGCCCCTGAAGCAGAGCAGGGCAGAGGGCTGGGCTTGCTCGCCTCGCCCGCCTTGTTCTCCCTCTCAGGGTGCCCTCTTGGCTGGGGTGAAGGTACCAGCCCCAGCCTCTCCACATTTCGTAGAAAGACATCCACTTTTATTGGAAAATAACCCTACGCTGGAACTTTTGAGGCTGATTCAGCTCCATGTTCAGCCGTGCCATCGCGGGTCTTCATGACTTTCGTGCATTTTTTTCCCGAAACGTTCTCTTTTTTGGGGTGAGGTTACTTTTGAAACTATTATTATTGGCAACTTATTCCTGTAATGGGGAGAATCTGAAACCATCTAACGCCCCGTGGTTGAAGGCTTAAGAACATAGGGTCACTTATAAACCTGAAAGGGAAGCTGGAAGGCTGAGGCAGGAGGATCCCTTGAGCCCAGGAATTCAAGTCCAGCCTTGGCTCCATGGTGAAACCTCATCTCTGAAAAAAATTGAGTGCGGAGCGCCGTGACTCAGGCCTCTAAGCCCAGCACTCTGGGAGGTAGAGGCAACAAGTCCAGCCTGGGCAACATAGCAAGAGCACCCCTCCCTGCCTGCAAAAAAAAAAATAGGCCAGGCACGGTGGCTCACACCTGTAATCCCAGCACTTTGGGAGGCCGAGGCTGGCGGATCATGAGGTCAAGTGATTGAGACCATCCTGGCCAATATGAGGAAACCCTATCTCTACTAAAAATACAACACTAGATGGGCATGGTGGCACATGCCTGTATCCCAGCTACTTGGGAGGCTGAGGCAGGAGAATCGCTTGAACCCGGGGTGGGGTGTTGGGGGGCAGAGGTTGCAGTGAACCAAGAGTGTCACTGCACTCCAGCCTGGGCGACAGAGCGAGACTCCATCTCAAAAAAAAAAAAAAAAAAAAAAATACCCAGGTGTGGTGGCTCAGGCCTGTAAAGCTACTTGGGAAGCTGAGGTGGGAGGTGGGAGAATTACCTGAGCCCTTGAGGTCAAGGCTGCAGCGAGCAGAGGTGTGGCCACTGCACCCCAGCCCGGGTAACCAGAGGGAGACCCTGTTTCAAAAAAAAAAAAAGAAAATTAAAACAAAAAGTATTTTGAAAAACCCTCAGAGGTGACCAGTGCCTGGCGGAGGCGTGACCCACACAGCGTGCTGAGTCCTCTCTGGCCATCTGTGTTTTAGGGGAGGGTGTGTGCTCTCAATTCCTATTTTCCTTGTTTAGACCTTCAGACTTTTCTACAGTGATCATGCTTTATGCTTTGTGGAAGCATAAACAATGAAAGAAACGACACAAGAAAAGAACCTGTGCTTTTGCAGTTTTGAGGGTCCTTACTGCCATTGAATAAAGCCTCCAGTCCATTTGCAGTAATGAGATCCAGCTGCTCTTGGATGTTGGCTTGGTAAGGGCGGCGTCTGGGTGGGTGGAGCCCCCGAGGGAGCTCGGCCTTGGTGCTGGGGGCGGCTGGACCTGCTGCTTGGGAGATCCGCTGGAACTGGAATGACTGTGGTGCTGGTGGTTTCTCTCCTTGGAAGAGACTCATTTGGAAATAGTCTTCACAGATGCAATTAGGTAATGAGGTCGAGGTGGGCAGATTACCTGAGCCCAAGAGTTTTGAGACCAGCCTGGGCAACATGATGAGATCCCATTTCTACAAAATATTTAAAAATTAGCCAGGCATGATGGTGCATCTATAGTCCCAGCTGCTTAGGAGGCTGAAGTGGGAGGATTACTTGGGGTTGGAGGCTGCAGTGAGCTGTGACTGTGCCACTGCGCTCCAGCCTGGGTGACAGAGCAGGACCAAGACCCTGTGTCAAAACAGAGAAGTCCCCAGATGATGCTTCTGTGCAACCAGGGCTGAAGGCCACTGGGATCAGGACTCCCAGGGTAGCCCCAGGCTTCTCAGCACCCAGTGGGGTTCATCCCTGTTTTCCCAGTGCTGCCTCTGCCAGGCCTCAGGCCTGAGCCCACCTGTCTACAGCCCCTCTGCCACCTCAGCCTCCCCCAACCTGGAGATCAGGAGTCTCCTCCAGAGGCTGCCCTGCCTGTGGTTCTGTTTCTGGCTGCCTTGTCCTCACTGGGGCTCCGGGAGGCAGCCCCAGACAGTCACCACACTGTGTCTTTTTCCTTTGTGTTGCCAGTACCTGGAAAAGCGCCTGGCAGTTGCTGAGCTGTGCCCTTACCTGGGCGCTACTGACTGGCTACACCTTAGCCTGGAAGTGAAGGCAGCAATCACTGCCCCATTCAACAGAGGAGAAAACAAAGGAATCCCTGTAGTGGTCCCAGCTAAGTTGCTCTGACCCTGGAGGGGGCCATGCCCTTCACCTGCTGGGTGACCTCACAGCCAGCAAGAGCTGGAGCCTAGGCCTCAGAAATGCCAACATCCCCCTCAGTGGCTCAGCCTATGCGGCATTAGTGAACCCGGGCTCCAGAGACATCCAGGAGAGAAGGCAGGTTTCTTCTGGTATATGGAGAACAGAAAACGCCCACAGTATACTCCACATGAAAGAGGGGTGAACAGGCGGGGAGTGTCTCTGCAAGTGTCACACCCTCAGAAAGAAGGCTTCTGGAAGACCGTACCCCAAAGTTTGCAGGGATTTGAGAGGCAGGGCACAGGGCCTTTCAGTTTCTACTTTATACTGGAAATTGTCTGTATTATTGTTATTTTCCTTTGTGTTGCCAGTACCTGGAAAAGTGCTGTGTTGCCAGGCACCAGGCTGGAGTACAGTGGTGCAGTCGGCTCACTGCAACCTCTGCCTCCCGGGTTCAAGCAATTCTCCTGCCTCAGCCTCCCGAGTAGCTGGGACTGCAGGCGCGCACCACCACACCCAGCTAATTTTTGTATTTTTAGTAGAGATAGGGTTTCACCATGTTGGCCAGGATGGTCTCCATCTCTTGACCTTGTGATCCGCCTGCCTCGGCCTCCCAAAGTGCTGGGATTACAGGTGTGAGCCACCGCGCCTGGCCTGTATTATTTATTTTTAAATAATGAATACATGATGTTCTTTTTTTTTTTTTTTTTTTTTTAAGATGGGGTTTCACCATGATGACCAGACTGGTCTTGAACTCCTGACCTCAGGTGATCCACCCACCTTGGCCTCCCAAAGTGCTAGGATTACAGGTGTGAGCCACAGTGCCCGGCCCATGATGTTCTTATGGTAAAGACACCAAAGACTGCTCTTTGTGGAAAAACAGGAAGATGTAAATCTGGCTCTTCCAGCTGAACAGAGCTTTCGTGTACACACACAAAAACACTTTTCACAGGCAAACTAATATACAAGAAAAATGTCCACACCATATTGTTCCAGAAGAATCTGCTGCACCCTGACAGCAAGAGTGCAGGGTAGGGAGGTGCTGGGATCCTCTTGGGGGCCAAGCCAGTGGCATGGGTCCAGCCACCCTGTTGTCACGGCAGGCCCTCAACCCAGCGGGGGGAGACTCGAGGGAGCTGGGGGATGGCAGAGAGAAGGAGCACCAGTCAGCGGGCACTCAGAGCGGGCAAACTCCAGGCAGAAAGCGGCCTGGAATCACTGAACGCAGGGGCATGAAACGGGCCGCAGCCTGGCCCTACTCCAGTCCAGGTGGAGCTAGGCCTTCACCAGCTGTGGGGACCAGGCATGCCTCTGGCAATCTGGACACGTTTTTGTGCAGCCGCCCCTGGGAACCGGGCACAGGCCACTCCTTCCTGCCTCCTTGGATGGCACCGCGGCCTTGGGCCAAACTACACTCATGCCAGGCATGGCAGCTAAAGACAAGGGTATTTCCTCCTGGCCCAGTTGTAAGGACATGTGATACCTGGTTTCCAGCACAGGAGAGAGGATGCACTGCGGAAGGGATTCCAGCTGCTGGGGTGCGCTGCACTTCATCGGTTTCTGTGGCTAAAGGATACTGAGTTACAGGCCTCGGCCTACTTCGTATCTCGTTAAGGACACCTCTCTTTGCAGCCACCATGATCACACTAACAAAATTAGCAAAAATTCTACTGTCATCCAATACCTGGTCATTCAAATTTCTTGAAATGTCTTTACAGCAGGTTGGTTCGAATCCTTCAAAGGTCACCCCTCAAACCCGGTGGTTTTGCTTCTCACATCTCTCCCAGGCCTTCTTTTCTGCCGTCTTCTGCTCCCTTTAACACAGGCATATTGAAGACACCGCGGTGGCTCAAGCCTGTAATCCCAGCACTTTGGGAGGCCTAGGCGGGTGGATCATGAGGTCAAGAGATCAAGACCATCCTGGTCAACATGGTGAAACCCCGTCTCTACTAAAAATACGAAAAATTAGCTGGGCATGGTGGTGCGCACCTGTAATCCCAGCTACTTGGGAGGCTGAGGCAGGAGAATTGCCTGAACCCAGGAGGCGGAGGTTGCGGTGAGCCGAGATCGCGCCATTGCACTCCAGCCTGGGTAACAAGAGCGAAACTCTGTCTCAAAAAAACCACCTTGGCATCTGACACAATGCCCCGCCTTCTGCACGAGTCTGGTGGCTGCTTCATGGCCTTACCTGCACGGTCTTTCTGTGCCCGGTATTTCCTGGAGGCAAAAAGTGAGCTGAACAGCCTTGCTATTGAGGGGGCTCTAGCCCAGCGGCCGGGGCCTCAGCTGGGAGACTGCAGGAATGTAGAACCTGGGGCTCCTCCTAGACCTGAACTGGAATCTGTGTTAACAAGCAACTCCCGGTGGTTTATATGCACGCTCAAGGTTGAAAAGCCCTAGCCTAAAGGCTTCATTCAATACTGACTTACATTTTTAGGGGAAATCCTTCTTTTTGTGGGGATGGTGGTTTAGGGGAGGCGGTAACGGACCGGCAGAGCCCAGCATCAGAAAGTAACATGTATCTCCTCCTGGAAACCTACATGCCACCTGCAGGGTGACACTTTGGCAACATGAAATTATGCAGCACTACCAGCTTTCACCCAGGGGTCTTAGCATCCGAGGTCAGCCCTTGCCTGAATCTGTGGCTTCACGTGGGGTTGCAGAACGGAGATACCTAATCCTGCCGCTTCTATTAGCTGGCATCCTTGGGGAAAGAACAACTTTCCCCTTGTAGCTAGGGCCATTTGGTGGCCCCAAAATACACTTCCTATGGAAGGAGAAATGCTTGGATCTGTCACTGAGTAACTACAGAAGGAGTTCACACAGGAGCCACCTCCAGTCATGACAATATGTTTTAGCTTTCTCTATTTTTTTTTTTTTTTTGAGACGGAGTTTCGCTCTTGTTACCCAGGCTGGAGTACAATGGCACGATCTCAGCTCACCGCAACCTCCGCCTCCTGGGTTCAGGCAATTCTCCTGCCTCAGCCTCCCGAGTAGCTGGGATTACAGGTGCGCACCACCATGCCCAGTAATTTTTTTGTATTTTTAGCAGAGACGGGGTTTCATCATGTTGACCAGGATGGTCTCAATCTCTTGACCTCGTTATCCACCCGCCTTGGCCACCCCAAGTGCTGGGATTATAGGCATGAGCCACTGCGCCCGGCCACTTTTCTCTATTTTTGAGAATAAATACAGATGCCTGGGTTTCGACTAATTTTTTTTTAAGACAGTCTTGCTCTGTTGCCTGGACTGGACTGCAGTGGCGCGATCACAGCTCACTGCAGCCTTGACCTCCCATGCTCAGGCCGTCCTCCAACCTCAGCCTCCTGAGTAGCTGGGATCCCAAATGTGCCACCACCCCAGCTAATTGTTTTGATTTTTAATAGCGATGAGGTCTCGCTATGTTGCCCTGACTGGAAGCATTCTTTTCAGTGCTCAAATTGTCCCAGACATAGCCAGTAGGAGCTCCTGAAGCCTTATTTCAAAAGTAATTACAGGTTTCCAGAAAACTGCAAAATTAGTAGAGGTTTGTGTGCCATCCACCTGGTCTCCTGATGGCCACACTGTGCCTGGCCAGAGCACAAGATCAACACAGGAGACTGACACTGGTACACTGTGCGTAGATCCAGCCTTTGTTATCACCAGATTTATGATCACCATGGCAACAAGAACAAGGGAGTGCCCTCCCTGCCAACCTCCCCACTGTCCCTGTGCAGTCACTGCCCCCGAACCTGCCCCCACTTTTGACCCTGGCTGCCACCATCTGTTCTCTAGTCTTACAGCTTGGATTTTGACAATGTTATCTATGTGGAGTCACACAGCATGTGACCTTTCAGGGGTGGCTTTTCCACCTAGCAGAATGCCCTTGACACATACCACCCAGCTGCTGTGTGTCACTAGCTTGTCGTGTGTCCTTCTGACGTGACTCCTTGGTGTTTGAAAACTTCCCTTTTGGGGCACAACAGAACCTGGGCTCAGCTCCTCCTGCTGCTGCAGACCTGGAACTGGCCATTTCTCCAGGGTGGCAGTGGGATTTAAAGCCCCAGATTGGGGCCGGGACTGCTCACTGACACCAGGGATGCCTTGCTTCTCTCCCTTCCCATCTACATAGCCAGGAAACAATCTATGTTTTTAAATCGCAAGTCAGTTCATATTGTTTTTCTAATTCATATTTAATAATTAAAGTGATTTTCCTTGACTTCTTCAATTTTATCCTTGTATTTTTTTCTCTTACACTGAAAACTTGGTTGCTAGGCTGGGCACGGTGGCTCACACCTGTAACCCTGGCACTTTGGGAGGCGGATGGGGGCAGATCACTTGCGGTCAGGAGTTCAAGAGCAGCCTGGCCAATATGGTAAAACCCCATCTCCACTAAAAATACAAAAATTAGTTGGGCATGGTGGCGTGTGTCTGTGGTCCCAGCTACGTAGGAGGCTGAGGCAGGAGAATTGCTTGAACCTGGGAAGTGGAGGCTGCAGCGAGCTGAGATCACTTCACTGCACTGGAGCCTGGGTGACAGAGGGAGACTCCATCTAAAAAAAATTGTTTTCGTTGCTGACACCAGTGATCTTATTTGTCCTGGCATATAGGGTTTGAAAATAACAATTCCAACATTACTACTAACAACAAAACTATTTCTTAAAATTGACGTTTCTACACTTTTTTTGACTTTAGAAAATACCCTATTAAGTCCAGGCGCGGTGGTTCATGCCTGTAATCCCAGCACTTTGGGAGGTCGAGGCGGGTGGATCACGAGGTCAAGAGATCGAGACCATCCTGGTCAACATGGTGAAACCCCGTCTCTACTAAAGATACAAAAAATTAGCTGGGCATGGTGGCACGTACCTGTAATCCCAGCTACTCAGGAGACTGAGGCAGGAGAATTGCCTGAACCCAGGAGGCAGAGGTTGCGGTGAGCCGAGATCACGCCATTGCACTCCAGCCTGGGTAACGAGCGAAACTCCATCTCAAAAAAAAAAAAAAAAAAAAAAGAAAATACCCTATTAAAGATTAAAGATGTGTAACAAATAGGGACAATTCTCAGAAAGTTGAAGTTCTTTTCTTGAGGCTGCCAGTTTGATTTATGGTTTTGTGGCAGATGGTACTTTCTGAAATGGCGGCAGTAGTATTTCCCATCCCTACTGGAACCCAGTAATGCCCATCACAGGGTGGTAGCTATGCCTCCCCTCCCCATGGATGTGGGTGGGCCTTGTGATGCCCTCCACTAGGGAGGACAGTGGAAGTCAAGACATGCCCTCCAAGGTTAGACCCTAAAAGGCGCTATAGCTCCTGCCTCTCTCCCAGGACTTGCACCCTTGGTGGTACAGGCTGCTGCGACAGAAATCAGCCACCCTGACGCTGCCAAGCTGGAGAGACCACAGAGAAAAAAGGTGCCCAAGCCATCTCAGTATGGGACCCAGGCACAAACCTAGAGATGACCCCGTCTCCCTGTAACCGAAAACCGACCAGCTAAGCCCAGTCCATCCAGAGCCGTAGTCCTAACATGATAGTTGTTTTCAGCCATGAAGTTTTGGGGTGATTTGCTAAAGTGGCAACAGGTAACTGGAACATGTTTGCTTTACTTTGGGGGACTTTTCTTTCTGTTTTTTTTTTTTTTTTTTTTGAGATGGAGTCTTGCTCTATCACCAGGCACGCGCCACCATGCCCGGCTAATCGTTTTTGTATTTTTAGTAGAGACAGGGTTTCATCATGCTGGCCAGGATGGTCTCAATCTCTTGACTTCATGATCCGCCCACCTTGGCCTCCCAAAGTGCTGGGATTACAGGTGTGAGCCACCACGCCTGGCCTAAATTTCTTTTATATGTACAACACTGACAAGGTTCAAAGTCAGACCTATTAACACCTAGAGACAGTCATCATTGATTTATAACCTTAGTGCTCCCTGTGTAATTGGGTGGTGCTCTCAAGCTGTGCCAAGCACCCTGCTGATACCCAGACAGGCCAGTTCTAGCCTTTTACTGTGTCACACACCACTGCAGTAAACAGCATTCACACATGGAGTGCAAGGAAAAGAATTGGTACACCCACAACCCAACACTGCCACACATCCCATGCTGGGGCTGCTGCCACCATCCACATGCACTGGATTGAGTGTCCCCCTGGCTGTGCACAGCAATAATGACTGTCCTTTGTCCCGATGGATCTGGCCTGGCACCAGCTTCCACAGGCATGAAGCAGGCTCTGGCTTCTGCTTACACCCTCCTCAGCCGAGGACAGTAAGCACCTTCACATCTGGGTGGTGATTCTTCATCCAGGTGATCCAAGTGTAGAGGCAGGATGGCAAGGACAACACTGGATGCTGGGGACAGACGGCCCCTGCTGTGTTGAGCACTGCCCCCACCCCCACATCTCACCCATCAGCCATGCAGATCCTGGACTTGCTGTCTCCAACGGCAGTTCTGGGCAGCGCGCCAGGGGCCCGCCTGCTGAGCCACTCGCTTTGCTTCTGCCCAGTATGGAACGGCGCTAGGAAAACCTGCAGCGTGTTTATTCATCAGAACCCGAGGGCTGACTGAGTGGCCTTTGTCTAGGGCTCAGCAGGCTCTGCCAGTCTGAGCCTGTCTTTTTCCTACTCAAATACCTCCAAATGTGCCCACACACCAGAGATTAGCCGATAGCCATCAGCATGGGGGAGAAATTCCTTGGCCAGCTGAAGCAGCTCAACTGACCCAAACACCTAAGTTGTGACCTGCTGACCAAGCAGCCTGGCTGGCCACCAGGCCCCCCGCCAAGCGCTGAGCATGCAGGGTGAGGCACAGAGGGTCTCATTGGCCCCCCGTCAAGCGCTGAGCATGCAGGGTGAGGCAGAGAGGGTCTCACTGGCCCCCCGCCAAGCACTGAGCATGCAGGGCGAGGCAGAGAGGGTCTCACTGGCCCCCCCGTCAAGCGCTGAGCATGCAGGGCGAGGCAGAGAGGGTCTCACTAGCCCCCCGCCAAGCACTGAGCATGCAGGGCGAGGCAGAGAGGGTTTCACTGGCCCCCCGCCAAGCACTGAGCATGCAGGGTGAGGCAGAGAGGGTCTCACTGGACCCCCGCCAAGCACTGAGCATGCAGGGTGAGGCAGAGAGGGTCTCACTGGACCCCGCCAAGTGCTGAGCATGCAGGGTGAGGCAGAGAGGGTCTCACTGGCCCCCCGCCAAGCACTGAGCATGCAGGGCGAGGCAGAGAGGGTCTCACTGGCCCCCCGCCAAGCACTGAGCATGCAGAGCGAGGCAGAGAGGGTCTCACTGGCCCCCCCGTCAAGCGCTGAGCATGCAGGGCGAGGCAGAGAGGGTCTCACTAGCCCCCCGCCAAGCACTGAGCATGCAGGGCGAGGCAGAGAGGGTCTCACTGGCCCCCCCGTCAAGCGCTGAGCATGCAGGGCGAGGCAGAGAGGGTCTCACTAGCCCCCCGCCAAGCACTGAGCATGCAGGGCGAGGCAGAGAGGGTCTCACTGGACCCCGCCAAGCGCTGAGCATGCAGGGTGAGGCAGAGAGGGTCTCACTGGCCCCCCGCCAAGCACTGAGCATGCAGGGTGAGGCAGAGAGGGTCTCACTGGACCCCGCCAAGCGCTGAGCATGCAGGGTGAGGCAGAGAGGGTCTCACTGGCCCCCCGCCAAGCGCTGAGCATGCAGGGCGAGGCAGAGAGGGTCTCACTGGCCCCCCGCCAAGCACTGAGCATGCAGAGCGAGGCAGAGAGGGTCTCACTGGCCCCCCCGTCAAGCGCTGAGCATGCAGGGCGAGGCAGAGAGGGTCTCACTGGCCCCCCGCCAAGCACTGAGCATGCAGGGCGAGGCAGAGAGGGTCTCACTGGCCCCCCGCCAAGCACTGAGCATGCAGGGTGAGGCAGAGAGGGTCTCACTGGCCCCCCGCCAAGCGCTGAGCATGCAGGGTGAGGCAGAGAGGGTCTCACTGGACCCCGCCAAGCGCTGAGCATGCAGGGTGAGGCAGAGAGGGTCTCACTGGCCCCCTGCCAAGCGCTGAGCATGAAGGGTGAGGCAGAGGGGGTCTCACTGGCCCCCAGCCAAGCGCTGAGCATGCAGGGTGAGGCAGAGAGGGTCTCACTGGCCCCCCGCCAAGCACTGAGCATGCAGGGTGAGGCAGAGAGGGTCTCACTGGACCCCGCCAAGCGCTGAGCATGCAGGGTGAGGCAGAGAGGGTCTCACTGGCCCCCTGCCAAGCGCTGAGCATGAAGGGTGAGGCAGAGGGGGTCTCACTGGCCCCCAGCCAAGCACTGAGCATGCAGGGTGAGGCAGAGAGGGTCTCACTGGCCCCCCGCCAAGCACTGAGCATGCAGGGTGAGGCAGAGAGGGTCTCACTGGACCCCGCCAAGCGTTGAGCATGCAGGGTGAGGCAGAGAGGGTCTCACTGGCCCCCTGCCAAGCGCTGAGCATGAAGGGTGAGGCAGAGGGGGTCTCACTGGCCCCCAGCCAAGCACTGAGCATGCAGAGTGAGGCAGAGGGGGTCTCACTGTTGAGCAAAGTTTATTATTAATGTCTCAGAGCCAACGACAACATGAACATACATGAACACAACTCTTAATTTAGGAGCTGAGGGTGACTGTAAACATGACTGGAGCATTGGGGCGTTGTGACTGAGGCAGACAGCAGCCACCAGTCCACAATGGCTTAAAAAGTCAGTCCCGTGCCCCCTCACTGGAAGCTTCCATTCTGAGCCATCTGCAAATATTCCTTGTGGAGCTTTTCCTGAGCCTCGAAGAGCTTCTTCAGCTTCTTGGCTTGGCCTTTGCTGAGCTCTTTGCCCTCCATGTCATGTGTGGGCAGACCCTGAAAAGCCAGAGCACAGCAGCTGTTGGTCTCTGCCCCTGGGTAACCCCGACTCCCCTTTCTTGGGCCTCCCGTCTCAAAGCGTGCATCTGATGCAGCCACGTCCTCCTGCTTGGACACGTGGTCACCACACTGCAATTGGCCAGTGCTGGCTCTAGCAGCTAAGAATGGGAGAAGGGTGACCAGAATCCACAGGTGCTTCCTGCCGAGGTGAGGGGCACTGTGACCCTTAGAGCCGACCCATGGCTGAGTTCTGACACAGCTGGCCCGAAGGTACATAGCAAACACATCCAAGGGCCGGCAGGGAGGGGCCTAGAGGTTTGGAGGCAGTGGCTGTGAATGGCCATGACAAAGAGTCTGGGGGTAGGACGCCTAGCTGCGCTACAGCAGCCAGCTTGCGAGGGCCTGGGTGGACCTCGGCCCAGGTCACAACTCCCAGTGCTAGGGAACAGAGCTCACCACGGCAGTGGAGGGCCGCCCTGGCACGGGCTTGCCTAGCTGCTGGGCTGTGGGAGGAGCTCAGTAGTTGGGCCAGGAGGCCCTGGATCCTAAAGCAGGTGTCAGATCTGATTCCACATTTTCTACAAACAGAAAATCTGCTTGTCCAAGGTTGACAATCCCTGTCCTCCCAATTCAATGTGGTCTGCTAACGCTCTGAAAAGGAAGGGAAAGAAGGAATGCTTACATTTTCATCAAACTTGGAGTATTTGTCAGTTTCTGACAAGAACATCTCACTGGGGGGAATCTTCATCTTGGCCAGCTTTGCCGCCTAGAACACACAACACAGCACAGTCACTGCCACCAAGCGGCCCCTGGGGCTCTGCACCGTGACCACGTCTGCTCACACCTCCAGCCCTCAAGTTCAGAGCGCTGTGAAAGATGGGGGAAGGAAGGCCAAGGTGGAGGGAACAGAAAAGGAACAGTGGAAAGCTGGCTGAAAACTCTAACAGCAGTAAGTCTATAAACGCGGGCTTAGAGCTCGGGACCAAACGGCACCGCCTTTCCCCTGCGACTCATGTGAGAAGGGCCTGGCGGGCCTCAAGCGGTGGAGGCAGAGGGTGGGGCTCCATCTGGGAGGGTGTGTGAAGGTGTGCGGGGGCCTGGCTGAGGGCCACGGGGCACGGGGTCGGGGTGCACCCCTGCCTGGAGAGCCCTCAGCCCCAAACAAACATGGTGCTTTACTTCTTGTTCCTGTCTCCTCCGGGCCGCCTCCTCTTTCTTCTTCCTCTTCTCCTCTTCAACCTGAGGGGCAGCACAGAGCCGGGTGAGACAGGGCTGCCCGAGGCTGCCAGGTCTCCCAGAGTGGGAGGTCCAGCAAAACCAGCCCCTTTCCTAGGGCCCGGCGTGGAGGACTGAACAATGACGGGACCACCCCTGTGGGGAGGCAAGCCCATGAGCTGGGCAGCACACCAACCTTCGTCCATTCCCATGGGGATCCTCAGTGGCACCCCTGGGTGCCTGGCCCTGCTCTAGGTGCAAAGGTATGCAGCAGGCAGACAAACAGGACCAGTGCTGAAACATGCAGGCACAACTAACGTGAAGAAATAGACCAGCATGGTAAGCCTGGCCCAAGACGAGAGGCTCCGTCAGGTGATGACCAGGACAGCGCTGTGAAGGGTACCCTGAGCGGGTCTTGGGGTGCCTGGGAAGCAGCAAGGGCCCCGGGGCAGGATAGGAAGAAGGAGCAGAGGCCAGCCTTGGGGGCTAGGTGAGGAGACCAGAGTCCACTGCAACCCCAGGCAGCATCCGGGCAGGAGCGAGGGGGCCTGATGCTGCAGGGAAGGGCTTGCTCATGGAGCCAGCAGGCTGGGTGTGGGTGAGGGGGCCTCAGCTGCTCTGGGAAGTTCTGGCCTGAGCCACTGCACGGACAGACATGCCCTCCACTGACAGGGAGGAGGAGCGAGTTTGGGGAGCTGAAAACCACATTTCCTTTGGACAGCCTAGGCTTCAGATGCTTCCTGGCTCGCTGGAGCTATCAGGCAGGCGGCTGGGCACAATGGTTTTAGGCCACCAGATACGTGACAGATGGTGGAGAAGCCGCAGGGCCAGATGAGGTCTCCTGGGGAGGCTCCACACGGAGCTGGGGAAAAGAAACCAGGAAGGCACAAAGGTCTCAGAGGCTTGGGATGGGGCTGGGCCAAGAGGATCAAGAGCTCTTTCCAGGTAGATGGAGGGAGAGCAGGGCCAGCCGAGGGGAAGGGGCTGCGATGGGGAAGGGGGCTAAGTCAGGGGAAGAAGGAGCTGGCCGCTGAGCTTGGAGGAACCAGAGAGGCAGTGCTCAGAATTTTTGCCTTTTCCCTTTTAAAGTTAGGAAGTGTTTACGTGCTGGTGGGAAGGGTGTAGGCAGAGGCAGGACCCCTACCCCATGGTGCCTTGGGCCTGGGGTGCCTTCTTGCAGGAGTCTGGTGAGATGAGAGTCCCCTGGTTGGAAAACAGGAGCTACCAGAAGTCACAAGGCATAGCCAAGGTGGACAGTGGAAAGGCCAGCGCAAAGGGCACAGGGCCTGCCCTGCAGGGTGCTCCTCTTGTCTGCCCCCTGCTTCGAAGCACTCTGCCGAGGAGTGCAGCACGCCAGGGCGCCTGCACAACTAGCACCAGGCCACGTCACAGCATAGCATGGCAGGCCAGACCCTAGGCTAGGTGAGCGACTGTGATGGAATGGGGAGGGGCCCTGATGGGGCGGTCAGAGCAGCCAACCTCACAGGGCAAGCCCAGCTCCTCCCAACTTGCCAGCCAGGATGGACCTGCAGACCATTCACCGCAGCCTGGAGCTTTCCCCAGAGTTCCGGTTTGTTTTTTCTCCCAGGCACTGCAAACTCCAGCCACCCACACTTGCATCTGGCGTCAGCTCTCCCCTCGTGCCTTGCGCCTTGTGGTGGTGCCAGTACAGGGTGGGCATAGATGTCTTCCCAAACCCGCGTATCCCATCTGTCAATCACCCACCCTGTGGATTCTACTTCCTCAGTCCTGCCAGAGCCTCCTTTCTGAGAGCTGTGGCATCCAAACTCGCCCTCCACAGTGGTCTCCTGCTTTCAGCCTCTTGGGCCCACCTGCTGGTGGCAACAGCCCCCTAGGCCCACCTCCCATGGAGTGCACTGGGGGCCCAGGTGCCTCTCATCCTGCTGCCTGCATTGCAGGGTGCCCCATACACTGTGCCCAGAGGTTCTGACACCGAGTTTTTGTTCTTGTTCTCTCCTATTGGGCACCGTGGAACCTGGACCATCCCTGATCCCAGGAGTGTTGTGGGGTACAGGTGGGGAGTATGCTGGGACAGGAGGTGGACAGGCATCGGGGACATGCACCACCCAGGTGAGGGCAAGGTGAGACTGGGACCTTAACATGTCAGCTTCACAGTTTGCTAAAAGTGACTCGTTTTCACTTAAGCTGAGGAAATGATCTTTTTAAAAGAGGTCCTTCATTAGAAGATACTAGTTAATTTTTCTAACATTTATAAATACTGGGATTTTAATAAAAGTGTAAACATCAACGCTTAAAAAGTAAACTATGTAATAACCCTAATGTTTCTCACATTTTCAACAAATACCAAGCTGAAGTCATCTGCATCTCACTCACCCGTCTCTTTTCTTCTCTCTCTTTTAACAAGGTGTTTCTGTCTACCAGCTTCACCACCGTGGGCAGTCCTGAGAAGAGAGCAGTCTGTGAGAAGAGGCTGCGCTCTGCTCTGTGGGCCATCTCTGCTGCCGGGCCAGCCCTGCCCTGCCCAGACCACACGGTGCTGCCTGGTCAGAGCGAGTGCCCACTGAAGAAAAACCTCCGTGACAGCAGTGAAGCACAGCACAGGAGAACAGTGTGTGCGTGTGCGTGTGCGTGTGTGTGTGTGTGTGTGTGTGTCTGTCTGTGTGTGGTCGCGTGGTCTCGGCTCACTGCAACCTTTGCCTATCGGGTTCAAGCAATTCTCGTGCCTCAGCTTCCTGAGTAGCTGGGACTACAGGCACGCATCACCACACCTGCTAATGTTTTAGTGGAGACGGGGGTTTCACCACGTTGCCTAGGCTGGTCTCAAACTCCTGAGCTCAGGCAATCCGCCCACCTCAGTGGTAGGGTGACAGGTGTGAACCACCACACCTGGTGAGAACGTTTTGTAATTGGAAGGTAGGAAGGTCTTGCCCCGCCGGGAGTCGGAAAATAAGACATGTCATCTGAGATGTAAAATGACCAGGGGCAGAGATGGGTAGTGGGGAGGGGGATAAAGAGGGGATGGTTAATGGGTCCAAACAGGTGGACACAGGACTAGGATCCAGTTCGGGGTGGCACAACAGGGCCACCATAATTAAGAATTTGGTGTAAATTTCAAAATAACCAGACGAGTGGGATTGGAGGGCACGTGACACAAATGGTAACTGCTTGAGGTGACAGCATCTCAATTACCCAAATCTGATCATTATATGTCATATGCATGTATCAAAATGTCACACGTAGGCCACACTGTGCGCCCATAAAGACTGAGCAAGTCTGGGCGCAGGGGCTCATGCCGCTTTAGGAGGCCAAGGCAGGCGGCTCACCTGAGGTCAGAAGATTGAGACCAGCCTGACCAACACCGTCAAACCCCGTCTCCACTACAACTACAAAGATCAGCTGGGCGTGGTGGCACATACCTGCAGTCCCAGCTACTTGGGAGGCTGAGGCAGGAGAATCGCTTGAACCTGGGAGGCAGAGGTTGCAATGAGCCGAGACTGCACCACTGCACTCCAGCCTGGGTGACAGAGTGAGACTCCGTCTCGATAAATACATACTCAATGAATAAATTTAAACAAATGAAAATAAAAACCAAAACATGAATTTTCTGCGGAACAATAAAACCTCCACAAAGTGGGAGGATAAGCATGAAATCTGTTGACAGTCTACAGGACACAGGCATGTTTCCTCAGCTGAGAGCATCAGAAGTGGCTGAGGCTGCAGCAACAGGGGCAACGGGCAGCCAGGCCCTGAGGGGAGACGATGCCCCCGCAGGAAGTGGTGGGATGGACTGGGAAGGAGCTATGGGTGCGCCCGGCCCCTGCCGGGCTGCCAGTGTGGAAATGGTGCTGGGGGACCCACGGGGCTGCCTCTTTGGGATTCTGCATCCACAGTCATGATGCATGAACCTTGGCCCAGCCTCGGGAGATCTCCCTGTGACACTTTTCCAAGCTCTTGGTAACTTGATAGCAAACAGCAAGGGCTCACCCACCTTCATGGTCTTCAAACCGCACCCCAAGCTCAGGCAGGATGTCATCCCGCAGGGCATCGCTCAGCTGAAGAACCTCAGGAACTGCAGGGGAAGCAAAGCAGTTCCATCAGGAACGGAGGCCCACAGACCGTGTGCTTCCTCCAGTGCCTGCGAGGGAGGGGCCGGCAGCAGGATCGGCTGCACAAGCCCAGAGACCAGTGTCCTCCCAGGTGCTGTTCTGGGGGATCAGGGCAGAGCCGGGAAGAAGCATAGCACAGGCTGCTGGAAGCAGCTCTTCCAGGACAGAGACACAAGTTGGGCAGACAGTGGGGGTGAGAGGGTCAGGACAGGTCTGGGGGTCCCTCCGGGTGCTAACACTCTTCACCTGAGGCTGACTGTCGCTGTTGGTGCCAGAGTCAGCTTCCTTAAGGAAGGACCGTTCAGACTCAAGTCCCTAAGGACTTGGTTCCCAATGCACACGGCATTGGGATAAGGGTCCTCATCAGGACCCAGGAGAGCTGTGTCCCAGGACCGCTTAGGAGCTCTAGCTCTGTGAGAATCAGGCCTCCAGGGCTGAAGCGCATGCAGCTGGAAAGGCAGTGGGGGCAGGCTGGAGGTTGCTTCCCAGAACTGCGCTCCCCTCTGCCTCTGACTGGGGACCCAGCCCAGCTGGGAGGGTGAAGGGAGGCATGTCACATGGGGGAGAGAGCTTCGCTCTGTGGCTGACTGGCCTCAGAGTGCAGCACTGCAGACCTGCCCTGCATCCTGGGAGGTTCTTCACACCGGCTCCCGGAGGGCCCCTCTGTGCCTCTGCTCTGCCTGTCTCCAGCCCATGCACCATGACCAGGTGGGGAAAAGGACATAAGGAGTTTTGGGTGTCATGGGGTAAATGGGATGCCCCCCTATCTCAGAGGGACTCCAGAGCACCAGGTGGCGCACAGCGTCTCCTAGACTCCACCGACAGGACGGGTGCTGGGGCTCTCCAAACAACGTTCTGCTCCAAAGGCTGACCTTGGCTTTGCTGGAATCCCCACCCTGTAGCTTTCTTCTGGCCCCTCAGCTTGCTGCGCCCCACTGTGCTAGGTGTGCATGTGCCCTGCCCCCAGCCTGCTGGGACCCCCGCCATCCCGCCCTGTCCTCCTGCCTGCCCTGCCTTTGGGCAGCCCTGACCACACGCATGCTGCCGTTCTCATCTGTCCTTTTCCTGCTGTGGCCCATGATGGAGACGGCTACAGCTCCTGCTGGGTACCCAACACCTTCATTCACTGCTGGATAAAATATTCACATAGCCGGCAGGTGGTGGCTCATGCCTGTAATCCCAGCACTTTGGGAGGCTGAGGCAGGAGGGTCACTAGGTCAGGAGATCGAGACCATCCTGGCCAACATGGTGAAACCCCGTCTCTACTAAAAATTCAAAAATTAGCTGGGCATAGTGGCGCGTGCCTGTAATCCCAGCTACTCGGGAGGCTGAGGCAGCAGAAATGCTTGAACCGGGGAGTCAATGTTGCTAAGTCAATGCTGCCGAGACGGCTGGAGAGCCCTGCGCGGTCCTGAACAGGCTGGTCCGGCCTGGGTTCAGTTTGGTTCAAGTGCCTTGAAACTCAGAGAGGTGCCAGGTGCTTAACTGATCAGGGCGAGTGCACCCACCGCTGCCAGTCAGGGGCTCGGTCAGGCCCAGGCCCCTCTCCACAGAGCATGTGTGGAGCCCGGCCAGCCTCTCCTCTCACCCAGTGTCCTGCAGCCTGTGGAGACCTGAGCTCCCGGAGCTCCTGCCTGCCCTCCTGCCTCCTGCTCCGCTGTCTCAAACGGGCCCAGATTCCGCTCCTCTGCCTCTCAGTCCCTCCACCCACCCAGGTCTCCTGATGCTTCGAGGTACGGCTTCTCCTAGAGGCTTGGCCGAGTGTCCGTCCACGCTATCTTCAGCATGCCCTGCCTGGATGCTGCCCCGCCGTGACCCGCCACAATGGGCTCTGCACAGATGGGGGCCAGGTGGATCCCAGGTCCGACTTCCCACCACACAGAGGCCTCTGGAGAGGGAACACAGCGCAGCAGGTGACGGGGTAGCACTGGAGCTCAGTGTGACTGGCCAGGGCTCTGCCTTTCTCTTCTGGAGCGTCATGGGGGTAAATGGGGCCATGTGCAGAACACAGTGGGCAGGGCCCAGCACACCCTAAATCCTCAGTGTGTGTTCCCAGCTGTGCTGTTACTCACCAGTTCACAACCACTCAGAGTGGGAGGCAAAGGCCTGCCTGGCACTTGCTGCTGTGTTTAACCCTTCTTAACAACTGGCCCTCAGAATGAATGCTCAGATCCAGCACTTTCTACATAAACCACACACTCCTCAGAAATGTCAAAAGATGAAGGAATGGCTGCTTACGGACAGTGAGGGGCCCCTGGGTGAACCCCAAGTTCAAGCATTCGTCTGCCATGCCTGAGCAGAAAAAGAAACCTGGAAGCTCCAGCTTGGCTCCGCTCTGCAGCAGGAACGAGCCACACGTCAGCGCACGCAGCCTACCAGGTCACCAGGAGCAGAACTAAGCCCCAGGGTGAGCCAGAGGGCAGGCGGTGGCTGCGCTGGTCAGAGGGCCCTCCATTCTGCCTTGATCAGTGGAGGGGCAAATCAGCCCTGGCCCATCACATCACACCCTTGGTCCCAGCCCCCAGTCAGCTGCTCTCACTGAGGAGTCCGCCCTGCAGGCACGTGCGTGGCTGCAGTGACTGGGGTGTGTGGTGCTGATGCATCTGGAGGGTCCAGGCCGGGGTGCTGTTCCAACACCCCGTGGTGCACAGGGTGGCCTTCAGAGGATGACCCGGCCCCAACACCACAGTGCCTCGGGGAGACGCCCGAGTCCAGGGAGCCCAGTGAGGGCAGCGGCTCCCACACCCTTTGCAGCAACTGGTGCTCACCCTTTTGCTCTCGGGCAATCTTCCGCACTCCTTCTCGGAATTCCGATAACACCTGAAGGTAGGGCATAACTGTGGACTCAAGCTGTGGAAAGAACAGTCTTGGTTCGCTGAGAGTCACTCCCGCCCCCCATATTCATAAGTGAATAATTGCTCAGCGGCCACACCACAAGGCAGGGACTGGCATGGACGGTGCTGCTGTGCACAGCATCCTGGGGCCTGGACGCTCTCGTGCCCAACACGAGGTCCCTGCTAGGTGTTCGAGGCCAGAGAGCACGAAGTGAGCTTCCTTTCTATCAGCAGGTGGGCCCTGCAGCTGCTCTGCCCAGGTGCTGACATGCCCTGCTTTTCTCAGGTCTGACACACTGCTGTTAAACAGCTTGCCTTTCTGGTTTCAGAGGGGCCATCTCTGGGGGGGACTGTTTCCTAAGGGGCCCAAGGACATCCTTCCCCAGGCTGGGGCCCAATCTGTTCTGGAGCTGGCGGCTCCCGGGCTGTGCTTTTGTCTGAGCTGTGGTCACACATACACTTGTTTAAGACGAACAATCTCCATTAAGTACCTACTATCTACCTGCACGTTAGCAGCTGCACTAAGATTCACTGCCCACAGCAGCACTGGGGAGGCAGCCACAGAATAGAAAAACCTCTATATTACACTTCCCTTTTTTTAATAGGACAGAAAAGCATTAAGGCTTTTGAGCAAGGTTGCTCCCTGCCCCTTAGCTGATTTGGCAGCTCAATAACCAAAATAAAAACATTGGCAAGTGTAATCCCAGCACTTTGGGAGGCCGACGCGGGTGGATTGATCACAAGATCAGGAGTTTGAGACCAGTCTGGCCAACAGAGGGAAACCCTGTCTCTACTAAAATACAACAACAGCAACACTTAGCCAGGCATGGTGGCGCACGCCTGTAGTCCCAGCTACTCAGGAAACTGAGGCAGGAGAATCGCTTGGATCCAGGAGGTGGAGGTTGTAGTGAGCAGAGATCACGCCACTGCACTCCAGCCTGGGTGACAGAGTGAGACTCTGTCTCAAAAACAAAAACAAAAAAATAGCACAAGCAAAAGTCGGGCAGGCTAACAGGCCCTCGGGTCTAAGCCAAGCTCCCTGAGACCCCCGATCCTGCATCAGAACTTTGGACTTCCTGCGGGTTTTAGATCTGTTTATCTCCAAGCACCACACAGCCAGCCCAGACAAGCCTCGGGGAAGGGCAGAAAAGGAGGTATTCACCTCACTGCCAGCCTCAGCCCAGGGGCACTGACTAGAGGGAGACTCTCAGGATGGCTGCAGGGGTCTGTCTCCAGGACGCTGGGGCTGCAATACCCACTTGAGCATCAGGTGGCCGCGTGGCAACACTGAGGTGGTGCAGGGTGTAGGAGCTGCCTCGCCTGCTAAGACAATTTGGAAGTTGACCCACGAATGTCGAATGGCCATGATGTGTGGGCACAGGACGTTTTGCCAGCAGGCTCACTATTCACTGTGGCTGCTTTGTCCCAACTAGCCGACTGCAAAGGCCAAATCAGGCTGCTTGGGGGATGCGCGTCCACAGCACGCTGAAGCCGTTAGGATGAAAAATACTGCAGTACAAAGGCAGGCTCACTTTAACCCAAGAGGTGTGTTTGTTGTTTTTAAAGAAAATAAATATCTCAGTATCATTTGCACAAGAGAACAAAGAAGTTACGTGGGTTTTCTTAAAAGCACCAAAGGAGATTCATATCAGAAGTCTCAAAAATACCACAGCAACAGGCGGCTAGTGCTAAGGCTGGCAAAAGGCACAGGCACGTGGGCTGGGCGCTCTGGTGGGGCTCCTTACAACATGGACTGTTTTCTCTTTGCAAGTCGGTTCTTGGGGAGCATCTGTGAGCTCCATCTGCACGGGGCTCTTCAGACCACTTGTCATTAGGAAATAGGATTTTAAAAAGGTTTCACATTTTTACTTTGTACTAAGCTCCTGTTTTAATTAAAATTATAGCTGTTATATTGAAATGTTTAGATACGCATTCTAATCAAACAGTTAAAGAGCATTCCTGACCTGGGAGGGGTGGAAGTCTGTCTTGAAGAAGCCTGTGGGCATGTCAGAGGGGACAGAGGTTCCACAGCAGAGGGACATGGCTGACCATGTGTGTCTGCTCATATGCCAACTGCAAATGGAAGCCAGCAACGGACAGCCAGAGTGTGCTGGATGCATCTTCTCGCCACACAGACCCACCAGACAGGGGGCTGTACATGATGCCCACCCCCTGACCTGTGGGCCACAGCTCTGAGGTGGGGGGTTCTGGCTCAGGCCATGTGGACCGACCTGGGCTCAGGGTCAGGGCTGGGACTGGTAGGGCATCTGCCCAGTCTCATGAAGACTGAGGCAGACGGTGGCTATCTCCCCATCAGTGTAAACTCTGCGCCATTTGTGAACTGCGGAGCCTTTTGATGAAGCGTTTACTGAGTACAGGTCACCTTATGTGACAAAGCCACGCGAGAGTTCATGATGCCGCAGCACAATGCGAATAAGCAGCGGCCTATCCAGCTGGGGTCCAAGACTGAGCTCATGTGATGGCACCATGGCAAAGTGCCCCAAACCAACAGTCATAACCGAGGCAGACCCTCCACACCGGGATGGCAGCAAACCACACTTAGCGCTCGGCCCAAGGCTCTGTCTGGAAGGGTCTGGTGGGGGTGGGTAGATAGAGGAGGGGCAGTTCCAGAGGGACACAGAGGAGGGAGGAAGTGAGGAGGGAGCAGGTGCAGAAGGCAGGACCATGCGCGCTACTCACATTGAGGCTGGTTCCAGGCCCTCCGACTGGGAATCCCAGGGAGCTCTCCTCTTCTATGGCCCCAAAGATCTAGGAAAGGAAACAGATGGCACTGAAGCTGCGTAATATGAAGGAGGCATGTGGCGAGCAGCCATGAGCTGTGCTCCTCGTTCATGGGAGGGGGGCCCCAAGACCTGGAAAGAGACGGAAGCAGCAGCTCCAGGAGCCCCAGAAACCTGACCCTGGGGGTCCCCTCACTGCACCGGGATGGCCCCGACTCAGAGCTGCCAGCTCCAACTCTGTTTCAGCCAGAAGCCACTGGAGCCCGACAACAAGGAAGGAGGAGGAAGGGAGCTGAGTGAGTCCAGGTGCTGCGGGCCTTTCAAGGTGCACCGCAGGGAAGGGCTCTGGACAGGATGTGTTGACAAGAGGAGGCCTTGTCCCTGGTTTTGCTTTTCAAACTCCAAGATGGGGGTAGAGGGAAACTGAGGCAAAAGACAAACTAGCTCTGAGCAAGGGACAACTATATGGGTATTGCTTCTTTTTGTTTGCTTTTCAGACAGGGCCTTCCCTCTGCTGCCCATGGCGGAGTGCCGTAGTGCAGCGATCATGCCTCGCTATGTCCTGGGCTCAAGCGATACCCTCGCCTGGCATGAGCCACTGTGCTCAGCTTATGGAGACATGCCTGCCTGGGGCCTGGCTTACCTTCAGCATATGGGTGAGGTACAGGGCGATGTTCTCCAGCAGAGCCCGGCTGGGCCTCCCCCTCACAGCTTTCCGGGCTGCCATATAGAGGTTGCACTGACTGACCAAGGCCCGCATCTCTTCCATGACTGTGCGGGTGTCAACGTTGTCACAGAGAGCTTTGTGAATTTCGGTCTTCTTGTCATAAAAGCTGAGCAACGAAGAGGAAGGAATGAGAAGTCACCCCTGATGACACATCACAGAAATTCCCCATGCATTTCAACACCAGGGCAGATCCCATTAGCGGAGCCACCTATCCCGAATAAGCTGCACACCATGTACGACTAGTGTCTCCCGCCCTTCCTCGGCAGTCCAGGACACGTGGTGGCCACGATGCGTGGCTAGGCACAGAACACAGGCATGCTTGAAAACCCCAAAGAACAGGCGCCACCTTACTTCTTATTCAGTTCTGCTTCTTCTTCTCCCCACTTTTCAAACTGACCAGCGACGTCAACGGGAGCTCGAAGGATGTCTTTCACATTTAGGAAAAACTCCTGAAGTTGGAAAAATCAGGTTAACAGCATGTCGGCAACCTTTCCATCCTGACATACCCGATCAAGTGTTCTACTGCTGTGATTTTACTTTTGATAAAAATCGGAAAAGCCAGAATGCATTGGCATTACGCAAGTGGTCAGAAACAAAGGGAGAGGGATTCTTGGCCAGAAACACGTTCCTGTTTTAGCTTTAGAGATGCCCATTTGGGGGAAAGTACAAGCCAGAAGGGCGTGCACTGCAGTGACTGGGAGGACGAGGCCCCCGTCCGCTCTGCTGAGCCGTCGGGCATTTCGGGGGTGGCCCCGAGTCTGTCTTCCCCACTAGTGTGGAGGTGCTTTCGCCCACGTGCTGGCCTCCATCACAGGACCGGGAGGCTGCTGCACCCATCACCGCTCCACATGGTGCCCGCTGTGCAGGGGAGGCCGCTCCACCGACCTCCAGGAGGGGCTGGGGACTCACATTCAGGAACTTCTCATACTGAAGCGCTGACTCCATGGTGTTGCTGGAGTAGTCCAGTGTGTCCCTCCAGGAGTGCATGAGGAAGGCCAGCCGCAACTGCCGTGCTGCGGGGGACACAAGACAGCAATGCCCTCATTCTCCCGAGTGCCACAGCCATTACGCATCTGTGAGAGGAGGGCGGGGTCTGCGGGAGAAGCCAGTGCATACCTGAATGCTTTTTCAAGGCGTCTTTAATGGTGACGAAGTTTTTTAGTGACTTGGACATTTTGCAGCCTGCGATGGTCAGGTGGCCCGTGTGCAGGAAGTACCTGACCCAGCAGTCGTTTTCAAAGTAGGCCTGCGTGGAAAGAGACGAAGGAGGTCAGCAGTCGTGCGTTACTGGGGCCTCCCGCCACCTGCAACGTCTGCTGCCTGGCTGGCGCTGTCCACAGGCAGGTGCCGCATTTTCGAGCTGGCGCAAGCGGGGCTTAGAAGGACAGCCCAGGTTAATAAGCCAGCGGGTAACACAACTGGTTCAAATCCAGGCCATTCTATTTCCAAAGGCCAGGCTGTCAGCGTGGGAAACTAGACTAAATGATCAGGTTCGGATTCCACCCACAAGCCCTGATGACCATGTCACTTCCAGTGAGAGAGGCCGTCCTGAGGCCCAGGCTGACTTTTCCTCCACTGCAGTGAGAACAGCGTGCCCGTGCATCTGAGAAGGGGACCCTGTCTTCGCCTACCTCCGACTGCGCCAGCTCGTTGTCATGGTGAGGGAACCGGAGGTCGAACCCACCTCCATGAATGTCCATCGAAGCCCCCAGGAGGGTGCCTGCCATGGCCGAGCACTCGATATGCCAGCCCGGACGACCCTGGAGAAAGCCGGACACACAGTGACTGACCAGCCCAGCCGCATCCAGGCCTTTATCACTACAAACTGACAGCCTTAAACCCTCTGAACTTTATTGGAACAAGTATTAATTCCCACACATGAAAAGACTAAGGGTAGCCTTCTTTGGTGAGGTTTACAAACCAGTCCTGCATGGGCTGAGGCTTAGGTGGAGTTTGCGAATTACGTCCAGACCTCTGAGCCCTTGACAGCTGCAGATGGTCATGCCCCTTCCTGGGGTACCCTGAAGTCAAGACTGCTGTCGCTGGGAATATCGGGAAGCATCCTATACCCTGGGGCCTGGAAGACTCAACTCAGAGTCACAGAACACAAGAACCAAGCATCCTGCATGGCTGTCTAGTCTGATCATGTCTTCACTTACAGACCAGAAAACAGAAAGAAGAGAGAAGTGACTTGTCCAGAGACTCTGGGAATCTCCATGATGTCCAGGTCCCTGGGGCCAGGCATTCTGTGTTGCAACAGCACCAGGCTCTGGCCCCATGACAACATCCTTCACACACAGAGCAGCCTCGGCTGGGGGCCCCTGCCCAAGCCCAACACCTTCTAGGACATGTGCTCACCTTTCCCCAAGGGCACGGCCAGGATGGTTCTCCAGGCTTGGAGGCCTTCCACAGGGCAAAGTCGTTGGGAGAGCGCTTCTCGCTCAGGCGGTCTGCAGAAATGCTCAGGTCACCTGCAAACATGAGGGAAGCGGGGCAGCGTCACTCAGCAGCACCCACAGACCCATGCATCTCACTTCAAGGCCATCCTGGGTGCCGAATGGCCAGTTCTCTGACTAACTTCTGTTTATTCACTTGCCTCAAGCACTTCCTCGTTTCCTACGTACGACCAGATTCTGGTGTTGCCCCAGTGTCCAGATTTACAAAACTGTTCATAAGCCCCAAAGTCACCGGCTTACACACCAGAGTCTAAGCCGACCCAGCTGACCTGAAGCCACAGCTGGGGTATCTGTAAGACGTTCACCTTCCTGGTGCCTTCTCACAGCATTAGCCCACCAGTGCCTAGGACGAGTGAGAGCACTCACAAGGAGGTGACATAGGGGTGCGGCCCACTGGGGCATGGCTCAGGCATCCTGCCTGGTTCATGCGGGCGGGACCAGTATGTCAAGGGCCGCGCAACCATTTGTTTCTGGGTTCCAGAGGATATCGGGACGCAGCTAAGCTGCTGTGTACTCCTCCAGGAAGTGTGGTGAGGGGGACATTTGCTGCTCCTGTGTGTCTGTAAGGGGAGACAGGGTGAAGGAAGTCAATGAACAGTCCAGTAAGGGCATGAGCAAAGGGAACACTGCTCTTGGCAAAGCCAGCGGTCACCTGGCCAACAAAGACAAGACCATCTATGTCTTGCTGAGGGATGAGAAATAACCGCTTGGTGAATGCCATGCATCGACCTGGTGACACTCAGCCACCTGACACTCAAGGTCCAAGATGGTCTGAGTTCCCAGAAAAGGAATGCATCATCACTGCAGATTTCTCTAAGCGATCCATGCAGGACCAATGGAAGATTAGCTGCTGTGAGTCAGTCCAAAGGTCACACAGAGAATCCCCTTTGTTCGATGAATGGGCAGAGCAGAGGCCTTCTGGGCGCAAGGTTGCCAGGACCCATGCCAGGTCTTGCCCAGCGGCTGCAGCCTTTTCTGGTCCCTGGTGTAAGGGTTGCCCTAGGTGCTGTCACCCCCTTGTGGAGGAAGAACAGACTCCATCTAGGGTCCTAACTCAGGTGACCTTTAAGAGGTTGCAGTGAGATCTTTCCAGGTAATAATCTACTTTTCAGGCAACAGACCTAAGCTGCCCAGAGAAACGACGTCAACAGGAAAGGCACGGATATATATTGAGATGGAGTCTCACTCTGTCATCCAGGCTGGAGTGCAATGGCATGGTCTCAGCTCACTGCAACCTCTGCTTCCTCGGTTCAAGCTAGTCTCCTGTCTCAGCCTTCCTAGTAGCCTAGTGCGTGCCACCACACCCGGCTAATTTTTGCATTTTTAGTAGATATGGGATTTCACTATGTTAGCCACGCTGGTCTTGAACTCCTGACCTCATGATCCGCCCGCCTCGGCCTCCCAAAGTGCTGGGATTATAGGCGTGAGCCACCGCGCTCAGCCGACTATTACATTTTTTTAAAACACCAACTTCACGATCGTACAAAACATGTACTAAATGTAGAGGCAGGAGAATCGCTTGAACCTCGGAGGCAGAGGTTGCGGTGAGCCAAGATCACGCCACTGCACTCCAGCCTGGGCAGCAAGAGTGAAACTCCATATCAAAAAAAAAAAAAAAAAAGGAAAAAGAACCGAGAGCAAGTTCATCATAGAGCAGTAAGATCGTGTGCTCCAGCTGCCTCCAGAACGTTTCTTCGCCATGTGACCTTGAGGGCACTGCTGCACTCACCAGTCCCTCGGGCCCTCCCAGTCCCACCTTTCCCACGCGCTGCCGGTTTCCTCCTGACATCTAAACGCCAAATGCAGTGTGAGTTGTTCACGGTTTCCTCTAAGGACTTTAAGGAACGCTCTACTATATCCAGTTACATTCAGGTTTTGTCTTGTTATCTGAACAGATGTATATACGCATAGGATCTTGCTCTGTCACCCAGGCTGGAGTGCGATGTGCAATCATAGCACACCATAGGGCGAGGCTGCTATCACTGCAGCCTCGACCTCCCTGGCTCAAGCAATCCTCTCACCTCAGTCTCCTGAGTACCTGGGACTACAGGTGCACGCTAGCACACTCAGCTAATTTTTAAAATTTGTGTAGAGATGGGGTCTCACTATGTGGCCCACGCTGGTCTCGAACTCCTGGTCTCAAGCGATCCTCCTGCTTCAGCCTCCCACAGTGCTGAATTACAGGCATGAGCTACGGTGCCCCAGCCCTAACATATTTTTGAATCTTCTATTTGTATTAAGCAGACTTGTTAAGGGTTTTTCTACGTTACTGTTTCTATAAAGAGCCAGCTTTTGGCTTTTACAACGATTTCTCTTCCTTCAACCTCTGATTGAACATTCATTTCCTATTTCTTTCCACTGCCTCTTGCTCTTTTCCTGGCTTTTGACCGACTGCTTAGCTCACTTCTTTTCTGTTTTTTTTTTTTTTTGAGATGGAGTTTCACTGTGTTGCCCAGGCTGGAGTGCAGTGGTGCAATCTCAGCTCACTGTAACCTCTGCCTCCCGGGTTCAAGAGATTCTTCTGCCTCAATCCCCCGAGTAGCTGAGACTAAAGGCACACACCACCACAGCCGGCTAATTTTTGTATTTTTAGTAGAGACGGGATTTCACCATGTTGGCCAGGCTGGTCTGGAACTCCTGACCTCGTGATCCGCCCACCTTGGCCTCCCAAAGTGTTGGGATTACAGGCGTGAGCCACTGCGCCCGGCGACTCACTTATTTTCAATCTTTTAGTAACTACATTTAAAAACATCAGTTTTGGTGCTTGAGGGCATTCTCCAGATTTGGTGGGTGGCAGGCACCTTTGCTACTGTTTGGCTTAAACACCCCTGACTTCCGTCTGTGGTTTTGGTTTTCTTTCCTAGGAATTATCCAGGAGCACGACTTCAACTCCCCCGGCAGGTTTGTACACTTTAGATGTCCTGTCAGTGTGGGTATCTTTTTTATTAAAAAAAAAACTGTTTTCATTTTTTTTGAGACACAGTCTTGCTCTGCTGCCCAGGCTGGAGTGCCGCTGCACGTCAGGGCTCGCTGCAGCCTCGACCTCTTGGGCTCAAGTGATCCTCCTCCCTCAGCCTCTTAAGTAACTGGGACTATATGCGCATGCCACCACACCCGGCCAATTTTTAAATTTCTGTAGAAAGGGGGGGTCTCCCAATGTTGCCCAGGCTGGTGTTCAACTCCTGGACTCAAGGGATCCTCCTGCCTTGGCCTCCTAAAGTGCTGGGATTACACGTGTGAGTCACCATGCCCGGCCAAGTGTTGTCTAATACAATTGCTCCGTGGTCAGAGAATGAGCTCTCCTTGTAAGTGGTTCTTTGGGATTTGTGGAGATCTTTTTCTGTGGCCTGGCGTATGGTTCTGTGTTTCTGGAAGTAAAGGATGGTCTTTAGTTCCTGAGTGCAAAGTTCCCAGCTCTCAAACCAAGCCTGTTAATTGTATTTCAAACATTGCACATCCTTATTATTCTCTGCCTGCCTGATCTGTCAGCTCCTGCGAAGTGTGTGAAATGCGGGGATGTCCACTCCAGTCCTAGGGTTCTAGAATTGGTATTTTCCAGTCTGCTAGGATCAGTTACCTTGAAGTATTTTAAAATCTCAGTAAATAGTTATTGCTGAAATGGATGTTAGCAGTCCTTATGATTCAGAGAAGATCAAAGGCTTTAGCTTCATTTTGAAAAAGACCAAATTACGATTCCTGAGTGGGTCATGACAGGATCACAACTGAAACGTAAACAACATTAATGATGACCATAACAAATCACCAAACTGCTAAACGTGATACTTTAGACTTGGTATAAAAACTGATGGCCGGGCGTGGTGGCTCGCACCTGTGGTCCCAGCACCTTGGGAGGCTGAGGCAGGAGAACTGCTTGAGCCCGGGAGGTGGCGGTTGCAGTGAGCCGAGGTTATGCTCTGTCTCGAAAAAAGATAAAAAATGATGTTTACTGGAGGCTTCTGGGCCACAGAGGCCCAGGCTGGGTCCTCTCAGGGCTGAGGCGCTTTATCGTCACAGATCTGCCCCTGTACTCCCACAAACCTGGAGCCTGCAGTGCCATGGGTGTGATATTTATGCTGTTAACCTGGCTTAGTCTATCTTTTTTCAGTCTGTGTTGTCTTGTTTTATTTTATTTTACTATTATTATTATTTCTGAGACAGAGTCTCATTCTGTTGCCCAGGCTGGAGCGCAGTAGTGCAATCTTGGCTCACTGTAACCTCTGCCTCCCAGGTTCAAGTGATTCTCATGCCTCAGCCTCCTGAGTAGCAGGGATTACAACTGTGTGTCACGACACCCGGCTGATTTTTGTATTTATTTTTTAGTAGAGACTGGGTTTCACCATGTTGGTCAGCCTGGTCTCAAATTCTCAACCTCAGATGATCCACCCACCTCGGCCTCCCAAAGTGCTGGGATTACAGGCGTGAGTCACCGCACCTGGCTTGTCTTGTTTTATTTAAATTCTAACATTTCGGCAGAACGATCCAAGATGGCCGATCGCTAACATCTCGGGATTGCAGCTCTCAGGGAAGGCGCAGAGAACTAGAGGACGCCACACTTTCAGACAAATTCTGGTCGCTCACGGAGCAGGAGATCCCCCAGTGGAGGAATCACACGGGTCACCAGCACGACTTTCGTGACCGGGGCAGCGGTTCCGCCAGCACCTCGGCGCCGCAGCTCTCGGAGCAGAGTAAACAGGTTCAGAGGACCCACACGGGACCCCAGCACGACACCAGAGCCCAGCCCGGTGGCTGTGATGGCATCTCGGCGCGGCAGCGCTCAGCGCAGAGTAAACGGGACCGGTTCCCCTTCTGACCGAGGTTTGGAGCCCCGGGAAGGCAGAGTCGCCCACTACAGACACAAGAAGGAAGCCCGACAGGAGAATCCTGGGCAGAAAAGCACCATCAGTTTTAACGCCGCTACTCTGGCCCTGGGAACTAACAACCTGGACGTCCACTCAAGAGACCTAATCTGAAAGTTGGTAATTTCAAAGACGACAGGAGGATAAATTTACAATGACGGGAAGAAACCAGCGTAAAAAAGCTGAGAATACTCAAAGTCAGAACGCCTCTCCCTCTAAAGGTGATCACAGTTCCACATCAACAATGGAACAAGGCTTGACGGAGGAATAGCGCATCCTGATGACAGAATCACTCTTCAAGGAATGGATAATAACAAACTTCGGTGAGTTAAAAGAACACGTTGTAGCCCAACGTAAAGAAACTAGGAACTTTGAAAAAAGGTTTGATGAAATCCTATTGAGAATAGACAACTTAGAGAGGAGTATGAGTGAATTAATGGAACTGAAGAATACAATACAGGAACTCCGAGAAGTATGCACAGGTTTAAACACTCGAATTGTTCAAGCAGAAGAAGGGATATCAGAGGTCAAAGTCCAACTTAATGAAATAAAACGTGAAGAAAAGATTAGAGAAAAAAGGATAAAAAGGAATGAGCAAAGTCTCCAAGAAATGTGGGACTATGTGAAAAGACCAAATTTACGTTTGACAGGTGTACCTGAATGCGACGGAGAGAATGAATCCAAGCTGGAAAATACCCTTCAGGATATTATTCAGGAAAATTTTCCTAAACTAGCAAAGCAGGTCAACATTCAACCCCAGGTAATACAGAGAACACCACAAAGATATTCCTCAAGAAGAGCAACCCCAAGGCACATAATCGTTAGATTCACCAGGGTTGAAACGAAGGAGAAAATACTAAGGGCAGCCAGAGAGAAAGGTCAGATTACCCACAAAGGCAAGCTTATCAGACTTACAGCAGATCTCTCAGCAGAAACTCTACAGGCCAGAAGAGAGTGGGGGCCAATATTCAACATCCTCAAAGAACAGAACCTTCAGCCCAGAATTACATATCCAGCCAAACTAAGCTTCACAACTGAAGGAAAAATAAAATCTTTTATGAATAAGCAAGAACTCAGAGATTTTATTACCACCAGGCCTGCTTTACAAGAGCTTCTGAAAGAAGCATTACACACAGAAAGAAACAACCAGTATTAGCCTTTCTAAAAATACACCAAAAAGTAAAGAGCACCAACATAAAGAAGAATTTACACCAACACATGGATAAAACAGCTGGTCAGCATCAAATGGCAGTAACCCTAAATTTAAATTGACTAAATTCCCAATCAAAAGACACAGCCAAAACCCAATGGCATGTTACATCCAAAGCTGTTTCACATGCAAGGATACACAAAGACTCAAAACAAAGGGATGGAGAAAGATTTACCAACCAAATGGAGAGCAAAAATAAATACATAATAAATAAAAAGCAGGAGTTGCAATTCTCGTATCAGATAAAATAGATTTTAAAGCAACAAAGATATAGTGGTAAAAGGATCAATGCAACAACAAGAGCTAACGATCCTAACACCCAGATACATAGAGACTTAGATTCAATGAGACAGAAAATTAATAAGGATATGCAGGACTCGAACTCAGATCCGGAACAAGTAAACTTAATAAATATTTATAGAGCTCTCCACTTCAAATACACAAAATATACATTCTTGTCAATACCACATCACACCTACCCGTAAGTTTAAATGAAACATTGATTGGCCATTATTAACACCCAATTTTTTTCAAAATAAAGCAATATTTCCATTTACTCTCCCTCTTTCTCTTCCTCTTTCTTCCTCTCCTTTACTTATTTTTTTTTTCTTTCCTTCTCTCAAAAAAAAAAAGAAATCAACTTGTAAACCTCTAGATCCAGGTCAGCAATATCTCTCTCATTGCTTGATTTCCTTCATTCCCTTCCCTCCCTCCCTCCCTCCCCGCTTCCTCCCTTCCTTCCTTCATCCCTTCCTTAAAAAAAAAAAAAAAATTCTAACATTTCTTTAGAATAGAGACCTAAAATTACTAGATCAAAAAGTATGAACAGTTTTATAGCCAGACTGTCTTCCAGAAACACTGGGGACCTCACTCTGCAGGGCGGCTTCCAACCCTGACTCTTCTGGATGTGTCCCCAGACTCACTTAAAGAATAAACACGAAGAAAACGCCAGTGAAAGGGTTCCAAATATAATTCTGCCTTGTCTACAAAAAGCCTGATACATGTTTGAAGCACTTGGATCCAGACGGGCACAGAGGCTGTTGTCCACTAAGCGTCACTCAGCGCACACCCCAGCATTCCACAGTCTGCCGTAAACCGCACGTGCTCAGCCAGCAAACAGCAGCCCTGCGAATCCCGGCCCACGGCCACTGTGTTGACTGCCTTTTGTTTCTTAAAAAATAACACAGCACTAGAAAATGAAATCCTGTCTTTTACAGCAATGGGGATGGAACTGGAAGACATTCTGTTACGCAAAATAAGCCAGGCAGAAAAAGACAAGTATCACACGCCTCCCTCTTATGTGGGAGCTAAAAAATGGTGGACCTCAAAAAGGTAGAGGGTAGAACAGTGGCCCAGAGAAGGGTCAGATGGTCGGGGAGGGAGTGAAGAGAGGCTGGCTTCCAGGCACCAACACAGACAGAGCGAGTAAGTTCTTGCGCTCAATAGCACAGTAGGGCAACCACAGCCACCAAAGAACTTTGTTGTGTATTTCAAAATAGCTAGAAGATATGGAACATTCCCAGTGCAGAGCAGAGATAAACGTCGAAGGTGATGAGCACCCTAGTTACCCAGATTGTCACACACCGTGTGCACGTACTAAAACATCACGTGCACAGCGTAAATGCACAATGATCATGGATCAGTAGGATTGTGTACACTAAGGCATTTCACGGCCTTAGTGCGGAAAACTCCTAAAACTCCTTCAGGTGAAAAAGCACTGTTCCCAAGAGTCTGAGGGGTGGGCTCAGAGCATGCGCCGCGGCCACGCAGGGTGAACACCACGCAGGCTGTGCCAGGAGGGGAGCCCACAGCGCTCTCGGGCCTGCCTCCTCACCTTCCCCTTCCTGAAGTGCTTTCTGATCTCCAACGGCCTCGGGCACCAGCTTCCCATAGGAATGCTTTTCGCTAGAAGCAAACTTCACCGTATCAAAGTAGACAGACCCATTGGAGACATAGCTGGAAAACAGAAAAGGAATTGAGTAGGGGGAATCTAACAGACCCAAAAGCATTTCAGCAGGATGCAAATAAAGCAGGGCTATAAAACTGTGAAATCTGTGACCTATCTACTCTGCGGTGGCCACTGAGAACCGCATCAGCTAGTTTGGACTGAGTGGGACACAAGGGCCCATCCCACTGCCCCGGGCAGCTCACCCCTCTGCCTGGCATCCTCTGGCCATGCAGCTCCCATCCTGCCTTGCTCTGGGGCTGCTGCAGTCCTCATCCTTGTGTGGCACGCCTCGCCTGTCCCTGAACGGCCACACTCTAACCGAGCAGCTTAGCCCAACTGAGGCTCTTGGCTCCCAAGAAGCACTCCAGATGACTCCAGTCTGGAATGGCCTGTCCTCTCTGAGCTTAGGCTTGCCCGTGCCTCTCAGCTTAGCACATGCTCTTATGCTGCCCAACAGTGGTCTGTGTTCGGTGGGGAGAGAAGCGCGCTACTGCTCCTGGCACTGCCACAGTTTCTCTTTCATCCAGCCTGTGTGGCTCCTGCCTCACTCACCTTCCCCAATCAGGTGGGGAGGGAAGCAACCTGAGGCTGGACACAGGGACCCCGGATGGGCCCTGCAGAGTGGGTCTCCGGGAGCAGGGCACGGCACAGTGCTGAATGCGACAGACAGATAGCCAGGTTCCTGTCTGCACTTCCCGTTTGTTGGCCATTCTGAAAATGCTACTTTGGAGATTGAGACAATACAGGCCAGGGAAGTGTGTGATGGACTCACTGACAAAACGTCACTAAAATCGCAGCCAAGCAATAGACGCGCAGCCTCCCTCGGGCTATGACACCGGGACTGGCACTTTCAACATGTCCACGCCACAGCGCTGCTGTCTGTGAAGGGCCAGCCACATGCACCACTCGCCACCATGCAGCTCTGCGGCCCCACGACCGACGGTCTGAGTGTCCAAACTTCCCAGCAGACTCTGGGTTAGGTTCTCACCATGGCCCCCAGGGCAGGGCGGACCCATGCTCCTCAGCCCCTGGGTAGGGCCCCGAGTGGCAGGAGGAAGTCTGCTGGGACTTCTGGCTAGGTGGCCCCGAACACCTGCTCCCCTGCTTCTTGGGGCAACCCCAGAACACCAACTCCCTGCTTCCCAAACTCAGACTCAGAGCTGGGAGCACCTCCCCGTGCAATGCTCTGAACCCTGGGGGGGCCCCTGTGCTCACCCGTAACCATTGTCCACAATCTTCTGGACGAAGTTCACAATTTCTGGCACATACTCACTAACCCGGGTTAAGACATCTGGAGGGAGAACCTGTGCGAGACAAGAGAAAACCACGCGCTCCATGAAAATGTCACCAATTCATAAAACCAAAGACATTTTATGTCCCTCAGCTTGAGTTCAATGTTGACTTGGCCACTTAACTGAGCTGGCTTTACCAAAACAGGAATTTAGAAATCAGGACTCTTAGCGCAAGACGCCAGCACAAGACAGCTGTGACACTCACGTTCAGAGCTTCCATGTCTCTGTGGAACTCCCCTTCCCAGAACTTGGGCAGTTCGGAGAAGATGGAATTGTCAGTCACGTCACTGCCAAGTGTAGAATCCAGCCAGTCGGAGAGCAAATCCTTGGCCTCTTCGAGCAACACCTGAAGAGAAAGAAACAAAACTACAGAAGTGGGCCACGTACCTCACATGAGCACATGTCGTGCAGCTGGAGTGAGCCAGTCAGAGCCCTGAATTCAAAGGTGCTGGCCTTGACCTGTGACGAGTCACCGTCTCCCAGGGAGACAGTGATGCTTATACAACTGGCTCAGGGGGGAGAAATACAAGGCTCCACAAACGAGCGGGTCTCACAGGACTCAGAGGAGCAGAGCCGAGGGGAGAGAGGGTGCAGAGGCACAAAGAGGTGGAGGGCCAGGGTGCAGCCTACCTGAGCCCTGCAGGGAAGGGTCATGGGCAGAGGCTGGGCAGGAGCGCACAGTGAGTCACCTACAGCACGACCACTCGGTGTGTTCAAAAGATTCATGATGGAGATAGCCAGAGGTTAGAAGAAATGGGCAGGGCACTGGTCCTGGAGGTCTCAAAGGACCCATCTCCCTGATGCCATTGACTGCAGATGCCACCCCCACTTCCCACACAATGGAATGGGAGGAAAAACCAATCCCAGCACAATGTGGTATCTGTGTGACCCAGGTCCTGAGCACATGCACTCTAGTTATGAGACATTTCCCAACTGCTCTTGTGTCAGAGGTAGAAATGTCTGCCCTCCACCTACCTGGGAGAAACCTAGAGCTGCCAACGCCCTGACCTGGACCTAGCATAGGGTGTGGCACCAAGCAGCTGGTCTGTGGCCTCCCACGTGAATGCGACACAAAGAACCAAGGGTGGAGAGAAAAAGTGTAGGAAATGGCCTGGCAGGGTGGACGGAGAAGCCACAACACAGACACAGAAGGGCACGGGGCCCACGTGGCCAGGAAATAGCAAGGACACAGGGTGGACAGAGAAGCCACAATACAGACACAGAAGGGCATGGGGCCCATGTGGCCAGGAGACAGCGAGGACACAGGGTGGACGGAGAAGCCACAACACAGACACAGAAGGGCCATGGAGCCCACGTGGCCAGGAGACAGCAAGGACACAAGGTGGACGGAGAAGCCACAACACAGACACAGAAGGGCACGGGGCCCACGTGGCCAGGAGACAGCGAGGACACAGGGTGGACGGAGAAGCCACAACACAGACACAGAAGGGCACGGGGCCCACGTGGCCAGGAGACAGCGAGGACACAGGGTGGACGGAGAAGCCACAACACAGACACAGAAGGGCACGGGGCCCACGTGGCCAGGAGACAGCAAGGACACAAGTGGATGGAGAAGCCACAACACAGACACAGAAGAGGCATGGGGCCCATGTGGCCAGGAGACAGCGAGGACACAGGGTGGACGGAGAAGCCACAACACAGACACAGAAGAGGCATGGGGCCCATGTGGCCAGGAGACAGCAAGGACACAGGGTGGACGGAGAAGCCACAATACAGACACAGAAGGGAATGGGGCCCATGTGGCCAGGAGACAGCGAGGACACAGGGTAGACGGAGAAGCCACAACACAGACACAGAAGGGCCACAGAGCCCACGTGGCCAGGAGACAGTAAGGACACAAGGTGGATGGAGAAGCCACAACACAGACACAGAAGGGCACGGGGCCCACGTGGCCAGGAGACAGCGAGGACACAGGGTGGACGGAGAAGCCACAATACAGACACAGAAGGGCACGGGGCCCACGTGGCCAGGAGACAGCGAGGACACAGGGTGGACAGAGAAGCCACAACACAGACACAGAAGGGCACGGGGCCCACGTGGCCAGGAGACAGCGAGGACACAGGGTAGACGAAGAAGCCACAACACAGACACAGAAGGGCCACGGAGCCCACATGGCCAGGAGACAGTAAGGACACAAGGTGGACGGAGAAGCCACAACACAGACACAGAAGGGCACGTGGCCCACGTGGCCAGGAGACAGCGAGGACACAGGGTGGACGGAGAAGCCACAACACAGACACAGAAGGGCACGGGGCCCACGTGGCCAGGAGATAGCGAGGACACTGGTGGACGGAGAAGCCACAACACAGACACAGAAGGGGCATGGGGCTCACGTGGCCAGGAGGCAGCAAGGACACAGGGTGGATGGAGAAGCCACAACACAGACACAGAAGGGGCACAGGGCCCACGTGGCCAGGAGACAGCAAGGACACAGGGTGGATGGAGAAGCCACAACACAGACACAGAAGGGGCACAGGGCCCACGTGGCCAGGAGACAGCAAGGACACAGGGTGGATGGAGAAGCCACAACACAGACACAGAAGGGGCATAGGGCCCACGTGGCCAGGTTCTTGACATAGTCTCTGCCTACAGCTCCTGAGTCAAACAGATGTGTTAATATATTGCAGGCTTGCAAGTGGTCAGGCATGGCTGCAGGAATGGACACACCCTCACTACCACAGCGGGGCATTCGGGGGTAGACAAGCAACAAAGGCAGGGCATGTGCTCTGGGGAGCAAAGGCTGCCAAGCCTGGAAAGCAAATGGTGGGCCCATCCTAAGTATAGGGAAACATGTGCATCCTGGCCCTCAGGATCACCAAGGTCATGGCCCAGCAATAACTGATATCCTAATCAAGGTCACCAAATGCCAAAGAACATGAGCAACTGTGAATGGGAGTCCGCAGAAACAACAGATGGACGCTTCAGATGCAAGAGTTACAGATACATAGTAGAATCCACATGCTTAAAGAAATAAAGATGGACTGGGCACGGTGGCTCAAGCCTGTAATCCCAGCACTCTGGGAGGCTGAGGCAGGCAGATCACCTGAGGCCGGGAGTTCGAGACCAGCCTGACCAACATAGAGAAACTCCATCTTTACTAAAAATACAAAATTAGCAGGGCGTGGCAGCACATGCCTGTAATCCCAGCACTCTGGGAGGCCGAGGCAGGCAGATCACCTGAGGCCGGGAGTTCGAGACCAGCCTGACCAACATAGAGAAACTCCATCTTTACTAAAAATACAAAATTAGCAGGGCGTGGCAGCACATGCCTGTAATCCCAGCTACTCTCGAGGCTGAGGCAGAAGAATCGCTTGAACCCAGGAGGCAGAGGTTGCAGTGAGTTGAGATCACACCACTGCACTCCAGCCTGGGCAACAAGAGCGAAACTCTGTCTCAAACAAATAAAAAATAATAAATATATAAATAAATAGAGACTCACAGATGATAAGCATTAGCAAGCAGGAAGAGGCCAGCAAAATGGCCCAGGCACATCTGAAAACTTCTGTTTTCATTCTTACATTCTGCAAATGGAATGTTCAGAGATGAACTCTATTAACAGGCAAAACAGTCATACCTACCCTGCTGAGTGACTGCTCCAGTCCCTGCCTGAAGGGAGGACTTGTGACTAGGAAGACGGAACTCAAGAAGTCATCCGAAATGAATGACAGGTGAGGGGACACAGAGAAGGAGGAGATGAAATGTTGAGGCTCACATCTAACTGGCATCCCAGGGGAGAGGAGAGAGGGAGTCGAGTAGAGGTGACATTTCTCAAAACCCATCCAACAGTCAGACCCAGGAAGCACATAAAATATCCAGTGGGATAAGTAAAAACAAATCTCTTATATTGCCTTAGTCAAAGAGCAGAAAACTGAAAATAGAATATTCTTATAAGGAGCCTGATAGAAAAGACATATTCACAGATCAAAGACAAGTGATTTGGAGGGCAGCCAATGTTTTCAACAACAGCCAACTCGGGAACCCAGAAGACAGCAGCCGCCTTGAACAAACGGAAATACACACTTCGAGACAGACAGAAGCTGCTTCCCACCAATACGTCTAAGACGAGGTTTCCAAAACTTGCCTGATGACAGGACAGGAACACTCAGCGTTGCTGGTTAAGCAAACAGATCAACAATCAAAATGCCAGAGACTTCTGCTTTCCAGTTTCACGTAAGTAAGGAGCTTGGAAGTTGCCACTCTACCTAACAATAGGTAAAAAGCTGAACAAACTGAAAAAAACAACTCTTCTTAGATCCGTAAGAGAAGTAAGGTCACAGGGCAAACCACTGCCCACCAAATTGGGGAGACCAACAGGCGAATAGAGCATCACAACTTAGCAGAGCAGAGACTCATGAGCGGAAAACTCTGTGGGAACCAGCGTCGGGTCGGGAGGAAAACCAGGAATGGAACTGACAGATTGGTGTGGGCAAGGCTGACAGTTAAGAACTCTAGGGACCCAGTCATAGGGGACCCCACGCTTTTGTGAGTGTTTTTTTTTACCTCCAAATTCCTGTCTTAATAAGGACTTGTTTATTTGGCACAAGAAAAGAAAACAGAGGTTGAGCATCCTTAATCCAAAAATCTAAAATACTCCAAAATCTGAAATGTTTTGAGTGCTGACATCATGCTCACTGGAACATTTCCAATGTTTGGATTGGGGTACTCGGTTGATTAAGTATAATACAAAGATTCCGGAAGGAGAGGAGGGGGGAGAAAAAAAATGCAGAGATTTCAGAATGAGAAATCCAAAACACCTCTGGTCCCAAGCATTTCAGATAACGGATACTCAACCTGTAAAATGTTTACTGATTGGGAAGGAAAAAGTAGAACTGTCTTTGTTCACAGATGACAGCATTGCCTACGCAGAAAATCGGAAAGAACTGACAAAAACACATCCTGGACCCAATAAGCTATTACATCAAGGTTGAAGGATGCAAGATGAATACACAAGTCAATCAATTTCCTGTACACCAGCAATGAACAAGTGGAATTTGAAATTAGAAACACACTATCACTTACATTTACAACTCTAAAACAAAACACGTATAAATCTAACAAAATATGCAAAAGATCTATATGAGAAAAACTCTAAAACTCTGAGGAAAAAAACAAAAAGAACTAAAAAAATGGAGGGATATTCTAGGTTCATAAATAGGACGACTCAGTATTTTAAGATTTTAGTTCTTCCCAACTTGATCTATAGAGTTAATGCAATCCAAATCCCAGTAAGTTATTTTGTGGGTATTGACAAGCTGATTCCAAAGTTTATATGAAGAGGCAAAAGCCCCAGAAGAGCAGCCGGGCATGGTGGCTCACACCTGTAATCCCAGCACTTTGGGAGGCTGAGGTAGGAGTTTGAGACCAGCCTGGGCAACGAAGTGAGACCCCATCTTTACAAAAGATGAAATTAGCCAGGCATGGTGGTGTGTGTCTATGGACCCAGCTATACAGGAGGTTTCAGCAGAAGGATCACTTGAGCCCAGAGGTCAAGGCTGCAGTGAGCCGTGTTCATGCCACTGCACTCCAGCCTGGGTGACAGAGGGAGACTTCATTTCAAAACAAAGACACAAAAAACAAAAGAAGCGGCCAGGTGCGGTGGCTCACGCCTGTAATCCCAGCACTTTGGGAGGCTGAGGCAGGTGGATCACGAGGTCAAGAGATCGAGACCATCCTGGTCAACATGGTGAAACCCCGTCTCTACTAAAAATACAAACAATTAGCTGGGCATGGTGGCGCGTGCCTGTAATCCCAGCTGCTCAGGAGGCTGAGGCAGGAGAATTGCCTGAACCCAGGAGGCGGAGGTTGCGGTGAGCTGAGATCGCGCCATTGCACTCCAGCCTGGGTAACAAGAGCAAAACTCCGTCTCAAAAAAAACCAAAAAACAATAAAAAACAAAAGAAGCCAGGCGTGGTGGCTCACACCTATAATCCCAGCACTTTGGCCGGGGTGGGGGTGGCCACAGCAGGAGGATTGCTTGAGGCCAACAGTTTAACACTAGCCTGGTCAATGTGGAAAAATCTCCACTAAAAATACAAAAATGAGTCAGGCATAGTGGTGCATGCCTGTAATCCCAGCTACTGGGGAGGTTGAGGCAGGAGGATTGCTTGAACCTGGGAGGCGGAGGTTGCAGTGAACTGGGATCGTGCCACTGCACTCCAGCCTGGGTGACAGAGCAAGACAAATAAAAACAAAAACAAAAAGACCCAGAATAGCCACCATTATACTGAAGGAGAACAAAGCTGGGGGACTACCATCGCCCGACTTCCGGATCTACTATAAAGCTACAGGAAGCGAGGCAGTATGGCAGTGGCACAAGAGACAGCAGATGAATGCAGCAGACGGACTCCAGAAACAGACCCAGGTAATACAGTCAACTGACTTTTGACAAAGGAGCAAAGGTAATCTAATGGGGAAAAAAAAGTCCCTTAGACAAATGGTACTGGAGCAATTGGACACCCATGTGTAAAAACAAGCAATCTGCAGAGAGACCTTCCATCCTTCACATTAACTCCGGAGGGACCACGGACCTAAGTGTAAAGCACCAAACTACAAAACTCGCAGGAGAAAATCCAGATGGCCCAGATGCAGTAACGAATTTTAGATACGACACCAAAGGCACAGTCCAGGAAATAAAGTATCACTTAAATGGACGTCGTTAAAAGTAAACATTTCTGCTCTGTGAAAGACAGTGTCAAGGGGACAAAAAGACAAGCCACAAATTGGGAGAAAATGTCTGCAAAAGGACTGTTATGCAAAATATACAAAGAACTCTTAAAACTCGACAATAAGAAAACAACCTGGGGCCAGCCTGTAATCCCAGCACCGTGGGAGGCCGAGGTGGGTGGATCACCTGAGGTCAGGAGTTCGAGACCAGCCTGACCAACATGGTGAAACCTGGTCCCTACTAAAAATACAAAAATGAGCCAGGGGTGGTGGTGCACACCTGTAATCCCAGCTACTTGGGAGGATGAGGCAGGAGGATCACTTGGAGGTTGCAGTGATCACACCAAGATCAGGACACTGCACTCCAGCCTGGGCAACAGAGTGAGACTCCAGAAGAAAAGAAAGGAAAAGAACAGTAAAGAAGGAAAGGAAGATAAAAGAAGAGAGAAAACAGCCTGGTTAAAAACCAGGCCAAAAAAACAGACGGCTCATCAAAGAAGATCTGCAGAAAGCAAGCACAGGAAAAGATGCCCTCATGATGGCATCGGAGACAGGCACGTTCAAATGACATCCCACTACACACCTAGTAAACGGCCGAAATCTGGATCACGAAGAGCAAGTGATGGCCAGTGTGTGGAAGAGGAACTCCCATTCACGGATTTGGGCAACACGAACGGGGCAGGCACTTAGGCAGGAAGAGCTGGGTGGCTTCTGCAAATCGTGCTCCTTGGTGTTTACCCAAAGGAGCTGAAAACTCAAATCTGCACACGATGTTTACAGTAGCTTTATTATACTTGCTGAAACTGGGAAGCAGTTGAGATGCCCTTCAGCAGGGAGACGGCAAACCATGGTACATCCACACAACGAAACATGGAATGTTATTCAGCGCTGGAAGGCAATGCGCTATCAGGCAGGGCGCGGTGGCTCACGCCTGTAATCCCAGCACTTTGGGAGGCTAAGGAGGGTGGCTCTCTTGAGGTCAGGAGTTTGAGACCTGCCTGGCCAACATGGTGAAACCCCATCTCTACTAAAAAATATAAAAATTAGCTGGGCTTGGTCACAGGCACCTATAATCCCAGCTACTCAGGAGGCTGAGGTAGGAGAACTGCTTGAACCCAGGAGGTGGAGGTTGCAGAGTGAGACTCTGTCTCAAAAAAAAAAAGAAAAGAAAAGAAAAAAAATGCACTATCAAGCCATGAAATGATATGGAGGGAACTTAAATGCATATGACTAAGTGGAAGAAGCTGTGATGTCACATAGCAGTATATATGTTGGTCTTGGCTTCTGGTTCTTGATACAGATATAATAAGACCTTTGTAATTTCCCGGGGGACAGGAGTATCTTTTGTTCTAATGAGGTGACTCTTGGTGGGCTTCTGGATAACATCAGAGTGGGGCTGGTTACCAAGAGAACCAACCCTGTGATGAGAGGGGTGAACTTTTAGCCCCAGCCCTCGACCTGGGGAGTAGGCAGAAGGTCAAGCTGTACCCACAGCCAATGGTTTAATCAATCATGGCTTTGTAATGGAGCCTCCAGAAAATCCCCAAAGTTCAGAGTGCTTCTCGATTGCTGCACTGTGACGGTGACTGCCGGGTGACCACAGAGGGCACGGGAGCTCCGCGCCCCTTTCCACATGCCGTGCCCTGTGCATCTCTCCCTTTGCTGTTCATCTGGGTCCTCTGTGATGTTCTTTATTAATAAACTGGTAAATATAAGTATTTCCCTGAGTTCTACAAGCCACTCTAGCAAATTAACTAAACCTGAAGATGGGTTCACAGGAACCCCTGATTTATAACTGGCAGGTCAGAAGTATAGGTAACAAACTACTGCTTTCTTTTTACTTTGAGACAGAGTCTCGCTCGCCCTGTTGTCCAGGCTGGAGTGTAATGGTACATTCTCGGCTCATTGCAACCTCTGCCTCCCGGGTTCAAGCAATTCTCCTGACTCAGCCTTCCAAGTAGCTGGGATTGCAGGCACACAGCACAAACCCTGACTGATTTTTTGTATCTTTAGCAGAGTCAGGGTTTCACCATGTTGGCCAGGCTGGTCTCGAACTCCTGACCTCATGATCTGCCCGCCTTGGCCTCCCAAAGTGCTGAGATTACAGGTGTGAGCCACCATACCCTGCCACAAACTACTACTTTCAATTGGCATCTGAGTTGAGGACAGTCTTATGGGACTGAGCCTTCAATCTTTGGGATCTGACACTGTCTTCTGGCAGACTGTGTTAGAAATGAGTTAAATTATAGGATGCCCAGCTCATGACCGCTAGAAAACTGACTGGTTGTTGGGGCAGGGGTGGGTTGGGTGAGGGACAAATCCCTGCACATTTTGGTGATCAGAGGTGAAGTATTCTGTTTAGAAAATGAAAATAAGAAAAAAAAAATTTCCCCCTATCTCAAACAGAAGTCAATCTGAAATGGCTACACACTGTAGGATTCCAAGTATGTGACATTCTGGAAAAGGCAACACTATGGAGACAGTAAAAAGACCAGCTGTTGTCAGAAGTTAGGGTGGGGGGGAGGGATAAACAGCTGGAGCACAGAGGATGTTCAGGGCAATGGAACTATTCTGTGTGATACTGTCAAGGTGGATACTGTCAAGGCAGGGTTTGTGCAGACCCACAGGATTCTGAGAGCGAACCGTAGTGGAAAGCAGGGACTCAGGGTAATGATGTGTCAGTGCAGGTTCACTGACTCTAATAAATGCACCCACCGGTGGGTGTGGATACTAGGGAGGTGACGTGAGGTGGGCAGGGGATACACACACAGCCTCTCAATGCCGACGTGAACCAGAATCTGCTCCACAAATGTGCATTTTGTTTTGTTGCTGTTTTTAAAGTGAAAAAATAAGGAGAACCAGACAAATTCAACATCAGAGGGGGAGTTTTGTTTTGATTCGTGTTTTTGTTTTTTTAAGAAACTGTATGAACAGGCTACGCTAGCAGAAGAATTAGCAAAGATGCACATAATGTTAACAACGCAGCCAACGGGTCCAGCCCACCGGACGGCCTGTGGAAGTGTGCACCAGGTGGTTAGAGAATACAACACCTTCTCAAGCCCGAGAGAACATTCAGAAACCAGCACACACAGGGGCCGCAACACAAGTCTCTGTTCACAGATCCAGCACGGGACGACCACGCTCTCTGACCACTGGGTAATTAAGTTATGAGGGAATCATGTGAAAACATACCATCTATTTGGAAATTTAAGACTCCTAGGTAATTCTAGACAATTACCTTTTAGATAATTACTTCTGGATAATTCCTGGGCAAAAAAAAAAAAAAAAAAAAAAAATGGGTAGTAGACGTTGTTCCCAAGTGAATGATATCAAATTCTGCAGCAAAAACAGTCAGAGGAAAATTCATAGCCTTAAATTCTTAAATCAGAAAATGAGCTGGATTGCTAAGTGAGACAAAGAAAAACAGAAAGAATCCAAAGAAAAAAGAAGAAATAAAGAATGGGCAAAAACTGATAAAACATATAGACTAGAGACGCTCAACACAGCCACACCGGACCTGAGACGGTTCTTAAGCACGATGTGTAAAAACCCAACCGTCTCTGACATGGAGCTTGACAAGCTGAGGCTTCAAAACACACCTCACAACAAAGCCAGGACGGGACCTCTCACCCATCAGATTCCCCTGGGAGACAGCACGATACTCCTGGAGGACAGGACAATTCTTATAATTTTTTAAAAAATTTTAAATTAGATTTTTTTGTAGAGATACAGTCTCATTATATTGTCCTGGCTGATCTCAAACTCTGGGCTCAAGGGATCCTTTTGCCTTCGTGAGCCACTGCACCTGGCCTGGGCTGGACAATTTCACCAACAGAACAGAACTGAGAAACACAAACACATAGAGACCCAACATGTCACGGAGATGGATTTGTGTTTTAGTCTGTTTTCTGTTGCCCAGGCTGGAGTGCAGTGGTACTATCTCAGCTCACTGCAACCTTCCACCTCCTGGGTTCAAGCCTTTCTCCTGCCTCAGCCTCCAGAGTAGCTGGGATTACAGGATGAGCCATCACTGTGGCTAATCTTTATATTTTCTAGTGATGGGGTTTCGCCATGTTGCCAGGCTGGTCTGAAACCCCTGACCGCAGGTGATCTGCCCACCTCAGCCTCCCAAAGTGCTAGGATTACAGGGGTGAGCCACCGAACCTGGCCAAGACTGGATAATTTTTTTTTTTTTAATTTATTTCTTACAATTCTGTAGGCTGGGAAGTTCCAAGTCAAGGGGCCAGATGTGTTCTAGGCCTTCCTGCTGGTGGGGACTTTCTGCAGAGTGCCAAGGTGGCGCAGAGCATCACACAGCTGGGGGGGCTCATGAGGGCCAAACTGTCTTCCATAACAGCCCACTCTCAGGATAACTATGCTACTTCTGCGATGACCCATTCATCCATTAACCCCCTTATCTCTGAATGGATGAATCTGTTCAGGAGGGCTGAGCGCTCACGACCCAGTCACCTCTCAATACTGCTAACTAGGGATTCAGTTTCAACATGAGCTTTGGAGGTGACAGTTACATCATAGCAATTAGTATCGGAAGAAAAAACCCATAACCCCATGGGAAACGGGAGAGATGGGGCACAGAATCACAGCTGGAAGCAAACTCGTGACAAGACGCTCAGTCTCAGGAGAGGGTGGAAAAAGAGGCAGTCAAACCACAGCAAACAGCACTTGGCGTTCATTTGACTGATGAGAGGGGAGAATCTGACAATACAAGTACGGGTGTATGTGCAGATAAACAGCACAGACAACTCTTCCTTCCTGTAAGGCTCCGCACAGACATCTCTTCCTTCCTGTAAGGCTCTGCACAGACAACTCTTCCTTCCCGTGAGGCTCTGCACAGACAACTCTTCCTTCCCGTGAGGCTCTGCACAGACAACTCTTCCTTCCCGTGAGGCTCTGCACAGACATGTCTTCCTTCCCGTGAGGCTCTGCACAGACACGTCCTCCTTCCCATGAGGCTCTGCACAGACACCTCTTCCTTCCCGTGAGGCTCTGCACAGACATCTCTTCCTTCCCGTAAGGGTCTGCACAGACACGTCTTCCTTCCCGTGAGGCTCTGCACAGACATCTCTTCCTTCCCGTGAGGCTCTGCACAGACAACTCTTCCTTCCCGTAAGGCTCTGCACAGACACCTCTTCCTTCCCGTGAGGCTCTGCACAGACACCTCTTCCTTCCCGTGAGGCTCTGCACAGACACGTCTTCCTTCCCGTGAGGCTCTGCACAGACACCTCTTCCTTCCCGTGAGGCTCTGCACAGACGCCTCTTCCTTCCTGTAAAGGTCAGGGTCTCTTTCTGTTGCACAGGCTGGAGTGCAGTGGTGCGATCATGGTTCACTGCAGCTCAAACTCCTCAGCTCCTGTGATTGTCTCACCTCAGCCTCCCGAGTAGCTGGAACCACCAGCATGCGTCACCATGCTTGGCTACTTTTAAAAACTTTTTGTAGAAACAGAGTCTCACTATGTTGCCTCGGCTGGTCTGGAACTTCTGGGCTCAAGTGATCCTCCTGCCCCGGCCTCCCAAAGTGCTGGGATTACAGGTGTGAGCCGCCGTGCCTGACCATCCAGACACTGCCGATATGGTTACTATGCAGGTCGAAGTGAGCCCAGCAGGTCTGTGTGTGCTACCTGAGAAAGGCCTGCTGCAGAGCTGGCCACTGGCTGCCATCTGGGAGCTGAAATGTCCCCTTTGCCGAGAGGCTGGGACACCCAGCTCTGTGGCAGTAGCTCCCACGGGCAGTTGAACAAACACTGTGGCTTATGCAGGTGGAACCCCACAATTCCTTCTGGGGAGTCAGGAATTGTGGCACATGCCAGGCAGAGGGTGCCTATGTGACAGGCTTCCCTAGAGAGGAACATTTCACACATGTGGCTGTATTTTTTCCTGGAGGGGGAAAGTGTGCTCTGTGTCCTCATGGGAGGGAGGGAGGATGCTTCAGCAGCCTGCCCTTGGATGAATGAAGACTCCGCCTGAGCCTTTGCCCCTCCGTTGTGTCACTATTATAAACCTTAGATGAGGCCGGGCATGACGGCTCATGCTTGTAATTCCAGCACTTTGGGAGGCTGAGGCGGGCGGATCACCTGAGGTCAGGAGTTTGAGACCAGCCTGGCTAGCATGGTGAAACTGTTTCTACTAAAAATACAAAAAATTAGCCAGGCATGGTGGCATGCACCGGTAATACCTGTAATCCCAGCTACTTGGGAGGCTGAGACCGGAGAACCACTTGAACCCTGGAGGCAGAGGTTGTAGTGAGCTGAGATCGTGCCATTGTATTCCAGCCTGGGTAACAAGAGTGAAGCTCCATCTCAAAAAAAAAGAAACAAACAAAAAAAACCCCCAAACAAACAACCTTAGACGAGATGGTAACTCAGTGCCGAGTCTCATGAGTCCTCCTAGAGGACCCAGAATGTGTGGGCAGTGTTGGGAGCCCCCGACGCAGTCACCGACATATATCCTATAGAACCCAGCAATTCCACTTGCAAGTGTGTGTCGTAAAGAAAGTCGCAAACGTCCACCTAGAGACAACACAAAACAACTCACAGTTCAGGAAAAGACGCTCCACATCGCTAGTCATTGCGGAAGTGCAAACCAGAACCACGGGATACACCACCTCACACCTACTAGATGAAAAAGATGAAGAACAACAGGCTTTGGCAAGGACGTGGAGCAAACAGAACCCAGGTACACCACGGGTGGGAACGTGTGACAGCGCAGCCACTGCGCAAACAACATGGTGGTCACACAGAATGCCAAAAGCAGAATCACCCTATCGCCCAGCAAGATCTCCAAAAGAAGTGAAAGCAGGAACTCAAACAGGTATCTGTACACCCAGGGTTACAGCAGCATTACTCGCGAGAGCCAAAAGGTGGAAACCAGCCACGTGTCCACGGGCAGGTGGATGGATGAACGAAATGTGGCCCATCTATCTAGCACAGAGTATGATTCAGCCGCGGGGGGAGGAAGAGCACGACAGGCCGACAGCATGGGTAAAGCACGGGGATGCTACGCTGGGCAAAACAAACCAGACACGAAAAGACCCTGTCTCTACAACGAAAATGTGTAAAAACGGTTAAGATGATGTGTGTTTCATCACAATTTTACAATAGGAGTAAGTGGGGGGAAAACGTATAGTAGTATTGCTGGTAATAAGGAAACCTAACGGCCCGTCCAGGAGAACAAACAGCTCGGCCCCCAGGCAGGCACTGAGGGAGTGACAGCCATGTGGGCCCGCCCCAGGGGCACAGCCGGGGTGAAAGCACACTGACAACTACACACACGTGGCGCGTTCCCATGAAGCTTGGAAACAGGCACGACCAAGTCATCTGCTGGGTCAGGACACAGAAGAAACCAAACGGAAAAGAAACAGGCCCACGAAGGGCAGCCACAGAATCCCTGCCCCATCACTGAGGTGGGGCCAGGGCAGTGGTAAGGCTGTGGGCTAAGGAGGCCTCTTTCTCCTGGCACAGCTGCAGCCATCTCTCTTTTTTCCATCCAGTTCTTTAAGAGTGACCAGCAGGTGGCGCTGGCACAAAGGAGAAGGCCATCCTAGCCCTGTCCAGGGTGCCCGCCACACGGGAACGCCTGCACCCAGGTCTCTCCCCTGTGTGTGGAGGCCTTTGCAGGGATAACGTAGCTGGTCAGTGTGAAGGCCCAAGCTCGGCAGGTACCCACAGGCCTCAATGCTCAATTCAACATTAACCCCTGCTCCTCTTCCTTCTACAGCTGGTGTGGGGAAAGTCCATGGGGGAATCCTGGAGCACTTCGACAGAAGGCTGTGCCCCCACATTCCAAGTGCACTTCCTGCCTGTCTGATGGAGGCCACTCTCTCACCTGACCAACTCTTAAGTGAGGGTGAGGGTAGTGGATCCCAAGTCTCCTTCCCGTGGCACAGGCTCTGCACCCAGGAAATGCAGCAAGAGGGTGTGGGAGGGGAGGGGCACTGACTCAGCCACCACAGAATCGGGCCACCTGCCACAGTGGAGCTATAGGAGACACGGCCAGACTATCTTCCACTAAGACGATCTGTGGACTCAATCTGTGCACAGCCTGACAGGTGACCCAAAAGGGCTGGCTGGGAGATGTGTGAAACTCACCTCCACACGGCTGGTGACTTCCTCTCCCGTGAGCCTGGACTGTACAGCCTTCTCAAGTGGTTCTGTGGCAAGCTGCACCGCGTGCCTAATCCGCTCAAGCATCTGCTTTTTATCGGCATCTGTGGTCTCATTTAATTTTACCAAAAATGGCTATAACCATAAAGAGATGTCAAACCTATTAGATATGACTCAGCAAAACCCCAAGTTCATAAAGGTGATTCAAGGTAGAAAACAGACCAGTTTTTCCCACGGCCCCATAGAGAGAAGTTTGCACCCCAAGGGGCAGGGCAGTAACTAAGAGACTATGAAGCTCCCGGCTCAGGAGCTCCTGGTACTGGCCTCTCATGTGTGACCTTGGACAGGGCACCTAGCCACTCTATGCCTCAGTTTCTCCAGTGCGAATTGGGTGTGAGAGCAGTATTTCAAGGGCTGTTCTGGGGATGAGGGAAAGTGGGCCACCCAGAGAGTTCTGAGGTGGCTGCAAACACCCCCATCAGGAAGGCACTCGAGCCTCACTGACCTAAAAGATTGCTAAGCTCTAATTTTATTCCTGCTTTTGAGATAAAATGCCATAAACATGCCAGTAATTATTACTGCAATTACTATTAGTAAAGAGAATAAAATGACCTATTCTTAGTACCGTTGTGAAATAGCTATATAATAATGTTACTCAGAATGAAAATACTAGAGAGAACAAACTTTAGGAAATTCTGAAAGTTTACAGTACTACCAAATTGAGAAGCTTAGTATAGCTTCTGCTCTCAGTCAGTACTTTCTGATTTCGTTGTGACCTTGGCATTGAAGACTAGACAGCAGCATTGGTAAGCATTTTTGTAAGTGTAATTAGTGGCACCGAGATGAATTCAGCTGTTTTCCTGTAAGTGGCAGGAATGTCACCTACTCTCCACTCCACCCTAGTGCGTGTTCCCTGGTGACTTTGTCACAGGCCAAGGGACCTCACCTATGGAGACTTCAGTGCCCCAATGGCACTGGCTTACTAACACACACTTTGTGAAAGTCTGCGAGACTGACACTACCCTAGGGACAGTACCCTACAGAGGACCGAGACCAGAAAGCAAAGGGCTCAGTTTCCAGAGCAGACAGCAAGAGGCCCACCATCAGGGCGGCCTGAACATCCTCCAGGAGCTGTGCCGCTTCAGGCCTCTTCTCCCGATACTGCCGGAACAGGTGGTTCTGCCGGGCCCTCTTGATGATCTAGAGAGGGAAGGCAGACACTGGGGAGTGACGCGTAGAGCCCAGTTTCATCCCTGTGCAGCGGGCCGCTCTCTACCTGGCCAACTCTAAGTGAGGGTGAGGGCGGGGGGGAGACAACTGCCGGCCCCAGACGTGCACACCATCGCCAAACAGAAACATCACCCTCCATCTCCCACCTGCCGAGTAGTGCCCAAGGCCTAACATGATCTTTCTGCCGCTTAAGGAAACAAGCCCGGCGGGAGGCGGGGGGCCCGGCTTCCCCTGCGGAGCTGGAAGTAGAAGGGCGCGCTGCGGGCGGCCTTCCTTCCGCAAAACACCAGGGGTTCCTGACACGTGCCCAACATGCAGGTTTCTAACTGCACGTGAACGTCTATATAAACGAACACAGCAGTAGCATACGCTGTCCTAATACTATTCATTGAGGGGATTAAAATGATGTTTATCAGGTCAAAACGTGAGCCGGATCAAGCCTACATTACTTTATTTCCTTATGCGAAAGTCCTGTCTTCTCTCACGCCGCCCGACTGCGTTTAAACTCTAATCCTGTAAAATCTTTCTTTACCTTGTCATCGATATCCGTGATGTTCATGCAGTAAAAGACATCAAATCTGAAGTAGTCCCTCAACACTCTTCTCAAGATGTCGAAAGAGATGTAGGACCTGAAGCAACGAAAAACACACACACCGCCAGATCAGACGAGGCGTACGGCTGAACACTGAACGCAGGCACGAACTGCGTGGGCCCACTCACACATGATTTTCTCTCCCACCCCTGAAACAGCAAGGACCCTCCTCTTCCTCCTCCTACTCAACGTGAAGATGACAAGGATGAGCTTTACGATGATCCACTTCTACTTAATGAATAGTTATTTCCTGTTCCTTACGATTTCTTCTTTCGTTGGACACCGAGTTTCACTCTTGCTGCCCAGGCTGGAGTGCAATGGCGCCATCTCAGCTCAGTGCAACCTCCACCTCCCAGGTTCAAGTGATTCTCCTGCCTCGGCCTCCCAAGTGACTGGAATTACAGGCATGTGCCACCATACCTGGCTAATTGTGTATTTTTAGTCGAGACAGGGTTTCTCCATGTTGGTCAGGCTGGTCTTGAACTCCCGACCTCAGGTGATCCGCCTACCTCGGCCTCCCAAAGTGCTGAGATTACAGGTGTAAGGCACCACAGCCGGCCCTGATTTTCTTAATGACATTGTCTTCACTCTGGCTTGCTTTGCTGTTACGGATACGGTATGTAACACATATGTAAGAGACGTGTCCACTGACTGGCATGCTATTGGTATGGCTTCTGGTCAGCAGGAGGCTATTTCAGTAGTGACGTTTTGGGAAATCAAAAGTTGCATGCGGATTTTCAACTGTGTAGAGGGCCACGCCCCCACCCTCTGGGTTGTTCCAGGGTTGACTATACATGACCTTGGCATTGCAACTAAAACACGAACAAACAAAAGGACTCTGTGGCATTGACCCCAACAGCCAGCTACTCATCAGGAACGACGGCCATGACCACCCAGAGTGCGTGTGGCGGGGAGGGTCACAGCCAACTCAGCCTCAGGCCGGTCAGGTCTGAGTGTGATGGCAATCCAGCGTCTGGGGACCGCAGCAGCGCTTGAGGGATGACAGAAAACTTAAGGGTACGTGAGAAGAAGCGGCCGGGTGGGGTCCAGCATGCTAGCAGCGGGGCTAGACGCTTCCTTTTTGGTCATCCGTAGTGTTTCTGCAGTGAATATGGATTACTTATGGCACTAACATTTTCATCTTAAAAATAAGAGAAGAAACTCAGGCTTGATTCCTCAGATCTCAGGTCGCTGTAGCAGAGCTAAGATCTTTGTAAAGCTAAGATCCCTGCTGTGGACCCCGCGGCTCTGGCTTCTGCGTGCAACTGCAGAAGCCACAGGACACCTGGCAGTGGACCTACCTGGCGTGCCCCATGTGAGATGCGTCATAGACGGTTGGCCCACAGCAATACCACGTCACCTTTTTCCCATCTTGAGGTATGAACACTTCCTTTGTTAGGAATGAAGGAATGTCGATCACAAGAAATGCAAGAAACACTGCACAGGATTACCAAAAACAGCAACAGACATCACAGTGTGGTTTGCGTTTTGTGTAAACAAATTCAACGCAGACCACTTTGTTTTACTGTGAAAAGTCAGTCTCGGTGGGAGCCCAGTGAGACGCCTGGCACCTCCCCACCGACTGAGAGCCCGGTGTGTGTGGAGCCTCTGCCTCCCTGGGTTCCACTCATCGATGGAGGGAGACCATAAAGGGAATCAATGATTTTACTCATTGCTGAAATGCTGCTTATTGAACAATTACACAGCTAATATTTACTGAGTACCTACCACGTGCCAGGCCCTGAGCAAAATACTCAATTGAACATATCTGCTCCAGGCAGTACACTCTAGGATGCAGGTGATGTAATTTTCTTTTTACAGATGAAGAAACTGAGGCAGAGAGCACTTGGCCAGGGTCAGTCCCTGTTGGAGGATCCTGGCTCGGAGGCCAGGACCCCTGAATCGTGGTGCTACTCACCGCTGCTCTGGCACCACCCCCCAACATCCCAGCATCCTCAGACCTCTCTGGGGCATCATCTTCAACAGTTTCCCAAGGAAGGCCATGAACTGCCTCACACCTGACTCCCCGTCTGCCAAGTGTGCTCGCAGCCCCGGCCAGAGCCTGGTCCGAAATCTCTGGAGTCACTGGCCATGCCCTGAGCCAAGCAAACCATGCAAACCCCATTCTGTGAGGAACCCGTCCTGCCGCCTTCTCAAAACCTGCTGTGCCCCCAACAACATGCAGCCAGTTTGCCATTTTGCCCATCCTGCTTGGCTCATACGGTGCCAACTGCTGCAACCACGTGTCCTCCTGAAAGGACTGGCTGTGGATGACCTCAGGTATTCATGCTTGGGCAGAGTCCGAGAGACAAGCCAGGGTGATCCACGCCCAGAAGCCGTGGGCAGGCTTCCACATGAGGCGTGATACTTCACGTGTCTGAGTTTCAGAACACAACTCTGCCCCTGGGCCACAGGGACTATGCACGTGGAAGTGTCCGGAGGATCTTAAACCTGGATTTATGGAACTCCAGAGCCCAGCAGAAGGAACAGACAAGTCTGTTGTGTGACAGGGCACCTGGGCCGCCCTGCCTCCCCATCCTGTGCACATGCCAGGGCATCTGTGTCCTCCTTACCTTGTTCCTGGTGAGGCTGTTGTAAAGGTGGAGTCTGTAGGGCTGGGTCCCAGCAGGAGGGGACCATTGGGGCTGCACACGCCGGCCTTTGCCTGGGAGGCAGAGAGAGCAGGGTCAGGGTCCAGGGGCAGCAACAGGAAGTGCAAGTCGCCTCTTCATCCGGAGACTTGGTTTTTATAACAGGACTATTGTTTTCCGTGAAATGTTTAACGTGAAACCACATGAATCTCAGCCAACATTACCCAGGTCAAAGACAGCTGCCTCTTTCTTTCACTTTTTCATATTCTGTATGGCAGCGCACCCCAATAATACCCTAAGAACCTCAGCAGGGCTGAGGAATGCCTGTACAGCATACCCAGCACATTCCACTGCCCTTCCAATACCACCCCTTGCTGGCAATGAGCACGCCGCCTGGCACTCCTGGGTCAGCCAGGGCCTAACACTGACATGGTCTGTGCTGTCCCAGCCCTGGGAACCTCCCCCTCCTGGATCCCTCACCTGGACAAAGTGAGGACATTGAGGACTCTTTGTGGGACACAGGCCACCTCCAAGCCTCCAAGCCCTGGCAACAGAGGCCAAGAGTCTGAGCAGAAAGGACTCTCCGTGGCCACAGCCAGCAGGCAAGACTGGCTCCAGCCCAGCCCCTCCTCATCACTTCGGACACTGCAGAAGCGAGGGGCTGGCTCCTAGCTGGGGGCGGGCAGCCTGGCAGACTCTGATCCAGACACTGGCTTCAAGCTCCACACAGGTCTATACTGCCTTCAGAGATAACCTGAGCTCCTCCCAGCCCCTGGGCGGAGACCCTGGCCAGCCAGCCCTCACTCCAGTCACCTCCTCCTGGCCAGGCTTCCCCAGCTGTTCCCTCCACACGCCTGCGGGGCTGCCCGGGCTGCTGTGACCACACTGCTGCCAGACCTGGCTTCCAACCTGGCATGAGGCTGTCCTTATCAACCTGCATCTGAGACCCCTGAAGGGGCAGAGCTCTGTCTCTGGGGCCAGGGGCAGCCACAGGGTGATTATTCACCCTCTGAAATGTCAATCCTGCAATGCCGGATGCAGAGGAGAGCACCTGGTGACTTTCTCATTGCCCTCGGCTGGCTCAGACCTGCCCTGCCCCTCAGCAGATCCCCACTTTCCGCCAGTTGTTGCCCACAGGTCCAGGTTCTGCATCATGCTCTACTGGGCACCTCCAACCCCAGCCTGGTGCCTGGCCCTGGGAAGGGCTTCACATGTCTCCACTGAGTGGCACCAGGAGGGCCTACGAGATGGATACTCCTGGCACTGACCTGCGCCCACCCCAGCAGGCTGCCTGGCAGCTCACCAGGATGCTTGCATCCTGCCTCCTCCTGTTCCTGGCTTCTGTGCCAGAGGGTCTGGCAGGAGGTGGGACCCTGTACAGGCCTCCCTCAAATCTCTGTTGAACATGACCAGTGAATCGCCACATAGCGATTGGTCCTGGGCACCAGCCATCTTCTGGCCTCCTGGCTCTTGCCCAGGCCACATGGGCCAGGACGGCACATGCTGGTGACTAGCAGGTCAAGGGGAGGAAGGAGAGCGGCTGCACCATGTGTGTCTGGGCAGGGAGAGGAGATGGGGTGGGAGGCAGAGAGAGGAACAGTGCTCAGCAGGCACCCCCATGCTAGCTAAGTTCCAGCAGTCACAGATGGTCAGATTCCAAAGTGTAGGAAATTCCAATCCTAATGAAATATCACGTGTTTATGAGGCCAAGTGCAGCCTAGCCTCAGTCTACTTCAAATGCCTCACAAGCCCTTGAAGGAGACTCTCACTCAATGCCTGGAGGCTCTCAACCTGCCACTCTAGGACCGTGTCACTCTCTTCCCTGACAAAGACCCTGGAGCTCCTCTAATAGGACACTGCTGCCATCTCAGATGGCTGGAGATGCTGCCCAGAAACACAGCCATGAGGCCATGGGATCATCACACTCGCCCTGCTATGAGGGAAGGGCCCAGGGTTCCAGGGACTGAGAGCTCGCCCAAGAAGCCAGGCCACGGCCAGCTTTCCAGCTCCCCTAAGGCTGCTACTTCCACACAGATGGTGATGTGCTCCCCAGGAAATGGGTTACCAAGCCCAGATACACATATTCAGATTGCAGGAGGGAAAAACTAAGGACCCTTGCTTTTTACAGTTCACTGCCTGCCTCCTGAGTTATCAGGGCTGAGAGCACTCGGCCAGGGTCAGTCCCTGTTGGAGGAGTCTAGTTCAGAGGCCAGGACCCCTGAATCGTGATGCCAGAGTCTTCCATCCTGTATAACACCCCACAACCCGACAATCCTAACCAGGGTTCCTGCTACACCTCACACAGGAACCCAGAAAAGCAGTCAGCGTGCTGTTCTCTAAGTCTTTGCTTTTTTTTTTTTTTAACAAGACGGAGTTTCGCTCTTGTTGCCCAGGCTGGAGTACAATGGCGCGATCTCGTCTCACTGCAACCTCCACCTCTGGGGTTCAAGCAATTCTGCCTCAGCCTCCTGAGTAGCTGAGACCACAAGTGTGTGACACCACACCCAGCTAATTTTTTGTATTTTTAGTAGAGACGGGGTTTCACCATGTTGGCCAGGATCGTCTTGAACTTCTGACCCCAGGTGATCCGCCCACTTCGGCCTCCCAAAGTGCTGGCATTACAGGGGTGAGTCACTGCGCCCAGCCTAGCTTTTGTTTCTTTAGAAAAAATGAACACACATTCATTCATTCCACAGTCCCACCCTGACCTGAGAGATCCAACAATGGAACAACTATGAATCGCTCATGAGAGACATGCCTCAAAATCAGGGATCTGGGAGGCTGAAGAAAAAGGATGGACAGAGAGAAGCCGGGAAGTGGCGAGCAGTCTGCCTATGTCACATCACATGTAGACACAACCCAAGCAAGGGGTTCACGGAGAGAAATCCTTCATAAGGAAGTTAAGGGGCCTCCACCCAAGGGGCGACAGCAACACCAAACCTTCATGCTCCTAAAACCATGGCCTCAGCGTCTGACAGACCCATGCCCTTCTCAGTGAAGTGGAGCCCCCTTCCTGGGGGCTAGGGAGAGGCTGGCAGGCTGGAAGGGCTGAGCCTCCGCTGTGAGTGAAAAGGGCCCAGCAAGTTCAACGCCCTGACTTCAGTGGACCTCCGGGCTAGAGGCCGACCTCAGAGGGAACGGGTCCCCAGGAAGCGGTCTGGCTCCACAGGAATAGGACCCTGAGGGTTAAGCAGAGCCTTTCCATCTCCGAGAGGACCCCTCGGGCTGCTGAGGCCCATGGTTTCGGAAAAAGGACACGGAGGGCATGTGGGAGGGGCTGGTGACAGGCAGGCAGGCTGAGGGCCAGACATGGACACATCTGATGCTGCTGCAATGGCCAGCAGGAGGAGGGGCACTTGCCCCACTGTGCCAGGAGGGAAGGCAGATGCCTGGGGAGTATGGGCATGGAAGTGGAGGGCGTTCCCACTCAGTGGAGGCAGCTGCTCTGATTCTCACAGCTACATGGAGGGAGAGCCACAGCTTATGTCATCCCAGGGACGTGGGTGAGGACACTACACTGGACTCCACGGCATCTTGGACCCATTCGCGGTCACTGTCACTGGACCTAGCAGTCCTGGACTCCAGCTCCACCTTCCCTTTCAGCCCCTGCTCAATGTACAGCTCGAGTGAGGGTCACCTGACCTAATGTCCATCATTCCTGGCACAAGCAGTCCCTGGCAGCCTCCTGGGCAGCCTGGGTGATGAGGGGATTTGGAAGCTGGGGAGGGCACAAGTCCATTAGTGCTATCCACGGTCCATTCTGTTATGTGGCAGTGTGGCTCTGCTTCCTCTCTGTAGGAGCAAAAACCTTCCTTTATCTCAGTGTGGATGGAGGCATGTGTCTATACTGTTCTTTCAACAAGTCCCTGTGACAGAAGACTGGACGGGCCACTGCTGAGTGGGAGGAACCAGGCCCCTTCTGGATATGTCTTGGAATGGCACATGGCAGGGGGAGCAATCTGATGCCCTTGGAGAGAAGGCACCTCATAGCACAGCTGTCACCTGGGTGACCACATGGCTACTCAGGCAGGAATGACTACACAGGGAAGGTTATGACCTGCACAGCAGCAGCCTCCATCCTACGCTGGTAAGGGGTGCCTGCTTCAGAGCTATCCAGAAAACACAGCCCCTAGGAGATATGACACCCCACCTCCACCCTGCTTCAAACAGTGGCCTTGCAGAGGCGTGACCCACGGCAGAGGCAGGGTGGCATGTTCCAAATCCCAGGCCCCAAAGAAGTCTGGAGAAGCCCCCAGGAGGCCACCAAGTACAGCCAGGACCACCAGAAAACAGCACGAAACCTGCCCTGCATGAAGGTGGAGGAGTGCCCACAGCCAGAGGAGGAGCTGAGCCACCCAAAGGCACACTTCGGGGGTGGTGGCATGGAATGCCCTCAGATTTGCCATGGAGAGCGATAAGGCCACGCAGGCACCCCAGGAGTGCCTCCCACAAATGACCTCAGCCACATTCCACAGGCGCGACCAGCACCAACAGGCCGGAGCTGCAGGGCCGACATCATCCCACGAGAAAAAAATGACCTATTTCTGATTTTTAAAAAGTCCAGTGGCTGGTCCAGAGGAGTGAGTTCTCTCAATTGACTGTTCACAGCCAGTTACAGATCGGGCTCCTGGTTCTGCTCTTCCCTCTTCTCACTACCGCACTTGACTAGTCTTTTAAAAACAAGTTCAATGACGACCTAACACGTCAGGATTCAACGACTCTAAAGCTGGAGGGCAGACACACTGCAATCTTCTAGAAAAAGTAAAGAGAAAGAACTGAGTCAATCAGAGCCAGGCACAGCCTCAGCCAAAAATCGCAAGGCTAGGCCCGGGGCCTGCATGCTGCGTGGGAACCCAGGGTCACGGTGGCCCTGCATCCCGTCACCTCAGGCAATCCTGCCGTGTCAGCGACGTGAACATCACTGTGGATAACCAACTCCACGGGGCGCGATTTTATCCCAACCTCCACCCACCGCGCACTGGATCTGCGCTGCCAGGCCACTTGCTGCAGACACTCTTGGGCGAGGCTCCCTTTGGGATATCCGCAGGCGCCAGGTAACCACAAAGGTGATGGAGAAGGCCTTTGACCTTGGGGGAGAGGTTCGAGTGGCCAGGGAACCCATTCCGTTACTCACTTGCTTGGAACACGCAGGGCTGGCCTTTGCCACAGGGGCTACCCAGGAGCGCTTCTATGTGCCTGAACCACCGAGCCACGTGGAAGAGCTGGGGGTCAGCGGGCGGGGCCGAGAGCTGCCTGAACGCGTCCACGTCTGCCTGGGATAGTGAGTACCCCCGGACATAGCTACGCGTGCTGAGGTGCTCGTTCAGGGCCTGTGCCCTGGCTGCCCCGTCACTAATGCTCAGAATGGACCTGTAGTCGGGAGCTGCAAAAACAGAGGGCACATGTGTCAGGCAGGCAGGCGAGGCAGCGCAGAGCCACCTGGCAGAACTCAGACGTGGGGCTGGGGGATGGCACAGAACAAAGAGAAAGGTGTCTAAGCCCTTCCCTGGACACTGAACATCCAGAACTGGCAAATGCACAGGGTCGCGCCAGCTGGGGTTGGGGGGGTGGCTGCCTAACAGATAGGGGTTTCCTCTGGGGTGACGAAAACGCTCTGGAGCTAGGGAGAACTGAAGGCCGCACGACAGCTTCGTGCACCAAATGCCACAGAACTCTGCCCTTTTCATTTTATGCCACATATATGACTTCGTTTTTAAACTTTTAATTGATTTTTCTATCAGAGAAAGCATGAACACAGTTCCACACTATCAGAAGTTATGCAGTTCAGTTTCTGACACTTGAAATCACAGGGGTCGGCACGTCCGGAGTGTAATGAATGGATAAGCCTCGCCTTGGGAAAACCACCTACACACTGTGGTATGTCACCTGTCAGGTAAGGACGCTCTATGAATTTTACCTCAGTGTTTTAAAACTCACAACAAAAGTCCCCCGAACCAAACCAACCTCAATTCTTCCTCTGGGTGCTGAGGGATGAAGCGTAGGGAGAACCCCACACTGACAACATGTCATCTACACCCCTATACCAAGAGACACCTGGACCCTAGCACAGTGTCTGCAGGAGTGAGCCCCCTAGAAGGACCAGCCAAGAAAGCACAGGGCTGCCAGGAGAATGTGACTGCTCGAGCCAGCCACACCTGGCCACCTGCCCCAGGCCCCAGCCTCCTTCCTTAGAGCCTTCAAAGTACAAATCAGGTGTATCACTCAAGGACCTGAGAGCCGCTGTTCTGCATGTCACCACGGGGAGGAGCAGAACCCTAACTTTCACAAGGGTGAAACCCTAACAGACAAGGCTGCCTTGACACACGAGCGTGGACCAGCCCCATGCTGTTTTTCACTGGAGACCCCCTGCTCGCCCTCCTTCCCCTCCTTCATTCTCCCTTTATTTTTTATTTATTTTATGTGTGTTTTTGTTTTTTAGAGACAGGGTCTGATTCTATTGCCCAGGCTGGAGCACAGTGGCGCAGTCAAGGCTCATCACAGCCTCAAAATGCTGGGCTCAAGTGATCCTCCAGCTTCAGCCTCCTGAGTAGCTGGGACGACAGGCACGTGCCACCAGGCTCAGCTAATCATTCTCCCTTTAAATCCAAAAGTCATCTCTGCTGAATCAGCAAGGAACGCAGCTCCTTTCCCTACTGTCAGGGTTGGGGAATGAAATCTGCCTCACCATTCTAAGGGGTATCCGGCTGCAATCACCTCCAACATGGGAGCTGGAGACCAGGTGGTCTGCAGGGCCCGCCTCCCTCAAGTGGGGGCAGAGCAGACAGACGGCACCGGGCTGCTGGCCAGGGGAAGGACATCTGGTCCCCGAGCCCATGAGCATGAGTGCATCCGAGCCTTGAACCAGTGACTGTGTTTGCTGAGTGAACTGTGGGGAAAGGACCGATGCCTGCTCCTTCCACATAGACGCCCTCTGACCCCAGAGTTCACTCAGGGTAGGAAAGCACACATCTGGCCACCCCTTGTTGTGCCATGTGCAGCACAGGCTGCCCGACATCACAAAGCCATGGGGCGTGGGTGGCCTGCATGTCATCATCTCCCGCTCTGCCCTCTCCCATTCCCTTTCGTCCCCCATCTTCTGTGTTTACTCCCTGGCACAGAGCCAGTCACCCCAACCAAACCCACACACCTTCTGAAAACAGAGCAGAGTGTGTTGCGGGGGTAAGTGCACACAAACGCCTTTCTCTGCTTTGCCTAGTATGGGGAAAACCCTTCAGTCAGGCTGATAACTGGCCCTTCCCAGAACACAGTGCTGTCAGCAAAGAGGGGTCAGAATGGAGTGCAGCACTAGTACCCGCTGGGCTGAGCTCCTCATCTGCCAGGGAGCCCACGGAGCTGCGTGATGCCCAGGGCCTGGCCTCCATAGCCGCCAGAGCTGTCCTGAAGCCACCTCTTCTCTGCAGTAAAGGGGTGGGCACGGCGTGGGAGAGCCTTCCTGAAGTCTCCACACGGACGCAGGCCCTAAAACAGGCTTCCTGGGGTGACTCTCACTGGTGGGATGAGTGCAGCGTCCCTCTCACTGCCCTGCTTCCCTCTCACTGCAGGGAGCCACCGTCCCATCTGACCCCCATAAGATGGCCACCCACTCCAAGTACCCAGAAGCAAAGCTCTGGCACACTCCCTAGCCAAAATTGGAATCATGCCCCTCTACAAGTTATTCTCAGGAGCACCCACAGCCACCCCACAGGAGGATCCAGGGCCTCTAACTCGTCACCCGGCTTCCTGTGAGGCAGACACCACCACCTGGAGCCAGAGTGGCTCTTCCCTCCCAGCCACGGGGCTCCTGCGGCCCTGCTGAAAAGCTCAAGGTCACATCACAGTCCCCTAACACCCACCTCGCCAGCAGCCCCAGCCCGTTCTTGTGCTGGCCATGGGCCCCGACCTGGCTCACCATACCCTAGTCACATGGCCCCTTCACCTGCTGCTCCTTTCCAGGGAGAATGCTCCCCAGATACCAGCAGGCCCCTTAATCCTTCGTAGCTCTGCGAGGTGCCAGCTTCCCCACCAGGCCTTCAAGAACTCTGTCCGCATGGCGCCCGCCTCTAGACCCTGAGCCTGGCTGCCGTTTCTCTCCACAGCACTCCTGTCAAACACATGCAGGGACAGCTCTCCTTCACCATCCGCCTGACCACTCCAACTGCTCCATTCGCTGCTTGGTCTGCACCATTCAGATACTGCAGATACCGGCTAATGCTGCTGAGGGAACAGATGAGCGGACAGCAGAACGGCACCACGGAGCGCATCCCACTGGTGGCAGGCTGGCGTTCCCCTATGGCACTGGGTCTCCCCCACCCTTCTCAGGACACCTGCGCAAGGACCAGTGCTGGGAACTGGCCACAGCCTCTGCGGCTTTGAGCCCTTAAGGGCTTGCTTAGCAGGAGCGCTGCTGCCCAAAGATACCAGAGCCACAAGAACAAGTCACTTTCACTTTAGCTCTTCCAACAGTCCCAGGAAAGAGATACACAGGGCAGACTCTGGCCCCGCTGAAGGTGCCCGCGGGTGCCAGGAGCTCACCTGTCCTATCTCCACGATTACTGGCCCGGTCTCGGCACTGGCACTGCTGAGGCTTCCCTCTGAGAGAGGAAGGAGGTCGCTCACATGGAGATGCACTCTCCTCCAAGCTGGAGACAAGATCAGGGAGGACAGAGGCAGAGGGAGACCCGCCATGCCAGCTCCAAGGACCCCAAAGCAAGGTCCTGGAAAACTAACGCTAATTAAGTATCAGACTCCTCCAAACTCTTTCACAGAGCAGCTTCCGACCAGGAGACTTCTGGTTCAGCTGGATACTGCCCCCACTCATGAGAAAAACGAAGTCCACTCAAGATGAGAGAACTTGCCAGAATGACGGGCAGGGCCAGAAGGTGAGCCTCGTCCCCTCACCGGTCAGGCCACAGTTCAAAAGCTGTGTTCCCCCGACGCCGACCCTCTGCGCTTCCCCTCCCCGTCCCCTCCCTGAGCCTCGGTCTTATGCAACTGCTTGTGTCTGGGTTGGGCTCCAGGACAGCAGGAGGGAAGGAGAGGCCACAGCATCTCCTGAGGAACAGTGACACAGCATCAGCTTCCAGTTCCCACCCCCCCCCAGCCCCAGGCAGCAAGCTGACAGTAATGTCTCACACTCAGGACAGATTCTGATGAAGACGGGAGACTGCGGCCATGCGCCCGAACACTGACAGTGACGATGGCTGATGAGGGGGTTACAGGTGACTTTAATCCCCTCTTTTTATTCATGGCTCACATGTTCTGCGATAAGCATATGCTATTTTTAAAACGAGAAAAACACGACATGTCCTAACGACTGCACTGGCTTTCGAGTGCTAACGAAGCAGTCTGGTTGCTGAAGGCGCTGTGGATCCACTCTAGAGACCTGAGGGGCGGCCCCAAGCCCGTGGGGCTGAGGCCCTACGCCAACACACGCTGCGGCATTTCCGCATGTGCGAAACACACTCATAACATCGCCTTGTAAAGCTGCAGGCCATTAAGTCCAATTACACTTGTAAAATGTTTAAAAGCTGCTGGCTCAGAGCCAGTGCCCAGTTTGCTATTATTATCATCCTAATCACTCAGTTATTACTATAATGGCGGCACGTGACGCCCAGAGAGTCTCCTGGAGATTTCCCGGGATCACACACTCATTTTTATTGAATTAATTTTATTCTTTTAAAAATTCATTACCACATCTGCCTTGATCTTGGGCCACATCACTCTTAAATGCACCGGCTGGAGCAGCCTGGACTGCTCATCAAAAGAGAACCAAGCGCAGGCTTGGGAAGCACCCGCTCAGAACAGAAAGGTGCTGGTGCCCGGGGAAGCACAGGAGAACCACTGGCTCCCACGGGATGGGGGCAGTCATGCGGGCAATTGTGGCAGCTGCATTTAAGGCTGTCTGGAGGAAAGACATAAAAATAGGTCACCTTTCAAGTGGTCATGGGTTTGAGCCAGGCTGCGGTCAATCAGTCTGATGCTGAGACCAGATGAGAACACTTCTGAGCAGACGACAACCTCCCAGGGACCAGTTCCTGGACGTTGGCCCTCATTGTAGAGCCTGCACACTCTGTGCTGAAACTCCTGCTCTGCCCCCACAGAAAGCAATGTCTGCCCCCAGGTGACCTTGCAGTTCAGTCCATAAACACAATGAAGGCCATGGGAATGTCCCAAAGGTGGATGCTGATTATCACCAGCTACAAAGTTGGAGTCTTTACAGAACATTTACTGAAATCAAATGCAAGTACCAAGCAGATACTAAGCAGTCACTCAGCGCAGACACCAGGCAATCACTCAGCGCAGGTACCAAGCAATCATTCAGCGCAGGTACCAAGCAATCACTCAGCACAGATACTAAGCAGTCACTCAGCGCAGACACCAAGCAATCACTCAGTGCAGACACCAAGCTATCAGTCAGCACAGGTACCAAGCAATCACTCAGCACAGATACTAAGCAGTCACTCAGCACAGACACCAAGCAATCACTCAGTGCAGACACCAAGCTATCAGTCAGCGCAGGTACCAAGCAATCACTCGGCACAGGTACCAAGCAATCACTCAGCACAGATACTAAGCAGTCACTCAGCGCAGACACCAAGCAATCACTCAGTGCAGACACCAAGCTATCAGTCAGCACAGGTACCAAGCAATCACTCAGCACAGATACTAAGCAGTCACTCAGCGCAGACACCAAGCAATCACTCAGCGCAGACACCAAGCTATCAGTCAGCGCAGGTACCAAGCAATCACTCAGCACAGGTACCAAGCTATCAGTCAGCGCAGGTACCAAGCAATCACTCAGCGCAGGTACCAAGCTATCAGTCCGCGCAGGTACCAAGCAATCACTCAGCGCAGACACCAAGCTATCAGTCAGCGCAGGTAACAAGCAATCACTCAGCGCAGGTACCAAGCTATCAGTCAGCGCAGGTACCAAGCAATCACTCAGCGCAGGTACCAAGCAATCACTCAGCACAGATACTAAGCAGTCACTCGGCACAGACACCAAGCAATCACTCAGTGCAGACACCAAGCTATCAGTCAGCGCAGGTACCAAGCAATCACTCAGCACAGGTACCAAGCTATCAGTCAGCGCAGGTACCAAGCAATCACTCAGTGCAGACACCAAGCTATCAGTCGGCGCAGGTACCAAGCAATCGCTTGGCGCAGGTACCAAGCAATCACTCAGCACAGATACTAAGCAGTCACTCAGCGCAGACACCAAGCAATCACTCAGTGCAGACACCAAGCTATCAGTCAGCGCAGGTACCAAGCAATCACTCAGTGCAGACACCAAGCAATCGCTCGGCGCAGGTACCAAGCTATCAGTCAGCGCAGGTACCAAGCAATCACTCAGTGCAGACACCAAGCTATCACTCGGCGCAGGTACCAAGCCAAATCCACACCAAATGAACCACATCCCTGACATGCCAAACAACCACGGCAGTGCCACTTCTCCCTCTCGCTGGCTCTTTCCTATCAGCATTTATTTTTTATTTTATTATTTTTTTGAGACAGAGTTTCACTCTTGTCACTCAGGCTGGAGTGCAATGGCATGATCTTGGCTCACTGCAACCTCCACTTCCCAAGTTCAAGTGATTCTCCTGCCTCAGCCTCCTGAGTAGCTGGGATTACAGGCATCCCCCACCATGCCCAGCTAATTTTTTGTTTGTAGTAGAGACAGGGTTTCACCACTTGGCCAGGCTGGTCTTCAACTCCTGATCTCAGGTGATCCACCCACCTCTGCCTCCCAAAGTGCTGGGATTACAGGCATGAGCCGCCACACCTGGCCTATCAGCATTTAAACCTCTCCGGGCTGCCCTGTTTCTCCTCTTGCCTTCCTTCAGGCATGGTCCTGGCACCACCAGCAGCAGCACCTGGGGCTCCTTACACATCACATTCTTGGGCCCACCAGAGACCGCCAAATCAGAGTCTCTGGGGTGGGCCCAGCAAGTAAGGTTTAAACCAGCTTCCCCATGGGTGGGCGGCTTGCTAAAATGCAGACCCCCTTCACAGCAGGTCTGAGCTCCTAATAAGTGCCTCGGTTTGGTGGGGGTCTGCACCCGTCACTCACCCTGACCCTCTGCCCACTGACCCTGCTACTTCTAAGGTCCCACCAGTGTCCTCATCTTGCGGGTGTCCAGGCAACACCTCACCCTGCAGGTCACTCCCTTTCTGCACATGTTTCCCTGGTCCTACCCTCTACAGCTGCTCCTCCTGGGTCCCTCTCAATGACGCACTCCGTGCCCAAGAAGTGCTCAGACAGGGGACTGGAAAAAGCCCCCAGACATGAATTGTGGGGAGGAGAGAGGTGGATGCCCCCCTGCTCTCACCAACTAGGAGCCAACACCACCCAACTAGGAGCCTCCACCAGCTCCTGGAGGAGGACCAGAGCTTCCTCCCACAGGCGAGGGCTCCCACCTGTCTCCTGCTCCCCAGCCCAGGAGGTTGAGCTGACACTCATTCACAGAGGTGTCCCCCAGGCATCATCTCTTCCCTGCAAGAACAGCATCTCCATCTTCCTCCTTACTGGGAAGGAGGTTATTCATTATCAGGAGAATCCGACATCCCTCACACTGAGCCCGTGGGGTAATCAGACAGCAATACTGCCACCCGGAGCACCCACACTGGAAATGGCTTAATCTCTACTCCAAGGGTACTGCCTAAGACTCTTCAAGTGCCTGAAAACATGGTACCGGAGTTCACAGGGCAAACATTTCATTTGGCTCTGGGGAGCACATCAAGGGCACCAGCTTTATTCTCGCCTGCCTTAACTCTCTGGGTCAAGTTACTCTGAGTGAGTCTGAAGAGCATCATCAGAAGCAGCACAGCACAGGTAAGGTCCTATTGAGTCAGCCTCCCCAGGTTGGAAGCCTGGCTCTGCCTCTGGCTAGGCATGATGGTGGACAGACTGCTTGACTTCTCTGAAGCTCAGGGTTCTCATCTGTACAAGATGCCAGCAGGATCTTCCTCAAAGGGGCTTCTTCAAGGGTGGCAGGAGATAACAGATGTAAAGCATTTAGAGTAGTGCCTGGCACAGACTCTTGCTGAAAAAATGCTGGTTATGTTATGATGAAGACCCTTGAATTAAACTGTATAAAAATTAAAGTGTAAGTCTGACCTATCGAGCAGCCACCCGAGTGGTATCCCAAATCTGTAGGGAAAGGCCCTGAGGTAGGCTCCATCCACCCCAGAAATCTCAGAAATGAAACTCATCCTTCTGAAATAATTGGGCCCCTGGACAGGCGCCAAGCCCCCGCACCTTCAAGACTACAGAGAAGAAGCTGTACAGCCAATGAGATCACGAACAAGCAAGTGAGGGTCTGAGGCAAGTTACGGAAGACGGTCCGAAAACGAGGGTCTCCTTGAAAAATCTGGGAAGAGAGTCACTGAAAGCATTTACGATTGGATTTTATTTCCTGTTCTTATCTTTGAGAGCCTGTGTGTGGTGGGAGGAGGCGATAGCAAAGGGCAGGCGGGCCACGTCTTGGGGCAGAACACTGGCTGGAGATGCTGCCCGCAGGGTAAGGATGGGCAATCTGCCTGCTGTCCTGGCAGCCGAGTGAGCAATCCCAACCCAGACGGCAAGCTCCAAAACTAAGGCAATTCTTACGAAGCTCTGAAAACCTCAAGTTCCGAAGCCATTTTTAAAAACAAGATAAAAACACTACTAACATGTCATTTGCATTCACAAAGGAACCAAAATCACATTTTTATTTTAAAAAACAAACAGGCTCTCATTTTCAACATGGACAGAGCACCTATTTCGTGCCAGGCACTGTTCTAAGTCCTTCTCATCTATTAACTCATTTATGCTACATCCTCCAAGGTAGGAGCCATTACCCATGGTTTCCTGTGAGGAAGGGGCAGAGCTGGGACCCAGGATCGGTTCCAGAGCTGGGGCTATTAACCACGACGCTGTTTTACAGGAATCTGGGTGACTTCTGAGGGCTGCCTGGCTCTGGGGTGGGTGGAGATGGTGCTGGAATCCAGGCACACAGGTAGGGTAGAAGGCGGCGTGCCTGGAAGGTGACTAGCTCCTGCCATGAGGCACAAGAGTGTAGCCCTGTCATCCAGGTGTACCCATGTCACCAGATTACCCAGCTTGTCAAACTACCTATCTATAACCCAGTGAACCCTCAGAGGCGAAGGGCACCACCAAATGCCAAGGAAATCTTGGCATGATCTAAACTGGGGGTAGGTAGGTGCTGGAGGTGTCTTAGAAGAACTTGCATCTAATTTTTGCCAGCCAAGAGAATTAAAAACTAGATAATGAGAATGTTTCCTTTGGAAAACCTGCTCCAGACTGTCAGGAATCTGGGCTTTCTGATTCAGTCTCTTGCCTTTCCAGCACCTAAAATCTTGCTGGAGGGACAGTGTGAGACCCTGTGGTCTCTCGAGGTCTACCCACTGGTGACATGAGTGACTGGGGGAGCTGACCCAGCTGTGTCCCCGGGGAACCTCCAGGGTTGGCAATAAAGTGGGCAGTAATGCTCTGACAATCAGCTTGCAGTGGACTGCTTCCGAACTGGAGATGAAAGCCTTCATAAAGCCCCAAGCCCTTTTACTGCGTGTACGCGTACCCCTGGCGTCCTCTGCCCCATTTCCCTAAGTACCAACCTCGGGTGCCCTCCGCCCACCTCCCGGATGCTGCCAGGTCTGGGCAGAAAACCAAAACAACTCTTGCACTTTTGTATCTCCCGAAAAGTCCAGCTGGGACAAGATGGGGCGAGGGCCCACCCAGGCACCGGCTGAGGAGAGGCTGTTGGACGTAGGGCCACCTCCTGGTGTGGGGATACAAGGGGTCCTCGGCAGGAACCAAGTGAGGAAACTGAGGCAAGGTGGTATCGGCAGCGTCCGGTCGGGCTCGGGTGCCTGCGGGGTCTGTGCTCCAGCCACGAGTCTGGCAGCCCTTCACACAGGGTCCCCCAGTGGCCGTCCCTCGGAGCTGGGCACCAGTTGTCCTTCGGATCCCAAGGCGTGCCGCCCCTCAGACCCCGGGCACCGCCGCCCCTCAGACCCCGGGCACCGCCGCCCCTCGGACCCCGGGCACCGCCGCCCCTCGGACCCCGGGCACCGCCGCCCCTCGGACCCCGGGCACCGCCGCCCCTCTGACCCCGGGCACCGCCGCCCCTCGGACCCCGGGTACCCCCGTCCCTCGGACACAAGGAAGTGCCGTCCCTCGGACCCCAGGCACCCCCGCTCCTCAGACACAAGGCCTCGCCGCCCTTCGAGCCGAGCACCCAGCGCCCAGGCAGGCCCCAGCCGCCCTCAGCCTGGCCCAGCCAAGCCGCTCACCCTGCTCCCCGGAGGAACCTGCCATGGCTGGGAATCCCGGACCCGCAGCTACGGCGACAGACACTTCCCAGAATCTGATGCAACCGCCGCCCCGGAAGTCCCGCCCCGCCCCGGGCCCGTCTTCCGGGACTGGCCGGGTCGCTAGGCAACCACCAGGGGCTCCGGGCGTCGGCGGCCCGGAGCATGCTGGGAGCTGTAGTTCAATCCCACGGCGACCTCTGCTCCGGAGCATCCCGCGGCCAAGCATTCAGTGTCTGGGCTGGAAGTAGTCAGCCCAGCCGCGGGGAGACAGACACTAAAGACGGAGTGTCCTGTGATAGGTGTTTAAGTCACGATTGCACTAAGTGCTGTGGAGACCAGGCCCAACCCGGAGGTCAGAGGCGGCCTCGGGGCGGAGTGTGCTGGCGAGACCCGATGGTTCCTGGAGCAGGGCCTGGGGATGGGCGGGAAGCGCGCTCCAGCCAAGGGATCGCCCTGCCACTGACCCTGCGGAAAGCAAGCCCCTATGAAGAGTTCCGTGAACAGGCTTCTCCATCTCCTTCTCAGACCCCATTCTAGAGCCATCCCCAACCCCCAATCATATCAAGTTCCTTAGGGCTCCTGCCTTCTGTGTGCATGGTGTCACTTCCCAAGGATATCCCACCCAATGTTTGTGTACCCACCCACAATGAGATGAAATGCTATTGACAAAGAGTTTTAGTATGTCAAGAAAAATCATTAGCCAGGAGGAGTGGCTCATGCCTGTCATCCAGCACCTCGGGAGGCCAAGGCAGGAGGATCATTTGAGCCCAGGAGGTTGAAGCTACAGTGAGCTATGATTGTGCCACTGCACTCCAGCCTGGGAGGCACAGTGAGACCCTTTCTCAAAAAATAAAAAATCCTCTAGTTGCTTTTTGGAACCTCATGTCTCATTTTATAATAAATTTTTTTTTTTTTTTTTTTTTTTTTGAGACAGAGTCTTGTTCTGTTTCCAAGCGCTAGGCTGGAGTGCAATGGTGCGATCTCGGCTCACTGCAACCACCGCCTCCCGGGTTCAAGCAAGTCTCCTGCCTCAGCCTCCCGAGTAGCTGGGACTACAGATGAGTGCCACCGGCCTCAGCTAATTTTTATATTTTAGTAGAGACGGGATTTCACTATGTTGGCCAGGATGGTCTCCATCTCTTGACCTCGTGATCCGCCCACCTCTGCCTCCCAAAGTGCTGGGATTCCAGGCGTGAGCCACTGCGCCCCATAATAAACTCTATTGGTGGCTGGAAAAAAAAAAAAAATCAAGAAGGAAGAGTTTGTTTACATCTCTGCAAAGACCCTGTAGCATCTACTGTAACTGCTGCCCAGGATGTGGGAGACTCTGTGAGACCCCAACTGATCCCAAAGAAGGGACCAGGTCCAGGGATTAGGGGACCAAGTTCTGACCAGGTCCCACAGTGACTCTCACGGGGCCTGCTGTTCACTCATCACTCTTGGACCATGAATCACCCAGCACAGCCACAGGCCTTCTGGGGAGAAGGAACTGGAGGCGCCCAGGAGAGTCAGAAGCCTCTCGGAGATACACAGTCGGCTAAGGTTCACCCTGCCCTTCCTTTCTTTCACTGAGAAGAACTCCTGACATCAGGTCAGGCAAGCCAGAGTTTGGCTGTGAAAGATGGGGTGAGTTTAACTTCTCTGAGCTTTCAGATGTCTTGTTTTTGAATCTTCAAAGTGAGGCTAGGCTCGGTGGCTCATGCCTGTAATCTCACCACTTTGGGAGACCGAGGCAGCTGGATCATTCGAGATCAGGAGTTAAAAACCAGCTTAGCCAGCATAGCAAAATCCCGTCTCTACTGAAAAAGAAAAAAAAGTCCGGTGGAGGTGGCTCACGCCTGTAATCCCAGCAATCTGGGAGGCTGAGGCAGGCAGATCACTTGAGGTCAGGAGTTCCAGACCAGCCTGGCCAACACGGTGAGACCCTGTCTCTACTAAAATGCAAAAACAATTTAGCCGGGCATGGTGGCAAGTGCCTGTAATCGCACCTACTAGGGAGATTGAGGCAGGAGAATCACTTGAACCCAGGAGGCAGAGGTTGCAGTGAGCTGAGGTCATACCACTGCACTCCAGCCTGGGTGACAGAGTGAGACTCCACCTAAAAAAATAATCTGTAAAGTGGGAGTGTTCCTTCAGAGTTGTCAGTGGGGATGAGATATAACAAGTACCTATCAGGCGTGGTGGCTCATGCCTGTAATCCCTGCATTTTGGGAGGCCAAGGTGGGAGGATCACTTGAGGCCAGGAGTTTGTGACCAACCTGGGCAACATAAGGAGATCTCATCTCTAAAAAAAGTTTAGGCCAGGCGCGGTGGCTCACACCTGTAATCCCAGCACTTCGGGAGGCCGAGGTGAGCAGATCACAAGGTCAGGAGTTTGAGACCCACCTGGCCAACACGGTGAAACCCCATCTCTACTAAAGATACAAACAATTAGCCGGGCATAGTAGCACACGCCTGTAATCGCAGGTACTCGGAGGCTGAGGCAGGAGAATCGCTTGAACCTGGGAGGTGGAGGTTGTAGTGAGCCAAAATCACACCATTGCACCCCAGGCTGGGCGACAGAGCAAGACTCCATCTCAAAAAAAAAAAAAAAAATTAAAAATTAGTGGCATGTGGTGGTACATGCCTAGTCCCAGCTACTCAGGAGGCTGAGGTGGGAGGATTGCTTGAGCCCGGGAGTTCAGAGGCTGGGGTGCGCTCTGATTGCACCGATGCACTCCCTCCAGCCTGGGCAATAGAGTAAGACCCTGTCTCAGAAAGAAAAAACTCCCGAAAACAAACCAAAACAGAGGCACCTGGAAGTAGCATGTGCACAATAAACGCTTACCTTTCCGCCGTGAAAATATGGTATCATATCGGGCAGGGGCCTGTAATCTAGAATTATACAAGCATTTCTACCACCCTCTCACAGTTTCTCTTAAAAACATGGTATGTTATAAAATAAAAGCAACATCTAACGTTTCTTGATTATGCCCACAAAACTCAACAGGAAATTGCAGGAGAAGGAATAAAATGTTCAAATTTAATAAGACCGCAAAACATCTTTGATAGCAGAGTGTTTTCTCTTGTGTCATCAGTGAATGGGAAAAGTGACCTCGAGTCTCCGGGAAAACTCCTTACACGTAGGCAGATGTTCCTCTTCCTCAGAAATAGACATTAGACCTTGACATTCGCTCCAAAGGTATAACTCTAAACCGTTGCTATAAATGAAGAATTCCAGTTACTGATCGCCACAGGACACATCCTTCAAAAATACTTTTCTGCATATTCCTGTGAGGGGAAGAGAGCGGAATTATTCCTGGAGAAGAAATCTGTATAGCCCCTTGGAGGAATTCTGAAACAGAACCAGAATCTGCTGTCTTGTGGGGCAGGTGGGCCTCACAGGAACAGAGTCGGCCTGTGGGCGAGTCCCCACTGTGCCCGTCTGAGAGTGGAAAGGGCTCAGGACCTGCCTTGTCCTCAGGGTCAAGCTTCCCCAGGACACTCCTGGGGCCTGAGTTGGACGCCTGTGTGGTCAGGGCTGCCCTGCTCAGTGGGCAGGCAGGATCCTGGGCCCGCTGCCCTGAGAGAGCCCCCCCAACTCTGACTCCAACTGGGGCCCAGCTCCCCCAGCCCTGGGGAGCTGCTGTGAACAGTGGACCGATGTTGCCTGGCGGGGAAGTGTCCACTCTGGACTTGGACAGCACTCAAGGAGAGGACACTGGTCCACAGAAGGTGCCGTGGAAAGCTATCACTGGCGTAAATGTGGCCTCCTCATGGAGATCCGGGCACGTTCTGGCAGCTGAGGAGCTAGGACTTGCCCAAGCCTTTCCAGGTGCTGCTCCTGAGACTGCTTGAAAGCCTGGAATCAGGCTGCATTTTCCCTTGAGATCACCAAAGACCTCACGCCTCCAGTCCCAGCTCTGCCTGGTGGTAGCTGTTGGCCCCACTTGCCACTCACCCTCTCTGCTGCCTCATCCATAACACAGGGACAATAACGGTTCCACCCGCACAGCACAGCCCCAAGCGGGACACCCAGCAATGCTCTGACCCCCTCTAGTGTCTCTTGAAGACATGGCTGGGGATCCTAATCTCTGTTTTATTTATTTGTCTCAGCCACTTTGAAGACTCTGTCAAAAGCCGCACAGCGTCTTCCTGGAATGATACACAAGAACACAAGAGCCATGGTGGGTACAATTTTGAGTTCTGTTCAGTGCCTGAGGTGGGGTGTCCCAGGCATCCATGACCTTCAGCTTAGGGCCCATGGTCTCCTCCCTGGTCCTATTCCCTGCTCACCTTACCAAACCCCTCTCAGGCATTGCTGGCTGGGGACAGCTCCACACAGACCCAGGATGGAGAATGGAGACGGTTCCTCTCCTCCCTGCATGGATGGATGGATGGACGAATGGACAGATGGATGGATGGATAGATGGATGGATGGACAAATGGATGGACGGATGGACGAATGGATGGATGGATAGATGGATGGATGGTTGAATGAATGGATGGACAGATGGATGGATGGATGAATGGATGGATGAATGGATAGACAGATGGATAGATGATGGATGAATGGATGGACAGATGGATGGATGGACGAATGGATGGATGAATAGATAGACAGATGGAAAGATGATGGATGGATGGATGGATGGATGGATGGATGAATGGATGGATGAATGGATAGACAGATGGATAGATGATGGATGAATGGATGGACAGATGGATGGATGGACGAATGGATGGATGAATAGATAGACAGATGGAAAGATGATGGATGGATGGATGGATGGATGGTTGGATGGATGGGTGAATGGATTGACAGTGGATGGATAGATAGATGGATGAATGAATAGACGAATGGAAAAATGGATGGACAGCTGGACATGGATCCTGCTTCCCTCCCATCCAGACTTCCTGGGGGACATGTGCACTCCCCTCTCCCTCTCATGCCCTCTGTTTCCCCTGCCACCCTGTCTGCTTTCTCTAGATGCTGTTCCTGGGATACAGGAGGTGCTTAACCAAGGTCTGCAGAGCAGATCTGGGAGACGATCACATGCTCAGGTGGCCGAACTGTGTCTAATAGCGCTGCAGTTTCTAGCAGCAGGGGGCCCTGCCTCCTCGGTCCTGCTGTGTCGCAGCCATACCACCACGGCAAGGACGCTCTCTGAACCTCAGCGTCCCGCTGGGTGTCGTAGTTCTTTGGGACAACAGGTTGTTATGGGTTGAATTGTGTCTCTCTCAAAAGATGTGGAAGTCCTATGACCACCAGGACTTGCGAACGTGACCTTATTTGGAAATAGGGTCTCTGTAGATGATAAAGTCATAAGATGAGGTCATTAGGGTGGACCTTAATCCTGTATAACCGATATCCTTGTGACAAAGGAAATTTCCGCTGGGTATGGTAGCTTGCCCTGCGGACATCTTGACCTGAGACTTCCAGAATTGTGAGGCAATAAATTCTTGCTGAAGCCACCAAGCATGGCAGCCCCAGCACTGCTCATGAGGATTTCGTAAGGATGTAACTCGGAACTCTGCCTGCTGACTATCCCGCACGTGCGGGTCCATCCTGAAGCTTCACTGGCCTGTTCCAGACGGCTGAGGGGCTGATGCCTGCTGGGCAGCAGGCAGTGGGTGAGTGAACAGCACCCTCCCCTGGGCACCGGTGGCCACCGTGCAGGGCTCTCCTTTGAGTCTTCTAAGGGCCAAGGCCAAGTCCTTCTCCAAGAGCTCTGGTCTTTCCATGCCAGAGGCTGGCCCATCCCCCTCAGTGTCCACGGGCAGAAGTGTGTCACTGGGCCCACCGCTTTGAGGTGTCTAGAGCAGAGTGACTTCTTTGCTGGCACAGCCGGCAGCTCAGGCCCTACCCAAACCACTTTTAGGGAAAGAAATGCCACGTGGCCTGCAAGCTAGGGCAGCGCAGGGTTAGAGAGGAACACACGTGGGTGAGTTCCCAGTTCTGCTGTCAACTCCTGGGGGCTCCCAAGACAAGCCTGTTGCGGGTCTAGCTGTGGTCCCCCAAGATGATTGTGTCCATGTTCTAACCCCCAGTACCTGTGTGACTTTATTTATTTTTATTCATTTATTTATTGATTTTATTTTATTTTACATTTTTAAGATGGAGTTTTGCTCTTATTGCCCAGGCTGGAGTGCAATGGCGTGATCTCAGCTCACTGCAACCTCCATCTCCCAGATTCAAGTGATTCTCCTGCCTCGGCCTCCCTAGTAGATTACAGCCTCCCTAGTAGATTACATGCCTGTAATCCTCCCATGGGATTATAGGCATGCGCCACCATGACTGGCTAATTTTTTTTTGTCTTTTTAGTAGAGATGGGGTTTCTCCATGTTGATCATGGCTGGTCTCGAACTCCCGACCTCAGGTGACGTGCCCTCCTTGGCCTCCAAAACTGCTGGGATTACAGGCATGAGCCACTGTGCCTGGCCTCATTTATTATTTATTTTTTTGAGGCAAGGTCTCACTTTGTCACCTTGGCTGTAATGCAGTGGTGCAATCACAGCTCACTACTTCCTTGACCTCCTGAGCTCAGGTGATCCTCCCACCTCAGCTTCCTGAGTAGCGGAGACTACAAACAGGCACCACCACACCTGACTAATTTTTTGTAGGGTTGGGTTTCATTATGTTGCCCAGGCTGGTCTTGAACTCCAGGGCTCAAGCGATCCTCCCGCCTTGGCCTCCGAAAGGGAGAGGAGTACAGTCGTGAGCCCCTGTGCCTGGCTGGCTTTATTTGAAAAAGGGGTCTTTGCAGATATAATCAAGTTAAAATGAGGTCCTCCTGGATTAGAATGGGCCCTAATCCAATGCCTCTTTATAAGAAGTGAGATTCAGAGACACAAAGACAGGTGTGAAGGGGGAAGCAGTTGGAGTGAGGAAGCCATGAGCTAAGGATGGCTGGTGGCCACCAGAAGCCGGGAGAGAGGCAGGGAAGGACATCCTGAGAGCCTCTGAAGGAAGCCACCCTGCCACACCTTGATTCGGAGCTTCTGGCCTCCAGAGATGTGAAAGAATCACTCCCTATTGTTTCTGTTTTTAATGTTTAATTATTGCGGGTATAGGGTAGGGATGTGAATCCCTACTGTTTTTAAAAAATTATTACTATTATCATTTTTGAGATGAAATCTCACTCCCTTACCCAGGCCAGAGTGCAGTGATGTAATCTCAGCTAACTGCAACCTCCACCTCCCGGGTTCAAGCAATTCTCCTGCCTCAGCCTCCTGAGTAGCTGGGACTACAGGCATGTGCCATCACATCCAGCTAATTTTTGTATTTGTGGTAGAGACAGGGTTTCACCACGTTGGCCAGGCTGGTCTTGAACTCCTTGCATTTGGTGATCTGCCCACCTTGGCTTCCAAAGTGCTGGGATGACAGGCATGAGGCACTGTGCCCAGCCTGTTTTTATTTTTAATGTTTAATTGTTGTGGGTGCATGGTGGCTATGTAAATTCCAATTGTTTCTGTTTTTATTTTTAATGTTTAATTGTAGGTGCATGGTAGATGTGTGAATTCCTGTTGTTGGAAACAGATGCTCGGTGCCACAAATCAAAATCAGCGCTGAGACAAAGGCTCTTTCAGCAACACAAGTTTTACTTCCTGGGCTGCAGGAAGGGGACCCTCGCTGGCCATCTTGCCACGAGAGTACAATGAACAAAGGAAAACACACAGATTTATCCCTCACGCATTTGGGGTCGTCCTTACTGCCGTGTCTGATCTCCGTCGGCTGCAGCCAGACCTCACCATCTAAACTAAAACCTGATTGGCTAATAACGTAAAACTTTTCTAAACAGCTAAAAGCAGTGAAGGGCTGGGACATGCCTGTGAGCACGTCCAGCACAGATACCCTGGTGAAGGTACAAGGATGTAGAATGTACCACGTGCCTGTAAGCGCGGCGTGTCTAACAGCTACATAGGATAGGGCTTCACAAAGTTCTTAGCACACTGATTCTTTAACAAGAGAGGAAACTTTAAAGAGGAACTTTTCTACTTCCCACACTATTATTTCTGTTTGTAACATTTAACTGCTGTGGGCGCATGGTGGTTGTGTCAGTTTCTGCGTGTTTAATGCTTGATTGTGGACGAATGGTGGGTGTGTAAACCCGGACTGTTTGAACACCTAGTTTGTTGTCATTTGTCACTGCCACTCCGGGATGCTTGTGTGAAGCCCTTTTCCTCTCTGTGCCTCAGTTTCCACTCAGCAGTCTAAACAACCAGAATTTCAGCCTTCCAGCACACGCATCTGGGGCTTCAATAAGTTGAGGGCAAACACCGTGGCACAGGCTAAAACTGCGGCTGCAGGTGGGAAGGCCTGGGGCTGCCCCACACCCCCTCCTGGAAGTTTTGGGGACTTTGCTGCCCATGTAGAGGCCTAAATGGCCAGCTCTGTGCCGGGGCCTGAGATACTGCCAGGCATTTCCAGGAAGGCTGTGCCCAAATGCCAGCATGGTCCCCACAGGGCTGCCTGGCTCATCTGCCTCTTCTGAAAGCAAAAAGAAGAGACACGAAATGAATTTCTATTAACTGGGACCACGACTTCTGTGAAGGAATAAAGTGCTTTTAATTCATAACGAAGAAATCCTCCTTACATTTGAAAAACCTGTTATCCCATGGCTGAGTATCTGGGAAAACACCAGAGGGTGGGCTTCGTCGGTGCCCAGCCCAGGACCTCCCAACTGCCCCGAGGACTCCCTGGCTCAGGTAGCACCGTCTCTCCCGGCTTCCCAGCTGGGAGTGCCCTGGACAGCCTTCTCCTGCGTCGCTGCCATTGCTGCCCTCTACCCTGAGATTCTGGTCTTGAGACCTCAAGAAGTGGCTCTCCACGTCTCTGAGCTCCAAGCTCAGGCACACAAGCTGCCCTTGAGTTCGAAAGTAAGAACCAGCTGGGTGCAGTGGCTCAAACCTGTAATCCCTGCACTTTGGGAGGCTGAGGCAGGAGGATGCTTGAGCCCAGGAGTTCAAGACCACCCTGGGCTTGAGCCCAGGGCAGTAAAGTGAAGCAAGCACAGCCCAGACAACCCTGCAGAGAGTGAGCAAGGCTGACTTGAGCCCCCAGACGCCAAGACCTGACAGAAAGGTGGAATTGGCCGAAGGACAGTCCAGCATACACAGACACTGGTTTATGATGAAGGGGATGCTGAGAGGAGAGGATCGTCAGGATCATCCATCCTTCCTTCCTTCCTTTTTTTCTCTCTTTTCTACTTCTTTTTTTTCTTTTGAGACAATCTCTACTGGCAGGCTAGTAGCGTACAGTGACGCCATCATAACTCACTGCAGCCTCAACCTCCAGGCTCAAGCAATCCTCCCACCCTGGCCTCCCAAAGTTCTGGGGTTACAGGTCTGAGCCACTGGTCTTTTCAGTCTTCCCAGGGGGTCACTTCCCAGCCGGGAGTGCCCTGGACATCCTTCCCCTATGTGATCATTTGCATATGTCCATGGGGAAAGCACAACCGGCCTGACCTCTTCCTCACACCATGCAAAAAAACGCAGTCCCAGTTCCTTGAGGAATGTCATGAGGAAAAAGACAGCAAAGGGCCCAGCAGATCATGAGAGGCAGGAGAGCAAAGCTTTCTTCCGCAGGTCACAAAGAGCACCAGCCACAGGAAAGTGACCATAAACTGGACCCCATTAAAATGGATGGCTGTGGCCAGGCGCCGTGGCTCATGCCTGTAATCCCAGCACTTTAGGAGGCCAAGGTGGGAGGCTCGCTTGAGCCCAGGAGTTTGAGACCAGCTGGGCAACATAGGGAGACCCTATCTATACAAAAAAATTTTTTAAATTAGCCGGTGTCGGGGGCTGGGCGCGGTGGCTCACGCCTGTAATCCCAGCACTATGGGAGGCCTAGGCGGGTGGATCACGAGGTCGAGAGATCGAGACCATCCTGGTCAACATGGTGAAACCCCGTCTCTACTAAAAATACAAAAATTAGCTGGGCATGGTGGCGCGTGCCTGTAATCCCAGCTACTCAGGAGGCTGAGGCAGGAGAATTGCCTGAACCCAGGAGGCGGAGGTTGAGGTGAGCCGAGATCGCGCCATTGCACTCCAGCCTGGGTAATGAGCGAAACTCCGTCTCAAAAAAAAAAAAAATTAGCCGGTGTGACAGTGCACACCTGTGGGGCCAGCTACTGAGGAAGGTGAGGTGGGAGGGTGGCCTGAGCCTGGGAGGTTGAGGTCACGCCACTGTACTCCAGCCTGGGAGACAAAGTGAGTCTCCCATCTAAAAAAATTATAAAGGGCATGACACCCTAAAGGGAACAAAATACACCCTACAGAGAAGGAGGAGATGCGTGTGATGCAAAGGGCTTGGGGCGCAAGCTTATCAATCACCACCAGTGTTTATAAATAATTATCAAAAATAAGAAGGAAAAAGCCCCAGCAACCCAGTGTCAGAATGCACAAGGGTCTTGCATGAGCCCTCCCATGAGAGAGCAAGGCTGCACGTCATTTCTATCCTAAGCACGCGCCCAGCTCCAATTCTTCATGTCTGAGAGCTGTGAGGGCCGGGGCCTGGAGCAGCACTGGCGCTGGCACAAACGATGGGTAGGAGGAGCCTGGCAGAGAGCCTGCTGAAGAAGCCTGCCGGCCCTATGGAGGCCAGCCCCTCTGCTCCAAACTTGCCAGGCTGGAATTACAGACGCCCACCACCACACCCAGCTAATTTTTGTATTTTTAGTAAAGACGGGGTTTCACCATGTTGGCCAGGATGGTCTTGATCTCTTGACCTTGTGATCTCCCTGCCTGGGCCTTCCAAAGTGCTGGGATGACAGGCGTGAGCCCCTGCGCCCGGCCGGGAATGTCTTTATTCTTAGGAGATGCATGCGGCAGTACTGAGGAGTGAAGTACTGTGATGTGTCCATTTCACACGGTCCACAGACAGGGGTGCACATGCAGGTGGGACAACAGTACTGGTTGTTTAATCTTAAGTGGATTTATTGGTGCCTACTCTATTTCTTCCAATTTTCTACATGTTTGAAAACTGTCATAATAAAAGATTCCCTATTCTCTAGTAAGTGAATTTTATCTTCTTTTTTCATGTGTTATTCACGTTTTCTGGATTGAGTTTCCTAATTTGCAAAAGAATAAAATGAATAAAAACTGACAAGAGCTGTGGGCCAGGTGCGGTGGCTCACGCCTGTAATCCCAGCACTGTGGGAGGCGGAGGCGGGTGGATCACCTGAGGTTGGGAGTTCGAGACCAGCCTGACCAACATGGTGAAACCCCGTGTCTACTAAAAATACAAAATTGGTGCATGCCTGTAGTCCCAGCAACTCAGGAGGCTGAGGCAGGAGGATCACTTGAACCCGGGAGGTGGAGGTTGCGGGGAGTTGAAACCACATCATTTCTACTCCTAAGCACGCACCCAGCTCCAATTCTTCATGTCTAAGAGACATGCACTCCAGCCTGGGTGACAGAGTGAGACCTCTCTCAAAAAACAAAAACAAAAAAACAAAAACAGAAACAAAACCAATCCTTTAACTCGTCAGGAAAAAAAAATTTCACATTCCCATGACTTCTTATAGTCTTTTACCAAAAACATATTTCACTTTTCTTACATACCTTGCATGCAAAACTGTTTCCTCAGTAGTCTCAATTACATATTACGTTAACTCTTAGCAACTTTTCCTTTTGGTGTAAAACTTCGATCAATTCGGGATTTCAGTTATGAACTAGGTGTGAAGCTTGCCTGAAACACACTAGACAGAGTGCAGATAAGGGGCCCGGTGTGGCGGCTCGTGCCTGTTAACCCAGCACTTTGTGAGGCTGAGGCAGGCAGGTCACTTGAGGTCAGGAGTTTGAGATTTGAGACTACATGGTGAAACCCTGTCTTTACTAAAAATACAGAAATTAGCCAGGCGTGGTGGTGGGCACCTGTAATCCCACCTACTCAGGAGGCTGAGGCAGGAGAATCGCTTGAACCTGGGAGGCGGAGGTTGCAGACATCGTACTGCTGCACTCCAGCCTGGGTGACAGAGCGAGACGTTTCAAAAAAAAAAGTTCAGATAAGGGCGGACTTCCACATAGCTGGGGGATGGCCGACTCCACGGGTCCCCGGCCTCATCAAGAATCTAACGCTCCACGGTAGGTAAGTTCAACAATTTTCAAAAGTTAAAGAAGCAGTTTATGACCTCAAAGCATTTAAAAACTTAATATCTGACACGCATAATTTAGACCAAATGCTTGCATTTTTGAAGCTATTTTCATTTTACCAACAATCCTTAAAACTGTCTTTATTTCCCAAAGAATACTTAAGTCATATGGACTAAAAAAGCATTACACTTTTAACTTTCCTGAGAAAGTATCTGATTTAAACTCTTATTATTAAACCAATTAATTAAAGCTCTTTTTTTTTTTTTTTTTGAGACTTAGTCTTGCTCTGTCACCAGGCTGGAGAGCAGTGGCGCAGTCTTGGCTCACTGCAAACTCCGCCTCCCGGGTTCAAGTGATCCTTCCGTCTCAGCCTCCTAAGTAGCTGGGATTATTAGCCTGGCGTGCGACTACACCAGGCTAATATATATATATATTTTTTTGTATTTTTAGTAGAGACGGGGTTTCACCATGTTGGCCAGGATGGTCTTGATCTCTTGACCTCGTGATCTGCCCTCCTCGGCCTCCCAGTGCTGGGATTACAGGCGTGAGCCACCGCACCTGGCCTGAAACTCTTTCATATTACACACACAACACGTATAAATACACAGACAGACACAAGATAAAGGAGTTACCCCCAAGCTTGGAATTGAACCCTGGACCCGGGCTGCCGTTGTAAAATGAGAAAGCGTGGCCACGTGGTCACAGGTCAAGCTGCTAAGGACATGAAAGACAAGAGGAAAACTTCATCCAGGTTTCTTCAGGGACCTGCAGCAAAGCTTGTAACTGACCAGTTTGCTGGGCCATGTTGAATCGCAGGCTTACAGGTGCCCCAGGCCCACATTCTACCCTGAAGTGCTCCTCTCCGCTGTAAACACAGAGAGGGACACAGAAAGCAAAGCACACCAAATTCACTACGGCTTAAGCTTAGCCTCAAATCCTTTTTTCCCATTAATCTGTTGTACCCGAGAGAGTCAAGGAATGCACCACACTCTGAGATTGAATTATGAGTCCTTTATTATGCCGGTGACTGAGAGGTGGCTGATGCCCCAAATCCTCTCGGCCCCTAAGAAAATGTTAGGGGGTCTTTTATACCCTAGTTTGAAAGGGGAGGGGGAACCTAGCTGAAGCAAATTTTTCACAAACGCAGAGTAAGCAAAACGTTAAAAGATAAACTAGAACATGAGAAATAAAACAGTGCCAGGTACGAGGGGTAGAGCTGTCATGAAAGACGTGCGACTTACAGATAACGGGGGCGCTGGGCACTGGGCGCTGGACGCTACACACTCAGTGGTGGGACAATGACTCAAATGCAGAAGCTAAGATGGAGTCTGTCCGGCTCAGGAAGCCGACATGCAGCCTGAGCAGGTTTCAGTCTGAGAGTTCGTTTTAGCTGGCAAAAAGCAGCTTATCACAAATTGAAACTTTACAGAGGGTTTACCATTTATTTAACCTGTTTGCACAGAGAGAGGAAAGCACTGACTGAGGCAGGGTGGAGAAGATAAGGCACTCGGGGAGGCCAGAGGAACACCCACCCGTTGCACCGAAAAGCTCAGGCGGCTGCTTGTTGGTAGCAAAGGGTCTTTCCCAGCAGTCCTGCGAGTTCTCAAGTTTCCCCTTTCAGGGAGGAAAAGCTCCTCATGTCCCACGACCCTGTAAATGCCTAATCCTGTCACCCATAGCCATCACCAAAGAGTGCAAGGCAGATTATTCCAAAGAGAAGAACAGTTACCATCCCATAGCACCAAACCCATTCTTAGCCAGAAGGGACTTAACCGAGAGGGGCCTCTGACTCCCTACATCTTAGAAGGGACTCTAAGTTGGGCCTCTGACCCACGGCCAGGCAAGCATCCTTACCTTTTATGAAGAGGGGCCTGTAACCCCCTCCGTCTTAGGAGAGACTCTCACTCCCCTAAGCTGAGCCTCTAACCCAATCCCATCCTCTACCCAACACGCCACCACTTACCCAGAGTCGCCCAATCAGGGCTGCAGTCTATTCCCTTTGGCTTGGGGGCTCTCCTTAGTTTCGTCCCTTTAGGATTTGCCAGAAAGATGTTACCGGACCCCACTACTTACCCAAAGTTAGCCTTTGGGTCAGGGGTTTCCTCACTACAGTCCCTTCACTGGGCACCAGAGAGATGTCACAAGAAAGGGGTCCCAATCCAGACCCCAGGAGAGGGTTCTTGGATCTCATGCAAGAAAGAATTCAGGGTGAGTCCGTAAAGTGAATTGAAAGCAAGTTGATCAGAAAGTAAAGGGATGAAAGAACGGCGATTCCACAGACAGAGCAGCCCCGAGGGCCGCTGGCTGCCCATGTCTATGGTTATTTCTTGGTTATGTGCTAAACAAGGGGTGGATGATTCATGCCTCCCCTTTTCAGACTATAGAGGGTAACTCTGATGTTGCCATGGTGTTTGTGTCATGGCACTGGTGAGAGTGTAGCAATGAGGATGACCAGAGGCCACTCTTCTGACCATCCTGGTTTTGGTGGGTTTGGGCTGGCTTTTCTCCTGCAACGTGTTTTATCAGCAAGGTCTTGTGACCTGTGTCTGGTGCTGACCGCCTAGCTCATCTTGTGACTTAGAATGCTTTAACCATCTGGGAATGCAGCCCAGTAGGTCTCAGCCTCGCTTTACCCAGCTCCTATTCAAGATGGAGTCATTCTGGTTCACACGCCTCTGACAAATTTGCATCCTTAGGGGAAAAGGCAGACTCAGAAAAGACCTGAGAAGGACTTAAGTTTACACCTCAGGCTGGTTCACAACACAGATACCCCCCGCCCCCGAAACAAAAACAAAAACAAAAACCTGGGAAGGGGATAATACAATTTTCAGTTATAAGATTCAGAGTGCTCCTAACTCTGGGCATCTGGCAAGGCACATATATCCTGGTTTCCCAGGACGTTCCCCAGGTCACCAGCCTTCTCTGCAGGTGCATCGGCAGGTCCGGCGGGCCAGTCTTTCCTCTGTAAGCTTTCCCCAGGACTTCCCAGGAATGGAGACGCAGCATCATCGTCACAGGTGGTGAGCCCCATGTCTTTGCCAGCAATTCCAGTGGAAACACTCTGTGTAGTGAAGTCCAGCCTTGCAGATATGTCTCTCTTAAGGCGTGCAGAAGACTTTATGCAGTTCACTCAAATCATACTCCATAAACTCACACACGAGTCTCTCCATGTAAGTGCAAGCTGATTGAGAATGGGCTTCAGCGGACCTAGCTCTGCAGTCAAAATCCCAGACAGACAGATTTGGAAAATATGGGGGCCCTGGCCAGGCGCGGTGGCTCATGCCTATAATCCCAGCACTTTGGGAGGCCGAGGCTGGCGGATCACTTGATCTCAGGAGTTAGAGACCATCCTGGCCAACATGGTGAAACCCCGTCTCTACTAAAAATACAAAAATTAGCTGGTGTGGTGGTGTGCATCTGTAATCCCAGCTACTGGGGAGGCTGAGGCAGGAGAATCATTTGAATTCAGGAGGTGGAGGTTGCAAAGAGCCGAGATTATGCCTCTACACTCCAACCTGGGCAACAGAGTGAAACTGTTTCAAAAAAAAAAAAAAAAAAAAGAAAAAAGAAAAAAGAAAAAAAAGAAACTATGGGCCTCCTTGTCATCACAAGCCGCAGTAAGCACATCTGGTCCCGGCCGGCCTGCTATGCCGGCTTCTGCTTTGCTTCCAATTAGAGGCGCAGCTCGGCACACAGGAAGAGTGCCAGACACAAAGCTGGCATCCAGCACTCCTGGTGCATAAAATCCATCACAGTCTGGCATCGGCAGGAAGCCTGGCAACCGAGATACCAACGCGCGTGGTCGGCAGCAGGGAGGGTTTTCTTAGATAAGCCGCAAGCTCTGACTACCCTCTCCTCAGCACGGGCAGTGCAGCCTGGCTCTGACTACCCTCTCCTCAGCACGGGCAGTGCAGCCTGGCTCTGACTACCCTCTCCTCAGCACGGGCAGTGCAGCCTGGCTCTCCATTTCAGAACACTTGGTTTCCTCTGAACCTTACAGCCTTGATGGCACATTGGTTTGATGAATTCTGCCCCAAGAGCTCCAAAGAGTGTCACTGGCTAGAATGAACCGCGTTAAACATCTGGAACGCTGGTCAGGTGCCCTCCCTTCCACCCCTGCAGAGCTGCACGCTGAGGCCAGGCGATGGCTGTTGGCAGGTGCCCCCTGCAGTCCCGCGTAGGCACCTCTTTGGCACCTGTTCAATTATCCCTTAGGATTATGCCCCACTCGGGACGCACTAGGGTCTGGAGTCTGTTTTTTCCTCCTGGGAAGGTTGCTTTCTCCTCCATGTTGATTTAACACAGTTCTTAGCAAGGGGCTGGGAGCCATAGCTCACACCTGAAATCCCAGCACTTTGGGAGGCCAAGGCAGGAGGACCGCTTGGGGTCAGGAGTTTGAGATGAGCCTGGGCAACACAGTGAGACCCCTGTCTCTAAAGAAAATGAGCTAGACGTGGTGGTGGGTGTCTGCAGTCCCAGCTACTCTGGAGGCTGAGGCAGGAGAATCATTGGGCTCAGGAGGCCAAGCCTGCAGAGCTGTAATCAGACCACTGCAGTCCAGCCTGGGTGGCAGAGTGAGACCCTTCTCAAAAACAAATTTAAAAATAAACAGTTCTGGTAACATAGAGGGAGAATTCTGGAGGGGATTCCAGTCTTGCCCCTGGGTGTGTGAAGGAGCTGGGATGTTAGGGGATGGCCTGCCCTTCGGTCAGCTGGAGCTGGTGGGAGGCGGACCCCTGGGTAGGTGGCCTCCGGGCAGGGCCATCTGGCTGAGCACCTTTGCTCTGCATGGGCCTGGGGTGCAGGAGACAAGATGAGTGTCCCTGGCAAGGTGTCTGGAGCAGCCTGCCCCAATGTCAAGATGCAGAAGGCTGTTGTGCCCAGGGCTCACTCTGAGCTCATGCTTGCCCCATGGAGTGTGGCCTCCACACAGGGGCTCTGGAGCCAGGCAGCCCTGCATCCTACAAGTGGCTTCGGCAGTTCTGTCTGAGGTGGACATGCAGCTTCTCAGATGAACTGAGTGTCAGGACCCCCCCCACCCCAGCCACAGCCCATCCTCTCCTGGGACCCTGGAGGTTGAGGTGGGGAGTTGCAGAGGGAGGTGGTGAGCCGAGGAGCCTTGTGTCCCCCATCTCCTGGGTGCTGCCTGGCCACCCTCCCTCTTGTCACCTGTGTCCTCTGGTTGCTGTGAGTGTTGGGCTGCAGTCTCCCTCTGCACCCCTCCTTCAGGGGCACCCTGGACAGGCCCACTCACTGGTCTTGGTGTCTGAGTACCAGGGGTGGTGGCCACAGTGGAACCAAAGCAAGGGGTAGGCAGGGGCAGCGGGTCAGGAGGTCCAGCCTGGGGTCCCCTTCAGTGATTGGCAGCATGGCCCCCAGCAGCCTCTGAGGTGCCTGGAGAGCCTGTGCACCTTGTCACTCCGTGTCCTCAGCTGGCTCATCAGGACCCTGGCCTCCCAGCATTGGCTCCACAGGGTGGGCTGGCCGCCCACGGCTCCCTGAGAACTCTGCGCCCTCCTCCCTCCGGGCCCCTCACCCAGCTCAACACAGCTCCACGCTGGCCTCGAGTCTTCCTGGGAAGCCCTCCTCTCGTTTCCAGAAGCGCCCCAAGAAGAGAACACACATATGTGTCTGTTTATTTCAAGGTGTGGAGCACACACACATCCGCAGATGGGGGAAGAGGGAAGACAAGGACATGAGTACAGAAACTGGAAAACAAACCACCCGCCCCAGCTCAGATGGCACCAAACCGCCCGCTCCAGCTCAGACAGCACCGAACCACCCGCCCCAGCTCAGATGGCACCGAACTGCCCACCCAAGCTCAGACAGCACCGAACCACCCGCCCCAGCTCGGACGGCACCACTGTGATGTAGTTTAAGGCTTTGTATGTTACATAGATGTGATATTCACACGCACACGCACACGCACACGCAGAGCTGCACAGACACGGGATGGAGGCCAGACGCAGAGGCTGACTGGCTCGCAGCCCGCCTCCAATATTGCAATTATGTTTATTAAAAAAGTGTAAAATGGGAAGACTGTGCATGGGTCTGAGTAAAGTGGCGAAGTTGAGCCTCCCTGACCCACCTGCGGGGCCAGCTAAGCCGCACCCCTGCACCCACCACCACCTCCACCTGCACGTTCCCCACTGGAGCCAGCGTCCAGGTGTGGGGGCGGGGTGGTTCCAGGACCTGCCTCTGTGGGGCTTCCATCTAAACAGCACATGGTGGAATAAAAAACCAAAATGCCCTCCCCAGAGCAGCCCTCACCTGTGCCCGCCACCCACCAGTGGCCCCACCAGGACGGCCCCGGCTTTGTAGGCAGGGTGTCAGGAAGGCAGGCCTGTGCATCTGTGTGTGTGTGTGGGGGGGGGGCTCCTGGGCCACTTGGGACTCTGTGGCTGCTCCTCCAAACCTGCCTACTCACTGCTGTTGGGCTGTGACTGTCCAGAGCCCCAACAGGCCCTCCCACCCTAAATCCATCCATCCTCTGGACTGGGGGTGGCGAGACAAGACGGCCAGGAGTGTATTACACAGCGGAAGCTGCATTTGGCTTTAGCATTAAGGCTGGTGCTGAGCAGAAGGCCCTGCAGACAGGCCAGCGCCCCCGCAAGAGGTACCCAGCACGCCTGGGCCACAGTGCCCTTGTGGCCCCAGGCGTCTCCTGTGCCCGGGCCTCCCGTCACAGTGGCTGTGCTTGCTGGACTCTCTGCGTCCACAGAGCCAGCTTAAAGTGCTGGGTGCCTGGGAAGGAGGGCTCAGGGCTGGTCAGGAGCTGCCCCCACGGCTCCTATTTGAGGATGTGGTTAATGAACAGCTGACACGCCAGGAACACGCAGAGCAGGAACCAGGATCGGGGGCTCTGCAGGAGGCCGGGGGCTGGTGCCTGTGCTGCCCATGCCGTGGAGCTCAGCATGAAAGAGAGGTGCCTGCAAGGACAGAGGAGAGGTCGTGGGGGCTGTGCCAACACCAGCAAGGCTTCCTCCCACAGGCCAGGATGGTGCCCTGGGTGCTTGACTAGGTGCTGGACACGGGGCCGTGTTGGAGACAGGATGGCACCTCTTGTCCTCCAGGGACATCGGAGCAGGTGTGAGTGGAGAGCTTGTTAGGGGGAGGGCCCCAGGGCACAGTGGCTCTATTGGGATTCCCTGGGCACATCCAGGGCAGAGGAGGGCCAGGGATGGGGGAGCTGGTCTTTCACCTCCTCCCGCCACCCCTGTGGTTACAACTGAATCGTGCCTCTGCCACAGTCACTGTTGGTGTCCGAACCCCTCCACCTCAGATGAGACAGTGTTTGGAGATCAGGTCCTTAATGAGGCATTGATTTAAATTGAGACCATTAGGGTGGGCCCTGATCCCATAGGAACTTATACGAAGGTCCCTATATGAAGAGGCGATTAGGACAGACATGGTGAGAAGGTGGCATCTGCAAGACAGGAGAGAGGTCCCCGGAGAAACCAGCTCTGTGACACCCAGAGCTCGGACCCCAGCCTCCAGGACTGTGAGGGAGCAGAAGCTACTGTTCCAGCCTTTGGCCAGCAGTGCTTTGCCATGGATGCCCTGGGTCCTCAGCTGGAGTGCTCTGCCATCCTGGCCCTGAGCTGGAGTTCTTTGCCCTGGAGAACCTGGCCTCCGACGTGGATCTGGTTTTTGCTGCAGAAGCTTCTGGCTGCGTCCTGCCAACTGCCTGTTAGCAGACCTGCTTCTGGGGAGCCAGAACTCCGTTTCTTTGCCCACACAGCCTCACCAGGGAGCACCCTTCTGGAAGGGCATGGGGGTTCTGCTGCTGAGTCACAGGGGAGGGAGCTGTCACCAAAGGCAGGTGCCACCCGCACCCGGCACACTCGCTGCCTGCATCCGTAACTGGTCATGGATACAAACCCCATAGCTGGCATGTGCCCCTCCCTGAGGGCTCTCCGGCCAGGACCCAGAGCAGAATCACAGGGATAATGGCAGCTCTCAGAGCCCAGGCCTGTGTCCTGGCTGCATTCCACCTTGGGGTACTGCTACCAACCGCACTTTACAAACAAGAGGCTGAGGTGTGACAGCCAAGGTCCCACAGCCAGTGAGTCCCTCAGCCTGGCTCAGAGCCAGGAGCTTTGGACCCGAGATGGACCCTGTGCTGTGCCCCCATAGGTGGTATCTGGTGACAGGAAGGGGCCATGTGTAGGCCTGTGCCCAGAACTCTTGGCCAATACCACTGGCTCCTTCCTCAGCCACTCCTGAGAAGCCGCTGTGCCTGGGTTTGGGCACTGCAGTGAGCCCAGGCTGCTTCCTTGTCCCTCGAACCTCAGGGTCTCTCCTGGGGTTTACCCCAGGCTATGCTGGGCTGGCACCTTCCTCTAGGCTCCAGGACATCTCTGGCTCAGTGTCTGCCAGGCATGGCGAACGTGGCCAGTTGAACACCCTGCACTGCCTGCCCCTCTCACAGCCTCTCTCCTGCCCTTGGCAGTTTTCTTCATCAGCCTGCAGGTCTGTGGGTTCCTGCTCCAGTGACACCCCAGGTCCCGGCCTCCCGGCCTCCCCGCTTCCCGCCGTAGCTCCTCCAGCTCCCCTGTCCTCTCCCACCTGGAGCCCGGATGGACACCCAGAGTCTGGCCCACCTGTGCAGCTCCTGCTGGGCATCTCGGATGGAGAGGATGGCCTCGTGCAGGGCCTGCAGCCGCCGTGCCTCCTTCCTGCACCGAGGGCAGGGGCTCTCGCTGCCTGGGACAGCCCCAAGGGAGATACAGGAGGGGAGGGGAGAAGCGAGGATGAGCTGGAGGTCTGGGGGGCTGGCACGTGGGTCACGGGGTCACATCCAGCCTGGGCTTCCACCCCCTCATGGGAAACGTGCAGGGCCAAGCTGGAGACCCAGAGATGAGGGAGGGTGCTGAGGATGTTTCTGGAGAGAACCCCCAGGCTGGACCAGCCTCTAACAGGAGGCTGACTGGCCAAGGCAAGGCTCATCTACTACAGAGGCAGGGACAAAGCTGGGGAGACACAGCTCCTGGTGGCAGGAGAGGAGCAGAGGGCTGGGGAGGATGCCACCAGACCTGCCCCTCATGCTGCCCCCGCCACTGGGGAGCCCCTGGCCTGGACCCACTCGCCTTTCTTCCCCATCCCCACCCTGTCCCTCGTTGGCCCTTGGGCTGCCCCCCAGACTCTGAGAGGCCAGAGCCTGCTGGGGGCCCCTCAGGGTGGCAGAGGAGCTTCTGCTGGGAGACTGCCCTACACCTGGGCAGGTGCTTCTCTGGACTCCCCTCCAGCCAGGTGGCATCTGAGGCGTCCACCAGAGAGGGGTGTCAGCTGGCCTGGACGGCATCAGCCAGGGAACACGCGCCATTCTGCCTGCTGTGGGCGAGCACCAGCTGCGCTCTGCACATAGACAGGGACCTTGGGGCTAGGCCAGGGTGCTCACCAGGGACAAAGTCGCCATCCTGCTCCTCGTCTGAGAGCTCTGGGCAGGACTCCGGCGTGGACCCGCTGCTCTCTGTGGCCTGGCTGTGGCCGGAAGGCTGGTCACTGGCCTTGCGAAGCCGCTGGTCTGGGTCAGACCTCTGCAGAGAAATGGAGCCGCTGCAGCTGAGAGCCACTCATGCCCCCTGCCCATACCCTGGGGACATGAGGCATGCTCATGCCAGGACAGTGCTAGAGGGCACAGCTGGCAGGGAAGACAGCTGCTGGTGTGGAGCTGGCTGGAGGGGTCGTCTCAGCCCTGGAATGGCCTGGAGTGGCCATGCCCCCTTTGGGCCTGTTTCCTCACTGGTGGCACAGGGCTGCTGACCCTCACAGTGAACAAGGGCCTATGAGGCGGTGCAGACAGGCCTGCCCTGTGCCACCATGGGGTTGCACCCAATAAATGGAGAGATGATGGCATGGGGGCCATGGGTGGTTCTGACCCCTGAGTCACAAAGACAGATAAAAGCTGAGGCCACTATGGGAGCTGGTGGGGTCCACAGGAACCCCAGATGTCTAGGGTTCCCCACGTCAAGGGACAGCTCCAGGGGGAACCCCCAGACTCAGCTGGCTGTGCACAGTCCCAGGAATGCCGGCAGGGCTTGTCCATTCAGCCTTTACTTGAGTTCACAAGGAACCCAGGACAGGAACCAATGCTTGGGGTGGGGAAAGAGCAGAGCCTGGCTGTGGGACCACCGTGTAACAACAGGCCTTCAGGCCAGAGAGATGCCAGGGTCACTCCACATTAGGTGTGGTCAGAGGTGGGGCAGGTGGGGCAGAGCCAGGACAGGTGTGGTCAGAGCCAGGACAGGTGTGGTCAGTGATGGGACAGGTGAGGTCAGAGCCAGAACAGGTGTGGTCAGTGATGGGACAGGTGAGGTCAGAGCCAGAACAGGTGTGGTCAGAGCCAGGACAGGTGAGGTCAGAGCCAGAACAGGTGTGGTCAGTGATGGGACAGGTGAGGTCAGAGCCAGAACAGGTGTGGTCAGTGATGGGACAGGTGAGGTCAGAGCCAGAACAGGTGTGGTCAGTGATGGGACAGGTGAGGTCAGAGCCAGAACAGGTGTGGTCAGAGCCAGGACAGGTGTGGTCAGAGGTGGGGCAGGTGGGTCAGGGCCAGGACAGGTGTGGTCAGAGGTGGGGCTGGTGGGTCAGGGCCAGGACAGGTGTGGTCAGAGGTGGGGCAGGTGGGTCAGGGCCAGGACAGGTGTGGTCAGAGGTGGGGCAGGTGGGTCAGGGCCAGGACAGGTGTGGTCAGAGGTGGGACAGGTGTGATCAGAGGTGGGGCAGGTGGGTCAGGGCCAGGACAGGTGTGGTCAGAGGTGGGGCAGGTGGGTCAGAGCCAGGACAGGTGTGGTCAGAGGTGGGGCTGGTGGGTCCAGGGCCAGGACAGGTGTGGTCAGAGGTGGGGCAGGTGGGTCAGGGCCAGGACAGGTGTGGTCAGAGGTGGGACAGGTGTGGTCAGAGGTGGGGCTGGTGGGTCAGGGCCAGGACAGGTGTGGTCAGAGGTGGGACAGGTGTGGTCAGAGGTGGGGCAGGTGGGTCAGAGCCAGGACAGGTGTGGTCAGAGGTGGGGCTGGTGGGTCAGGGCCAGGACAGGTGTGGTCAGAGGTGGGGCAGGTGGGTCAGGGCCAGGACAGGTGTGGTCAGAGGTGGGACAGGTGTGGTCAGAGGTGGGGCTGGTGGGTCAGGGCCAGGACAGGTGTGGTCAGAGGTGGGGCAGGTGGGTCAGGGCCAGGACAGGTGTGGTCAGAGGTGGGGCAGGTGGGTCAGGGCCAGGACAGGTGGGGTCAGAGGTCGGGCCGGTGGGTTTGGGCACAAGGTACTCCTTGGGATGGTGTTTGAGGCTTGGTGGGGTCCAGCCTGACTGCAGAGGCCGGGGAGTGGGAGGCTGCAGAGGGCACTTGGGGTAGACATCTGCTGGAGATGGGGAGGAGGAGTGGGACTGGGAGGGGCTGGGGCCAAGGGAAGGCAGGAGCGAGCAGTTTGGGCTGAGCCCAGGGACCTGGCAACTGTGCTGCAGACAGAGGGGGTGCAGGGGTGCATCTGCCTTCCTAAGGCTTCTTCCCTGGTCCCTCAGCACACAGCGCGGGACATGAGGCCAGGGAGATACGGCAACCCCCAGCTTTCTGGGGAAGTTAGGACCACCAGGCAAGCATGGCTTCTCATCTGAGTGTGTCCCAGACCTGACCACCTGGGGAATATGCCCCCATCCTGCCTGCTGCGGGTGAGCACTGGCCATGCTCTACACACAGTAGGTGTGCGGCTGGTGCCGCTCAGCACACCTGACATGGGGGCATGTGGGTTGGGCACCACCTGGTGGCCGCCCAGGGCAAGGCACAAAGACACACCCAAGGTGGCTTCCTCTGGTTCCTCCCCGGAGCCTCCCTGTGTCCTGCTTACCCCGCTTCCAGGCCCAAGATCTGTGCCAGTGCTGGCTCCTCCTCCTCCTACCTGGGCAGGGCCCTGGGCTGCCCTGGGCCTCCATCTCCTCATCAGTGGAATGGGATAATGTGGCTGCTAACTTGGCAGACAAAGGCTTTGGGGGCAGTGGGCTGACAGTAGACCCTGACACACACCGAGGTGGCCTGGAACTGAGCGTCCTGCACATTCTGGTTCCTGAGTCCCATGCAGGGCAGGGCAGGGAAGGGAAGGGGAGGGATGAGGGGGCTGGGGGATGAGGGCGTGAGGGCCTAAGCTGGTGCCCCAGCTAAAGCTTAACAGAGTGAGGGGAAGGAGAAGCCAGGTGAGGAGCAAGGCACCACCACTAGGACCACCCTGGGCGGGGCCTGCAGGGTGCTGACCTCGTGCCTGGGCCCCGGGCTGCCCAGGAAGGTGGTCTGGCGGGCCACAGCCTCCTGCCGCAGGGTTTGCAGGATCCCGTCTTGCTCAAACTGGGCGATGTCCTTCAGGGGGTCCCATGGGCTGCGGCTAGAGGGTCCACAGGGCGTCCATCAGCACAGGCAGTGGGCCTCAGGCGAGGGGGCTGTCCTGGCCCAGCCATCAGCTCCTCCAACAGTGGCCAAAGACCTTCAGGCAGGAGAGTGACCACTGCCCACACCCCACGGGCAGGGCCTGCAGTAAGGACTGGAGGGGCGGTGGTGGTGGGTGTCACTATCTGACCCTCCCCTACTGGCTCCTCCAGGGGATAGGATGAAGGTGAGAGGGAAGTGGGGACCGCTGGGCCCTTCTCTGACCAGCCCAACCCTGCGGCCCCAGGGCTGTGCCCAGCACGCACTCCTCATGGCGGTAGCGCCACTCCTGGGTGACGGGGTCCAGGTGGAACAGCTGCGGCTTCCAAGGTGTGAGGCTCTCCTGCCGCTCGCGGGCCCGCTGCCGCTGCGCCTCCTCCAGGGCAAACTTGTCCTGCGTGGCCCTGTGCTGGTCGCCATTGCGGATGGCCCTGGTGACGTGCTGCCAGAGCCTGTGGGCCAGCGACCTGCCCTGAGCCAGAGGCCCGGACAGCCCGACCACCCCTTAGGCAGCTGGGAATCAGGGCCCCTTGGCACCGGAAGGAAGGCACAGAGCAACCTCTGCCTGATTGCCTCCAGTAACAGGGAGCTCACTACCTTAAAGGGAGCTTTTCTTTTGTCCATGAGATAGGTTTTCCAGCACTGAGCTCCCACCTCCCGCCTGTAGGGACCTCCCTGGGCAGCTGTCGGTCACCCGCCACCAGTGAGGGGTCGGGGGAGCCTGCTCCTCTCCAGGCCACACCCCCTCCCTCCATCTGTCCTTTCTGGAACATGCAATCTGCTATGAGGGTTCCACCAGGCTGCCCTCCCAGCCAGGGACATCCTGGGACCTTGCTCACAGCACTGTAGCCTTGCTGGCCTTCCCGCCCGGCCCTGCCAGGCTGTGGCCAGCAGGGTCCCTGGGCACCGGCAGGCCTCACCTCTCGGACTCCAGCTCTGTCTGCTGCTCCAGCGGCACCGTGTGCTGCCTCAGCCTCTGCCCGCGAACCTCCCCGCTCGGGGTCCAGAAAAGCGTGGTGCTTCCACTCCCCTCCTCCTTGATAAACACGTCCCTATCCTGCCCCAGATGGCCAGTGGGGTCAGAGGCGGGCCTTGCCATGACTGCCCAGCCATGCCTGCCCTGAGGGTTGGCCCCTTACCCAGTGGCCACTGAGGCTCGCCAGGACTTCCTCTCCCGACGTGATCTTTCCCGAGATCTGGTTGATGTTGGTGCTGCCCCCGAAGAAGGGCTGCAGGGCCACACCCAGAACACAGCCCATGAGCAGGGGCCCGGGACCCTCCAGAGCCACAGCCTCATGGGGGCACGGAACAGTTATTCTCTTGGGATGCCTGGGAGCCCAGGAGGGACGGACCCAACCAACACTAGCCAGCAAGGTCTTTGTGACCCCCATGCCTCCGCTCAAGGATGCAGGGTCCCTGCCACAGAGACAGGGCCTGGGCTGGCTCCGCTGTGCGGCTGCAGGCAGCAGCCTCCCCTCTCTGGGCCCTGTCTGTGTTGTTGGATGTCAATAGCCGCTCTCCTCATGTGCACTGCCTTGGGGAACCTTCCTTGGGGGCTGGGGAGGGTCCAGGAGGATCCCCAAGGCCTCTTTCCTTCACTGGCCTCGCCTCCCCCAGGCTGCGGCTAGCTCTACCTTGAGTTTGAACTCCAGCTCGGCTTGGAAGTTGTTCTTGGCGCACTCGATGGTGACTTTCCCACCCAGCTCCAGGGTCATCGTGCCATACAGGAGTCCTGAAATGCAGCCAGTGTCAGGGCCTATGCTGCCCCAGCCCTGCTGAGTCCCGACCCAGCAGCACCGACCCCTGGGAGGCATGTGCCAGTCCCTGGGATGGCGAGGAGGACAAGAGGAGCTGGGAGCAGAGCCCCATGTGGAGGCACGCTTGGGCCCTCGGGGGCTGTCTCCCCACTAAGGGGGCTCTGTCCTCGCCAGGCCTTTTTGCATGTCTGGGTGTCACCTCCTGTTCCACGCGCTGGAGGCCACCAGCCCCGTGAGACACGAGTGTGCTTCACTTGACTCTGTGGTCCCTGCTGTGACGTCACACTCCTCAGGGCGGGCATCTTCCCGCTCACTGCTGCGCCCCAGGCTGGCACCCAGGACAGAGCAGGCACCAGCACCCAGGATAGCATCCCGTATAGTTAAAAAATTAATGCATCTTTTTTCAATTAACCCAAACATTTGCACTCTGAAAACCACTCAGAAATGTGTGGCGAAATATGTGTCTTAAAAATGAAGAAAACGGACGACAAGCTACTTGTCGAGACAAAAGCTTGAAGCACCCCCAAGGCCCTCCGGAGGGTGCTGTGCGAGCGCACCCTGGCCACGTGCCCGGTGGAAAGCTACGCGCCTGGAAAGACGAAGGAGCGGCTCTGCGCAGCCTTGAGGGCTCTGTGGGCTCCAGGGAGAGGAAGGCCCAGTGCCGAGGCTGCAGCGAGCCACGATCGCACCCCTGCACTCTAGCCTGGGCAACAGAGTGAGAGTCTTCTTAAAAAAGAAAGAAAGGAAGAAAAACAAAACAGACCTGCCCCCCAGATGGCGGTCACTACATGTTATTTCCTAGTGAGAGGAACTGGGGCTCTCTGGAGAAATGGCCGCCTTGAAGTCCAGCGTCGGCATGTGCAGGGGGCCCCGGAGCCAACGATGGCCCCCAAAGATGGGGCAATCTCAGTATCAATAAGGTGAACAATTAAAACATTCTAAAACATCAAATACGTTCCTATCAAAAGATACGTGGCAATAATCACCTTTGCCAGTCACCTTTGGAAGACAGCAGGGGAAAAACCTCATTATTTTGAAAAGATTAAAAAAAAACCTGGGATTTATCCTAAAACAAAGCAGTCCTGTTGGGTAACTGTGTAGTGGGCAAGGGGGAGTTTCTCTTTCGAGAAGCCTTTCGGTGACTAAGTGAAGGAGGATGGAACGTCACCATCTTGCAATGCCTGATACAGGAATGGAGGCGGGCATGAGAATCAAGGTCCACTAACGTCACAGAGAACAGCAGGCCCCGTGCGCCCTGCTGTGGAAAGACACGAAACCCTCGAGGAAGCATCATGTTGAAAAAAATTGTGGTGAACATGATCAGGCATCTAGGGATCAAATCAATTGATGGTTTATGGGCGATCCCCAGGGCACAGGAATGCAGCCAGGAAAATCCACGCTGGAGGGAAGCATTAATACACTGCAGGGAAAAACAGGAGGGATCAAGGAGATGTAAGAACGGGGCAGCCACCTGCAGAGCACGGCTGTACACAGAGACCCAGCCAGCCAGCCAGCTGTCCGAGTGCCAGGGAACAAGACACAGGCACACGGCAACTGGGGACCCGAACGTGGACTGCAGACTCGATGATAAGGAAGAGTGGGTGTTTTTTGGTCTGGTGATAGTATTTTAGTTATGGTCAAGAAGGGAAATCCTGGGTGGGTGCAGTGCTCATGCCTGTAACGCCGGCACTTCGGGAGGCCAAGGCGGGCAGATCACTTGAGGTCAGGAATCTATGACCAGCCTGGCCAACATGGTGAAACCCCATGTCTACTAAAATACAAAAATTAACCAGGCATGGTGGCAGATGCCTGTAATCTCAGCCACTCCGGAGGTGGAGGCAGGAGAATCGCTTGAACCTGGGAGGGGGAGGTAGCAGTGAGCCGAGATCACACCACTGTACTCCAGCCTGGGCGATACAGTGAGACTCTGTCTCAAAAAAAAAAAAAGGGAAATCCTTGTCTTTAAGTGATATAAAATAAAATACTCAGATGATGTGATGTCTGGGATTTACCTCCAATCAACTGGGGGAGAGCATGAAGGTGAGTGGCTTGCTGTGCTGCGGGTTCGTGGGTGTGCCATACATATATGTTTGAACTTCGCCAATAACAAAAAGTTGAAAAAAAAATATGAAACATGGGTGAGTCAATGAGCATGCAAGGAAATATGGGAACTCCCCCAGAAGAAAAATAAAGAGGGAGGGGAGGAGGAGGAGGAGGAGGAGGAAGAGGAGGAGAGGGAAGGGGAGGAGGAGAAGGAGGAGGAGGGGGAGGAGGAGGGAGAAGGGGGAAGGGGAGGGGGAGGAGGAGGAGAAGGGGGAAGGGGAGGGGGAGTGGGAGGAGGGGAAAGAGGAGGGGAGGAGAAGGGGGAGGAGGAGGGAGAGGAGGAGAGGGAAGGGGAGGAGAAGGAGGAGGAGGAGGGGGAGGAGGAGGAGGGGGAAGGGGAGGAGGAGGGGGAAGGGGAGGGGGAGTGGAGGAGGGGGGAGGAGAGGGAGGAGGAGGAGAAGGGGGAAGGGAAGGGGGGAGTGGGAGGAGGAGGGGGAGGGGAGGGGGAGGGGGAGTGGGAGGAGGAGGGGGAAGGGGAAGGGGAAGGGGAGGGGGAGTGGGAGGAGGAGGGGGAAGGGGAGGGGGGAGTGGGAGGAGTGGGAGGAGGAGGGGGAAGGGGAGGGGGGAGTGGGAGGAGGGGGAAGGGAAGGGGAGAGTGGGAGGAGGAGGGGGAAGGGGAGGGGGGAGTGGGAGGAGGGGGAGGAGGAGGGGGGAAGGGGAAGGGGCAGTGGGAGGAGGGGGAAAGGAAGGAGGGGCATTTGTTGATCTGAGATCTTGGTTTCTGAGGTTCCCATGGGAAGTGGCAGACAGGTCCTTGGGTCAGAGAAACCAGGAGAGTTTTTTCTGAGACATTTCCACAAAGCAGGCACTCTCACATGGCTATACCATCAGCAAAAGGAACAGCTGCAGAAAGCCCATTCGTCCCAGAGGGTGACTCAAGGGGACCCCTCTGTTGGCCTCTGCTCTAGGGGTTAAAAAGAAACCTGGAACTCTCCATGAATGCGTAAGGTGAGTTTGGGATTCAAACCTATACTTCTGTGTCCCAGAAACAACCTACTAAGAAAATGTGAGAGGCAGTCAAACAATTTCAGGTAGCAAAACAGCAACAAATGAAGCACTAGCAAAATGAGAATCCCAGGGTAATTCAGCCATTCTCTGAGTAACTACTGAGCATCTCTGAGGGCATCACTGCGGGCAGAGGGGACCCAGCCGCAAACAAATTACACTATGAGAATGGCCAGATAGAAATGATGAAAAAACTGTTTATTGCAGTGCTCTAAGATTTGCAGGAAAGGATTGCAAGCATGACCAAGGAACAGGTACCAGTATAAAAGAACAGGAAAGGCCGGTGCCGTGGCTCACTCCTGTGATCCCAGCACTTTGGGACGCTGATGCGGGTGGATCACCTGAGGTCAGGAGTTCAAGACCAACCTGATCAACATGGAGAAACCCAGTCTCTCCTAAAAATACAAAATTAGCCAGGTGTGGTGGCACACACCTGTAGTCCCAGGTACTTGGGAGGCTAAGGCAGGAGAATTGCTTGAACCCAGGAGGCGGAGGTTGCAGTGAACCGAGATGGTGCCACTGCACTCAGCCTGGGCAGTAAGAGCAAAATTCCATCTAAAACAAAAGAGAGAAAGAAGAAAAAGAACAGGCAGCTTTGAAAAGGAGAAGAACTTCTTGGGAAACAAAACATCAAAAAGGAAACTCGGTGAATAAGTCACATGTCAAGTTAATTAGAGTTAAAGATGCACCTGAATAAATTCTCTAGAATGCAAACAAATAAAAGAATGATGGAAACAGTAAGAGAGACAAGCAAAGAAGGTGGTTTAAATTCGGTCTCACTGGAGTTCTAGGAGAAACGGAGAAATCGGGAGTGAGGCACTTAAAAAATAATAATGGGCTAAAAGTTTCCAGACATGATCAACGGCACAAAACCTCAGGTTCAAAGAGTTCGAACAAACAAAAATCCTCAGTCAGTAAAAATTCAAGAGCAATCCAGAGCTAGCAAGTGATAAAAGGACATGGAGGATTTTTTTTTTGAGACAGGGTCTCACTCTGCTGCCCAGGCTGGAGTGCACCTGGTGTCATGAGGGTCCCCACAGCCTCTACCTCCTGGACTCAGGTAATCCTCCCACTTCAACCTCCCAAGGCTGGGACCACCAGTGCAGTGCATCACCATGCCTGGCTCATTTTTTGGTATTTTTGGTACAGAAAGGGTTTCACCATGTTGCCCAGGCTGGTCTTGAACTCCCCCATCAAGCAAATCCCCCACCTCGGCCTCCCAAAGTGCGGGGATGCCCAGTGGAAGAATCTTTATGTGCATATTTCTAAGTGAAAGAAGCCAATCTGAAAAGGCTCCATGCCATATGATTCCAACTACATCACATTCTGGAAAAGGCAAAACTATGGAGGCAGTAAAGGATCAGTTGTGGCCAGAGCCTGGGGGGACGGAGGAGTATGTGGATTCATCTGTTCATGTCTCATCATAAGAGACTTTTAGAGTGGTGCAACTATTCTGTGAAATACGGTAATGGCAGACACAGGTCCTTCTGTCTTTATCAAAACCCACATAATGAGCAACACAAGAAGCGACCTGTACACTCAGCTCATAACAGTGTATCAGTACTGGCTCATCATTGGCACCAAATGCAGCACCTCAATGTGAGGTGTTAATGACAGGGGACACTGTGTAAGGGACACACAGGAACTCTGTATTCCTGCTCAATTCTTCTGTAAACACAACACTATTATAAAAAATAAAGTCCATTAATGAAAAAATCAAAAGAAATCCTAACTTGGACACACTATAGCGAGACTACAGAGCACCAAGGCAACAAGAGTGCCTTCAAAGCCTTGCTGGGAAGAGCAGATGATGTAACAAACGCGCTGACAGCTGATCATCCCGACAGCAGTGCCAGCCGGAAGGCAAACGAAATGCGTATGTCAAAAGGGCTGAAAACAGCAATCCACCTGGAATCACGCACCTTCGAAAGTCACGGGCCAGGCTGGGCGTGGTGGCTGTCACGCCTGTAATTTGGGAGGCTGAGGTGAACGGAGCACCTGAGGCCGGGAGTTCAAGACCAGCCTGACCAACATGGAGAAACCCCATCACTACTAAAAATACAAAATTAGCTGAGCGTGGTGGTGCATGCCTGTAATCCCAGCTACTCAGGAGGTGGAGACAAGAGAATCACTTGAACCTGGGAGGCGGAGGTTGCGGTGAGCCAGATCGCACCATTGCAGTCCAGCCTGGGCAACAAGAGCGAAACTCCGTCTCAAAAAAAAAAAAAAAAAAAGTAATGGGGGAGTGAAGGTGAAGTAGATATCCTCCAGCAAATAACTAAAGGGGTTTATCACCCAGCCGATGTCACTGAGGGAGGAGCCTGGCTCTGCCCTTGGGGTGGGTAGCTGAGCCCCTCACCTTTGCAGTGGGCGTAGGGCATGGTGAGGGTGTAATCCTCCGCTTGGTTCAGGAAGGTGAGCGTGGCTTTACCATCCAGCAGAGCTGACAGCGAGTTCCCTGCAGAGACAAGAGGCAGAAGGACCAGTGAGTGCAGACAGCCCCTTCACACCTGCGGCCGCCCCCGTGTCACAGGGTCAGAGCTCCTTCCGACAGCCGAACGCGAACATGCGGTGTGACTTCGGGTGCGTCACGTAACCTCTCGGGGCCTGAGACTCTGTCAAATCCCCGTCCAGTGTGTGCATGACATCTGCGCTGAGAAGTCTTTTCACCTTTGACTTGTTAGTGTTTTATTCCAGTCACAAAACTGACGATTCTCAGGGTGGAGGCTGCAAACCTTTTCAAAGTAGCCTGAGTCCCCCTTAGACTTTAAACATCCCTGTGGAAGGGCCGAGTCACGGACATGGCCAGTGAGGAGAGGACAGAGGTGGACGAGGTGGGCTGAACCGGAGGGCAGTGGCACATGGGCCCCTCCCAGACTTCCACACACCCAGGAGAGCCAGGCGCACAGAGGCAACCGGCACACACCCGCCCATGACGGAACTGATGGGAAACGTACGACTGATGGGAAGACATGGAAACGGCCACCTTCTGCACACCCGCGGCTGTCAGGCCCCAAAGCAGTGCAGTCCAGTGGGGCTGCTGCAAAGACCAGAGATTCCCTCCCTGTCCCACTCTGGGGCCAACACTGAGCACTGAGATGTGGCCACAGAAAGTCCTTGGTTTCAGTTTCATTTTTTTCTCTCTTTGGAGGCAGAGTCTAACCCTGTCATTCAGGCTGGAGGGCAGTGGCACCTCAGCTCATGGTAAGTTCCACCTCCTGGGTTCAAGCGATTCTCCTGCCTCAGCCTCCCAAGTAGCTAGGATTACAGGCACCCATCACGGCCAGCTAATTTTTATATTTTGAGACAAGGTTTTGCCATGTTGGCCAGGCTGGTCTTGAACTCGTGACCTCAGGTGATCCGCCCACCTCAGCCTCCCAAAGTGCTGGGATGATAGGCGTGAGCCACTGTGCTAAAAAGTTTCATTTTAGCGGATTCACACAGCCACACAGCGCTCTGGGGCTGCTCAGCCCTGGTCCACACCTTTCCACGCAGACGCTTCCCTCAGTTCTCAAGGCATCCCTACAAAAGGTGCCCCCTCTCAGCTCAGGGGAGCTGCGGGCAAGCTCTGCCTGATGCCCGGGTGTGAGCACTTGACCATGGCGGTCTCTGACTACAAGGGTTGGGAGGGACAGGCACACGGCCCCCAGCTGAGATGTTGGCCCACTTGCTCCTGCAGCCCCCCACTGCATTTCCCTGAGGCCCCAGGGGGCGCCTGGGGTGACCTCCTCACCATAGAACCTGGACCTGGCTGTGACGCTCCCACTGATGCAGAAGCCGTCCTTCCGGTTGCTGACGTGGAAGGCAGACACGGGCGGGTGGTGGGACACCTGTGTGCAGAGGCGGCTCTGTCAACAGCTCAGAAGCAGGTAATCCCAGGAAGCAGGAGCCCAGCTTCAAAGAAAACCCCTCCCTGTCCCGGATACACCCCCATCCCCGTCCCAGGATTCGGGTAGGGGCCTTCCTGGCTCTCGCTCATGACGCCCAGGGCAGGCAGGCTTCAATGTGGGGCTCAGGAGCCCTGACTGCCCCAGAAGGCCCCCCCTTGAGAGATGGGATGCTCTGTCCCCTCCGTAGGGAGATGCTGTCTGCTGCCACAGCCATGGAGGTGTCTGCACCTTCTGTGAGAATCCCTGTTGGCAGTGCTGGGCAGGATGTGGGGCGCCTAGGAAGCGGGCTCTCGGGGTCATGCTTGCCCGCTGCCAGGGCCCCGCCCCCACGAGCCCAGCCCCCAGGCCCGGGTGCAGTGGAGGGGCTCTTGCCTGCTCTGCTATGTAGAACGTGCGGCTGTCAGTCTGGGGGTGGAGCCAGCAGCAGCGGAAGGTCTCCCCCAGGATGGGGTTGTAGGGCTTCTTGATTCCCTGCACGCAACAGACTCGTGTGAGGAACTGGGCAGGTGAGGGGTCGCTGTGCAGAGCAGGTGAGGGAGGTGGCCTGGGGGGCAGTGTGGGTGGGCTGCCCGCTGCCTGCTCGTCTGCTTTGCTGCCAGCATCTGGGAACAGCACCTCACTTCTGATTTGGGGGGATTGTTTTGCCTGTGGTTTACATTCCTGGGGGACAGCCTCAGGGGAATCCTGTCCACTTCTTAGCTTAGAGGAGGGATGTAAGACCCCAACCTTGTCACACTCTCCTTGGACCTTGGGTGCAGCTGAAGACCACAGAGGGCACCAGGCAGTCAGGAGTCCCGCCACCACCCCACACCTGCTGTGTGACTTGGGCCATCCTTTCCCCTCACCGAGCCTCAGTTTCCCCATCTGCACAATGAAGAAGTGGAACCAAGATCCTGGTTTTCAAACTTGCTTCCCATGGAGCCCCAGGGCTTGGTGGTGAGGTCAGGGGGGCTTCGGGCCCCTGTCCCTCACTATAACCAGAGCAGCCTGCTGTCACTGGAGTCTTGGGTTTGTGGTTCTAAAAAGGGGCTCCATGGCTAAAAATTTATGAAAACCACAGATCCCAAAGGTTCCTCGAGGTTCGGGGTTGAAAGCCTCTGTCTTTTGGCACCATCTCTCACACGGCCTGAGGCTGTTCTCTTGGGGGATAAGGAAGGGGTCCAGCTTGGGCCCTTCAGGGAACTGAGACCACCCTTGGGGGCCTGGCCTGAGCCACCCAGAACACCCCTGTGGGAAGTGGGGCCCTGTCCCCCATCACCAAGGACCTGGGACCTCTGTGGGGTAACCAGGGTCCTTCAAGGCCATGTGGAGTAGGGGGTAGCCCGGGGACAAGGAACGAGGGCTGAGCAAACGGACCCGTGGGCCGCAGCCCCACCCTCCCCGGCTGGCAGGGTCTCACCTTGGGCTTCTTGTAGAAGCCAGACAGGTACCACTGCAGCACCAGCTTCATGCGACTGTAGGCGTCCTCCTCCACTGCGGCCCTGCCATGGGGCGGGAGAACGCTGACCTCTGCTCTGGGGGCCATGGGCCACCCTCCCTTTCCCTGACCCCTCCCTCCTACCATGCCAACCTCCATCCACTCAGCTGGAAACAGGCTGCCTGGCCCAGGTACTCTGGCCACCCCAAGCAGGAGAATTTTCTACAGAGAAGTGGGTTCTTCATTGGAGCCAGGGCTGCTCCAATGTTGGGGCAGAGGGCACTGCTCACATAGGGTGCCAGGGTGCCCCCACCTCCAGGAAGCCCACACTCTTGTCCCCACGATGCTCCCTCTGCCTGACTCCCAAGCCTGCAGCCCCCTTCCAGCCTCTACAGCCCCTTCCAGCCTCTACAGCCCCTTCCTGCCTCTGCAGCCCCTTCCGGCCTCTGTAGCCCCTTCCTGCCTCTGCAGCCCCCTTCCTGCCTCTGCAGCCCCTTCCGGCCTCTGTAGCCCCTTCCTGCCTCTGCAGCCCCTTCCTGCCTCTGCAGCCCCTTCCGGCCTCTGTAGCCCCTTCTGGCCTCTGTAGCCCCTTCCTGCCTCTGCAGCCCTTTCCTGCCTCTGCAACCTGCTTCTAGTCTCTGCAACTCCCTTCCTTCCTCTGTATCCCATCCCTTCCAGCTTGAGGGTACAGGGCTCAGGGTGCATGGCAGGTGCTTGGGACTGAGCCCCCTCTCACCACAGATGGCCCTGGCCCTGAGGGAACGACTCTCCCTCTCTGCCAGCTCCGCCCAGGCCCGCCTTGGAGACAGGGCCCCCTGGGAGGGGGGAGCTGCAGGAACAGTGGGCTGAGATCAGCCAGGGGACTCTGGAAGCCCCCACAGGGGAGGCAGGGGCTGAGGGGCTGCAGGTCTCCTGCAGATGCAGGGCACGGTGTGGGGCGCCCTCCCGGCGTGGCGCTCACCTGGAGAGCAGGTCTGCGTGGTAGTAGTGGTCAGAGAGCTTGTTCAGGAAGGAGCGTGGCTCCAGCACAAAGGTGGGCAGCACCACGCGGGACAGGTCCATGCCCGGCCGCAGCTGCTTCAGCAGGGTCCACATCAGACTCTTGTTTTCCTCCGACACTGTCTCCACCTGGGACGCCTCGCCCAGCTGCGGCAGACAGGCTGCAGTCAGCGCCTGCGTGGAGGAGCCTCGAGGAAGGGTGGCGGGGCAGTGGCAGCTCTGGCTGGAGGAGGCCACACCTGCCACCCCTTTGGGTGTAAACCCCTGGCCTGGTCCCTGTGGCCTCATGAGGCCAACTCAGCCCCGTCAGATGTGAACTCTTCCCAATGTGTCTCCACCCTGCCCCTGGGGCACCCCCAGCCCTGATCCAGGCCTGCTTCTGTCTCTGCTCCTGGCCCAGGGACCCCATGTCCTGCCCCCCTCAAAGGGCAGGGTACAGCCTTTCAGCACCTGCTGTTGAAATGCATCTGTGCTTCGTGGGACCCGGGGCCCAGGAACAGAGAGGCTGCCGCCCGCCCTGTCTTCACAGCTGCCTGGGGAGCAGCGCTTTGACCTGCTCTTCCTTTTTTCCGAGACAGAAGCTCACTTTGTCACCCAGGCTGGAGTGCAATGGCACGATCTCGGCTCACCACAATCAACCTCCCGGGTTCAAGCGATTCTCCTGCCTCAGCCTCCTGAATAGCTGGACTACAGACATGCACCACCACACCTCAGCTAATTTTTGTTATTTTTTAGTAGAAATGGGGCTTCACCATATTGGACAGGCTGGTCTCAAACTCCTGACCTTAAGATCCACCTGCCTCAGCCTCCCAAAGTGCTGGGATTATAAGCATAAGCCACCGTGCCCAGCCTGCTCTTCCATTTTTTTAAAAGATTATATTTCTGGCCGGGCGCGGTGGCTCAAGCCTGTAACCCCAGCTAGCCTGAAGACAGCTGCCCAGGGGAGGGGGCCAGATGGGGTGCGGTCTGTGAGTCGGGATCTCGCCCCTGCTGCAGGGATGCCTTAGGCAAGTGGCTTCGCCTCTCTGTGCTTGTGGCACCAAGGAGCCATGTCTGACCCTGTGAGGGGCTGGCCCATGAGGGGTCGAGGGTCCAGTGCTGTAGCCTTGATTTCCAAGAAAGCTTTGGGACTTAGAAATGGCGGGCAGCTTCGGCTGTCAGGGACCCTCCAGCTCTGTCTGTGCCCTTCCATCTTCCTGAACCCTCTCCCCCAGGCTTCTGCTCTCTTCTCTACTAAGGCTGTCTTGGTGCAGGTCCCCACTGCCCCTCACTGATCCAGCCGTCACCCCCTCTTCTCATCCTGCCCTGGTTCTCAGCACTGCTGGCCCTGCAACCCCTCCTCCTACCTCCCTGCCCACCTCTGTGAAGCCTTATCTGTGCTTGGCCTCTGAAGGTTGGGCGCCCCTTGGCTGTCCGCCCATGCCCTCATGCCCAGGTCTCTGCCTGGAGCCTTGGGCTCACACCTGCAGCAGCCCACCCTGCCTGGCTCACAGCAGCGTCACGCGTTGCCATCTGGCTGGGATCTGCCCAATCCACCTTCCAAACACCCTGAGTCTGCCCCTCTCCCTTCTCCATCACAGCCAGGTCCAGGGCACCCCCAGCTTTCTTCCCACAATGGCTCTTTCCTACAGGTGGCCCGGTGTCCACCTCTGCCCCTCAGCTGTCCTGAGGGCCCTGCCTAACCTGCTGGTGGTTTCCCCAACACTCTCAGCCCAAGGCTCCCGGGGCCCTCGGTCCACTCCCTCTAGGCGCATCCTAACCCTCCCATCCCTGCACGGGAGCCTGAGCTCTGTGGAAACAGCAGCCACAGGGAGGCCACGGTGTTCTACTGAACACAAGGAATTCCACAGACCACAGATGTCCCTGCAGAGCAAGATGTGAACATGATGCTCATCCAAACAGCAGCAGGGACCGCAATCCCCTTTCCCGCGGAAACCAGGACTGCCCGTTGCCCTGTGACAGCCACAGCCTTGCTCCTCCTGTCCCACTTCCCGCATGAGAATGACAAGATCCCAGATCTCAGAGCTTCCTGTTCCTGACACATCCACGCCGGAGCACAGCCTGGCTTCCTCAGCCTGTGCCCAAGTCACCCAGTGTAAGCTCAGAGCCTGTGATTCCTCTGGACTCCCCTTCCTGAGATGCCCCACAGTGCCCAGGGCCACGTGCATTCTCTCTGGCAGCAGGGAGGCAGTGCCCTGGCTGTTCATCTGAGGGTGTGCACTGGGGACACTGGCACCACTACCCGCCGCCTGCACCTGCTTCAGCCTCACGCACTGGTGGAGGTCCCCGTCCCTGCTTTGGCCTCGCGCACTGGCCACGGTCCCCGTCCCTGCTTCGGCCTCGTGCACTGGTGACAGTCCCTGTCTTTGCTTCGGCCTCGTGCACTGGTGATGGTCCCCGTCTTTGCTTCGGCCTCCTGCACCGGTGACGGTACCCGTCTTTGCTTAGGCCTTGTGCACTGGTGGAGGTCCCCGTCCCTGTTTCGGCCTCACGCACTGGCCACGGTCCCCGCCCCTGCTCCGGCCTCGTGCACTGGTGACGGTCCCCGTCTTTGCTTCGGCCTTGTGCACTGGTGGAGGTCCCCGTCCCTGCTTCGGCCTTGTGCACTGGTGACAGTCCCCGCCCCTGCTCCGGCCTTGTGCACTGGTGACGGTCCCTGTTTTTGCTTCAGCCTCGTGCACTGGTGGAGGTCCCCATCCCTGCTTTGGCCTCGTGCACTGGTGACGGTCCCCGTCCCTGCTCCGGCCTCGTGCACTGGCCACGGTCCCTGTCCCTGCTCCGGCCTCGTGCACTGGTGACGGTCCCTGTCTTTGCTTCGGCCTCATGCACTGGTGACGGTCCTTGTCTTTGCTTCCGCCTCATGCACTGGTGACGGTCCCTGTCCCTGCTCCGGCCGGCCTCGTGCACTGGCCACGGTCCCCGTCCCTGCTTCGGCCTCGTGCACTGGTGACGGTCCCTCTTCTTAGAACACCATCCTCCCTCTCCTCACTCATGTCTTAGGATCGTCCCCTCAGCTGCTCCCCAGCCTCCTCCCGTGTTTGTGGGTTTTTCGTGTTTCCTGCTGCCCGTGCACCGGGGGCCCAGGGCCCAGCTCTGTCTCGTTCACGGCTCTCCCAGGACCCGAGGAGCAGCAGGTATGCAGGTGCCTGTAAGCCTGGGACTCACGCCCAGCACACCCTCCTCTGTGCTCCTCCAGGAAGTGGGGCCGCCCCCCCCAGAAAGGGTCAAGGGCCCCTCCAGAGCCTCTGTTTCTCCCGCCAATGAATTCCAGCCCGAGAAGGGAGCTGCCCTGCCCATCCCACGTCTGCATCCCAGCCAGCCAGAGGCCGCCTCTTCAGAAGAGGAGAGGAGCCTGCTTACCTAACAGACAGCTCCCAGACTCACTGCCAAGCGATGGGGACAAAAGCCACCCCCGGGGCCCCAGGTGCTCCCCCCAGGATGAGGCATGGCTACCTCTGCTTCCAGATCGAGGGGCCGAGGCGGAGGAGACGCCTGGGGCTCCTGGCTGGGGCTCTCACCTCCCCCAGCTCCTCCTGGGCCTGCTGCACATAGGTGGTCCCTCTCTGTGCCGGGGCCCCAGGGGTCTCCGACTGGTCGCTGCCACTCTCGTTCTTCCGGCTGTGGTCCTGGGTCTCGGCATCTGAGTCCTCAGGGTTCTCTCTCTCCGACTTATCTGAGAAGGCGTCGTTCTCCAGGGAAGACCCATTCAGTCTGGAAGGTGGATGGTGTCAGTGGGTCCCTGTCAAAGGTGAGACCCTGGCACACCCCTCTGGGCCTCCCAGCCCTTGCTGCTCAGCGCTACCCTATGTTCCGGCCTGCCATCGCCTCCACAACTCACGTTGGACACGATTAGCCCGTTTTATAGAGGAAGAAGCCGAGGCTCCTGGGTACACTGCAATGAACAGGTCCCTGCCTGCAGCCTGCAGCCCACCAGAGCGGAGGCTGGGCCGTCCTCTCCCTGTCTTCCTCACCTACAAGGACACCCCATGAGTCACCACCCTGTGCCCTGGCCTCACTCACGGGAACAGGTCTTGGTCTGGGTGGATGGTGGCCAAGGCAGGCAGCCCGCACAGCGATGAGGGTGACGCGTCTGGCGACGTCCCTGGCTCCCCGTCTCGGCCTGGCTTGCAGGTGCCCAGTCTCAGCAGGCTAGAGCAGCGCAGGGCCAGCTCCAGGGCATCCAGCCAGCAGCGGCCTGCGGGGGATACGGGGTGAGCAGGTCCCACCCTACCTCTCTACGTCCCCCATCCCCAAGGAGCCACCAGGAGGCTCCCCTCACTCTGACCCTTCAGGGACCCACCCCCTCCACCCCAGACCCAGCAGGGACTGGGTTCCTGGGTCCCCTCCCTTCCTGCACCCGCATCCAGCTGCAGATGCTGTGGGGGTGGACATGGGAACCCCTGGGGACTGAGGACTTCCCGAGCAGGCAGGTGCAGCCTGGGGACAGCTGTGCTGGGGAGGCAGTCTTGCAGAGGTGCCTGGGGATGCTCACGGCACAGCCTCATCCACCTCCACCACCCACATGGCCGATGAGGGGCCGGTGTGGTAAGTGACCCCTCCAGGTCACACTGGAGGCGGCCTCCCACCCTGATAGCCGCCCTCAGGTTTCTGCAGGTGTAGTCAGGGAGGAGGGTCCTCCCTCACTGGGAAGCAGAGGTCAGGGTGCTGGGAGCTCCCGAGAGCCTGGAGTCAAGGCAGGAGGGTGGGGAGGGCTGAGGAGCTTGCACACCATGGAGGAGCCCTGCCTGAGGCTGCCCAGAGGGTCTGTGGACAGCAGTGGGGGCAGGGGCCAGTCAACAGCTGGCCTCCTCCAAGCCCTGCTCTGGGTCTTGAGCCCTGATGCCTTCCTGGGCAGGGTGACAGCCCCACCCAAGGGTCCTCCTGTGGGGCATGTATCCACCTGGGTGACACCTGTGTCCTGGTGTGTTCACTAACAGCAGTCCCCACACTCACAGGAGCATCTTGCAGTGGCTTGTGACAAGTCACACTATTAATAGGTGTGGGTTTTTTTTCGGTTTTATTTTGAGATGGAGTCTCGTTCTGGCACCCAGGCTGTAGTGCAGTGGGGCTGTCTCAGCTCGCTGGAACCTCTACCTCCTGGGTTCAAGCAATTCTCCTGCCTCAGCCTCCCAAGTAGCTGGGATTACAGGTGCCTGCCTGTAATGTTTTGTCATTTTGGTAGAGACGGAGTTTCACCATGTTGGCAAGGCTGGTCTCAACCTCTGGGCCTCCAGTGTTCTGCCCTCCTCAGCCTCCCAGTATTCTGGGATTACAGGATTACAAGCCACCGTGCCTGGCCTCTGGGCCATGCTGAGGGGAGCACAGGGCTGGAGAGCATTGGGGGCGGTTCTGTGCCTCTCCGAGCCTCTGCCTTTCGGAGCTCCTGGAAACAGTGAGTTTCTCTCCCTCACTTTCAGATCCATGAAATCCTGCTCTCCGTGGAGCACCCCCGGGTCTGGTGTGGGGAGGGGCCTGGACAGTGGCTGCTGGGTCTCTAGAGCTGGCCTTTTCGTCGTGGTGGGGAGATATCTGGGATCCTGCTGGTTCCATTGCAGGCTTGGTTTGGCGCCAGTGTGGCCAAGCCTGGGCTGACCACTGGGGCCGGGGCTGGGGGCAGGGAGTTGGAGAGGTCACAACTGCCGAGTTGGCCTCAGGGCCCAAACACATGGGCTTTGTGGCTGCCAAAGGACTAGACATCCTAAATATTATGCATCTCTTTTGAAGCTCATTCCAAGGCCTCTTCCTCCTCTTCCTGGAAGCCCGCCCTGATACCTTCAGGGGCTATGGACATCCTTCCTCCCGGATGGCAGCCCCCATCCTATCAGGGGCTCAGCTCATGCCTCAGCCTGACCTGCCTTATCTGATGGTTGGTTATCTACCTCACCCATGAGCACAGAGGATGGGGCTGCCCTGTCCATCTGGGGGCCTTTGTAGGACCTGGCACAGAATGGGGGACTCAGGATGGCCTGGGAGGGAGCACAGATGTGGCATTTGACCACCGGGGTGATGTGGCACCACAACTCCAAGCTAAGAGGCACCCGAGGCTGAGGCCAGGCTGCTCTAGGTCTGCATCTCTGGTGAGATGGGAGCCCCTCATCCTGTGGCTCTGGGAAGCACCACCACCCTGGGGTTAGAAGAGGTACAGCAACCGCATTTACCCAGAGCAGCCACTGGAGGGCGCAGTGGGGCCAGGCTCCAACCCCAGGTCAGCGCCAGCCACCGGGGAGAGGGAATCACTCGAGGTGCGGGATCCCCACGGCCACAGCTACCTGAGCCACCACTCAGCACACCCCAACAGCGTGCAATGCATCTGGGAGTCGGGGAAATTCGCATTCATGTCCAGGCCCTAGCACTTTCTTGCTGGCGGTTTGCCTGTGCCTCAGTTTCCTCATGTAGATGATAACAGGAGAACCTGTTGGTTCAATGGTGCCTGGTGTGGAAGGAAAATCTTGGGCCCCTCAAATCACTAAGCTAAAAGGAAAACCCAAGCTGGGACGGCGTGGGGCCAGCCTGCCTCCCATTTCATTCAGTCACCCCTCTGCTGAGACAGATGTGTATCCAATTGCCTCCTTTGGAGAGACTAGCCAGAAATGCAAAAGAATGCAATGATTTGTCCCTCGTCTACCCACGACCGGGAAGCCCTTCCCTGCCTGATGTTGTCCCCACTTTCTGGACCGAACCAACGTTCATCTTACATATGTTGGCTAATGTCTCCTGTCTCCCTAAAATGTATAAAATCAAACTGTGCTCTGACCGCCTCAGGCCCATCATCAGGACCTCCCGAGGCTGCGTCAGGGACATGTCCTCAACCTTGGCAACGTAAACTTTCTCAATTAACTGAGACCTGTGTTAGATATTCGGGATTCTGAGTGGAGGTGCCCCTGATGTTTGACAAGTCTCCCAGTGGCACTTGGTACCAGCTTGAACTAACTTTGTGGCTCAAACCAGTAAGACCATTTGCTGAGGCCTGGAAGCACCCCCTCCAGAGAATCCCTGATCTCCCTCAATTCAGCTGAGAGCTAAAGCTTATTTTCCTGTACAATTCCTCTTTTTGGAGTTTCGCTTGCTTCCAACACAAGGCAGCAAGTTTTTCCCGCTTCCGTGACGACGGAACACAGGTAACTCCTTTACGGAGTTTGAGCTCGCTTCCAACATGGAAGATGAAGCGTTTCATTCTTTTCCCGCCTCTAGGATGGTGGAGTCGTTTTCAGCCTGAGACCCATCCCTGGGTATGTAACTGAATTGTGGTCTGTCTGGGCTAAAGTTAAGACTGAGAGCCAGCTGGTCGTAACTTCGCCTTCCCATTAGAGCACTCAGCAATCGTCTAAGTTATACGATTGTTTTGCTGAGCTGGTTTTTTTGTTGTTTCTGTTTTGGTCTTTTTCCCATTGAACTCTCTGACTTGGTCAAATCCGAAGGAAGTTCCAAATTATGGGGAACGAAGCCTCTGACGTGGCTAAATTCCCTGATGGGAGGAGAAAAATGGCCATCGAAAGGAAAAAAGAGGAAAGATTTGGATTTTGACTGCCGGGGCTTCATTTATGCAACGTGGCCCCGTTTTCACTAGCCAGACCAAACCGCGAGAGTAACGACTGCACTTCCGAAGTAGCAGCAGTCTGTCCGAGTTGATACAGAATGAGATTTAAAAATATATTTTTAAAGAAGCTCAGTGGTTAAAAGTCAGCTTAATTAAAAGCTAACATCCAAGGGGTGTGCGTGCGTGCCTGTGTGTGCACACGCGCCTGTGTGCGGCATGCATGTGTGTGTGTGCACACGCGCCTGTGTGCGGCATGCATGAGTGTGTGCACACGCGCCTGTGTGCGTGCATGCATGTGTGTGCGTGTGCACACGCGCCTGTGTGCGTGCGTGTGTGTGTGTGCACACACGCCTGTGTGCGGCATGCATGTGAGTGTGCGTGTGCACACGCCTGTGTGTGGCATGCATGTGTGTGTGCACACGCGCCTGTGTGCGCGCATGTATGTGTGAGTGTGCGTGTGCACACGCCTGTGTGCGCACATGCATGTGAGTGTGCGTGTACACACGCGCCTGTGTGCGCACATGCATATGAGTGTGTGCACACGCGCCTGTGTGCGCGCATGCGAGTGTGCGTGTGCACACGCGCCTGTGTGCGGCATGCATGTGAGTGTGCATGTGCACATGCGCCTGTGTGTGCGCATGCATGTGTGTGTGCGTGTGCACACGCCTATGTGCGTGCATGCATGTGTGCGTGTGCACACGCGCCTGTGTGCGCGCATTCATGTGTGCATGTGCACATGCGCCTGTGTGCGCGCATGCATGTGTGTGTGTGCACACGCGCCTGTGCGCGCATGTGTGTGAGTGTGCATGTGCACACATGCGCATATATGTGTGTTTACATTTAAAAGGCCTTCGTGTTTTGTTTTTGGTTTTCTCCTAAGACCTTGTCTTTTTCTGAGCACAAGTTTTTTTCTTCTCAGTTGACTGAATTCTGTTTCTTCACTTACTTCTGCTGTCTCCCCTTTCTCTTGCACCCTCTACTGCACGGGGGAACTAAAATAATTTATGACAGCCTGGGGTTCCTTTAAGAAAACGGAGAAGGCACCAGACTCTTTTTGGGTGGAAAGTTGTTTTTTTCTCATGAACCGCCCAGAATGTAAACAGACGAGTTCATCTCAGCTCTTAAGTTCCTTACTTTTCTTTTGTATTGTGCCGTTCTGTTGTTGCTTTTTGACTACAATAGTTATTGCAACAGAGGTCATTCGTGGGTTTTTAAGAATGTGTTTTAGAAACTTAGAAATGTCTTTGTTTTAAAAAAAATTTTTAAGTGCACTGTAATAGCATCATGTGTCTAACCTCATAATAATTCTCCATTTTTGGAGACCCAGAGCTCCAAATCTGGGTCTTTTTTTGAGACAGAGTTTCGCTCTTGTTTCCCAGGCTGGAGTGCAATGGCTCAATGTCAGCTCACTGCAACCTCCGCCTCCTGGGTTCAGGCAATTCTCCCACCTCAGCCTCCTGAGTAGCTGGGATTACAGGCACGCACCACCATGCCCAGCTAATTTTTTGTATTTTTAGTAGAGATGGGGTTTCACCATGTTGACCTGGATGGTCTCGATCTCTTGACCTCTTGATCCACCCACCTTGGCCTCCCAAAGTGCTGGGATTACAGGCTTGAGCCACCGCGCCTGGCTGCCTGTGATAGATTTCTATGACTTTGTTTGACTTGGCACCCACCTTTAGTCTCCCTCTAGCACCACCAGACTTTTTCTCTCTGTACCTAATAATGATACAAATTTTGCTATTTGATTTTCACCTGAGTTGTTTCCTTTCATATGCAAATTTAAGGATCTTTAGCTGACAACTCCCTGAAACAGGTTATCAAGAATCTGAAAGTCTAAGATAGGAATAAAAAGTTTTTATAAACCTGTGAGAGGTACCTCTATTGGCATGCCTAATATGTCTAGGTACTTATGTGTTGTGTACACGATGTTTCACTACTGAGAATATATAAAAGGGCTCTGATTGCCTTGAATCAATTATTAGATAAGAAACACACTTGAATCAAATATGTTATCAGGAAAAAAGATGAGTTGAATGCTTTCTCGGGTTTATGTAACTTAAGTAAAATCTTTAATAAAGAAGCTAGCTTTAAAATTATTGGCAAAGTAATATTAGAAATGTCTTAAGAATTTCCAGCATACATTTTGTTTGCATGTATTAATCAAGCAATTTCATACTTAGCCCTGCCAAATACCATAAGGTGTGTAAATTTGGCATAGGGGGCCGGGCGCGGTGGCTCACGCCTGTAATCCCAGCACTTTGGGAGGCTGAGGTGGGTGGATCACGAGGTCAAGAGATCGAGACCATCCTGGTCAATATGGTGAAACCCCGTCTCTACTAAAAATACAAAAAATTAGCTGGGCATGGTGGCACGTGCCTGTAATCCCAGCTACTCAGGAGGCTGAGGCAGGAGAATTGCTTGAACCCAGGAGGTGGAGGTTGCAGTGAGCCGAGATCACGCCATTGCACTCCAGCCTGGGTAACAAGAGCGAAACTCCGTCTCAAAAAAAAAAAAAAAAATTGGCATAGGGGTTATGAAACTATAAACCCAGACCAAGATGGAATGATCTTTGCTTGTGTAATCTTTAATAAGTAGGGCATTAATATTGGTTTAATAAAAATAGCTACACCTTAAATTTAGTAAGATTACCATAACTTCTAATCTGGTGGCTTTAGGTGGTCTAGTCCATAGGCAGTAAGGTTCATTTTGAGAAACGCTGTTATAGTCTTTGTTTCAGCTAAACTATAAACCAAGTTTCTCCCAAAGTTAGTTCGACCTATGCCCGGGAATGAACAAGGTTAGCTTGGAGGTTAGACGCAAGATTGCATCACTTAGGTCCATTCTTTTTCACCGTCTCAGTTATAATTTTGCAATGGTGGTTCAATAACTTTAAATAATGACAATTGCAGCTTTTGTAAATAATCTAGGTAAATGTTTAAAATAATGGTGTAAATGTAATAGGATAAATACTTGTAGACAAACTCATCATAATTTAGAATCTAAAGTTAGATTAAATAACAGATTTTTCACTATTTGGATATTTTCCAATAAAAATATATTTGTAGGGAAATACTCTTTCTAAAAAACAAAAGTGTGTCGTTTTAAAAAAGGTGAACAATTTGTCTAATTCAAAGCTTAAAGGTCATGTATAAAAGTAAAAGGAACCAGGAAATAAAAGAGTAAAAGAGACGTAAAGAAAGTCATAAAGAAGATTTTTGTTTTTGTTTTTTTGATAAGAAAGCTTAAAGAGAAATAATTTCATATGAGAAAGAATCTTGTATGGCAAATTTAGTCCTAGAGTAAAATGACTGGTTATTTATGAAAGAGGGATGCTCAGGATAAACAAGAAGGCCCAAGCATGTCATGAATGGTCGGTGTAAGTCGCAATAAGAGGGTCTGTTTTAAAAAAACAAAACGAAACACCAAAACCTCTTATATGATCAAGTTGTCTACGATTAAAGGGAAATTATAGTGGTCTTTATAGGTATTGCGTTTGATGTAAAGAAACAAACACTTATACACTAAATAATTGGTTAGAACAATGACATCTTCCTAATGGGTTGATTTACCCTTAATCGATTATGAGATTTTAATTTTTTAATTTTAACTCAAAGTTCAACTTTTATTGCCTCTCACCAGTTTCAGTTTTCCCTTTTAAAAGGCATGAATAGTAACACTCCCCTTCTGCTTATTTCCCGCTTATGTAAGTTCTATTTTCCTCCTCAGGTTCTGTTTCCTTTGTGGCCTGACACTAACAACGTTTTCTTAAAGAAAATGCTTTCTTCTAACATGATATTCTATGAATTGCAGAAGGTACTTTCTTTTACCTTGTGATGACTGGCCTAACAGATTTTCTATTTTATTGAAATAATTCCCATGCCATTATTATTAAGTTTGTTTTGCTTACAAAAAACTGAGATTAAAATTTTTTTTTTTTAAATTAAGGTTATGACATCCTTTTATCTTCCCATATGTGCTTTTAAAGTCCTTGCAACATTGAGTTAAAGAAATTGGACTCTTGGGTCTAAAAAGAACACCAAGTCCTGCTAAATCTTAAACATTGACAGCAATTAAAGCCTCATCTTCAGGCCCAGTAGAAGATGCCAATCAAAAGAAACTGCATTCCTGAGGCATGGGGCCAGAAATTAAAGCTATTCAACTCCTCAAGGTCCAGGGACTGTCTCAAAAGAGGTAAGCATGTGAGATTATAAGAGCCAACTTTGAGATATAAAATAAATTCAGTTTCTCTGTAAATTAATCGTTAATGTCAAAGTCACACTGATGCAAATATGATCCCCTGTGTCAGATTAACAAGGTTTTCCTGAAACGATGACTGACTCCTTAATAAAGGTTATAAAGGCTTATGGAAGTTACATCTTATGATCAAGATGAACATTTTATAGACGGTAATTTTGGAAAACACATTTAATTGGCTTCATGATATTATTAGGGCTTATTGTTGGGAAAATTAAGTTTCCTGTCTCAAAGAATGAAGGTTTTTGATGTTTTTTTGAAATCCTTATCACTTTGGTCAAATGAATGACTTATTTTACAATGATCTGTAATGCTATTTTATATCAAGTGTTTTAAACCTTTGATATTTAACAAACTTTCCAAAATCAAATTAAAAATTATGTCTTTTTCTAACCTAATCCTTTAAGATATCATTAATAGGTTCCCTAAAGTCCAAAATTGACATATTTGGCTTATTTGATATAAAAATTATACAGGAAGCATTATCAAATATAAAATGGTGCTTGGTTTTCTTTGGGCTGTATTTGCATAAATATGTCATTGGTATGTATTCCAAAATTATGGGAAATTCCCATAATTCTGATATGACTTAATGTACATTATCAGTAATGATCATAATTGTTATGTTAAATTATTTTCTGCCACAGAGGAAACAAATTTCCTTGTCAATCATGTCTTTGCCTATGGGTGCCCTAAAACTTTTTGTCATCTATGGACAATTATTGTCTTGTTTTGGTCTTCTTTAGAAGGTGGTTTTATAATAAACCTATAAAACTATAAAACTCCAACAGGTGCTCTTGAATGCTGGTTTCTAATAACTAGAGATTGTGACATCAGAATAGAGGAAAAACTTGCAGGACTCATGGAGAGCTGAAATGTTCATGAATATCAAGCAGAACAGGAATTAACTGCATGGACTAAACTAATAGAAATGTGAAGTAATCTTTTTGACTTTTTGCTTAAAACATTGCTGATCCTTTGTTTTGTTTTTCAGAGTCAAGAAAACTTTAAGGTATTTACAGCTTTTAACAATTGAGTAAAGTATACTCCTATGGAAAAAAATTGGAGCACAGTTGTTTCTCTCTACCTGATTTCTACAGAATTTGGAAACTATTTGCAAGTATTTCTGACTTATGACAATACAGTTATTTGCATAAGTGCAATAAGAATCTGTTTTCCTCAGCACTTTGGGAGGCCGAGGCGGGTGGATCACGAGGTCAAGAGATCGAGACCATCCTGGTCAACATGGTGAAACCCCGTCTCTACTAAAAATACAAAAAATTAGCTGGGCATGGTGGCGCGTGCCTGTAATCCCAGCTACTCAGGAGGCTGAGGCAGGAGAACTGTCTGAACCCAGGAGGCAGAGATTGCGGTGAGCCAAGACGCGCCATTGCACTCCAGCCTGGGTAACAAGAGTGAAACTCCGTCTCAAAAAAAAAAAAAAAAAAAAAAAGAATCTGTTTTCATGGCTGGGCATGGTGGCTCACGCCTGTAATCCCAGCACTTTGGGAGGCTGAGGCAGGTGGATCATGAGGTCAGGAGATCGAGACCATCCTGGCCAACATGGTGAAATCCCATCCCTACTAAAAAATACAAAAATTAGCTGGGCGTGGTGGTGGATGCCTGTAGTCCCAGCTACTTGGGAGGCTGAGGCAGGAGAATTGCTTGAACCTGGGAGGCAGAGGTTGCAGTGAGCTGAAATCATGCCACTGCACTTCAGCCTGGTGCCCGGCAACATAGAGACTCTGTCTCAAAAAAAAGAATCTGTTTTCATTTGTAACAGGACGCAATTGGAGAAACTGGTTATTTTACCAAGGCTTTGACTGGAATAATGAGCTTTCCTTTAAGGATTCAAACGTGACTTCCAGAGCCAATGAAAGCTCCTGGAAAAACTGGCCTCAGACTTTTGTCTACACAGTCCCTGGACAGGCTCCTGACCCGTGTAAGTAAAGAAATGTCACTTTCTGACAGGCCCAGGACCTCCAAATTTATTTTCGAACCTCAAAAAGACAATAATTCACCTAACTGATAGGCATTTAATGGTACAAATCCATGACTGGATTCAGCTTTAAAAAAAGTCTTATCTGAGATTCCTTCTATGAAACAAAGTTCCATCACAGCCAATTAAAAAGCCTATGTAAAAAAAAAATAATTATTCTTGGTGCGCTGTATATAAACAATTAGGCCAAGTATAACAAAGCAGACCAGTCCTGCCATGATTCTTCCCTAGTTCAAATGGGAAGCCGGAGAGAAAAATCATGTTTCAAAAACTACAGTACAGCTGTTGTTAGATTCTAGTCTTGCCTGCTTTTCAATTTTTGTTATTTTCTACAGTTTGGATGAAATTCTAATTTTTGTTGGCTACAAGTCTTCAGACTAATGTTTTCAATTTTTTTCCTTCTTTTTTCCCCTACTTTTCCTACTTTGGAGTCACGGAAGATTAAGCTGTGCTTTCGTAAAGCCTGTGAACTGAAGCTAGACGACTTAAACTTCCGAAGAAAAGAACAGCAACCCACTCACATCCACACGCCACCTTCATGCCTGCGCACTATGTATGGACTTCAGAGTGATGTGGCCTCTATTGATTTCCCAGGATTGTTCTTTTGTTTGTTGTTTTTCTTCCTTCCTCCCCCTATTTTGTCTTCATAGGACACGAGACTTCACAAACCTTCTGAAAATGAGCTTTCCTAATAACTTGGGACCTACTTGTCTATGAATAAAACCGTCCTAGCCACGAAATATCAGATGGAACCTGATACCAGAGACTCATTTTCTTCTAAAATGCTTTCTCCAAAAGATTTTAAAAAAGAAAAAGGGGTGAAATATGAAAGAAAAATATCTTGGGCCCCCAAAATCACTAAGCTAAAAGGGAAAAGCCAAGCTTTTCAGGGCCAACCTGCCTCCCACTCCATCCAAAGTCACCCCTATGCCCACTGAGATAGATGCATATCTGATTGCCTCCTATGGAGAGGCTAATCAGAAACCCAAAGGAATGCAACCATTTGTCTCTTATCTCCCTGTGACCTGGAAGCCCCTTCCCCACTTTGATTGTCCCGCCTTTCCTGTCCAAACCAATGTTCATCTTGCATGTGTTGACTGATGTCTCATGTCTCCCTAAAATGTATAAAAACAAACTCTGCGTTGACCACCTTGGGCACAGGTGGTCAGGACCTCCTGAGGCCATGTCACAGGCGCGTCCTCAACCTTGGCAAAATAAATGTTCTAAATTAACTGAGACCTGTCTCAGATGTTTGGGGTTCACGCTGGCATGTGGCTGGAGCTCAGCAATTGTTATATGGGTGCATTTATAAGGTCACTGGGTTCTCACAACATTGGGGTGACAGGTGGTATTTTCATGTCACATTTTACCATGGGGAAACTGAGGCTAGGAGTGGGGGCTCTGTGAGTGCAGGCCTGCCTGGCTCTGAGCTGGGCTTGTCCCGGCCAGACTTCAGGCTGGCCCCAGGCAGTGGAAGGGACTGGACTGGGGCCATCTGTACCTGAGCTACAACCTCAAAAGGGGGCCACTTCAGGTGGGGACACTGAAGATATACACAAGCTGGTGGGGACTCACCGTCTGACTCGGAGGCGGCCCTGAAGATCAGGTAGCTGCTGGGCAGGGGCTGTGTGATGGAGCCCACGCTCTCGCCTTTGGGGCCCTGGAGAGACACAAATCAGGGTGTCACCCGAGGTAACACCCAGGGCCACCTGCATAGACAGGTCAGGCAGAACCATGCGAACCCACACCCAGGCCCACCGGGACACCCCCAGGGTCATGGGGCCACCAGGTGGGGAGGTGGGGGAGCTCTGCCCTCAGCTTTCCAGCTCTGAGCCTCCCGACCTGGGGTGGCCAGAATCAGCAAATGCACAGCCAGGATGCCCAGTGACATTCGAATCCCAGAGAAACCACCAGCAGCTTGTTGATGTTAAGTTTACCCACGTGCAGCTGGGGTCGTAGTTGTGTGAAAAAACCCTGACGTTTCTCTGAAATCCAATGTAACCAGGTGCTCGGGTTTCTCTGGCAGGGCAGCCCCAGCTTAGGAGGGGTGAGGGCCGGGCGCTGTTCCTCAGCCACCCATGGGGAGTGGCCACTAGCCTCCCTGCTGGACAGCAGCTGGGTAAGGGGTGGGGGTAACCTTGCTGGCACCCTGCCACATCTGTGCAGCCTCCTGTGTGCTTCGCATGGAGGACCCAGAACCACATCTGATCCCCCGGCCCATGTGGGGCTCAGAGAAGGTGAGAGACCTGCCCAAGACCCCAAGGGGCCCATTTTGGACTTGACAGCTGGCTGGGTCCACCCTCCACCAAGGCCCCAGGAATGAGCCCCTTGGCCATGGAGGGCCTCTGTCTTCCACTCCACCCCTCCACAGCACCTTCACAGCCCAGACAGACTGGTCCAGCGGGTGGAAGAGCTTGAAGCAGAAGCCGTCCTTCTTGGAGGGGCGCTCGATGAGCTCACAGCAGTGCAGCAGCACCGTGCCCACCCACTGGCCCACCTTGGGCGTCTTGTAGATGAGCAGTGCCCCTGGCTTCAGCACGCACCACAGCTTGGTCCAGCTCTTCAGGGTGCCGCGGATCTGCAGGAAGGGTGCTGTGGTCAATGCCCGCCGTCCGGTGCCAGCACCCCTGGGGCATCTGGATGGCTTGGTGGGGAGCTGGGCACAGACCAGGGTGGGGTGCCGAGGGGTCCTTCTCTTCCCTCACTCCCTCACACCAGCTCAGAACTGGCCCCTTCCTCGCCCTCCCACTACCTGGGGTGGTGTCTTGTGCCTGCCTTGTGCCCGGGCAAGGGCCAAGCCACGGGTGGGCAGTGCCGCAGGACACAGAGTGGAACTCAGGGCAGGGTCCTTGTCCATGTGCTATGGCGAATGCAAAGAAATACGTGGCAGCAGGGACAGATTTCCTTGTGAGGTTCATGTGGGTCGAGTTCAAGATCAAGGCCCTCAGGGAGGACCCAGCAATGCACGGTGTGACTGCTGTAACTGGTGGCTTTGTACATTCTGAAACTAGTTGTCACTTCTTTTCTCATCTAAATTCTACTTTTGCACCTAACTTTTGATTCGTAATCTTGGTACGTGGGTAGAAGGGGACTGCCTGGCAGCCTTGGAGTTGGGCAGTTTTACCCCCACTGTGTGCAAGGGGAAACTGAGGCTCAGAGGCTGAGTGAATGGCCACAGTCTCTGTGAGGTCTGAACACGGGACACCTGGCCCTGATGTGGGGTCCTCTCCCAGAAGCCGGAGCAATGCCTCCCTCCCCGGCACTCTCTGCCTGCTGGCCAGGCCACACCTTATTTGGAAATGAGGTCTTTGCAGACATCATCAGGTGAAGAAGGGCTGCACTGGAGTAAGGCGGCCCTAATTCCTACCACTGGTGTCCTTGTAAAAAGGGGAGGCAGGTGGATAAGGAAAGGCTGCGTGAGGATGGAGCAGAGGCTGCAGTGATACAGCCAGATGCCAGGAAGTGAATTTTCACCATTTTCGGCCACACCGGGTGTGTGGTCCTTTGTTATGGCAGCAGCATGGTAAGCTGTGTCCTGGGTGGCCAGAGGCTGGGTGTTGCCTACCTTCAGGCTGTCAGCCATGATGACCACGCTGGGGTCCGTCAGGGCGCTGAGCAGCTGCCGCGTGGCACGCTTCTTCTCCTGCCGGTAGTTCTCCTTCTGTGCCTGGGCCCGGGGCACCCGAGGTGGATTATAGGAAAAGGTGCTGAGCTGCCCCAACTCCTCCCTTTGCAGTCCAGGGGTGGGTCCAGGGGCAGGGACAGGAGAGGAATCGGGGGGTGTGGAGGCAACCAGGGGCAGTTTGTACCCCCTCCTTTGGCAGGCGGGGAGGGCGACCTCCCTGGCTTGGTGGCCATGGGTCTCACAATGACATGGTTGCGCCCTCCCCAGGCCCAGGCTCACCTTGAGAGTCTCCTTCTTGGTGACCCTGGCAGTGGGGGACACACACTCCTTGTCTGACCCATTGCACAGCCTGTACTCTGCCTGCAAGAGAGAGAGATGTGGGTGTAGGGGACAGGACATCGGGGCTGGTCTGGGGCCAGGAGCTCAGGTTGGCCTGATGCCAAGCATATGATAGGAAGAGGTCAGAGAGGGGTGCTCCGCTTCCTTCTCACCTGGTACCCTGTGTCCCACCCACCAGTAGTTCCAGAGCTCCCATGGGGGGATGGAAGAACAAGGGTGGCCGACTAGAGCCCCTCCACAGACATGCCGGTGACAGGAAGGGACCCACCCTCCTGGGGCACCTGCCAGTGTGGGGCAGGGCAGTCGGGAAATAGGGAAACATCGGGACATCAGGGTTCAGGGCTGACTTTCCATGGGTCTGACTGAGCCCTGAGGGACAGCCCTCTTTGAAGGGACACCTGGGAGGCCTCAGAGGGAGGCATCAGGGTGCCAGGGGGTGGAGCTTGCAGCAGGGAAGCTTCCCGGAGGTCATGAGATGGTGGCCACAAGCGCTCGGGCTGGGTCTCTCTGGACGCCAGCCCTGCATCCACCCAAAAGAATCACTTCTTCGCCTGGCCTTCCCCCCATGGGACCCAGCACATGCCCCCATGGTACCCAGCACACCCACCCTGGGCATTGCATGTGCCCAGCTCTGGGCAGGGCCAACGTACAGGTAGGGGGTGTGCAGTGGGGGCACCCACCCCACCCCCGGGAGCCGGGGGCAGGGGTCAGCGTCCAGGCCCGCACCTGAGCCCAGCACGTGGCTGACTGCATGGGCCGAGGGCAGCAGTCCCAGGACCTTGGAGCCAGAAGGGGTCACGTTGTTCTACAGATGGGGAGCCTGAGGCCTGGCGGGGTGAGCTGGGATACAGAAGCAGGTCTGAAGGCTGCAGTCCGCGACAGCAAGCTACGACCCACCCCGCCCCCATGGACTCCTTCCCTGCGGTCTGCAAGCTAAGAACGGCTTCCACGGTTTCAATACGTTGAAAAGGAAAATCATAAGACTATTTTGTGAGATGTGAAAATTACATGAAATTCAAATTTGGAGTCCATAAAGGAGGTTTTCTTGGCACGTGCCATCCGTCGCACCTGCCATCCGTCGCACCTGCCATCCGTCGCACCTGCCATCCGTCGCACCTGCCATCCGTCGCACCTGCCATCCGTCGCACCTGCCATCCGTCGCACCTGCCATCCGTCACACGTGCCATCCGTCACACGTGCCATCCGTCGCACCTGCCATCCGTCGCACCTGCCATCCGTCGCACCTGCCATCCGTCACACGTGCCATCCGTCACACGTGCCATCCGTCGCACCTGCCATCCGTCGCACCTGCCATCGGTCGCACCTGCCATCCGTCGCACCTGCCATCCGTCACACGTGCCATCCGTCGCACCTGCCATCCGTCGCACCTGCCATCCGTCGCACCTGCCATCCGTCGCACCTGCCATCCGTCACACGTGCCATCCGTCGCAGCTGCCATCGGTTGCACCTGCCATCCGTCACACATGCCATCCGTCACACATGCCATCCGTCACACGTGCCATCCGTCGCACGTGCCATCCATCGCACCTGCCATCGGTTGCACCTGCCATCGGTCGCACCTGCCATCGGTCGCACCTGCCAGCCGTCACAAATGCCATCCATCACACGTGCCATCCGTCGCACCGGCCATCCGTCACACGTGCCATCCATCACACATTGTCTGCAGCTGCTTTCCCGCTTGCACGGTGCACTGAGTCCCTGGAATGGAGCCTGCGCCGTGGCAGGGCCTCCAGGCCATCTCGCCTCTCCAGAGAAAGCTCGCCTCTCCCTGCCCAGCCCAGCTCTGGCTGGGTGTCTGTGGGTGCTCAGCACTTTCCAGTGGAGTCTCCATGGTGAGGAAAGCCTCCCTCAGGCCTCTCCTGGCTGGAAGCCCCAGGCGCTGGTGCCCGCCTACCACCCAATCACGATGGTGCCAAGTACAGAGCTAAAGCCTTGTCCGCTGGGACACACCAGGTCCTGCTCAGGTGCTGCCCATATTCATCCCCCGAATTATCCAGCCATGCATGAGGTAGGGCCAGTTATTGTCCCATTTTACGGCCTGGGAAATCAAGGCACAGAGAGGTGAAGAGCTGCCAAGGGTCAGGGCACGGAACTGTTCCATGGACTGGTGGTCCAGCAACACTGGGTGCGAGGATTGGCCTTAGACGCCAAGCTTAGAAAGTAAAGATGCCAGTGAAGATGCCCACAGAGCCGGGACGGGCCAGGGTTGGAGTGAGTGCCGTGGCTCTGCCATCTGTGCGGGGGTATAAGCATGTTAGATGCCACGGCTCAAATGGTTACCATTATCAGCATTGTGCAGAGGAAGAGCCTGTGCACAGAGGGGTCCAGACACCTGCCCAAGATCACACAGCTTGTAAGGAGGTGAGCTGGGACTGGACCCAGGCAGTGTTGCTCCAGTGTGGCACTGTCTTAGCCAAGTCAGAGCATCAGGCTTACAAGATGAAAAGGGCACAGGATGGGCCCTTGGGGGGCTCTGACTTGGAAAGAGTCTTGGGGTGATGAGGAGTGATGAGGAGGAGCCGGATCTGAGTGATGAGGCATGCACCAGACCTGGCCAGCTGACGGGCCTCCAGGGACCCCAGCTGACAGAGAAGGTATCCTAAGTTGCCCTCCTGGGAGTCTCCTGAGCTGGGGTCTTGTTCACAGTGCCCTTAGCTACCTTGGCACATGCTATTCCCAGCCTGGAATGCTCTTCGCTGTGGCCGGGTAGCCCCTGCTCCTTTCTTAGGCTCCCTGAACTGCTTCCCCAGAAGCAGGACAGCTCATGGCCCTGCTGGCACAGGTCCTGGTGACACACACCACCCTTGGCCCGCCCAGGACTTTTGCAATACAGCCACACAGCCATTCACAGCAGTTTCTGTGGTGAGCTGCTGGCTGTCTACAGCTCCCACCAGGGGAGGCTTCTACCCTAGCACCCATTCGTGCTGGCAGCTGGGGCTTGGCAAGCATCTCAGATGGATGGATGGATGGACGGACAGATGGATGCATGAACCTGCTGCCAATTCCCCTCTGCCCTGTTTCCCACCAGATGCAGCTGAATGGAGCTGTGCTTGTTTCAGGTAACAGGGGAAGCGAGAGGCAAGATTGGGGGGCACGAGATAGAGCACTTATAACCCCTGCTCCCCAACTGGGCATTGCGCTTTGGGGTCTGGTCACTGTAGCCCCTGCCTAGCACTGCAGAGAGTGTCTTCCCACTCCTCCCTCCCGCAGGCCAGGTGGGCACCCGGTCCAGGCACGCCGGGTCCCCCGTCACTCCTCAGGCTGCTGTGCATCGGTGCACAGAACAATAAGGAAGCACCCTGACAGATCGAACAGCTGTTCAGAACCGGGCACCTCAATCTCACCAGAACTTGGCAACCTATAAAAATTCTTTAAAGATATAATTTAGAACAACCTACAGAATGGGAGGAAGGCCCTGGTATTCACAATGCATAAAGAACTCTTACAGCTCAGCACTGAAAAGGCAAACAACCCGTTCCAAAACTGGACAAAGAACTGGAATAGACACTTCTCCAAACAGGATATACAAACAGCCAGGAGCTGCCCGAGGACCTCAGCGCCGCCCGTCATTAGAGATGCAAACCGAACCCACAGTGAGAGGCCACTTCGTGCCCACTGGGACAGCTACCGTCATAATGCAGAAAAGAATCAGAAAATAGCCGGCGTTGGTGAGGAGGTGAGGAACTGGAACCCTGTGGCCGTGGGTGGCCGCGGAAGATGCTGCAGCCGCTGGGAAGGAGCTTGGCAGTTCCTCCAAAAGTTAAACAGAGAATTCTGAGAGTTCTGCATTATCACAGAATGACCACGTGACCCAGCAACTCCACTCTAGGTTTATACCCGAGAGAACGGAAAACAGATGCTCAAATACACGTGCATGCATGTTCACAGAAGCACCGTTCAGCACAGCCAGGAGTGAAAACAGCACGAATCTCCAGCAGCGGCCCTCCCGGAGCAACACGGCCTGGGACTGGGAGCTGTTTTCCCACCCAGAACCGGCTGGAAAGGCAGGCTCAGCCGGCCGCCCTGCTATCCTTTTCCGCAGCCATTTCCTGCTGTCCCCCAAGCCAGGCTCCAGCCCACGGACGCTTCTATGCCCAGGCTCTTACCGGTGGCACCTTCGTGGTGGAGCTTGGGGTCGGGGGCCCTTCATCCCTGGGCAGCGACAGGCCATTGGGCTCCATGTCCTTCCCTGCAAGAGAGCAGCGAGGGTGAGGACCCGGGCATGGTGAGCAGAGCCAGGCTACTCAGACTGGCTGCCTGGTGTGCTACAGGCAAGGGTGGGTGCGGGCGGTTTGGGAGGTGGGGGCAGCAACAGGACACTGTCTGAGAGGTGTGCTAAATGCCAGTGGCCAGGAGCTCTGGCAGGGCCTCCAGGACCTACAGGGAGGAAGCTGGGGCAGGAGCTGGCAGGAACCCGCATCCTGGGCCTGCTGTGGGGTGCATTTGTCTGTAAGGCCAGAGTCCCTGTTTTCAGACAGAGAACGTGGCATCCAGTCTCAAAGGCTCACGGCAGGTTGGGGGGCCCTGGACCGTGCATCCCTCTGGCCGGATGCTGTGGCCCCTGCGTGCTGGGCTCTTGCAGGGAGAGCCTGTCCCTCATCCCACCCTGCTGTTCCTCACTCTGCTCTCGAAGGCCGGGTCAGGAGGAAGGAGGGGCGAGGGAGGGGACCCGAGGTATGTCTCCATTTCCTGGGGAAACGGCCTCCCCTTCCCCGGCTCTGTCTGCTTTGGAGCCAGTTCCCCAAGGCACGATTCATGGACACGAGGAAGGAGGGGATGCTCACGGGGGAGGCCTGAAGCCCGCCCCAGTCCCTGGCACTGAAACTCGGAGGCCCTGAGGGCTGGAGTGAGCCCCATCCTGCTGAGGCCACAGCGACAGGCCAGCAATAGGCTGGCTGTGAGGACAGATGCCCGCAGACCAGTGGAAGGCCTGAGGCCTACAGCTGAGCTTCCCTGACAGCCCAGGGCGGGGACCTGGTGGGGACGAAGACTGGAAAAGCCAGGATGGGGGCCTGAGGAAGTGGTTCTGTCCGAAGGTCCTGGACAGTGGCCACTCACAGTCACAGAACATGGCTGCCCCTGGCCAGGGAGCCGCCACTTCCTCACCTGCAGAGTGCTGCGCCCTGAGCCGGGGTGCTGGGGAGGCCAGCAGGAGCCCTTTCCTCTGGTGCTTGTTTTCTCATACGGTCCTGGGGGCTTGGCCTGCGGCCGCCAGCAAACCACCCCGCCCTGGAGAGTACTGCCTCCTGGCCGGGAAGGCTCGGGGGCCCTCAGAGCACTCAAAGGGACAGAGTGCAGGTGCCCTGGGCAGGGGAGGCCAATGCTGTCCTTCTCCTTGAAGCCTGTCCACACCCACCCCTCTCCCCTGGCCTGGGACCTGCTGTCTCTGTTCCTCGGAAAAGGCCCTTCCCAGCCTGCATTCTGCACTGCCTGGCCAGTCCCTCCAAAATGGACCACCTGGCCCTTCCCCTCCTCTGCCCTGCCTCTCTAAGTGCTTCTAAGCCTCCGGCCAGGGTCAACGTGACCGCAGAGAATACAGGGTGTGGGGTTTACCTCACTGGGTGTCCAGTGCCCCTGCCTGCCAAGGGACCTTCAGCAAGGCCATCTCTATTATGGGACCTCGTTTTTCTGACTATTGGGTGGGACTTTGGCTGGGACCATCCCCAGGCCCCTGGATGGTAGGTCTGCCCAATGCTCTCCCACTATCCCTGGGACAGGACAGATGACCACGGCCAGGCAGAGCTGGGGCTCCCACTTCCTCAGCCCCAAAGCAGGCAGTAGGAGGAGGGGGACAGAGCTGGGGAGAGGCCCCCACAGGCAGGTGCCAGCCCCTGCCTCCTACCCCTCGGGGGAGCAGGGGAGGAAGAGCTGGGTTTTCCGGGGGACAGCAGTCACAGCTCAGCCTTGGCCAGGGCAGGGGTTGTGAACTGTCAGGTACCAGGGAGTGGGCCTGGAGCGTGGCAGCACTGGCGGGCAGAGATCCCGAATCTGCGCACTGGGTGCTTTATCCACAACTGCATGAGGGCAGGCCTGGTCCGACTGTTCCCTCCCAGAGCCCAGGACCTGCGTGCAGCTGGAAGCAGGTACTAATGCTGTCCCATTGTACAGATCAGTCAACTGAGGCCTAGAGAGGTCAAGTAGCTGGCCTGGGGTTACCCTGCCAGGACTGGGGCTCAGGCCACCCATCCCTGGAGCGTGTTTGGGATGACTGCACCACGTAACTCGGGAAACCTGGGCTGTAGGAGCCCCCTCCTCAACTGGATGGGCTTCACCTGGCCCCGAAGGTCAGGCCAAGAAACCGTATCACCTGGCGCCCTACCAAGCTGCAAACCCACCCAGTCCCCAGCATGGAGGCTGGGGACCCCCACGGAGGGGCTGGGCTGCCTGGGGTCACCCCACCGGCCCAAGCTGGGGGCCAGGCTGCCCTGCCTCGGCCGCACTGACCTGGGCTGAGGGAGTCCAACTCATTGTCTCCACCGAGGAGCAGGTTCCGCGTGAGCTTCCGAGGATCGACTTTCTGAGGGGTGGAGGAAGGCGGGCACAGGGAGAAGCGGCGACGAAGGAAGGCCTCCTCCTTCATGCTGCGGGTGCTCGGGGGCTTCTGGACGGGAGGAGGAGGGGAGCACGAGGTTACCGCCTGGGAAGGGACTTCAGAGCCGCACGGTGGGGTGCCCCCAGCTGGCACCCGGTCCACTCTCAGGGGACTTCTGAGGCAGGGTGAGGAGGGCCTGGGCCCTGGGAGCCTGGTGGAGGGTGGTCACCAGGGCAGCCCAGCTCAGGCAAATGGCTTTGGCTGGTGCCAGCCCTTTCCAGGCCTGGCAGGAGGGCTGGACAGATCCTGGTCAGAGACTCGTCAGCCCCCTCGGAAGACGTTCCCCTCAGAACCCCACCCCAGGTTCTGTGAGACCCTGGCCGCAGCCGGGCAGGTTTTCCCTCTCACGTTTCTCTCCCAGGTGATGGTGCTGCATGGTGGGAGGGGTCTAGAGCCGTCTGTCCATAAAGAAGACGTGTGGGGGCGAGACCAGGTGGCCCGAGTGGCCCCAGGGAGTGACTGGCCCGGGGCTGGGCAGTCTGGGAGCCTGGCCCGCCGTCCACCTAGGGGTCCTTGGAGCCCCTCCCCACAGAGCACCTCTGGTCAAGCCCGCCTGTTGCTTGGGTGCCCCAATGGTTTTACGTGCACCCACGTGTACCCCTGCAAGGTAGAGAGCTCTGGGCGCTCACAGCCAGGTGCACCTGCGTCCACACCCAGCCTAAGACGTTGCATCCCCAGTGGGAGCTTCCTTCCTGCTTCACAAAAGATGGAGGACACACAGCCAGGCCCTGCTGCCCGCCGGCCTTGCTCTCTCAGCCCCACTCACCGGCTTCCCCTGTGGGTTCAGAAGCGGCTGGGCCAAGTGGAGGAGAATTGATTGCAGTCACGCCTTTGCAGGCACTTGACGCTGACGGCTCGAAACCCACCAAGGTCTTAGCCCATTTTACAGATGAGAAAATCATGGCTCACGGAACGGAAGGCCTCACCCTGTAATTGTGACCTGGCAGGGGTTGGCAGAGCATCCCCTCCGGCTTCTAATCTTGTGTCCACTCCCCAAGGATGAGCTCCTTAAAAACGCATATCAATTTTCCTCCGCCCCCTGATTTTCTGGGGCTGCTCCCACCACGTCTCTGGGCAGGCCAGGGGCATCCTGCCAAGCCCGGGCCAAAGTACTCCGTTTCTCCCATGGCTCTGGGTGTTCCTGGGCAGGGGCCTCTCTTCAGAGCCTCTCCTGCTGTGGTTTCAGGAGTGGGTTGGGTGGCGCAGGGTGTCCGTGGTCCTGCGCTTTGTCCACTGCCCCAGAGCCCCCTCTGTGGCCCCAAAGAGTGGGAAGGGGCTGCAAGGCTGCGGCCAGATTGGGCCAGCCGCTCCCTCGCTGAGCACCTGTCTCAGCTGGTGACCTTGGCCGGCTTACACACGGGGAAACTGGCTTCAGAGAGGCTAACAATCAGCACGGCCCGTCCTTGAGACAGGTGGAACCGGTCCTAAAACCTGGCTGCTGAGCGTCTGCCTGCTCAGTGTGTCAGCTCAGCTCAGCCAACCTGCCGCAGGGAAGTCCCGTCCCCATTTGTCAATCACAGCAAACCTGTCCTACTTGTCCAGGTGTGGCTCAGGCCAGGAGCCAGCACCTGAGCGGAGGCCAGGCTGACTCAGCCAGCCAGCTGAGATCTTCTGAGCACCCAGGCTGGGCTGGGCACCGGGCAGCCAACCTGAGTCAGCTGCGATCCTGCTCTCAGGACCCAGAGGCTCCGGAAAGTCCCCGGCAGCATGGTGACGGTGATGCCCAGGTAGGTCTCCCTCACTTGGAACCTCCTGGGGCAGGGAGAGGAGCTCTCAGCCCAGCCGCAGCTGCCCTGTCTGGCTGTCGGCTCCAGCTCCACCTGGGCCAAGGTGCAGAGTGACTTTGGCTGCCTTTCTGCTCAGACCCCGCATGCCTCCTCCCAGCACCACTGACAGCCAGTGGGACTTGTTAGTCTGTGAGCGCCATCAGCCACTCATCTACCCACCACTACCTGGCCCCCTTGCACCCATCCACCGATATATACATGTATCTTCCTTTCCATGCATCCACCCACCCACCCACCCATTCATCCATCCATCTTCCCATTCTCCCTTCCTCCCTCCCTTTGAGGCATCGCTCCATCCACCCGCTCACCCATCCACCAATCTGCCATCCCTCTCTCCCTCCTTTTCTAGCCGGTCAGTTGACCAGCCCAATTCCCACTTCCTTCCCATTCACCCCACACTCAGACACATCCAAGGTGGTATTCACATAACAGCTGAACCACTGATATGGAGCAGAAGCTCACCCATCCAAATGCAATACAGGCATGTACCAGGGATTCTCGCTGTGTGCCAACACCCCCTGACCAGTGTCCACTGCCCTGGGCCCTGCAGACTCCCTCTGACCAGCTCAGACAGGCTGGGGGGCAGCTTTCATCACAGGGCATCCTGGTCTGTGGAGCTCTTCTGGAGACCCCCTCCCTTGGACCTCCCGATGTCCTACAGCTGACAGGTGCCTGCTGAGTGTCCCTATATTGTCATCTGGTCGGGGGAGGCGTTTTGCTCATTTGATTTTACTTTTAAATTTTATTTCTGAGATGGAGTTTCGCTCTTTTGCCCAGGCTGGACTGAAGTGGTGCAATCTTGGCTCTCTGTAATCTCTGCCCACCCCCCCACCCTCGGGTTCAAGCGATTATCCTGCCTCGGCCTCCTGAGTAGCTGGGATTACAGGCATGTGCCACCACACCCAGCTAAGTTTTGTATTTTAGTAGAGACAGGGTTTCTCCATGTTGGCCAGGCTGGTCTCGAACTCCTAACCTCAGGAGATCCACCCGCCTGGGCCTCGCAAAGTGCTGGGATTACAAGTGTGAGCCACCATGCCCGGTTTATTCATTTTAGAGGTCGCATCTCCCCGTTGGTTCCTTGCGGCATTTAGAACAAATCCAGTCTCGTCTCATCCATTCCCTAACCCTCCCCATCACCCCATTCCCCACGCCGCTCTGTCACCCAGTCCGCTCCAGTCACAGTGGCCCCTTTATGTTCCCTGAAAATGCCGAGCCCATTCCTGCTGAACGGTCCTGCCCACCATCTCCGCGTGGCCGGGCCCTCCCCGAATTCCACCCTCAGCTAAAATGTCACTCTGCAGAGGGCTCGGCCACCGTGGAAGTTGATTTGGATTCTCCAGTGGCACTGGGGGTCCTTGGAGGGATCGACTTTGCATTTCTTTGTTCTTCGGGCACTCTCTTCCCCCACCAGAGGCGGTGCAGGCGAGGGGTGGCGGGGTCTGACTGATCACAGCCCTGTCCCAGCAGCTGACGCAGGGATATGCGGCAGGTGCTCCTGTGTGTTTGGATTCACACAGGCTGCCTGTCGTGTGTCGCTCGGCTCTGGGGTGGAGACCCTGGGTGCTTGTGCAGCAGGCGTTCCTCAGCGGAGGTGCCTGGGGCACCCACCTGCCATCTGCCTCCCCCCCGCACTGTTCCCGAGGTCTCCAGGTCAGGTCCGGTCCTCAGAGAGGTGAGCAGGGTTAGTTTCGGGGCTGCTTTCCACTGGAACCCTAGCGAGGTTCCCACCCTGGCCATCCGCCACGCCAGGCGTTGCCTAAGAATTAAGGGAGCGTTGGCATCTGCAGGCTGTGAGCTGCTGAGGAATGAGGCCCTGCCCTGAGTGCTGGCAGGACCTTCACCCACGGCAGTGAAAGCTGAGGGCTGGGAGCCCCGGGGAGCACAGCCCACCATGGGAACCCCCCATGAGGGGAAGGAGAGAGGGAGGGAAGGAGGGAGGAGGGAAAGAAGGATGGTGGAGAAGGAAACAGACATGCTGGTGAGACCACGAGACCTGGGATCCCATCAAGCGGGAAACTCAAAACGCCCACACTCCCCGCCCCTCGCTCCCCGAGGGAAGCTCTGGGCCAGGCTCCAGCCATGAAGGGCTCCACGTGGACCCTGTGGGCCCAGCCCTCAGGCCCTGGTTTCTGCCTGTCTGAGGCCACCCAAGGTTCACGTGAGGGTCACTCTCATCAGCCTCCATGACCTGGGGGGCTGACCTGTCCCTGATGCCAGCAGCACCTTCATCTCCATGCCCTGGGGACTGGCCTTGTCCCTGATGCCAGCTGCACCTTCACCCCCAGTGACTCGATGCTCACCTGTGCACAGCTGGGCCTCAGCCTGCAGCTGCTGAACCCTTTTCTGCCCCTGTGCCCAGTGCTGTCTGTCTCCAGCTGTGGTCTCACCTGCCCCACAGTCCTGACGTCCAAGTGCGGGAGGGGATGCTGTGGGGCCTGAGAGGAAGGAGCTCCAGAGTGCCCCTCACGTGGTGAGACTGTCCCTGGGGCCAGAGAGGGAGCATGGGCAATTCCACTCTGAAAGGTCACGTTTCTGCCTGGTAGGGCCCCAGCCCTGACCCCAAGGAGGCTCACTCTGGAGGCCAGGGAACAGGGCATGGCTGGGGAAGAAGGCAGAGCTGGGGGGTGGTCACTAGATATATGTGGACCCCAGTGCCCAGCTCTGGCCAAGGCTAGGAGGAGGGACAGGTGCAGGCCCGAAAGCCACCGCCCGACCCCAGGTCCAGATCAGCCACCAGCTGCTGTGCAGCCTCCACTCCTGGGGGCTGAGGAAGTTTTCTCTTCCAATGTCGTGTCAGGTGCTGGGTCGCCTCGTTGGCCTCCAGCTGGCCACCAGACAGGATGGGAAGGGCCTCCTGTGCCCCTCCAGAGGCCGTGTTTGCCACTGCTGCCGTCTGCTGGCCACCCAGCCGGCACACTTCGAGCATGGCGGTTGCATGTGCCCCCCAGGAACCAATTCTCCAAGTGCCCCCTGCCTAGGGGAATGACAGGTTTGGCTCAGCTGTTGGGGAGACCTGGTGACTAGGGTGACCAGAATGAGCCAGCCCCACCCCCTGCTGGTCCCTGGCCCATCTCAGGGGCTGCCCTGCCCAGCTGCCCTTCTTAGTCACGACTTTGTGCCTCTTTGTGCCTTTTGGAAAGTTAGGGGGGGCACCAAAAGGGAACACTTTGGACTTGGGCTGGGGTGGAGACCCACTGTCCATGGAGAGAATGGGATCTGAGCGGAGCCTCCTCTGTCACTTGGCAGGAGGGGCCAGAAGCCCTTGAGAGCTGGGCTTTGGCAGCGTGAGAGGGTCTCCTCAGAGGTCTGCTGGGACTTGGGGGTAGGGTGGGGGTGATCCTGTGACCCAGAGAGGGGCTGAGGCCGAGGGTCCGGGAGGGGTGAATGTGGGTGCTGGGTGTAGTTTTGGACTGTGCCAACTACCAGCCTGGGAGAGATGGCAATCCCGTCCCTGGTCCCGCTAGGCTGGAGGGGCACACGGAAACTCCGTCCATGGAAGGCCCCCCTTTCTCTGCACCCCAGCCCCCGAGCTGGGCTTTTGCCTCTGCCTGTCCCCCTGCAGGGGCTCCACCTCCTTCCTTGGAGACCCAGCCCTTTTGTCTTTCCCCTGCTGTCGTTCCTCAGGAGCAACTGACCCCCATCTCTTGGGACTGGAAGTGCACCCTTACTGTGCTTCACTTTGGCCTGGGTGGGGTCCTCAGGGCTGGGCTGGGCGGGGCAGCGTGGGGCTGGGTAGGGCGGGGCTGGCTTCCGCTGAGGGCACAGGTCCCGCCAATTTCCTTGACACAGGGCCCAACGCTGCATCTCTAGAATGAATTCACTTGTGGCTGAAAGGGGGCCTGAGAGAGGCTGGGGCTGCTGAGGGCTGGGGAACGTTCTGGAAGGCCAGGGAGCAAGTGGAACAGAGAGCCAGACAGGCAGCTGGGCAGAGGCCACTCCTGAGGCCTTCCTCTGGGCAAGGTGGTGGATGCCCAGGCAGGCAGTCGTGGGTGCCTCTTCCAGGTCCTCTCCGGAGACCCTACCATCCTTCTCGGGCCAGCCTCAGACTCCTGACCCTGCCTGTGCACAAGGCTGCCCAGGGCAGGTGGACACGTGTGGCTCTCGGGGACCAAAGGTGGCCGTGACAGTGTCGTGCAGCTGCTGTGCTCCTGAGGCTACAGCTAAGACACCGCGCAGCCTGGCAGCCTGGGGGCTGCCCTACCCCCTGCAGCGTCCCACCCACGCCCAGAGCCACTGCTTGACCGCCCTTCCTGTTGACCACAGGCACCTCTGGTCTCCTCCTGGGGCCCCCACTTCCTCCCGCTCTGCTGAGTTCTTGGGCCACCCAGGAGTTGCAGAGGGGACAGAGACGAGGGCACAGGAAGGGAGTGAGCTCTGAGTCCGGGCTTACCCCCTGCGCCCTCCCCTACCTACTGCATAGGGCAGAGCAGGCTCTTCCTTCCGTTTTCCATGAGTGGCATGAAAGACCCCTCCCACCACTGGAGGGGCAAGAGGTCCTGTGTGGTGCCAGCCCAGAGCAGAGGGGGAGGGACAGGTCAGGTTCTGCCCCTGCCTGGCAGGCCCTGTGTCCCAGAGGATGCTTGCCTCTGGACACCTGGGGAGGGGCCATGCTCTCTAACCCCATGCCAAGGCCAGCTGTTTGGCAGCATGGAGCCCAGCCCCCTGAGGGGCCCCACTCAGAGCCAGTGCCCAAGGTCCCCTGCATCCCCCAGCTGCCTTCCCATCGGTTAACTGGACTCCAAAGCGCTCCCCACACCCTGCCTCCCTCCCAGACGCTCACCTTCAGGCTGGAATAAAGGGATTCTTAAAAAAAAAAGGTCACTGGTGCCTTGTCAGGCCACATAGAGCCAACAGCTGGGGCCACACTCAGCTGAGCCTCGTCCAGGGGCAGACACTGCCTCCGTTCTGAGAAAGGCTGAAGCTCTGGGAATGAATCCAACCGAGCGTGGACTCATTCCGCATCCTCCCTGCACCCAATTCCTCCCTCCCCCCATGCAGAGGCCCGGGGACCACAGAGCTGGGGAAAAGGGCCCAGCCCAGCCTCCAATGGCTGTGTGACCTCGGCTGGCCACATTCATCTCTCAGGCCCTGCTTGTAAGTCAAGGCTTGCTCTGAGCAGGGGAGATGATGTCCCAGGCCCCGGGGAGGCCCTGGGGAAGGCGCCTATAGAGGTGAGAGTGAGCCCAGCCCCAGCCCCCTCCACGCCTGCGTGGCGTCCTCACCCACAGCCGAGTCACGGGGCTGGGCCGAGCTGCATTGGAAGGGAGAGGAGGCTCTGGCCACTGGAGTGCCCATCAGTTGGCAGAGGCCAGAAAAGCAGGAGCTCGAAGCCAGCCTTCAGCAGCAACATTTGCAACAGATACTTCTACCTAAACCAGGTGGTTCTTTGCACATGGGATAGAGAGGTCAGTGGGTCCCAAGGAAGGACAGCAGCCATCAGTTAAAGGGCAGCAGCCGTCATGTCAACACCATACATTTGCATTCCAGAAACTTGCTAAGATCCCAGTGCAAGTGACCATGAGGACCCTGCTGTGAGGAAACCACCCAGGCCTCCTGAGTCACCCCAGGGAGACCACAGCAACAGATGCCCTCCCTGAGAGCAGACACCAGCACAAGGAACCAGGCTGCTGTGTGTGGGTGGAGCAAATGCCCAGTGCTAATGTGGGCAGCCTGACCACCCCTGCAGGGGCAGCAGCCTCTTCAGAGCACCGTGGCATGCACTTCAGCTATAGCATTGGGGCCCTGGGGGCTTGGGACAGAGGCTTTCCCAGGGCATCAGCTGCACAGATGGATGTTAAAGCCCCCCAGGCCCTCCTGGGTATTCTATCCCACCTGATACGATTCTCAGAATGCTCTAGAGGTATGGGGAGCAGGGGTCAGCATCACATTTTTAAAGACGCAGTGGGCTGGGTGCTGTAGCTCACGCCTGTAATCCCGCACTGTGGGAGGCTGAGGTGGGCGGATTGCTTGAGCCTAGGAGTTTGAGATCAGCATGGGCAACATAGCGAGATCCTATCTTTACAAAACTGAAAAAAAAATACCCAGTTGTGACGGCACATGCCTGTGGTCCCCATTACTCAGGATCTGAGGTGGGAAGACTGCTTAGCCTGGGAGGTCAAGGCTGCTGTGAGCTGTGGTCACGCCACTGCACTCAGCCTGGGTGACAAAGTGAGATCCCTATATCACACACATGCAGAAACTGGGGCCCCAAGAGGGGAAACAGCCCATCTAAGGTCTTGTGGGCCATGCTGTGCCTGGAACCCACTTGGCACTGTGGAGATAGCTGTGGAGGTGCAGGGGAGGGCAGGCGCCCCTCTGGAGAGACATTTCTCAGAGGCTGCCATGGAGCGGGTGAACCTCAAGAGGGGCGCAGGAAGTGGCCTGCCCTGCTGAGGGCGTGGTGCTGAGCCATGCCTGGGTGTTGTCCGGGCTGCCTCAGCTGAGTCCTGTGCCTGTGGGCCCAGCCAGGCCAGCCCGTCCCCTGGCCCTGTCCATCCAGCCTCCTGCTGACATCACTGAAGGCTCAGAGCAGCTACCGGGTCAGCTGGCCTGGGTACGCACCCCACCCCACACCCCGTAGCCGACCCGTCCCCCACTAGCCCTAGGGGGACCTGGCTGTGGTCCCTGAGACAGGCATGGCCCCACCACATCCCAGCCAGACCCTGCCCACCTGTCCCAACAGAAAGGAGACTGATTTTCAGATGCAAGCTGCAGCCAGGTGGCAGCCGGGGTCAGGCAGGGAAGGGGTGAGGGGATGCAGCCATCACTTGGAGGCAGTACCGCTGGAGGGAGGGCCCTGCCGGGGTTGTGGATGCAATCTCAAACCAGCCACACCGAGCCTCAGCATTCACACGGGAAACAGAACAGGAACCTGGGCCCCCAGGGGCACCTGGACACCCACTTCCAGAAGACGATCACCTGACAAGCCACCGGACTGGCCTCTGTTCTGAATGTCCTCAGACACACCTGGGCCTCTTCCCAGTGGTGCCTGTGCCCCCTCGCCTGGCCCTCCTGGGAGGCTCCTGGGCTCTGGGCACCACGCCCAGTGGACAGCCCTGCAGGCCGCTGCCTACACAGGTGTGGGGACTGAGGGAGAAGTGGCTGGGCGCAACAGCCCAGGGACATGCGGCTGAGAAGCTGGGCACACAGCTGTGTCTCCTCATCTGGCCCCAGCCTGCTCATCCCCCTAATTCCAGGGCAGCTAGGAGCCAGGCATGTGGGCAAAAACTCCAAGAAGAAGACCAGAGAAAACAGGGGACACAGCCGCTGCCGGCCAAGACTGAGGTTTGTCTCTGGCCTCCAGGGGCACCTGAGCGCCAAGGGCAGGGACTGGGTGACTGGCTGTTGCTGACACTGAGTGGGGAGCCTGGGGTGCCAGCAGGCCCGCACTCTCCCCCAAAGCCCTCCAGCCAGCCTCAGTCTCCCCCACTGCCTACCCACATGCCACCTCTGTCGGGACCTTCTGCAGCTGTCCCTGTTCCGGGGTCCCTGGGGTGACTGCGAGGCAGTAGGCCCAAGGCTGAGTGGGCCTGAGAGCCGGGCAGGTAGAAGCTTCCAGCTGGAGGAGAGTGGTAAGCGGAGACCAAGAGGCCGTGAGGGAGCGGCGGGGACACCCCCCCACCCCAACTCCCTTCCTTCAGGCCACACTTCCGCCTTCCCTGCTGGGGTCCCTGTGGCCCAGCCACGAGCCCTGACAGAACACCAGCTCCTAGGAACATTCACTCGCAGAGGCTGAAGGTGGTGGCAGGGTGGGGTACTCACGGCCTGGCCTTTGGTTGGTCCTTCTGTCCTTGTGTCCAAGAACACCAACGGGAGCTCTTCCCTGCAGCTCCCGGCAGGCCTGCAGAGGTAGCCCCTGCTCTCAGAGAAGCCAGCCTCACAAGAACATGCATCTCAGGCTCAGGGCCCACTGCTGGGCTATGCAGCATGGGAGCCTCTGCAGCCATTTGCCAAGGAAGTCCTCCAAATTGCAGCCACCATATCAGGCTGTATTAACAGAGGTTGAGTCCTCAGAAGGAGGGAGGGGATAATTGCAATGGAGCCTCCCTGGGCCGCAGCTGGGTTCAGCTTGGTGCCTCAGGAAGGGGTACCACAGCAATGCTCTCTCTGAAGGGCCAGTGTGATGCCCTGCAGGAATGATGCCAGCCAGGAGTGACAGACACAGCCACGGTCTCCCCCATATCCCTTGGGCTGGACAGGCAGGGTGGGGTTCACAGCCGGGCCAGGGCCAAAGCGGCCCAGGAAAAGCCAGCATGGCATTTCCTCCTGAGAGGCCTTCCGGGAACTCCAGGGTCCCGGTCTGATGGGAACACAGCCCTGACCTTGTAGCCAGGGCCCTTGTGTAGGGCCTCCCCCAGCAGAAAGAGGGGCACTGAGGTAAGCCAGGCCCCCAGGCAGTGCCCTCTGCCACGCAGGTACATGGCACCCCAGCAGTGGACAGGCATCGTCATCCTGGCTCCCCCTCCCCCAGGGTCACATTACCCAGAGCCTTGTTTCCAAGACCAGAGAGGTCCTAAGGCCACCTGCTGCCCACACACCCATTCCAGCCCTCCTTAGGATCTGTGGGTACCTGGGGCAGCCCCTGGGTGTTTCGAGGTGAGGCGTCCCACCCCCACCCCGCCACGCAGCCACTCCTTCCCCGATGCCATCAGTTAAAGGTCAGGAGTCTCAGACACTGCAGGCAAGAGGACACAGAGCATCACAGGTTGGACCCTGGGTGCACGGCTGCGGTGGGGAGGTCGGCCCAATGCCTCGGACAGAGAGGCCCCCAAAACAAGAATAAAAGCCACCCTAACAACAGAGACAACCACGTCCGCCCGTGAAGCCTCACTCCAGGCCGCTTTGAGTGCTTTGCTTCTGTCAGCCGCCAATCTGCCCCCCGCCCAGCAGACAGTATTGTCATCGTCCCTGTGTGACACAGGGAGGGCGCCGGGGGATGCCACTGAGTGGCGACTGCTCCAGGACCCGGCACAACGTCCCTTGACCAAACGCCTCCCACTCTCCTGGGAATGGACCCTCAGGTCCGGCATCCTCCGTGTGGCTCCATAGTGGGGACGGCATGGACTCCAGAAACCCCTCCTGCCCCAGCAGGCCAGCCCTGAGCCTCCTTGTCCCCCTCAGAACGAAGCTTCCAGAAGGGCCCCCAGTCTGTCTCACACAGGAAATGGGAGGGTCTCAAACAGAAGGACCCCAAGTCTGTCTTCCACAATGGTGGAGGGCTTGCCAAGGTATTCGGGAAATGGCATGAATGGGGTCCACTGCTGGCTGGGTTGCAGAGAGGATGGGGGGCTCCACTGTGGAGGGGATGGAAGGCTCCACTGCAGAGGGACAGGGAGGGCTCCATTGTGGAGGGGACAGGGAGGGCTCCGTTTCGCTGACCTCCCAGGGGAATCCTTCCATGAACGGAAAACTAGTGCCTTGCTCCATGGGCTGCTACACGAGATGCCCATGCATCCCACGCTTTGCCAAGGTGCCCACACCACCCTTGCACTTGCGTCCTTCCCTGGGCACAGGATGCTAAATGAGGTGGCAGTAGGAACACTCGCCAGCTGCCTACCCACCACCTACCCAGTGCGGGACTGGGGGGATTCTAAGCCTTGGAAGAGTGCAAATATCCTCTCTCCACTTTCAGCTGACAGTAAAGAGAGAGAGTCTCTCTCTCTCCTCCCTCTCTCTCTCTCTCCTCTCCCTCTCTCTCTTCCCTCCTCTCTCTCTTCCCTCCCTCTCTCTCTCTCCCTCTCTCTCTCCTCTCTCTCTCCCTCTCCCTCTCCTCTCCCTCCCTCCTCTCTCCTCTCTCCCTCCCTCTCTCTCTCTTCCCTCCCTCTCTCTCTCTTTCTCTTCTCCTCTTCCCTCTCTCTCTCCTCCCTCTCTCTCTTTCCCCCTCCCTCTCTCTCTTCCCTCCCTCTCTCTCTCCTTCTCCTCCCTCTCTCTCTCCTCTCTCTCTCTTCCCTCCCTCTCTCTTCCCTCCCCTCTCTCTCTCCTCCCCTCCTTCCCTCCCTCTCTCTCTTCCCTCCCTCTCTCTCTCCCTCCCCTCTCTCTCTCCCCTCTCTCTCCCCTCCCTCTCTCTCTCCCTCTTCCCCCTCCCTCTCTTTCTTCCCTCCCTCTCTCTCTCTTCCCTCTCTCTCTCTTCCCTCCCTCTCTCTTCCCTCCCTCTCTCTCTCTCTTCCCTCCCTCTCTCTCTTCCCTCTTCTCTCTCTCTCTTCCCTCCCTCTCTCTCTTCCCTCCCTCTCTCTTCCCTCCCCTCTCTCTTCCCTCCCTCTCTCTCTCTCTTCTCCCCTCTCTCTCTTCCCTCCCTCTCTCTCTTCCCTCCCTCTCTCTCTTCCCTCCCTCTCTCTCTTCCCTCCCTCTCTCTCTTCCCTCCCTCTCTCTCTCTTCCCTCCCTCTGTCTCTTTTTCTCTCTCTTCCCTCCCTCTCTCTCTCTCTTCCTTCCCTCTCTCTCTCTCTTCCCTCCCTCTCTCTTCCCTCCCCTCTCTCTTCCCTCCCTCTCTCTCTTCCCTCCCTCTCTCTCTTCCCTCCCTCTCTCTCTCTCCCCTCTCTCTCTCTTCCCTCCCTCTCTCTCTTCCCTCCCTCTCTCTCTTCCCTCCCTCTCTCTCTTCCCTCCCTCTCTCTCTTCCCTCCCTCTCTCTCTTCCCTCCCCTCTCTCTCTTCCCTCCCTCTCTCTCTTCCCTCCCTCTCTCTCTCTTCCCTCTCTCTCTCTTCCCTCCCTCTCTCTTCCCTCCCTCTCTCTCTCTTCCCTCCCTCTCTCTCTTCCCTCCTTCTCTCTCTCTTCCCTCCCTCTCTCTCTTCCCTCCCTCTCTCTTCCCTCCCCTCTTTCTTCCCTCCCTCTCTCTCTCTTCTCCCTCTCTCTCTTCCCTCCCTCTTCCCTCCCTCTCTCTCTTCCCTCCCTCTCTCTCTTCCCTCCCTCTGTCTCTTTTTCTCTCTCTTCCCTCCCTCTCTCTCTCTCTTCCTTCCCTCTCTCTCTCTTCCCTCCCTCTCTCTTCCCTCCCCTCTCTCTCTTCCCTCCCTCTCTCTCTTCCCTCCCTCTCTCTTCCTTCCCTCTCTCTCTCTCTCCCTCCCTCCCTCTCTCTTCCCCTCCCTCTCTCTCTTCCTTCCCTCTCTCTCTCTCTCTTCCCTCCCTCTCTCTCTTCCCTCCCCTCTCTCTTCCCTCCCCTCTCTCTCTTCCCTCCCTCTCTCTTCCCTCCCTCTCTCTTCCTTCCCTCTCTCTCTCTTCCCTCCCTCCCTCTCTCTTCCCTCCCTCCCTCTCTCTTCCTTCCCTCTCTCTCTCCCCTCCCTCTCTCTCTCTTCCCTCCCTCTCTCTCTCTCTCTTCCCTCCCTCTCTCTCTCTCTCTCTCTCTCTCTCTTTTGCTTGCTTGCTTTATTTTTCTTTCAGATGGAGTCTCACTCGGTCGCCCAGGCTGGAGTGCAGTGGCACAATCTTGGCTCACTGCAACCTCCGCCTCCTAGGTTCAAGCGACTCTCCTGCCTCAGCCTCCCAAGTAGCTGGTGTTACAGGTGCTCACCACCACGCCCAGCTAAATTTTTTGTATTTTCAGAAGAGACGGGTTCTCACCATGTTGGCCAGGCTAGTCTTGAACTCCTGACCTCAAGTGATCCATCTGTCTCAGCCTCCCAAAATGCCGGGATTATATGTGTGAGCCACTGTGCCCAGCTGACAGCTGCAGTTTCTGAGGCCGAGGGGAAGCTGACTCGCCCGGGGCCACACAGCAGGCTCGTGGAGAAGGTACTGGGCCCCTGGCGTCACCCCAGAGTCGACAGGGCTGCCCACAGCTCGGGGACTGCCATGCCCGGGTGGGCCAAGAAAACACCTTCTGGGCTGCTGGTCTGTACAACTAGGAAGCCCCTGCCTCCCCACCACGACCCTTCCCCCACTGCCACCACAAGGGTCCAGGACCCCTCCCCACTCGCCGCTCAGTGTTCCCGGAGGTCCAGTTTCACCCAGATGTTTAGCTCCCTCCCATTCGACAGATTGGGAGGCTGAGAAGCAGGAAAATGAAACGGACAACTTGGTCCTACGGCCTGGCCCACAGGGGCCTGATTGGCACCGTCTGGCGGCGGGGAGCCTGGGCGGACTGCTGGTTTCCTGCCTCTACCTCTCCATTTAAGACCCGCTCCTGTGGAGACCTGTCCTGCCTGCGTGTCCTCGGGGCCTGGAAGGAAGTCCTGTGTAGGAGGGGAGGCTGGCAGATCGACAGGTCTCATCTCACCTGGGAATCCCTAAGCCCCACGCAGCCTGGCAGGTATAAGGCAATGACTGTCCACCCTCTGCACACACAGAAACAGTGAGGTAGGAGGAAAAGGACAAACCCGACACCCAGGACGGGAGCCGGCACGCGGGTGTGTGTGTGAGCAGAGCCCCTCGGGACCCTGCGTCTCGGTCTGGACCATCCTGGTGCCTGCAGAGCGGGGTGGGAGGCAGGTACAGCCCAGTGCATAGACAGGTGACCAGGCCCCAGGGGCCCAGGGGGCTGCACTGTGGGCGAAAACGCGCAGACGCAACACACCCCAGAGAAATGAGCGAACGCCCCGGGTGGCACACGCAGGCGTGCTCCCAGCACACGGCGCAGGGCCATCAGAAAGCGGACACGGCCAGACGTCCACGCAGGTGAATGATAAATAGATGACCCGTCTGCGCGATGGGCGTATTCGGCCTCCGAGAGGAAGGAAGTGCTGCACTCATACACGCCTCAGCCCCGATGAGCCGCAGAAACGTGTCAAGTGAAAGGAGCCTGACACCAAAGGCCACACCTTGTCTGCTTCCACGTCCACGCAGTGTCCAGGACCGGTGGGTTTGGACATGAACGCAGACTGCTGGCCAGGGCCTGGCCCGGTTCTTTCCTGGCTTCCCGTGGTGCTTTTGGGAAAGGGCAGGGCTTTGGAGCCCACTGTGACTGGGGGGTGATGGGATGATTCTGGGGCCCTGTGCCCTGGGTTTGCTTTACTGCAGCCCGGGGGGTTCCTCCCAGATGGGGACAGAAAGTGTCCCCTCCTCTGCAGCTCACACACTGGGGAATACAGTGAAACCACTGACATTGACAGCCCCCAGGGAAGTGGGGTGCCATGGTGCCAGGGAGCAGGGCGGGCACCCTCAGCATGGTAAAGCCCCCGTCACGCAGAGCTACAGCATGCAGAAACGCTGGCAGTGGCAGACTTTGGGTGACCAGTGCTGTTTCTTTAAAATACGAAGTGGAATTTCCACTGCTCTTCATGTACCAGTCAATGCATTGATCGTGATCACAGCCAGCAGTGAACGTGCCCAGCTCCGAGGCCTGGACCAGCCGACCTCTGCAGGGGAGCTTGGGCTGGGCACAGCCTGACCCCATTCTACAGACATGGACACAGCAGACACCGGCCCCAAATCCCACCACCTGCCACTGGCAGAGCGAGCAGCCACACGTGCGGGTGGGCTGACTTTGGGGACACCACATGTGACGTTGCCTCTTGGGGATTGTTTTTATAATGGGAAAAACACGTCCCCCTTATAAATCCTGCAAGTCCGGAGTCTGCAGGAGTCAACCGCAACTCACCCCTCAGGGGCAACAACACACTCAGGCAGCCACCCTGGCGGAGGTCAGGCCCGAGGCCCATTCCCTAGGCCCTGCGAGGACACTCCCCTGCACCCAGATGCTCCAGGATGGCCTCATACCAAGAGCTTCAGTTACACCTGCAAAGACCTGGATTTCAAGCAAGGCCATATCCACAGGTACCCGGGGTTGGGACCTGGACACACTTCGGCGTCCCGCGCACTACAGGCAGCTTCTACAGCATCTAGCCCGGCGGGGGCCTTTTGGGGACAGCGTGGCCCTTTGCAACTCCCCACAGGAGGGACCCTTTGCTCCCTCGGCCACAGGAGCCCACCCCTCCCCGCTCTGTGTGGCCCTCACGCTCTCCACATGCACCTGCGCTGGCCCCATGCCACTGTGTCTCCTACCACCTGTGGCAAAGCCACCTTTTCAACCCCGTTAGCCAGTTGACAAACCTCCCCTAGGGCTCTAGCCTCCAGATGAAGCCTCAGCCCCTACCCCTCCCTCCACCACCAGTGGTGCCAGCTCAGCACCTGCCCCAGCAGGGTCCACAGTTCTGTCACGGGCAGCCCCTGCCAGCAGCCCACAGGCAGCTCTGAGAGCCCCATTCCCTCAGTCACACAACCCCCTCCCGGGCCAATAGTGTCTCCCTCTGCCCCACAGCCTCCACTGAACCTTCTGGAAGCCACCCCTGCCAGCGAGTTGGCACTCACTTGCCTGCTGTCCTGGCCATGACATTCTTGGGGTGGAGGTGTGTCCTCAAGGGCTGGGAACACTGGACCTGGCTGAGTCCCTGCACCAGCTGAGAGTCACAGCTGGGGGCTGCTTCCTGGAGGACATTCACAGGCCTGCACCCTCAGATCCCAGACCAGCAGGACCAGCGTGGCATTTAGAGCACCTGTGCATTTTACAGATGAGGAGAGGGAGGCCCTGGTGGGAAGTGGGCCTGGCCAGCCAAGACTGGCCCAGAACCCAGGCCGGTCGGCCTGCAGTGGTTGGCAGCGGGCACCCGGCACCCACATCATGTTCACTTAGCTTTGTTACCCGGAGGAAGGTCACAACGCCTCAACACTCCCAGGTGACTCTGTGGGGGCTGAGAGTTGCAGGGAGGCTTGTAAATGCTCCCGGGGTGACAGTCAGCAAAGACACTCTGAACACACCCTCAGTTCCATCTGCGGATGGGAGGATTCGTCTGGGGACTTCTCTGACCTGCCAGGGCCAAGCCAGACCCTGTGGCCTCAGGCCCAGGAGCCCACAGAGGCTGGGCGTCATTTCTATCCCAGGCTCTTCCAACTCACCAGAAGCTAGGGGTACAAAGAGAAATAGGCCATGCTCCTGTGGCTCCGTCGGAGCGCTCAGACCAGGGCGGGCAGAGCAGTGAGGTGGACAAACTGCCCTTATCAGCTGTGCCCCCGCACCGCCATCTCTGGGTGGCGCGTGGTGGCGAGAAGCCCCTACCTGTGGGCATGGCTGCTGGACCTGGCATGGCATGGCTGAGACTAGGGACCCGGTGTCTTTCTGGCACCCAGTTCCCATCGTACCACATTTCCGGCACCCCATCGCTGGCCTTCTGCAGAGCTGCTGAGCCGCTGGGCGCATGGCCACTCCTGGGTTCCTGCAGAGAGGCCAGCTCCAGGCTGCAGGCTTCTCTCTGGGGAGGGGACGATCCTGGGACACCTCTGGGGTTTGCGAGGTGACTGTTGGCCTTTGTACAGCCTGTTCTGAACAGGGTCTGGCACAAGGCAGCACAGACTGCTGGGTCCCCGGCAGCCAGGAGCCCCTTATTGCGGCTGGAGCTGGCGCTTCTATTTACAATTTGCCTCTCACGCCCCTTCCCAGCACACCCAGCTGGTCTTGCGGAGGGGCTGGGATTTTCAAGGTGGCTCAGCTGAGGGCACAGGGTCTTGGGAGCTGCCCCACCCACCCTGAGCTAAATGCACAGCCCGAGTCTTGTTAGCCCTGGGTGGGCGGAGGCTCCAGCTCTGTCCTGGGATCCTTCCCAGCCACCCTCAAGTCCTGGACTTCAGTTTTCCTCAAGGCAGAACTGCAGCCCTGTGACCCACCTGTCTCAAGGGGGCCAGGTGGGTGTACAGGCTGCACAGCCACGGTGAAGCCTGAATTTTGGATGCCTGCTCCAGAGTCAGGGGCTAGGGCTGGGCAGGGCCCACCCAGGAAGACACTGGCAGAGGCCCCAAGGGTGGGGGGCGGGCGTCAGCTCTGGGAATGGTTGTGTCTGACACTCACTCTGTGCCCCACAGGGCTTGCCACAGGGCTGGGCACAGCTCCTGCCTCTGCTGGCCAACCTGGCTTGACCTCCAGCTGACTGGGCTGGGACAGCCACAGCCGAGGCCAGCCCACAGTGACAAAGCCTGCTCCCAGCCTCCGTCTCGTGCCCCGGGCTATGGGTCAGCCCAGTCAGCTCTGCTATGGGTGTACAGCCCCAGGCTGGCCCGGCTGGGACAGCGTCGACGCAGGCACAGCCACTGACCTCTCCGGGGGCCATTGGTGAACTGGAATTGGGGTGTCAAGTACTCATGTGTCCTTTAAGCCACGGTGGACTTCCAGAAATTTACCCTTGGGACTAAAACCCCATACAATCAATATCTGCCGGAAGAGAGGCGGATGGCTGGCAGCGGCATTTATGGGAGTGAGCTTGGGGGCAGGGAGTGCCCGGCACGGCCCTAGACCAGGCAAGGAGGATGCAAGGTGCTGGGGGGGGAACAGGACCGGCCTCGGCGAGGGTGAGTCAATGTGCACGGCCAGGGCCCTTCCGTTGTGCCTGGGTCTCCACCACCAGGAGGTGCCAGGTTTCCATTGATAGCAGGGCAGGGACACCATCCTCTTCACCTTTCTACACCTTTGACATTTCCTATCACCCGAAGCCAAAGAGACGCCACAGATTTCTCTAGAAGGCACAGGTGAAGGGAATCCACTCCCCAGATGGAGAGGAGAGTTTCAGAAGAGCCTTAAAGCAGGAGAAGAGATGAGCTAACAGCTGAGTCGCATCCCCACAAGGGAGGCCGAGGGTGTCTATGCAGGTAAAGGTGACAGCCGGCTAGATAAGAGGCTTCACACAGGTGAAAAATCAAGTAACCAGCACAAGATAAAAGGGGTTATTAAGATAAGTGGATTAAGACTCAGAATGAGCTTCAGAATGAGCAGAGAAGGAGCTGAGTGGCCCCGTATCCTCCGTGGGCTGCAGCCTCCAGAGAGCACGGACCCCAGAGGCTCAGAACCCATCTCAGCCCTGACCTCCCCACGGGGCCCACTGCACAGTCACCTTTACACATCAGCTGCCAAAGCCACCTCCCGGCCCCTCCAGCCCCGCATCTCAGCAACAGACCCTTTCCAGAGGCTTCTCAGAATGGCTCTCCCATTGCCCAGCATGCATCAGATTCGAAACAGGCCCCCTGCGGGTCCACATCAAACCATGCGGGAAGCCCCCAAGGCCAGAATGCAGCAGAGGCCCCGAGTCAGGCCCCCAGAGCTGTCTTCGGTTCCTACAGGTGTGGGCTGGGGGGTGCACCCTTTGGGAGACCTCCCAGCACCCCTACCTTGTCTGGTGGCTGGGAAAGGGGCAAGATCTTGCAGTGCGCTGGGCTCTGGTGAGGGAGGCCGTGGGCAAGATGACAGCAGCTGCCCCTCTTGCCTGCGTCCTCCCCGTCCCTATCAGCATCCCCAGAGTGCTTGCCGCTTCGTCAGCTTCCCCTGCCCATGTGTGCCGTGGAAGGGGTGTGGCCTGCACAGAGCGCGGGGGCAATTCCCACGTCAGGCAGCAGCAGCAGGTGCCCACGGCAGCCTTGCCCAAGCTCCTCTGATCTGATTTGCTTCTCACAGTTGTCCTGGGAGGCAGGTCCTATCGGGACATACAGCTTCCAGCACACAGCGGTGCTCCCCGAGACCCCTGCTCCCTGTCCCTTCTTCCTCTTTGATCAAACGACCCCAACCTCACTGACCAGTCAGGGGGTGGTTACTGCCCTGGCAGGCACTACGTAGCCTGGGGCATAAGGGCCAGCTGTGGCCACTGCTGAGTGTTCCCTGTGTACCAGGTGCCGACAGGCAGGAGCGCAGTGGTGGCCTTGCATTTCTCTCATCCTGACTGCTCACCGCCCCTTTCCCAGGCGCACACACACACAGATGCATGGACACACACCACCACCACGTGCACGGGATGCATGGACACACACCACCACGTGCACGGCACACACACATGAACACACACAGATGCATGGACACACACCACCACCACGTGCACGGGATGCATGGACACACACCACCACGTGCACGGCACACACACATGAACACACACAGATGCATGGACACACACTACCACGTGCACGGCACACACACATGAACACACACACAGATGCATGAACACACACCACCACCATGTTCATGGCACACACACACAGATGCATGGACACATACCACCACCATGTGCATGGCACACATACATGCACACATACACACGCACACACACACAGATGCATGGACACATACCACCACCATGTGCATGGCACACACACATGCACACACACACAGATGCATGGACACACACCACCACCATGTGCATGGCACACACACATGCATGCACACACAGATGCATGGACATACCACCACCATGTGCACAACACACACACAGATATATGAACACAAACACAGATGCATGGACACACATGTGCATGGCACACACATGCACAGGCACACAAATGTGTGCAAAGATGTATGCATGTGCACACGCATAAGCACACAGGCAGACACACACGTACACACACTCAGCAAATCAGATGAAGTTGACCAGTGGCTACTTCCCCTGTCAGCATGGCTGCTGCCTCCCAGGAGGGCACTGCTGCCCAGAGGCCCGGGCAGGAGGACCGTGTGCCTGAGGCTGAGGTAGTTCGAAAAGGCAAGTCACACTCCAGAGCCAGGGTCCCCAGTCCATGGGGGGAGCAGACAGTGCTTTTCTACCCTTCACTTTTTAAAGACAGCTTTTTAAAAAGAATGTTTCTTTGGTCCCCAGGTAAACATGTCTGATTCGAGCAGAGTCCTGTCCAGGCTGGCTTCCGGGGACCTGGGCCAGGCCGAGAACCTCGCAGCCCGGGGAGGAAGCCAGCAGCCCGCAGGTGGGCCTGTCCCACCTGCCCAGGATGGGCCACCACTTCATATGCGTGCAGGAGCCACAGCGGGACCATGCTCACATCTCAAGGGCTAGCCAGGGGTCAGGAGGCCAGGGGACCAAGGTGTCCCGCCCACAGACACAGAGGCCAGTGGCCTCACTGGACAAACGTGCCTCCAGGGGGAAGCAGAACTCATCCCTTCCCTGGGGTGGGGTCTCCCAGTGGCCACACCCAACATTCATTCCCAGCTCACTGCTGACAGCCTGGGGTACCTTGGGCGGCTCCTGGTTTCCTGGAAGGCCTCACTATTCTCCTCTGTGAAATATGGCAACCCTCTGCTCCCTAGCCCGGCTGCTGGGAATCAAACTTGACTGTGATCACGCACGCCTGCATTTGTGATGTCATCCTCATGCCCTGGAATGCCACCCCTGGTCCTTCTACAAATTCCAATCTTAGTCCATCTTCCCAGGAGTCACGGCAGGCTGCCCATTGTGGCCACCCTCTCCCGGCGATGGAGGGCTGAATTGTGTCTTCATGAAAGATGAGTCCAAGTTCTAACCTCAGGACCTGTGACCTTGACCTTGGAAAGAGGGTCACTGCGTGGGGTCCTCACCCAGTGACTGGGGTCCACGTGTGAAAAGACAGGGAGGAGACACAGAAGGAGAACGTGCTGTGAGGACAGAGGCGGAGATCGGAGCCACGCAGCCACGAGCCAAGGACACCTGGTGTCCCCAGGAGCTGCAAGAGGCAGGAAGAGTCCTCCCCCAGAGCCTTGGCAGGGAGCTGGGCCTACTGGCACTGGGATTCCGGACTTCCGGGCTCCACCGCTGTGAATGAATCTGTATTGTGCTAAGCCACCCGGCTTGTGGTCATTTGTTACGGCAGCGCCAGGGTTCAGAGCTGGGAGCAGGGAAGGGCCTGGTCAAAGGTGCGAACGCCCCTTCCTCAGCCACTCTGCCACCAGCATGGAAGAAACCGCAGGAAAGCCGCCTGCACCCACACACACAGCGGGCCACCAGCCGGACCTGGCCACTTCCTGTGAGCACAGCTGTCTTTCCCACTCCCCATGCGCTGGGCGTGCATTCAAACTGCCCCCTCGTCCCCCAAGAAAAGCCAAGGGGTTGAAGATGAAGCCTCACACACCTTTATTTCCCCCGCGGCACAAAAGACGGTTCTTCCAACCCCTCTGGGATCCCTGCTGAACACACCGTCCTGGCGTTAACCCAAAAAGAGAAAACCAGTGCCTACTCGGAGGACGTTCCATGACTCTGCAGACGCCAGACTGCCCTGTGGGAAGGGGGCTCCAGGCGACACAGCCGCACTCTGCTGGGAACCTGGATGGGATCCGTCACAGGGTCACCTCCTCCTCCCTGAGTGGGCTCTGCAGCCCCGACAGCTGCCTGTTCCTCTGGCTGATACTGGAGAGGTGCCCATTCTCAAATCCCCTGGAATTGGCCCCTGAAGCCCCCCCGTCCCCGCCTCTCAAGCCAGCTGGGAAGAATGCCTGTCACTGATGCCCCCGGGTGATACCAGCAGTACAGGCGGCCTTCGCCATAGGACACAGTGAGAAAGCAAGGTCTTCACCAGCGTCTTCCCAGCCTCCTGACCACATGAAGGGACCAGAGTGTGGGTCTTTACGGTGGCTCTGTCCCTGCTAATCTCTCTATTTAAGAAAGGAGGGTGGCCCTGGGGCAAAGCTCGCAGCAACCAACATGGGTCCACGGGGCCAGAGCACCCAAAAGCTGACGTGTAGTCAGGGGCTCTCGTGTGTCGTGCACGTCTTCAGGGGCTCGTGTGTGTCGTGCACGGCTTCAGGGGCTCGCGTGTGTCGTGCACGGCTTCAGGGCCTTGCATGTGTCGTGCGCGTCTTCAGGGGCTCACGTGTGTCGTGCACGTCTTAGCGTTACCGGCAACTTGTCACAGGTGACGTTGATTTTTTTAACTGCAGCAATGATTAATACGTCTTCTAGATATAAATGTACTTCAAAAAGAAAGGAGGTGATTTAAAGATCCAAGTCTTAAAATAACAGTGTAGGTGACGCTGGGTTGCCACAGTGGTCTCCAGACACTGAAGCTGTTCTAAAAATGCTCAAGTGTGGGGCCCCTTCCTGACCGAGAGGCGCCTGTGTTCCCTTCTCCTGCAGGCGGGGACCGGGCCTTGGTTTTCACCAGGTCCTCCCGGGGCCCCACCCAGAGCAGCAGCGGGGGCCTGCAGGCTTACCGGGAGCAGCCTGCAGGGTGCCATGCGCTGTCTCAGGCGAGGCACGTAGCGCCCCTAAGCCTGGTTCTATCTTGAAAGGACACCTAGGCGTGAATAGAGCCGGTGCCTACAAAACCTGCGGGAAGGGCTGGATGTGAGTGGGCGTTTGATACACGCGGACGGCTGTCAGTACCGTGTGGTCCACACCAGATGCTGGATGAGGAACACAGAAAGGAAAAGACCCCCCCTAAACAGCCCAATCGAACATCACGAAAGGCCGCGTGCTGGGTCTCATTCGCGCCTCGCGGGCATGGCCCGGTGGTCCTACCGCGGCTGCCCGCTCCTGGTTTGCTCAGTTTTCTAACAGCCTCGCTCATCTGCTTTCCTGGACAGCACTGGGTGCCAACGATCACCGACAGCCCCTCCAACAAGAGGGAGAAGAGGCGGAGACTGGGCCACTTCGTATAGCGAGAATAACATCCCCTGGGCACCAGGCATCCAGCTACGAGGCGAGCTGCTTCCCATCCCGGCCCTGTCACGGAGGGGTGGGTGACTCTGGGCAGCTCTGTTCACCTCCCCAAGCCCCAGTGTCCCCATCTGTAAAATGGGGACCATAATAGTACTTAGGACCTAGGGTTGTTTCAAGAGTTCAAGGAGATAAGTCGTTCCAAAAGCCTCAGTAAAATCCATGTCAATCATGATGAGAATTAACCATCATAATGGCACAAGTCCGCAGGAAAAGGGTTGGAGCGCTTCTATTTAGGCCTAAAGGTTGCATGTAACGCCTTATGGGATATCCACCGAACAGGGCAAATGTGTTTAATGAACCTCAGTGGGATAAGCTGCTCTGTTCTGGGAAGGCCCCTGTAGCCTGACGATGTAGCTCCCCAGGTCACACATTCCTGGGGCTGTTCCTGTGCTGGCGAGCTGTGGGGGCTGATGACGCCAGCGCCGTCGCTAGGGCTGAGGCCCAGGAATGATGAACGTCCACAGCCGGAGAACAGGCGCCCACCAGAGGCAAACGGCGTGTTCCTGCACATTCAAAGCAGACCCGGTTTAAAAATAATGAACAGGGCAGCGGACGGTGATTTGCCTGCAGTCACTCGTTAAACTGCAGTTTCAAAACTGACCAAAAGACTATAAATCGTTCTACTATAAGGACACATGTACACGAATGTTCATTGCAGCACTGTTTACAATAGCAAAGACCTGGAATCAACCCAAATGCCCATTGATAATAGACTGGATTGGAAAAATGTGGCACATATACACCATGGAATATTATGCAGCAATCAGAAATGATGAGTTTGTGTCGTTTGTAGGGACATGGATGAATCTGGAAAACATCATCCTCAGCAAACTGACACAAGAACAGAAAATGAAACACCGCATATTCTCACTCATAGGTGGGTGATGAAAAATGAGAACACATGGACACAGAAAGGGGAGTACTAAACACTGGGGTCTATTGGGGGGAAAAGGGGAGGGCCAGTGGGAGGGGGAGGTGGGGAGGGATAGCCTGGGGAGAAATGCCAAATGTGGGTGAAGGGGAGAAGAAAAGCAAAGCACACTGCCATGTGTGTACCTACGCAACTGTCTTGCATGCTCTGCTCATGTACCCCAAAACCTATAATCCAATAAAAAATTAAAAAAAAAAAAAAAAAAAAAAAAAAAAAAACTGACCAGAGAGCACAGGGGACAGCTGACACCTCCAATCCGCGGATCCTGGCCCAGGATGCTGGGACCTCAAGAGCACGGTCCTGCCGAAGCACCTGCCCGTGGGCAGCGCCCACCGGTGGGCAGCAGGATGCATCGCCGAGGGCTGGCGGACCCCACACACGCGAGTGACCCGCCTCCCGGCCTCCCCGCCCCCCACCGGTGGGGCAGAGCAGCTGACGGCTTGTGGCTGGGAAGGGTGAGCCCTGAAGGGTGAGCGCGCTTCTGCCTCTAAAGCTTCCCCAGGTTCTGTGTGAGCCAGGGCTCCCAGAAGGACCTAAAACAGTCAAGATTCAAGAACTCTGAGGACATTCCACACACTCACAGGGGTGAAGGTGCTGATCACATCAAGAGCGTACTCCGGGCAAACGCTTGGCGCTCACAGGACATAGAAACAGCCCGCTGACTCCAGCAGTGCTGGGCCCGGGAGAGTCTGGCCGCTCCACCACCCACGGGTATAGGCTGAAGTGTGTCCCCCTCAGTCCATATGTTGACGTCTTAACCCCAGGGCCTGAGAAAGTGACTGTGCTTGGATGGGGTCTTTAAAAAGCCCATTCGATTACAATAGGTCATGAGGGTGGGCCCTAATCCAGTCCAACTGGTGTCCTTCTCAAGAGAGGAGATGAGGACACAGGCACACCGAGGAATGGCCCTGCGAGGACACGGGGAGAGGCGGCTGTCTGCACCACGAGGAGAGAGGCCTCGGGAGGAGCCAGCCTGCATGGGCTCCAGCACTGAGAGGGCATGGCCGCCCATGCTGCTTAGCTGTGGAGGCCCCAGTGAACTCACACCCGCCCAGGACAGCCTTCCTAGACAGCCGGGTTACAGCTCCAGCTTCCTTGGGAAAAGGGGACTTCTTCCTGGCCACATCTGGAGGAGCCACAAGGCTCTCTCCCGGGAATAATGCCCAGCAGACTTGGGCTCTAATCCTGCCTGGGCCACTTCCCAGCTGGTGACCCGGGGTGATCCCAAGCTCTGACGGGAGGTGGGTGCCCAGCTCTGCCACCCATGTCCCATGCGGCCAGAGGGCCAGGGCAGCAACCGCTCTGCCAGCGGTTCTCTTCCGTGTAGCCCAGCCCTGTGGGGATGCCACGGGCCTGGGGCTTGGCCCTCTACCCAGGCGCTGAGCTGGAGGTGGCTCTGAGCAGACCTGCACAGCCATCGGCGGAACCCCGCCCTTCCCAGGCTGTCACAGTCTCACGCTCAAGCCTCTATTTCTGCTTTTAATTAACAAAGTGTGTTGGTCACTGAGAGGCTGCAGTTATCTCTGGTGTGTCCCCTGGGGACCAGGACTCCTCCCAAAGCCCTGTGCTGACGCAGAGTTGGGGGGTAGGGATGATTCCCGCCTTGGGAAGGGGGGGGGTCAGCACTGCGCACAGGAGGGACCAAGGCACAGCCCGCTGGGCTGCTGACCCCACCCCAGCTCAGTACCGGGGGAAACCTGAATGCAGACCTTGCTCCAGGGAAGGAACGGAACTACCAGAATGTTCTTCCGAAGGATGGAAGTCCGTGTGATTTAGGTACATAAAGAATGTACAAGGAGTACTGAACCACACAGACAAAACGAGGCTGCAGAGGGCAGTGAACTACTGTTTCTGCGACTTCTCCGCGACTCTAAAACGAACGGAAAGCAGAAAGGACGTGGGCGGCCCGTCAGTGGTCACGTGGCATCTGTGACACCAGCCAAGGGTGCCTGTGTGTGTTTACGGATCCATCCATAAATAGTCAAGCCTAAAACCCGCCTGGGAGCCTGAGCCTGGAAATCCAGGATACGGCTCCCGGGGGAAGAAGCCGGCTCTGGGGCCCTCCCCACACGCAGCTTGCAGCTTCAGAAAGACGCCTAAAGCAGATACACCAGGTGCCAGGACCTTGGCAAGGCCGGGGTAGGTTCTGTCATTCTGTATGGTTCCTGCCTGTGGATCTTTCACAATCATTCATTATTCATGAAGGTTTTCACGACGATAGGCGGTGGTCCCTCCCCGCTGTGAGAGCCTGCGCCACTTCCACACAGGTCAGGGGCCGGCACCCAGGGCGGGCTGGCCTACAGTCCCGACACATCCCCGAGGCACCTCCAGGAGGCTGGCCCTGCGACGGCCCATTTCACAGACAGGGAAACCAAGGCCTGGAGCGTTAGGACTTGCCCATGGCCCCACAGGCTGCAGACTCCCACCCGCTTCAACAACTGCTAGGCCCACATCCTAAGCACCGCGCCGCTGTCCGCGAGGTCAGACAGGTCACTCCTCAGGGCCCCCACGGGCCGCACGCTCCCAACTGGCACAGGTCAGAATGTGAAGAGGGCGCCTTTACAGGGCAGTGCTCATGGTCCAGGGCACCTGGCCTCACACACTAGCAATCAGAGAGCCCTGTGCAAAACACCTGGGAGCAGCATCTCACGGCCCACGAGGGAGGAAAGCAAGCGGCACCTTCCGAGCACGTGGGAAGAGGCCGGCCTTGTGGGGCCAGATCTGAGGAAGTCAGGGCCAGCAGCAGAGAGACCCTGACCCAAAAAAGGGTGGGAAGGGGCAGATAAGGAATGAGGCTGGACTTAGGAGCGGTCACCCTGACGAGACAGGGTTCCTGGACAAGGTGACGTCCCCAGGAGACATGGGGAGGCCAAGCCAGGGCCTGGGCACCAAGCTAACTAACCTAGATGTCTGGTGGGCTGCAGGTACTGAGGCCGCACCTGGGTGGAGGCAGGTTTTGCAGGCCTGGGACGGGCCTGTGCTAGACAGAGAGGGATGGGAGCGCTCCCGCCAGCTCCGCTCCTCGACCAGGATGGCTCCACAGGCCAGCCTGTGCTCAGCGGGTGGGCACCACCAGGCCGCTTCCTGCCACCCCACGTCACTTTAGAGTGTGAGCACCCAGCAGCTCCTGGAGCCAAGACGAAGGCGGCCCCGCTCCAGCTTCTGGGGACTGAGTAACTCATTCTCCTCTGCTCACAGCAATCAGATGAAGGAGAAACCAGCCCAGCCTGCTGGGCTTGCAGCAGCCGGAGGTTTTCCTGGCTGTTGGTGGGCACCTGCCAGCAGGGAGTGCCTGGGCAGGAAACAGCCATACAGTGCGGGGGATGAGGGTGGGGTCCCTGATGGCCTCGACCACAGCAGCTGCGGGTGTTCAGCAGCACACTGGGGCCAAAGACCCCGAGGGTGGCCCTTGGGTGCCAGTCACCAACAGAGAACACCTCTGTCCCCCGCTGAGTGCCTTCGTGAGAGCCTGGCTGCTGGGCTGGGGAGGATGAATCACTGTGGCACTGTAATGGAACAAGCAACCAGGGCCTGCCCTGGAGCGCTCTCACCCTCAGGTTTCCAGACGGGAGGCACATTCTGACATTTCTAGGTGTTCTTCATGCTCCAAACTCTCCCAGCCTCCTGCAGCCAAGTGGCCTGCCCGGGCCTGGCCTCTGGGGACAGCTGTGCCACTGAGACGCAGAATCTAGGTCTCAGAGCCAGAGGGAACTGTGCTCTCCTGCTGGAACTGGGCCCAAAGTAGAAACCCAGCATGGGTGCTGGAGTGGGCGAGGGTTCCCTTCAAAGCTGGCTGCTCTTTTCCTCTGCCCCAAGGAGATCAGAGGGTGCCATGTGGCAGCACACACTGCTACAAAGCACAAAAGGCTCGTGATGCCCACACTGGCACCTGCTCCCCCCTTCTGCAGAGCCCTCTTCCTGTCCTGGCGTCAGGATGTACAAGACAACAGGGCGGAGCTTTGCGGGAAAGTGGGGCGTCCTCGGCAGCATCCGGCCAGTCCACCCCCCAGAGTCAGCCACGGGGACACCCCTCGTGCAGAAGCTAGACTCATTGAGCTTCAGTGACACATGAGACCTCTTCCGTGTTGCACATTGTGCATGAGAGAGGGCAGGGGAAGGAGAGAGATTTCCAGTCACTCACGCTCACGGTTTTCAAACCTTTAAAAATCAGTGGGCACTTCTTTCTGCCTAAAACCTGGAGGGTGTCTTAAAGCTATAACGCAGCTCAAGGAGCAGGAGCAGATGGACGGAAGCACTTGGATAAGCGGGGCCTCGGGAGTGAATAGGGAGCCCTAGACGCCCCAGTTTTCGTCTCAGTTCCTGCTGGGGTGGTGCCTGTGTGCGGGAGGGAGCCTGAGCCCCACAGGTTTGGGGGTTTCGGGCAAATGTCAGGGATGGAGGTGACTTAGAGATGGGGAAACTGAGGCCGGGTGAGGAACAGCACTATGATCCTGCCATTCTTGGGCCCCATTTCCTCTGTGTAGAGAGGACCCTGTCAGATGGTGTGAGCCCTCGGGCCGGCCACCCTCTGAACGCAGGGGCAGCAGGGTGAGGGCACAGGCGAGGGTGCACATGCACCCTGAGGCCACAGAGATTGAAACATGAGGGCCAGTTTTTGCCCAGGAGACAGGTATGTTCTGGAGCCGGTTGGGGTAAGGGGTAGAACTCTTAGGTCTCCCTGGGGGTGAGGCATCTCACTATCTCTACAGCTCATCTTTGAGCATCAGTGCTAAGTCCCAGTACCCCGTCCACAACACCCCAGCCTCAGGCTAACAAGGCCTGGTACACAGCCCACAAAGTGCTGGCTGGTAGGGAGTGTGGGCGCGGGGAGGTGGGGGCCGGAGACTAAGGCATCCCAGCTCTCCCTGGCCCCACACCAGGCCTCTTGATGGATCCACTGCAGGGACACCGTGCGCTGTGATCCCTGCTCTACAGGTGAGTGCAGCAGCCTCGCAGAGCCGAGGCCAACTACTTCACTTCCCATGGACTTCAAAGGCCGGGGTCCCAAGACAGCTTCCGGCAGCCCGGGACCAATGCCAAGTTCAGGAGCAGAGGAGAGGGCGAGAGAGGGGGAGGGTCTGCCAGCGGAGACAGGGGCCAGCTGGGGAGGGCCAGGGCCATGGCTGGTGGGGTGGCCCAGGACTATCTGAGCCAGGGGGATGGTGGCTGGAGAGCGGAAACCTTTGGCAGCCCGTAGGGTGGGCTGGGGGGCGGGTCATGCCCGTCACTCACACAATGGCTGACACTCACCCAGCGTCTGCATACACAGACCATCTCCGGACGTCTCGAGGGCCAGCCATGACACTCACTTCACAGACGGGTAACCAAGGTTTAGGAGGCAGAGAAACTCTGCTGACCCTGGGACCTGAGGTGAAGCACTCCCGCTGCGTCTGCCGCGGCCAGGCCTTCGGATCGGGTTGGAGGCGGTGCTTGCCACCATCACCACCATCCACCTCTTAGGCCCAGCCCCCACCCTGCCCTGGCCTCGCCAGGCCTCCAGAACAGGGTCACATGCCCCACCCCGGTCCCTGCTGGCCTGGCTTGAATTTTGCTAAATTTGGGTGACTTCCCGTAAGAAGGGCCTTCCTGCCCCACTGGCCTGCATCGGGGCTCCTCTCCCTCTGGCCAATGCGGGGGGCCTCCCTAGAGTGCTCCCCTCCCACCCAGGACCAGGAGCTGCCCCAAAGCTGCACAGTGCAGCCGGCAGGATGCCTGGACCCTTTAAGCGACCTGACTGCTGTGCCGTATTCACCGAAATAGGCGGGCACATCGGGACGCACAGCTGCCAGACTCTGGCACTTTAAGCGACCCATACTCCCTGCGTCGCATTCACCCTAATACGCAGGCATACAAATGCCACTGCTTAGGGTGGCAGCCCAGCGAAAGGGACCCACAGCGGAGCACCCTTTAGTTGACTCTGTCGTATTCACAGCGATAGCTGGTCATGAGAAATCCCGCTGGCTCCCAGGAAAGGGGCCAGAGCTGCGGATGCCCCGCCACAACACCCACGTCTTTCCCTGCTGACCATCCCCAAGGGCCCCTTTAACAACCCCTCCCTCCACCCCCACTCCCACACCAAGCCCGTATTCACCCCAATAGCACATCAAGCCCTCCGCAGTACCGGGACACTGAGCTCCCTCCCCTGGCCGAGGAAGGCCCTTCCCCAAGAGGGAGGCAGCTGAGTGTGAGCCAGCACCAGCCAGAGAAAGGACAAAGGCACGGGTGACAGAGCGCCCTCTGTGCTGTCCCCAGGCGCCTGGGGGCGGTTCCCTCCTGGCTCAGAAGCACAGGGCGATTCCTGAGGGGCCATCCATGGCCAGCAGTCAGAGGCCTGCTGTCTCCAAGCCGGGGTGGTGCTTCTGCTCGTCCAGCCACAGCAGGGCCTACTGCAGGTCTGGATGAAGGGAAGGCAACCCCAGGCTGGTCACAACGGGCAGTCTGACCAGCTGCCTGCAAAGGTGGGGTATACCCCAAATCCCCTCCCTATGTTCCCACTTAAACTCCCTGAGAATGTGCATATTTAGAGGCAACACGGTCCTGTCTCCACTTTCCCTGTCGTCCTTGGCTTCATGTCTGCAGGGCCAGAGGGGAGCCCAGAGCCAGTTGAGTTCACCTGCATTCACCACATAAAGTATTAGGGGTCCCGTGGAGGTGAGACTCCCTCCAAGGGCTCCATTCCAAAATCAGAAATGAGGGGACCCTGGGAAAAGTCACACATGCTCTTGTCCTGCCATCCTAGGGCGTGGAGGAAATGAGCCGGTCACGTCCCTCACCAGCCAATGCTGGTGAAACCAGGACGTGGTGGGTGGGACTTGCGAGATGGGGGCAGCCGGTCTCAATCTCCCCATCTCCCTGGGATGACACAGTCTGATGGCCTTCCATGTGTGCCTCACTTGACCGTAGAGCACCTACTGTGTGCCAGCCCCTGGGAAGAGAACCTGGAGCAAACGTCCAGCCCACCATGCAGGGGAATGGATGACATGCACCATGAACCGGGCTTGGCCCGGTTGCTTTCTCCATAGGAAGCCATTCAATTAAATGAACGAGATCATTTCAGTATAAATTCAGAGAAAACAGGCTGGACGTGGTGGCTCGTGCCTGTAATCCCAGCACTTTGGGAGGCCGAGGCAGGCGGATCACCTGAGGTCAGGAGTTCGAGACCAGCCCAGCCAACATGGCAAAACCCTGTCTCTACTAAAAATACAAAAATTAGCCAGGCATGGTGGCAGACGCCTGTAATCCCAGCTACTCAGGAGGCTGAGGCAGGAGAATTGCTTGAACCTAGTGGGGCAGAGGTTGCAGCGAGTGGTGATTACATCACTTAAGAAAACAAAACACAGAGCTGAGAACTGCTTTGGAATGGGTATCGGGTCAGGAGCAGAGGGTCTCAGGGAGGCGGCATCCGAGCTGGGACCTGAATTAGATGGAGCCCACCATGTGCAGGTCTGAGGAGGGGCTGAAAGCAGAGGCACCTAGAGTGCAAAGGCCCTGGGGTCAAAGCCAGGCCTGAGGCTGGACCCCTATCAGCAAGGAGGGGAGAGGGAGGGGAGAGGGAGGGGAGGGGGAGGGGAGAGGGAGGGGAGAGGGAGGGGAGAGGGAGGGGAGAGGGAGGGGAGGGGAAGAAAGGGGAAAGGGAGGGGAGAGGGAGGGGAGAGGGAGGGGAGAGGGAGGGGAGGGGGAGGGGAGGGGGAGGGGAGGGGGAGGGGAGGGGGAGGGGAGAGGGAGGGGAGAGGGAGGGGAGAGGGAGGGGAGGGGGAGGGGAGAGGGAGGGGAGAGGGAGGGGAGGGGAAGGGGAGAGGGAGGGGAGAGGGAGGGGAGAGGGAGGGGAGAGGGAGAGGAGAGGGAGGGGAGAGGGAGGGGAGAGGGAGGGGAGGGGAGGGGAAGAAAGGGGAGAGGAAGGGGAGAGGGAGGGAAGGGGAAGAAAGGGGAGAGGAAGGGGAGAGGGAGGGGAGAGGGAGGGGAGAGGGAGGGGAGGGGAAGAAAGGGGAAAGGAAGGGGAGAGGGAGGGGAGGGGAAGAAAGGGGAGAGGGAGGGGAGAGGGAGGGGAGAGGGAGGGGAGAGGGAGGGGAGAGGGAGGGGAGGGGAAGAAAGGGGAAAGGGAGGGGAGAGGGAGGGGAGAGGGAGGGGAGAGGGAGGGGAGAGGGAGGGGAGGGGGAGGGGAGGGGGAGGGGAGGGGGAGGGGAGAGGGAGGGGAGAGGGAGGGGAGGGGGAGGGGAGGGGGAGGGGAGAGGGAGGGGAGAGGGAGGGGAGGGGAAGGGGAGAGGGAGGGGAGAGGGAGGGGAGAGGGAGGGGAGAGGGAGAGGAGAGGGAGGGGAGAGGGAGGGGAGAGGGAGGGGAGGGGAGGGGAAGAAAGGGGAGAGGAAGGGGAGAGGGAGGGAAGGGGAAGGAAGGGGAGAGGAAGGGGAGAGGGAGGGGAGAGGGAGGGGAGAGGGAGGGGAGGGGAAGAAAGGGGAAAGGAAGGGGAGAGGGAGGGGAGGGGAAGAAAGGGGAGAGGGAGGGGAGAGGGAGGGGAGAGGGAGGGGAGAGGGAGGGGAGAGGGAGGGGAGGGGAAGAAAGGGGAGAGGAAGGGGAGAGGGAGGGGAGGGGAAGAAAGGGGAGAGGAAGGGGAGAGGGAGGGGAGAGGGAGGCGAGAGGGAGGCGAGAGGGAGGGGAGAGGGAGGGGAGAGGGAGGGGAGGGGGAGGGGAGAGGGAGGGGAGGGGAAGAAAGGGGAGAGGAAGGGGAGAGGGAGGGGAGAGGGAGGCGAGAGGGAGGCGAGAGGGAGGGGAGAGGGAGGGGAGAGGGAGGGGAGAGGGAGGGGAGGGGAAGAAAGGGGAGAGGAAGGGGAGAGGGAGGGGAGGGGAAGAAAGGGGAGAGGGATGGGAGGGGAAGAAAGGGGAGAGGAAGGGGAGAGGGAGGGGAGGGGAAGAAAGGGGAGAGGGAGGGGAGAGGGAGGGGAGAGGGAGGGGAGGGGAAGAAAGGGGAGAGGGAGGGGAGAGGGAGGGGAGGGGAAGAAAGGGGAAAGGAAGGGGAGAGGGAGGGGAGGGGAAGAAAGGGGAGAGGAAGGGGAGAGGGAGGGGAGGGGGAGGGGAGAGGGAGGGGAGAGGGAGGGGAGAGGGAGGGGAGAGGGAGGGGAGGGGAAGAAAGGGAGAGGAAGGGGAGAGGGAGGGGAGGGGAAGAAAGGGGAGAGGAAGGGGAGAGGGAGGGGAGGGGAAGAAAGGGGAGAGGAAGGGGAGAGGGGGGGAGGGGAAGAAAGGGGAGAGGGAGGGGAGAGGGAGGGGAAGGGAAGAAAGGGGAGAGGAAGGGAGGAGGGAGGGAAGGGGAAGGGGGCGCAGGGGAGGGGGAGGAGAAGGGTGTCTCACGCCTGTGGGGTCTGGAAAGGTGTCAGGACTTACTGAGACCCATGGTGCCTCTCCAAGGGCTCTAAGTGGGCTCATTACATGAAGTGGTTTATCGTTTTCAAGACCATGTGGCTGCTGGCTGGGGAAAGGCTAGGGAGGCCACAACAGAGGAAGGAACCTGCTAGGCAGCCATGTGAAGCTCCAGGCTGGAGCTGGCAGGGCCAGGAGGGGAGTGGAGACCAGTCCTGCAGGAAACAGCCGGATGTGACGTGGGCTGGGAGGCCGGGCAAAGCATGTGCTCTCAGCCCGGGGGGCTCTGAGGTTTGCGACAAAGGCCCTCTGGGAATTCTAGATCCCTCTAAGCCGGCCAAGAAGGCTCATGTCCCACGCCCTCAAGCCCTGGTCCTGAGGAATGGCTGGTGCCCACCTCGCTTCGTGTAGCTGCCAGCACATGGCAACTCCGCACCCTTGTGCACGTGCTCCCAGACGTCCTGGCTCAGGACAACTGAGATGCTGAAAGAACAGGGTGGCCCCTACTCGGCCGCCACCCTACCACCCTCCGGAGAAGCTGCACTACCCGCCCATACATCTCCACGGGAAGGTTACCCAGCCTCGGCCAAGACCCAAAACCCCTTACAAATCTTCAGCAGCCCGGGAGCCCCATCCTCGGGTTGTTAGCTGTCTCCTCGAGCTGGGGGCTCGGTAAATCAAGCAGAGCTGGCATCGGGAACGATACTCTTTCCTTTGTGCCGGTCACAAGCAGCATGAGGACATCCCGGGCGGCGTGCCTGTTGCTGTGGGGACCCAACATCTACGCCCCAGCACACCGGCGCGCTCCCTGGGCACCTGCCAACCCTGCGAGCGGTGGGCACTTCTCTCTACCTGGCCCATGGATTCCACCAGGGGGTTGGTATCGATGGCTCCATCCCCTGACAGCTCCCTTCCCATCGCAACGACCGGATCCTTCTGGCGCTGTGCACCCGTGTGCCCCTGCCCCTCTACAACCCCCTGTCCAGGGCGTCAGAGCTTCCAGCTCCCCAGGCTCCTCCAGGAGAACTCTGAGCTGGATCTGCACCATTTCTCAGCTGTGGCCACACACTCAGATTCACTGGTCCCTTGAACACTAATTGGGATGTACCTTCCGTTATCTGGGGTAAGTTCTCCACCTGCACGCCCTGCCTGTGTGTGCACACGTGTGCGGGCTTAACCACAGAGTCAGCCGAGAGCACCAGTCCCCAAAACACAGCTGTCAGAGACACACACAGCCTTCTACCCGCCAGCTTGTCAGAGTGCTTCTCCCTCCCCCAAGCATAACATGTCAGATTACTATCACAGCTCACAGCCAGGCTGGGATTTCAGTGGAGAAACTGATCCCAGACATTCTCAGCACTGTAAACACAATCCTGGGTGGGGGCGGGGCGGGGGTCTTGCATTCACATTCTGTGAAGAGCTGAAAGCAGTCCTTTGAAGAACTTGCCTATGCGTGGCCCAGTCTGGAGCCAGAAAGGAGCCTCCACTGGACACGCAGGATGCTTGCCCGGGTTCAACATCTGCAGGACAGCCTCTCCGGGGCCAGGCCCAGGACTACGGGCCGGAGGCTCCACACCGGGCCCATCTGCTGTGTCACCTTTCCTAAACACAGTCTGGCAAGACAGACACACGCGGCGCCTGCCTCCAGGGCACTCCAGGCCAGCCCCACACGCGTGCAGCAGACAATGGGATCGGCAGCTCGGGAGCCTGAGCCCTGGAGGGAGCCACCAGACACCTGCCGCCACCCGGGTTGCGCCAAACCTGCCTGATGTCTGCGAAGCCCCCTTCCACCTGGCAGGTTCAAGGAATGGCAGGGCCCTGTGTATCAAGGAGGTGGGATACAAACGGGCAGAGGAGCCTTACTCTTGAGGGTGGGGGCAGGGTTTCTGTTCAGTCCGGGATCTGGATCAGCCCTGGTGCAGGCAGACCCAAGAGCATCTAGCTAGGATCCCAAAGCCTGGCCCACTTCTCCAGGCTGTGGGAGGCAGTATCAGGTGGCGTGGGACCCTTACCCACGTCTGCCTGTAAAAGGCACCTTGAAGAGACTGGGGTAGACACACAGAAGGGAGAAAGTGACAAAACAGGAGAGGAATCCACCCAGCTGCTTCAGCAGGGCAGACTCCTCCGCCCAGAGACAAGGGAGGGGAAGGGAAGCCCACCCTGTGACCCTTCCACACCCCCAGCAGCCACCCCAAAGCCCAACTCCAGTTGGCTTCGGACAGGAGGCAGCCCAGCCGTCTGGGTGGGGGTCGGGGACGGTGCCTGGGAAGACCAGGATGGGCCTGGGGGGTGGGGGTGCAGACTCTGGCCTCCTCCCTGCATGCCCCACCCTCCCGCACCCGCCCCCCCCCCCAGGAATCTTCAAGTGCAGAAGACCCTCTTGAGGACTCAAGCACCTCCACAATCCCTGATGCTCCGGATCTTGAGGGGGTGCGTGCCCCAGAGATGGGGGCTGTGGGCAAGGGTCCTTCCCTCGCCTGTAATCCAGGCAGCCCCTGCCTCTGCGGACTCAGACACTGCCGCCCTCCCAGGCCCGCAGCTGGGACGCCAAACTCGGATCCCAGACCCTAACCAGACCGTCCAGACCTGCCTCCTGAGAGCCCGCGGCGGCCGAGTTGGGGACACAGACCCCCTGGTCAGGGTCTGCGGCGGTCCCGGCTCCTTTAAGCCCCACCAAATGGGGAGCGGGGCCAGGCGCGCCGCCTCCCCACGCGCGGGCCGCACCCGCCCCAACCCGCCCGGCGCCGACCCGCCCTGGCCCGGGGCGCCCGGCCTCCCCCGCTCCCCAACTCCCCCGCGCCACCGGCCACTGCCAGGGTCCCCGCGCCGGACCCCGCGGCCTCCGGTTCGCTCCGGCCCTGCCAGGCGGCGCCCCCCGATCCTTCCCGGTCCCGCCGCCCTCTGCGCCCCTGCGTTCCCCGGGCCGCCGCGCTCCTACCGTGCCGCGGGCTGGGTGCTCCGGGCCGGCCGGGCGCGCGGGGTCTCCGCTGGCGGCGCGGGCCGGGCTGCAGGAAATGCCAGCAGATGGTCCCCCCGCGCGAGGCGGAGCGAGGGCGCGGCGGAGGGAGGAGGCCCGGGAGCCCGGGGCGGGGGCAGGAGGCGCGGCGGCCGCAAAACCCGGGCCGAATCCAATCGCCGCGCGGAGCCGGCGCCCAGGCTCCCCCCACCGGCTGCGGCGTCTCCTCGCCCCCCGACCCCCCGCGCGCGCTCCGGGGCTCACACTCACCCCTGCGGCCTGGACGCTCCGCTGAAACGGCCAGGAGGCTCGGCGGGTGGGGAGTGGCGAGGGGGTCAGCTTCGTGGGGTTCTCCAGTGTATGGGGTGCGAGCCCCCAGCCAGCCTAGCCAGAGTGCGGGGAACCTTCTTTCCCTTTCCGAACCCAAGGGAAGGTCGCTGTTTCTCCCCCACTTCATTCCCCCCTCAGTCCCCCACCCCGCTCAGGAGCCGTCGGGACACCCCAGGAACCGCAGACGTCTTAGTCTGCTGTCCCCGCCCCTCACGTGCTAAAAAGGACCCCTCAGTCACACTCCAGGTTTCAAACGGGATCTTTCTCAGGACTCTTTGGACAAGAAGCCACCCTCATCCTGCGTTTCCTCCTCACCTTTTTCTACCCTCCAGAGACTTTTTAGGGCCCCTAGTTCTCTTGTATATAAAAGACATTCCAAGTCCCCTCCACAGCCCCCCACCACGCGAGCTGAGGAGTCCTCCCCTGGCCCTGGCTCCCTGACTGTCGACCCTAAATTGGGTGTGAGCCCAGGGTTGGCCCCAGGGCGTTTCCAGCCGCAGTGTCCAAGCCTGGAGGTGCCCTGCAGGGCCTTCCTATCCCCAGATGTAAGTAGACCCCTCAAGAGGGCGTGGAGCCTTTTCTAAGCAGAACTTTAAAAGGGGCAGGGCAGGCCCTCCGCAGAGAGCCCCGCGCTCCTCCCCACACAGACTTGCCATCGACCCACGTTTCCACGGTTTCACTCTTTGCCGAGCTGCAGGTGCAATCGAGCAACCCTAAGCCTGGCTGTCACGGGCGTGTGTAAGACCTCCAGGCAGGGCTGCGGAGGGAGAGTCCCCCAGGAAGCCTCCTCCAGCCCTTGAAGGCGGAGCGGCACAGCATGCGGGTGTTCTGCCCTCAACAAGCCAGGCCCTTCCCCTCTCAGCCCAGGCCTCGCCCACCGCGTTAGACCAGGTGGTGGGTCTCCTCCAGGGGTAGCAGAGCCAGCGCCTGTGTGCCGATCACAGAGGCACTTATGGAGGCGGGTGGGCTGCTCAGACTTGCTCTAAGCTTACCCCCAGGGCTAGCCTTGCCGTTCCATAGTCACCTTTCGAGGCCTTGGGATGCAGAAGTGCTCAGTCAAGATGCTCAGGGCCATGGTGGGACCTTGCTTGGCATGGCCTGTGGCAGGCAGCCTCTCCCTCTCCAGGAGAGGGTCTGTGCAGCCTGGAACCACGGACACCTGCCAGCTCTGCTTTTCAAAGACTCCGCCCAGAGCTGGGGTGCTGCTGCCTGGTGAATTGCTGGTTGCCAGGGTCCATCCACAGGGAATTAGGGAAGAAAATAAAGCCCCTGTCCCCTAGGGTGGAGCTTTCAGTGGCCCAAGTAGATTGCCAGTTGCTCGATGCTGGCTGTCTGGGGCCTGGGTTTCATGAAATGACACTGCTGAGGGCAGAGGTCAAAGAGGCACCTGACAGCGGGTGGGAAGGGTCCTTAGATGACAGCAGGGCAGGGCTGGAATGGAGCGGGACGAGGGCTGAGCCTCCCGCCGGGTTGAGTCTGACAGCCAGATGGCCACGCAAGAAATGAAGAGCATGCCACCTGCCAGGCACAGTGACAGGTGTCAAGTGTCTGCCCCGCTTCCCAGCAGGCTCTGCACTCTTCCAGAGAGCCCCATTCCCAGCCTCTTGCCTGGTTTTGGAGAGGCAGCGAGCTGAAGACGTGGCCCCAACAAGAGGTAGGTCTGAATCTTGCTGCTGCCAGAAAGAAGGTCGGTCGCTAGGCCGGGCTGTTCCTCCAGCCGCCACTACCTCTCCTGTCAGATGGACACAACGTCTCTGTCTGGCCGCCAGCGCAGGAAGTGAGGGTGTGAGAGGTCTCAGAGATGGGCAGAGCCAGGTGCCAACTGCCTGCCCAGCAGGCCCCACTGTCCATGAGCTGTTGAGCCTTGAGCAAGTTCGTGCAACTGCCCGTGCCTCAGTTTCCTCCTCTGTAAATGGTGATGGTGACCAGAGCAGTTTCTGCTGCATGAGCCACCGTGAGTCCCCAGTGAGCCAACAGACTTTCCCAGTGCTGGCCGTTGCTGGGCACCGCGGACCGCGAGTGAACTGCGGGAAGGAATGGCTTGCAGTGCCCAGCTAGTTTGGAATTTATGGTAATTCAGACAAATAGGTCTGTGATAAGTAGGAATTTTAAAAATGCTTTGCAAGCAGAGTGCAGTTTAAAATCAGGACGGTTCCAATCCAAGTCTCCGAGATGGCAGTTCTCTGCCAGGGGCGGTTCTGCCTCTGGTCTCCAGGTGGCATCGGGCACTGCCTGGAGACAGCTGTGGCCGTCGTCACTGGAGGTCGCTACCGGTGTGTAGTGGGTAGAGGCCGGGGATGCTGCTAACACCTTCTGTTCCTGGGACAGCCCCCACAACAAAGACTGACCCGGCCCCAAATGCTGGTCATGCTGAGGTCAGGAATCCCTGCTCCAGAAACGAACACACGCTCACCTGTTGGAAGCACTCTTTGGTTTCAGGTGGTTGGTCTATGGGGATTGCATAGACCTCCTGCTGATGGAAGCCCTGCCCCGCCCCAGGTTCTGTGCATCTCACTACTCCTCCTGACACCGACTGAGGGGTGAATAACACAGCTGTCGGCACCCTTCTCAGGCCAGACACTTCCAAGGGCTTTAGACACTTGATGCATTTAATCCACCTCACAACCCTATGAGCAGCCACTGTTGTGAACGGCTCCAATTTACAGATGGGGAAGCAGGGGAGGCAGTCGCCAACCTCTCTGGTCCCAGAGTTGTGCTCTGATCCACTGTGCTCTGCCACCTGGTTCATGATGAAGACCCACTGGCTCAGAGGAGACCCCCCCAAAGCCCCTGCCCCTTCTGCCACATCTGGCTGCCTCCTTGGGAAGAGCTGGGGTGCCAGGACACGAGGGAACAAGGCTGGGCCCAATCCAGAGGAGATGCTACCAGCCAGGGACGCCTTGCTCAGGGCTTTGGCCACCGAAGGGGCCAGCGGGGCTGAGTGTGGCCCCCCCAGGGAGAGCCCTGAAGCAGGTGTGGGCCTGCGAACCGTCACACCGTTACCTCCTTTAGTCCTTTCCAAGCCTTCTGAGGCAGCAACAACTGCTTCTCTCCATTTGACAGATGAGGAAACCGCGGCCCCAGTAGTAAGGGGCACACCTGGACTTAGGTGGGTCTCTGACTCCTGGTGGGTACCCGCCCAGTTATCCTGGGCAGCAGAGGGGAGACCCAGGGGCGTGCCTGGGCTCTGCTGCCCTCCCTGCTGTCCCGAGGGCACGTCCATCCCCAGGTGTGGCCTCTTGTGGGAGACTTTGCTGCTAGTTGTTCGCTTTCATGTACAGGGGGCGGGATAACATCCCCCATAGGCGGTGGGGCGTAATGAAACTCACAGTGCCCAGATGGTCTCCAGGACACAAAGCTAAGCATAGGAACATGGCAGCACGTACGGACCGCTTGCTGTGCACCTGGTGCGAGGCCCTATACGTGACCCAGTTGCATTGTCCACACAGCTGGCAGGCCTGTGGTTATCCGAATCCCCAGCTTACAGTCTCCCAAGTGGGAAGTCAGGGAGGAAAAGCCACCAGCTCCAGGCTGGCCACTGGGGAGTGTCCCAGGCAGGACTGGAAGCTAAGCTGGTGCTCAAGTTCCTGGAGGCTGGCTGTCCCTCCTGTTCCCTTCTTGGGGCTGGACGTGGCTGCCACTTTTGTCCACCAGCCATGGGAGGGAGCCAAATCTTTCCTCTCCTGGATCCCACAGGGGTGCCAGGGCTGGGGCCTGAGGAGGAGCAGGGAGGCACTGTGTTCCCCAATGCGTTCCTCCTCCTCTTCCTAGGGAGATTCTGTGGTGGCATCTTCACGGGCTGAGTCACGAGGCCAGGAGTGGGGAGCGGGGTGGAGCAGGGGCTGTTTTCTGTTCTTCCGGTTTTTTCCTGGGCCAGCCTGCAGGCCTCCCTCTCCGCCTCTGGGCCACACTGCTCACACTGCTTCCGGAGCAGGCCTGCTGCCCAAAAGGCTTCCTCGGGCTCTCTGGCTCTGTCACTCGGTGTCTCTGCCTCTCTGCGATGCACACATACACCCACACCCACCCCTGTCTTCCAGAAAGCCACGTCCAAACCCGTGATTCAAGCATTGTAATATGATCGTAATGAAGACATGGACTTTCCCACCTCTCTTGGTGGCGGTGTTTGGACTTCTGCCTGAAGGGACAAGCAGGTGCTATTTATGGAGCTGAAACCTCCGCAGGACTCAGCGGGAGGCTGAGGTGGCTCCGGGGGCTCAGCATGGGCACTGCAGAGCAGCATTGGATACGTGGGATCAGCTCATGCTCAGACGTCCCCACGTGTGCGGGGCCAGTCCTCAGAGGTGACTCCCAGGGCGGTGGGCTCTGCCTGCAGCCCTGCCATGTGCAGCCAGCTCTGTGGCATCCTCCACCACATCTGGCCAGGAAGAGGAGCAGGGCCCCGTGGGTGCTGCACTGAGGTTGATGATGCATCCCAGAAGCCTCACGACGTAAAGGAAGAAATGCCCAGAGGCCCCCAAAGCTGGCTTTGTGAGGGCAGCTACTCCTGGGAAGCTGGTGGCTGGGGGCACTGCCTCAGGCTCCAGTGGGGCCTCTTCTCTGGGTCAAAGCCATGCCCAACTCAGGAGCTCCTCGCCTGTTACCCTTGGCCATGGGCTGCATCTGCCACAGGTGTGGGCATCCACCGCCTCACGGTGGTGCTGGAGGCCGGAGGGAGGCTTGGAGGGGCAGTTCAGGGGGACCCAGGCTCCAGCTTGGAGCTCAGGGGAGGCTTCTGTCTCCACTCTGAGGAGGGAGGCAGCGATCCTCCCACCCAAGGAGCAGGCACAGCACATCGGGCAGCCATGGGTGTAGAGAGAGAGCACTGGGCAAGGCCACAGAGACCCGGGGGGTGGGTCTCCTCAGTGCTGGTGCCTCAAGGAGCAGACCAGGGGGCACGTGGAACAGACACTTCTTGGAGAGAGGCACATGGCTTCCGAATTCTTGCCCAGAAGGCCCGGTGTGTCCCTTTGGGACCCTGCAGACCCTGGAGCTGGAGGGGCAGCCCCTGGAGCCTCTCACCTGGGCAATGCTCCCTGGCACTGATTCCTAAATCAGAGCTGGGTCCTGAACCTCCACGCTGGCTTGGGGCTGAGGACCTGCCGCAGGGAAGCAGACCCCTCCCAGGACACAGACGAGGAGGAAAGGGCGAAAAGCAAAGTGGAGACCTGCCTCTGCATCACGGGTGCATGTGCCCCTGGGAAGCCAGAAGCACACAGGGTCGTCTCAGCCAGCGCTGGCTCCAAGTTAACGAGACCTTGAGCCTTCCTAGTAGGTCGCTGACACCCCATGAGGACAACTCTGTTCCTCAGAGAGCGGGTGCCTGAAGACATGCAGTGACCCTAGAGGATGTGATGAGCAGATGAAACCCTGGAGTTTCTCCCTCGCCAGCAGACCAACTGAACAGTGTGCTCTCTTCCCAGAACTGCCAGAAGAAAGCCACCACGTGCCGGCGGCTTCA